>NC_141691.1:1591793901-1592393901 GCF_964263255.1 Lissotriton vulgaris | reverse complement strand
GTATGGGTGATGGGGATCAGGACATCATTTAGTTTAAAAATGAACTTCTTTTTCGATTGACGGCCAACATGCATTATATAGGATTTAGAATTATTGACCTTAAGGTCCCTATCAGTCATGAAGTTATTAAAAACATTCAAGAGTGCCTGGAGGACCTTTTCTGTTCTTGAGATTAAAACCGCATCGTCTGCGTATAAAAGTAAAGGAATATTCCTCATGCCGACTCTAGGACAATCTGATTTTACCTCCTGAAGTACGGCATCTAAGTCATTAATATAAAAGTTAAAAAGAAATGGGGCCAAAATGCAGCCCTGACGTACTCGTTTATTGATACTAAAATTTCCCGTGGTTTCCCCGTTGGATGAGAACTTCACATTGGCTCTTGTGTCATTGTGCAAATCCGCTAGGAAATCCACAATCCCCCTATCAACACCTTTATCCCTCATGGTCTGCCACAGCCTCCCCCTGTTAACACAGTCGAAGGCTGAAGACAGATCCATGAAGGCAAGGTGTACTGCTCCCTTCTGTACAACAGTGTATTTATTCAGAATAAGAAACAGGTTAAGACACTGGGTTATGGTAGAACGGCCTTCACAGAAGCCAAATTGGGAAATAGACATAATATTATTTTCAACTGACCAGCTTGTTAAACGTTGAAGTAGAACTCTCCCCATAATCTTAACCATGGAATCTATTAATGATATTGGGCGGTAGCAGAGAGCACTTCCCCTATCTCCCTTCTTGAAGACAGGGACTATAGTTGACGGCTGGTTGTAAAAGGCAAGTTATAAATGCTTTCAGTGCTAGCTCACCTGGTCGTCCCGACCAAGGACAAATCATCCTCTTCGCCAGCATCAATTAATCGTCCCTCCAGACGTCTCTGTTCACTTCGGAGCTGTTTTCTCAACTCTGACAATTCAGTGATCACATTTTTCTTTTCCTCTGTAATTTATCAAATGTAAAATTACACAAGTCATACTGCAAGCTGAACAACTTGAAATGCAATTTTAGCACGATGTTCAATACCCAATTTTGAAGCAGATGAAACCAAAACATGCATTATGTGTTGCCTCAACAGAAACCAAAGGAGCTAAATGCACATCAGATAGTTCTTTTGTATCTCTTATATATATGAATGTTATATAGAGATGTACAGTTGGCCCTTGCATCCAGGTTTGTAAACGGTGAAGCAACTTGAGATTTGTGCATGAAGTGTGTATTACTCATCGGTTCATACCCAGTGTACATGTCCCCAGTTTTTAGTCCCATCAGTTCTCCAGGTCTTCATCACTATCCCTTTAGCAGCACATATGTTGCCCATAGTCCTGTCTCTCTGATAAAGTGTGTGTGCTTTTGTGCAATCGGTTCATCCCCAGTGAACACACCACCCGCTTTGTCACATCAGTTTTCCAGTTCTTCCTCCCGGTCTCTTTGACTGCGCATATTTTGCCCGTAGTCCAGACTCTCTGATAAGGTGCATGTGCTTTGAGCAGACGTGAAATCTAAAACCGGCATTATAGGTTAATGTGCTGGTGCCACTTTATTGCTTTTGTGGCTTGAGGGAGATGGTGGTTCCCAATCGCTGGGGTTCTTAATTTGAAGATGGATGTTAGTCTTACAGTGTTGCTATTGTCTCCTTCTGCTAGCTTGTCTTTAATGTTGTAGAAACATAACCTTGGGATTTCATTTCTGTTCGGCAAAACGTCTGTCTCCCAGTTTCTGTTTAAAGTAATCCTATATCAGCTTTTGAACTTTGTGTGAACGTTGAAGGGGGCCAGGACAGGGCTGGAGAGCGTCCCTGATTATTTGTATAACTCTTCCGCAGTGAGCCAAGGAGGAGATCTCTGTTTGTGAAAGACATCGCAGAGGACTCTAAGCAGGTACTTGCTCTTTGCCTCAGAAATAGTTCTTTAATTAAGATTCTCCTTTCATAGACTATGGCGAGACAGCAACACAGCCCTAGTATTCATAGTATAATGTGATTTATGGCTAAATGTGCTGCACAAAACTAATGGAAGGTAATGCTGTACTTGGAATTGCACAAAGGAGGCGGCATATTGCATAATGAAGCAATCAATGCTTTTTCCTTTTAGACTTTTCTTGTCATAGATTACAAATATTTATAAACAACAAACTTAGGGGTCTGAATCAGAATCCAGTAGTGATTCTCAAATATTGTACCTAGGCCAACTAATGTGCGTAGGAACCAAAATTGCTAGGTGAAAAATGACAAACCATATCGCCAAAATGTGAGGCACCAGTAACCGTGAGTCACCCTTGGTTGAGGATTCCCATCAAAGTCTTGTATGGATCAATATTCTCATCTGGCAATCCTTATCGGGTATTGTGTCTCTTGATCATTGAGACCACTAGCATACCCAGATAGCCATTTCGGGGTAGCGACCCACAATCACTCGGATGTACCACATGAGGTGGATAAACATGTTTCAGCCCCAGAGGGAAGTGCCTCAGGCTTTCGTCAGGGTCTCTGTTCTCTACTACTGCTACTGCTTTCAAGTGATAAATAAAGTGTGAAAAAATTATATGAAAAAACACACAAGTGAAGTATAACTGAACGTAGAGTTAACTGACATAAACCAACTAGTTCCCACTATAAACCTACTATCCGTTATATCCTTAGCTATGGTCTACAAACGATCAAATCAAATATAACGATGCTGTACTCACAAAGCATCCTTAAACTATACTCTACACAAAGAGTGAGGGCCCCTTTTAGTCTCTTGCAGATGTTAAGCTGAGCCTTTTCGAAGATACAAAGTACCTCACACTAATAATTCTAAGAGTCTCCGTTTTTCAGTCCCCACATGGAAGTCCTCCCATTGGGTGGTGCAGTATAGCTGGTGCCAAAGAACTCCATAAGTTCAAAAACCTAAGCTCAATACGCTGGAGAATGGGGATCCCATACTGCAGGATCTGACAGTAATACTTAGGCAGGCTCCAAAAATCATTGCATCAATGAGTGTGCGTCAAAGGGCTGAAGGACTTAGAAAAACAAGTTACTTACCATCAGTAATGCTCTTTCTGGAAGAGACTATCTAGCCGCAGACACCTCACTGCATGACCAAAGCTGCTAACTAGATGAAAGCCAACTGTCTCAAACTCAACAGGGACAAGACAAAAGTCGTGATCTTCAGAAAGAAAACCTCACCATGGGACTTCAACTGGCAGCCAGCCGAACTCGGACCCACAACCACACCCAGAACACATGCTAGGAACTTAGGAATAATCATCAACAGCAATCTGGACATGACTGCACAAGTCAACACTGTCACTGCATCCTGCTTCCACATCCTGAAGTTGCAAAGAAAGATATTTTCACTTACACCCCAGTCACCGGCAAGTTGGACTACGGGAACACCCTCAATGCCAGGATCACCAAGCAACTCACTAGACTCACAAGACTAGAGTCCATCCAGAGCTCGGAAACCAGACTCAACCTCCCACACAGAAATCACATCACACCTCAAGGAATTACACCGACTTCCAATACACAAGCGAGCTCAATTCAGACATCAAACACATACATTCAAGGCACTCCACAACTTGAGCCCCACATACCTCAAAAGTCCCATCTCCTTCCACCAACCATTTACATGCTTCCACTGAACTCTTACTCCCAAACATCCCAAGCATCCACAGAACCAGATCAGGAGGACGAGCGGTCTTTAATATTGCTCCTAAAGCGTAGAACGACCTCCCGCTTCAGATAAGAGCCTCCTCCTCTCTTCTGGAATTCCACAAGAAGGCTCAGCCATTAATTACACTGATTGGTTAGAGTCAAACTTTGCTATGCTAATTCCCACTTCAGTGATAAATAAAAATAGGAAAGTTCTGTCTGCCCCTTGGTTTTCAGAGGCCCTTCGACTAGATAAGCAAGCTTGCAGAAAGCAGGAAAGAAGATGGAGGAAATGTTATGATGAAGCAGAGAAGGAAATATACAAAGCCACATTGTCCGACTATAAGAAAAAATTAATTTTGGAAAAAAGTCAGTAAATTGAGAGGGCGGGCACATCCAGCAAGGAACTCTTTAAAACTATAAAGAATCTAATCGCAGCACCCAAGGATGATGCTGCTAACTCTAACCAAGATTTCTGCAATACTCTTGCCCACTATTTCAAGACCAAGGTGCACCAAATATATGATCTATTCTCTACACACAGTTCTGCTTCTAACAACGCAGTACAAGCGGGCACAGTGACTTTCCTGGATTTTTCTCCGGCTTGCTCCGAACAAGTATCTACCCTTCTTTCTTCCACTAAATCAGGATCCCCGGATGATCCCTGTCCCCCTAGAATTCTCAAAAACATCAGTCATATTATCAGCTCACTGCTAACCAACGTGTTAAACCAAATGTTATTCCAAGGGCCCTTCCCTACAAATTGGAAACAAGCCTGCATCCTGCCTCTCCTAAGAAAGCCAATCTAGATAATATGGACCCTGCCAACTATCGTCCTATTGCTAGACTCCCTATTCCCGCCAAAATCTTTGAGAAACAGTTAAATACTGAACTTTCCAACTTTATTGCTGTAAACGAAATCTTGGATCAGAGTCAGTTCGGTTTCAGAGCGGGTCACAGTACCGAGACAGCTCTGATAAAAACGGAGGAGATCCGTAAAACACTAGACGGTGGGGGATCGGCTGCCCTTGTTCTCCTTGATCGTGGACCAAACGAGCTTGGTCAATCGCCTAAAAAACATCGGGATAGGAGGAACGACCCTTTCCCTCTTAATGTCATTTCTTTCGGACCGAACACAGATGGTGCAACTGGGCAATTTTAAATCTCCACCTTTCATCCTCCCATGTGGGGTGCCGCAGGGGTGGTCTCTGAGCCCATCACTGTTCAATATTTACGTCTCGGAATTAGCCCCTCTGATCAGGAGTTTTAACTTATGTACAACCTCTTATGCTGACAACACTCAGTTGGTCATCTCAGCACTGGATAAGGACATCAATTACTCAACCAAACTCCATGAATGTATGGTCTCCCTGAGTGACTGGATGGGGAGACATTGCCTTCTGAACTCAGGAAAAACTGAGGTGGTGCTATTTGGCAATCTTTCCCCTCAGTTGTCTCCAGTCTGGTGGCCAGATACTTTGGGCATTACTCCCACCCAGTGGCTAAGGCTAAAAATCTGGGGGTCATTATAGATGATAAACTTAACATGAAGGCCCAAGTCTCTAAGTTGATCTCTTCCGCTTTCCTTACTATTAAAATGGTACGGAAAATTCTGCCTTTCATTCCTACAAGTTCTAGAAAAACGGTGATGACCTCCTTGGTGTTATCCAAATTGGATTACTGTAATGGACTGTATATTAATCTACAGTCCAACTTACTTAGAAGGTTGCAAGCAGTACAGAACGCCGCTGCCAGACTGGTCCTGGAGGTTCCTAAATATCAGTCTATCAGTGCAGGAATCTGGGAATTACACTGGTTACCAGTCGGTCAGCGGATTAAGTTCAAAGCCCTCTGCACGGCCTTCAAGGCCTTGCATGGAGAAGGACCACGATTTCTGAAAGATCTGTTTAGCTCGTACTCTCCCAACAGATTGCTTCGTTCAGCCAATGCCTTCCTGAAGCTCACCCCCAGAATTAAAAGATCGAATTGGTGAGGAAGGAGCTTCAGCTATAATACCATTAAAGAATGGAATGCCCTTCCACTCCCTCTTAGGAAGTCCTCTTCCTTGTTTGAGTTTAGGAAGCTGCTCAAAACTTGGCTTTTTAAAAACTAGTTCTTCTGACTCAGTTCCCTTGGAGACCTGAGCGCCTAGACACCTTCGGGTAGTAGTGCGCACAATAAATTGTTATAACATAACATAACAAGAAGCTGAAGACCTGGCTTTTCAATTAACCAACCTATCATAGTAAGGGCTAGGCACATACCCCTATGGGTGATAGTGCACTTTACAAATACACATAACGTTCCTCACCTTATGAATATTCCCTAGCAGTCAAGCTGGATCTGGAAACTTTTCAGCAGCATCTCTACATGTCAGTTGGTGGCATGGTATGGCTCTGCACTGATGCCATCTCGATCCTGAACTGACTAGGAAAGGCACCACTCCTGCACACTGATGTCAGATGCATTCTAGACTGACCATGCCTCCAGATGCAGCGCCCTAAAAGCAAAGTGGTGTGACCACAGTGCAGATTCCTTGACTTAGGATGTTATTAATGGATAGAGGCCAACCAGAGAATGTGGAGGAAGGGAGGGTTAGTGACAAATGTGAGCCTACAAAGAGTCTCTACTAGAAAGCATTACCCAAGGTAAGACTCGTATGGAGGCTTCTAGCAGCAGATTCCTCACCTTATGAATAGATACCAAAAGCAGTACCTATATTAGAGATGAGTCGGTGGATGGACTCAAACCAAAAAGTCCTGCAGGACTGAGTGGACCTAAGCCCCTCTCGGTGAACCGGACTGTCAAGACAATAGTGTTTCATGAATGTATTGTCTAAGACAGGGATTTTGCATGCTAATGAAGTATCAGCAGCTTTTGCCCGGTTGAATGAGCTAGCAGTCCTTCCAGAGGCAGTTTTTAAAACAATGATTAGCGGGTCTTAATGCAGAGCATGATCCAGCTGAAAATGGTTCTCTTCTGCACAGCTTTGCTTTTTTTCGCTCCAGAAAACCCCACAAAGAGCTGATAGACCAACGGTGTTCTTAGGCACAATCTATGTAAACTCTCAGTGCTCTCTTGGGGTCTAAGCTATAGTCTTCCCTCCTCCTTAGAGGGATGAGGCGGAGAATATAACGCCAGCAGGGTAATGTTTTGCCTAACGTGGAAATGTAAAGACCCAGTTAAGGTCCCAATAAGTAATCACAAAGAAAGAGAGAGGGAGCAAACAAATTTAAACATTTGAAATAGTGCATAACAACTGGAGACTTAAAACAATGAGGCAACCACAAAAGACCAAAATAGCCAAAATGTACCCTTTGATTGTGCCCAGAGCAATGCTTTGCCAGGTATGAGCCAAAATATAACATAGCTTGGAAGGGGACTATCTGTTGAGAACCACACCAAGCCATAAATGTGTCCCAATGACAGGCTTATAATTTTTTTATTTAGGGACACCTGGCTCCCAAGATCACATCAACCACCTCTGGACAAGGGCCAAAGATATTCAGCTGTTGCCGCTCAATCTCCAAGGATGAAGCTGAAGATTGTGGAGGGCCAGGTACAAAGTCTTGCCCTGCTGCAGCAACAGCAGAACCACACAGAGGGGCAGCCTGCTGTGAGAACAGATGCTCAAGCCCAGGAGTTTGGATACCATACTCTGCGCCCAATACGGGCCACTAGGATCATTTGCATCTGGTCGGTCCTGGTCTTCTTGAGAATTGAGGGTAGCGGTGGCATCTGTGGGAAGGGGTACATAACTCCAGAGTTCCATTCTCTGAATAAGAGAGGCTTTCGAAACTTCAATGAGTAAAAGTGCTGATATTCTGCATTTTCAGTGGTGGCATACAGATCGAGCCTAGGCTCTCCCCTTCATGGAAGAGGCCTCACATCACCTACAGAAGTAACTGCCACTCGTGATTCACTAGGGGCTGACGGCTGAGCTTATCCGCCTTGGCATTCAAAGATCCTACTAGGTGGATCACTACCAGGGCTGGACTGGGAACCAAAACCGGCCCTGGCAGAGTGCCCCCCCCCCACCCGGGAGGTGGGGGGTGCAGCCGAGCAGTTTGCCAGGGCCATAGGAAAAACGGCCAAAAATCAGCCCCCACCGTAGCGGCCCACCGGGGAAACTCCTGGTTCCCGCTATGGCCAGTCCGGCCCTGATCACCACCAGGAAGATTCCTTGTGGTGCACCATTTCCAGAGGTCTGGGCCTCTTGGAGTCCTCTCTAGAGGGGTGTTGGAGCATAGAACGCCAGCAAGATGTTCTGACAGAAGTGGAACGGAATCACTACTTTAGGAAAGAAAAGTGCAGTTGTCCGCAAAACCAGTTGGCCTGGGTAAGAAGGTGGTGTAAGGCAGTTTGACAGAGATTAAAGTTCACTCAAATGCTATGCTGATGGGATGGCAACAAGGAATATTGTCTTGAGCATGTGGGGCCAGCATGTGGGGCTGCAAGGAATAGCTGTGAATTGGCTCAAATGGACTGCCAATCAGAAATGTAAGGACCAAGCTAAGATCAAAGCATGATAAAGAAAGAGGAAGGAAACTCATTTTTCAAACCTTTCAAAAAGCGCATAACTGAAGACAAACAAAGAGGACTAATCCTGCAACCGCTAAAAGGTACCCTTTAAGTGTGCCCAGAGAAAGGGCTTGCCGGGCTAAGGAAAAAACAAACAAAATTGTTATTGTTATTGTTAACTTGGTCTTTTATAGCGCCAACTCACCACCAGGTCTCTAGGCGCTTAAAACAAACAGCAGCAACAATACATGAAACTAAGATGATCAGGGAAAATTATAATAAAATGTATTTAACTAGATCAAGTGCCTTCTTGAATAACAAAGTTTTTAACTGCTTCCTGAACCTTAGAAGATTTGTTTCTTTCCGAAGTGACTCTGACAAATTGTTCCAAATCTGTGGAACCAGAACCGAGAAAGATCTTCCGCCTTTGGTTTTTAACTTATAACGGGGACATACCAAGGGGTGAGCTTCCGCGGAACGTAGAGCTCGCCTAGGGATGTATAACTCCAAACGTTCTTTGATATACGCAGGAGCTTGCCCATAGATGGCTTTATGGGCAGTACACATACTCTTAAACTCCGCTCTCTGTTCAACGGGAAGCCAATGTAACTTAAGAAGTAGGTCAGTGGCATGGGTTTTCCTGGGTACCTTGAAGATTAGACGGGCTGCATCGTTCAGGACTACCTGTAGTCGGTGAATCAAAAATTTGGGTAGACCAAGATACAAGGCATTCCCGTAGTCTAGTCTCGACACAATAGTGGCCGAGACTACCATACGGAGTGCGGAAGAGGAAAGAAGAGGGGCCAGCTTCCGTAGCTGTCGAATCAGACCGGTACACATCCCTACCACTGAAGAAATCTGGCTGGTCATGGACAGTTCGTTATCGATCTTAATTCCGAGGCTTTTTACATTATCACTCGGTATCGGTGGGGGGCCTAATTCCTGGGGCCAGTAACGGTCACTCCACGGCGAGGCTTGGGTAGAGACCACTAGTACCTCAGTCTTTTCTGGGTTTATTTTTAATAGGTTGGCCGTCATCCAGCCAACCGTATGTCTGAGTATATTCTGGGCACTAGTTTGTGCCGAGATCGTGTTGTCAATACTCAGCAATAACTGGGTGTCGTCCGCATAATTAAATACACGACAACCCATTTTAGCTAGAGAGTCAATCAATGGCTGAAGGTACAGATTAAAAAGGAGTGGGGATAATGCAGAGCCCTGCGGGACTCCGCATTCCAGAAAGCCCACTTTAGAGGTGACCTCTCCCAGTTGGATTCTCTGGGTCCTACCCGTTAAAAAAGATTGGAGCCATTGATAGACCTGACCCCTTATCCCAAATGCATCGAGTCAGCTAACTTTAAGGGGGTCAATCGGCTGAATACTGCACCAAGCCACAAACTTGTCCCAACAAGCAGTGTATACAGCTTTTGTTGAGGGATGCCTGGCTGCCAAGATGACATCAATCATCTCTGGGGGCAGGTCAAAGGTTGTCAGCTGTTGCCACTCAATCTCCAAGCATGAAGAACAAGTTACTTACCTTCGGTAACGATATATCTGTAAGAAACATTAGTTAGTGTTAGATTCCTTACCTTAGAATATCCCCAGGCGTCAGTCTGGGTCAGTCTGGATCCGGAAACTTTTGCGTAGCAGTACCCCTGCGCGTCGGTAGGCGTCGTCTGCAGGCGTCCCCTGCGGCTCCGCGTCCGTCGTCGGCGTCGTGCGCCGTGATGACGTCGCTGGAGTATATAGACGCCGCCTCCGCGCGCTGACGTCAGTTCTTTGCACACAGCTTTTCCGCGCCAGGAGACGCAGAGCCATGAGAGAACCAACACTGGTGCCATGTAAAACTAGGGCCCTGAAAGGGATGACCTTAACCCTAGGTATCAGTTCGCAGAACGGGCAGGATGGGTGGGTTCAGTAAGGAATCTAACACTAACTAATGTTTCTTACAGATATATCGTTACCGAAGGTAAGTAACTTGTTCATCTGAAAGAAACACGTTAGTGTTAGATTCCTTACCTTAGAATACATACCCCAGCAATACCAACCCCGGTGGTGGGTCTGCGAACCAATACAATACTACACCAGAAAGTCCTGGAGGACAGAACGGCCAAAGAAGCCATCCCTCCGGACTTGACTGTCCAGGCAGTAGTGCCTCGCAAAGGTGTGCAGCGAGGCCCACGTAGCCACTTGGCAAATGTCCTGCAAGGGGACTCCCCGGCCCAGGGCAGTAGTAGCCGCCGTGGCCCGAGTGGAATGGGCCCTCAGCCCAACAGGAGGCTCCTTCCGAGCCAAAGAGTAGCACGCTTTGATGCAGAGGACGACCCATCGAGAGATGGTTCGTTTACAAACCGCCCGTCCCTTCTTCGCACCCACGTAGCCAACAAACAGTTGGTCATCCACCCGGAACTGGCGAGTGCGATCCATGTAAAAGGAAAGCGCACGTTTAGGGTCCAGACGATGGAGCCGCTCTTCATCCTTTGAAGGATGCGGAGGCGGGAAGAAGGAAGGGAGGGTGATGGACTGCCCGATGTGAAAGGCCGAAACAACCTTGGGCAGGAAAGAAGGTCTAGTCCTCAGAACCACCTTGTCAGGATGAATGGACAGGAAAGGAGGTTGGACAGAAAGAGCCTGGAGCTCACTCACCCTCCTGGCAGAGGTGATGGCAACCAGAAAAGCCGTCTTTAAAGTCAGGAGACGGAGAGGACAAGAAAGAAGGGGCTCAAAGGGAGCACACATCAGGAAAGTTAGAACCAGGTTCAAATCCCATTGAGGCATCACAAACGGAACAGGTGGAAACATGTGGAGCCTTTCAAGAATCGAGTTACAATCGGGGATTTGAACAAAGAAGGCTGATCAGGAAGCCTCAAAAAGGCTGAAAGGGCAGAAAGGTAGCCCTTGATAGTGCCCAGAGCAGAGCCCTGCTGGGCAAGAGAAAGAAGAAACAGAAGAACCTCCGAAAGAGGGGCAGAAAGAGGATCCACAGCCTTTGCTGTGCACCATGCCACAAATCTGTTCCACCGACAGGTGTATACCGACTTAGTGGAGGGACGCCTGGCTGCCAGAATAACATCACAGACTTCAGGAGGCAAGTCAAATGGCCTCAACTGCCGCCGCTCAATCTCCAAGCATGGAGGTGGAGACTGGACAGGTTCGGGTGGAGGACCGTCCCCTGCTGCTGCGACAGAAGGTCCTCCTGAAGGGGCAGGCGGATCGGGGGACCGACTGACATGCTGAGTAGCTCGGGATACCAGTACCTTCGAGCCCAGTCCGGAGCCACAAGGATAACTTGGGCCCGGTCGCGCCTGATCTTCTTCAGCACTCTGGGCAGAAGTGGTATAGGCGGAAAGGCGTATAACAGACCGCAACTCCACTCGCGCCGAAAGGCGTCGCCGTGCGAGTGCCGTCTTGGAAACTCCAACGCGCAGAACTGATGACATTGCGCGTTCTCTTCTGTGGCGAATAGATCTAACCAAGGCTCTCCCCATTGCAGAAAGATGCCTTGCGCCACGTCCGAGTTCAGACGCCATTCGTGATCCATCGAGCACCGACGGCTGAGTTCGTCCGCCCTGGCGTTCAGAGAACCTGCCAGGTGTTGAACCGTCAGAGTCACGCCCTGACGTTCCAGCCTTTGCCAGAGGCTCAGAGCCTCCTGGCAAAGGGTCCACGACCCCACTCCGCCCTGTTTGTTGCAGTACCACATGGCGGTGGTGTTGTCGGTGAACACCTGCACTACACTCCCGTTGACAAAGGGGAGGAATGCCTTCAGTGCCAGACGAATCGCCCGCAGCTCCAACAGATTGATATGGAGCCGGGACTCCGCCGGAGACCAGATGCCTCTGATCTCTGCCTCTCCCAAGTGGCCACCCCAGCCCTGGAGGGACGCGTCCGTCACGACAACGTGCTCCGGTTGGGGAAGGGAGAGGGACTTGCCCCTGACCCAATCGCGGTCCGTAAGCCACCACTGCAGTTGTCTCGCAGTGCCCTCCGAGATCAAGACGTGGTCGGACAAGTTGCCCTGATGCTGTGCCCACTGAAACTTCAGGTCCCACTGCAGAACCCGCATCCGCCACCGGGCGTGATGCACCAGAAGGATGCAGGAAGCCATCAGTCCCAGCAGCCGCAGCGTCAACCTGACCGAAACTCGGGATAGCGGCTGAAAGATGGGAATCAAAGCCTGAATATCCCGAACCCGCCGTTCCGGAGGATAAACCCGAAACTGCGCCGAGTCCAGAACCGCTCCGATGAAAAGGAGCTTTTGAGAGGGACACAGGTGTGATTTCGGCACATTGATGGAGAACCCCAGGTCGTGCAAGAGGTCTGCCGTCATCTGAAGGTGGTGGACAACTGTTTGGGGCGAGCCCGCCTTCAACAACCAATCGTCTAGGTAGGGGAAGACTGAAACCCCCAACCTGCGCAGATGGGCTGCGACCACCGCCATCACCTTTGTGAACACCCGTGGGGCGCTGGTAAGGCCGAAGGGGAGCACGATAAACTGAAAGTGCTCCAGGCCTACCGTGAACCGCAGGTAACGCCGGTGGGCCGGCAGGACGGGAATGTGAAAATAGGCGTCCTGCAAGTCCAACGCTACCATCCAGTCTTGTGGGTCTAGAGCAGCCAAGACCTGAGCTAACGTCAACATCTTGAACTTCTCCTTCCGGAGGAGGCCGTTGACGTTCCTTAGATCCAAGATAGGACGTAGGCCCCCCTTGTCCTTCTTGGGCACCAGAAAGTAGTGGGAATAGCAACCACGCCCTACTTCTGGCCCAGGAACGCGCTCGATGGCCCCCTTGGCCAAGAGGGCCGTAACTTCCTCCTGCAGAAGTGTCAAGTGGTCCCCCGTCACACGGTGGTTCTGCGGTGGCATGGCTGGAGGAGAGGTCTCGAAGGGGAGGGAGTAGCCCCTTCGGACGATTTGCAGCACCCACCTGTCCGAAGTGATCGTGCGCCAGTGAGCGTGGTGATGGCGAACCCTGCCACCCACTGGCGTCACATGGGGCCGAAAGCACGGACTAGGAGGATTTTGGGGTAGATGCTGCGGGGGAAGGTGTGGTCTGACCCCGCCGTTGTCCCCGACCGCCACCACGGCGGTTTCCACGGCCGCCACCGCGTTGAAAGGATTGTTGCGGCGCGTGGCTGGCAGCACGTGTGGGGGCGCCCCTTCCTTGGCCACGAAAGGGACGAAACGAACCCGTTTGCTGACGCTGGGTCGAGAGACCCAAGGACTTGGCCGTGACCCTGGAGTCCTTGAAGCGTTCCAGCGCGTGGTCCGCCTTGTCACCGAACAGGTGACAGCCATCAAACGGCATGTCCATCAAGGTATTCTGGACATCAGCCGAAAAATTGGCGGATCTCAGCCAGGCGTGGCGACGAATCGCCACCGTCGTTGACATAGCTCTGCCCAGCGAGTCAGTCGTATCAAGACCACACCGTATTGAATATTTCGCTGCATCCCGGCCCTCAGCCACAGCTTGACCGAGTTTTGCCCGCACCTCCATGGGGCATTCTGGCAGCAGTTCCGCGACCGTATCCCACACAGAGTGGGTGTAGCGGCCCAAGAGGCAAGCGGTGTTGCAAGACCGCAGGCCCAAACTAATGGACGAGAAGACCTTCTTGCCAAATTGGTCATACCTCTTGGATTCCCGGTCGGGCGGGGCCGACGGGGATGCGGACTGGGAGGTCGAGGCCTGGATCACCAGACTCTCAGGGGTGGGGTGGGTAGACAGGAACTTGGGGTCGTCCGGACAAGGACGGTGGCGCCTGGCCACGTTCCGATCAACAGGCGCACCTGAAGCGGGCCTGGACCACGTGCCCAACAAAACGTCTGACAAGGCTTCATTAAACGGCAGCAGTGGCTCCTGTGGGCATGACTGCGGTTTGAAGACCTCGGTGAGGATGTTAGGCCTCACGGCCGCGACGGGGAGCTCAAGGTGTAAGGCCTTGGCAGCCCTCATCAGCACCACAGAATAGGCAGCTCCCTCCACCGATGCCACGGAAGGAGGAGAGATCAAACGAGGGTTAGGAGAGTCGTCCAGACCACTGGCATCCCCCAAGTCACCTGTCCAGTCCGGGTCATACTGGCACTCGCGTGACAGAGGGTCCTCGGACCCCTCCCAACCTTCACCGAACTCTTCATCTTCTCCGTATTCGGAGTCAACGATGTAGACCGGCTCCTCGGGGTTCAAGGGCCCCATCGGCGCCGGGACCGGCGTCGAGTGACGCCCGTCCGGCGCCGCGTCCGGCGTCGGTGAAGGTAAGGGGACGGCGCCGCCCGGAGCCGGCGCCGGAACCCCGCCGCCGGCCGGAGCCGGCACTGGAGAACCGGCGCCGCGCGGGGGCGGCGTCGGGGGTAACCCCGATGGTAACGGCGCCGGGGAGGCCGGAAGACCAGCCGGCGCCGATCCCGAAGGCCCTTGCGGCGCCGGAGCCGTCGGCGGCGCCGGGGCCGGAGCACCCGACGGCGCCGAGGCAGGGACACCCGAACCGCCAGGGCCCCCAGACGGTAGCACTGGGCCCGAAGGCGCCGTAGGCCCCGTCGGAGAAGCGAGCGCCCTCATGGCCATGAGGAACGCCTCGATCTCCTCAGGCGTCGCGCCATGCCCAGGGACCGGAGGGTATGAGGCAGGCCGCGCCGGCGACTCTCGCGGAGCCGCGGGGTTGGGGTCACCCGAGCCCCCGGCCGCATCGCGCGAGCGTCGGGGGGAGTCGGGGGTACGATGACGACGCCCCGACTTCTTGTGCTTCCTACCTGATGAGCCTGACGAGTGGTGTCGACTTCCGGAACGCTCAGCGCGGCTCCGCGACCGCTCCCTCGAACGCTCTCTCGACCTCCGGCCGGACCGGGACCGCTCCCGGTCCCGACGTGGGGCCGACACCCGCAGCTCCAGTAGCTTGCGGGACCGCTCCCGCCTAGCCTTGTTGGTGAGGGCCCGGCAGTCGACACAGGAGTCCACGTCGTGGTCGGGGCCCAGACACCGGAGACAGAGGCGGTGATGGTCTGTGACCGACATCGTGCGCTCACAGTCATCACAGTGCTTGAACCCAGGCATCCTATCAGGCACAATTAGAGAAAAAACAATCGAAAAACTTGGTCAAAAGACCGGAGTACTGCTCTTCAGATCTGCGTCCACTGGCGCGGAAAAAAGAAGAACTGACGTCAGCGCGCGGAGGCGGCGTCTATATACTCCAGCGACGTCATCACGGCGCACGACGCCGACGACGGACGCGGAGCCGCAGGGGACGCCTGCAGACGACGCCTACCGACGCGCAGGGGTACTGCTACGCAAAAGTTTCCGGATCCAGACTGACCCAGACTGACGCCTGGGGATATTCTAAGGTAAGGAATCTAACACTAACGTGTTTCTTTCAGATAGTGTAGATTGCGATGGCTTGATTGCAGAACCATAGCTTGCTGCTGTAACAGCAAACCCTCCCAGCCAGGCTGATCATGCCCCGGAAGTTCTGAATACCACACTCTCCATGCCCAGTCCACGGTCACTAGGATGACTTGGGCCCGGTCGGTGCTTATCTTCTTGAGAACTCTGGGCAAGAGCAGCATTGGCAGAAAGACATTCAGGAGTCCCGAGTTCCACTCAAGATGGAATGAGTGATGCCTTGGAAAGTCAAAATTGCGCATTCTCAGTGGTGCTGAACATATCGAGCCAAGGTACTCCCAATCTGTGGAAGAGACCATGCCCCACCACCCAGAATAACTGCCACTCATGAGCTGTTAGGTGCCGATGATTGAGCTCATCTGCCCTGGCATTCAATGATCCTTCCAGGTGGTTCACTACCAGGAAGATGCCTTGGTGTTCCAGCCATTTCTAGAGGTGCAAGGACTCCTGGCACGAGGTCCATGGCTCCACCCGCCTGATTGCTGCAGTACCACAAGGCGGTGGTGTTGTCCTGGAGCACCTCTACCAGTCTCCCACTGATGGATGGAAGGAAGGCTTTCAATGTCGAGTGGATTGCCCTCAGCTCCAGAAGGTTGAGAGGGAGCTGGGACTTCGCCCAAGACCAGAGGCCTCTGTTATCACCTCTCTCAGATGGTCACTCCAACCCAGACACAATGCATCCATCACCCACTGTGAGCTCTGGGTGGGGAAGGGAGATGGTCTACCACTGACCTAATAGTGGTGCAAAACCACCACTGCAGATCTTTCACTGCCTCCAAATCTGAACGTGGTCGGAGAGGTCCCCTTTATGTTGGGCCTAGTGGGACTTCAGATCCCATTGCAGAGCCAGTGTATGCCTCCTGACGTGCTTGACCAGCATGAGGCCATCAGTCCTAGCAGTCTCAGAGTCAACCTCACTGAAATCCAGGACTGAGGTTGAAAGATAGGAATCATAGCCCGAATATCTTGGATTCGGTTTTCCAGGAGAAAGGCACAAAACTGAACTACGTACAGAATGGCTCCGATGAAGTTGGTAGCTCCAGAAACGTAGGTTGGGCTGGAGCAAGTTGTGGGGTCGGTTTCGAAGTCAAACAACTTTGGGAGCGAGAAAGAGATTTATGGCACCAACTCCACGTGTCAGTGTGAGTGACAGGAAGGGGCCACGTCTTGTATAGATTTCTTGTGTTTTTCTTTGATTTACCCAAAACTTTCAATCAAGAGAACGATCAACCCCTTGAATGACTCCGGCAACTTCTGGATCTCGAATGGAACAAGGACCGAACTCTCGACTTGGACTGGTCTCGTTCCAGTGCTTGGCAAGTTTCGCCTTGGAGTCTTGTATGACCACTGGGTTCATCAAAGCGCACTCACTGCAGGACTTGGAGTCGTGGCTAGACCCCAGGCACCACATACACATTTGGAAGTTAAAAATTCAAGCACAAAGAGGTTACGTTTGACTACTGTGGCCAGCTGAATATTACTCGCCTTCTATGATAAATAAATGTTCTTTACTCAGAGGAAGAGACTAAGAATGATCAGAGGCTAATTGTGCTAGATCTCTGAACCAAACTTGGTTTAGCTACAAAAGAGCTTTGATAATCCCTTTTTTACAGTCTGTTCTGACATAGCTAGGCAATTACCTTGTGGAGCAATTGAGGGGGTGAAAAGCTGCATAGATTATTTTCTCCAGCCTGGAGTGAATTATCACCCTCCAGAAATAAAGAATTCTTTCCAATTCCACAATGCATAACAGACCATTTTCTTGTGCTACTGCTAAGCCAGTTGGGGGAACTTTATATTTAGGCAATTTGGGCAATCTGATTTGACACGGCCAGGCACAGGTACTAGGCATGAAGGCTGTGTTAAGTCGGTTTCTCTTACAAGGTAGGTTTCCACAGCTAAATATTCTTATGAATACCTGAATGCCACTGGTACAGAGAAACAGCTGGCAAAAGGCATTTAGTTTAATGCCTCTTTTTAGATGTAGAACTTTACTATCAACCATGTTTCTGATTTATAAATTCTCCCCTTGCCCCCTCCATAGTCAGGTGTACTTTACAGACATGCAGACAAGTGTGTTGACAAGTTAGTTCCAGTTCAATTCAGAAGGCAGACCGTCTACTTGTGCTCATCACAATGAAATGGAAAGGAAGCCATCAGGTTTAAACCTATAATAGAGGTTTTAGGGCTAAACACATTCCATATTGTTTGGAACCTCTAAAATGTGCCAGCCACAAACAGATTTCACTAATCAGTGATGAAATAAAAATTACTGTAAAGGTACAGGTACATAGACTGAGAAGGATTGCATAATTATTAATACATCCCTCAAAGGTGAGATTTGTTCCTAATCACTCCTCATGTATGCACCTCCAGATCCTGCTGTATTTACTTTGTCCAGTTAAAGATGATCCAGATGAGAAGTTGGCTGTTTTTCTGGTTAATGAAAAAGCCTTTGATTCCATTGTGTGGGCGAATGTGTTTCCGATAAAGGGGTGAGATATACTTAGATGAAGGTTACATTGAGAAAGTCTGGTGGCTTTAAAGTGCACCAATGACTTAAGTAAACTAAAGGGGTTGTTACACCCATTTAGTCCATGTTTTAAGGAGCACTAAGAAGGGATGCACTCTCACCACTTCTGTTTTTGTTGGCCTTCGAACTACTAACTGCGACATAACAGAATAAGAATATTTAGGCACTACTATATCAGGGGGAGAATAAAAGGAGATGTTGTACACTGATGACATCCTAGTCACGCTGAAATCCTGGGACACTTATGATACAAATCTCCTCATTTTCCTGTTTCACAAGATACAGGATGGTTTGGTATAAATGTGAAGGACTGCCAATGATTAGAGACAAAAAATGATTGCACACCTGAGGCACAATACATTAATTTCAAGTGGATGCCCAATCATTCAAAATACTCAGGTATATTTATGAGTAGAGCGCTGGAGGGTATAGTCCGGGATAACCTGAAAAGGACATGATATTTTTCTTTGGCATGGTCAAAATCATAACAATCTATGCATCATTGAACGCAGGCCATTAAGACGACTGTAGACAGACTTTAATATATACTCAGCATGATTGCAGCTGTCTCGCAGTGCCCTCCAAGATCATGACATGGTCGGACAGGTTGCCCTGATGCTGGGCCCACTGAAACTTCAGGTCCCACTGCAGAGAGCGCGTCCGCCACCTGGCGTGATTCACCAGAAGGATGCAGGAGGCCGTCAGCCCCAGAAGCCGCAGTGTCAATCTGACCGAGACCGAGGATAAAGGCTGAAAGAGTGGAATCAGAGCCGGAATTTCCCGAACCCGCTGTTCGGAAGGATAAACCCGAAACTGCGCCGAGTCGAGACCGCTCCGATGAAGAGGAGCTTCTGAGAGGGGCACAGGTGTGACTTTGGCACATTGATGGAAAACCACAGCTGGTGCAGGAGGTCCGCCGTTATCTGGAGGTAGCTGACGACTGACTGGGGCGAGCCCGCCTTCAACAACCAGTCGTCGAAGTAGGGGAAGACTGAAACCCCTAACCTGCGCAGATGAGCTGCGACCACAGTTATCACTTTCATGAACACCCGTGGGGCGCTGGTAAGGCCGAAGGGGAGCACGGTAAACTGAAAGTGCTGGTGGCCTACAGTGAACCGCAGGTAGCGCCGGTGGGCCGGCAGGACGGGGATGTGGAAATAAGCGTCCTGCAAGTCCAACGCTACCATCCAGTCTCCTGGGTCCAGGGCAGCTAAGACCTGAGCCAATGTCAGCATTTTGAACTTCTCCTTCCGGAGGAAGCCGTTGACGTTCCGTAGGTCCAAGATAGGGCGCAGGCCCCCTTTGCCCTTCTTGGGTACCAGAAAGCAGTGGGAGTAACAACCACACCCTACTTCTGGCCGAGGAACGCGTTCGATGGCCCCCTTGGCCAAGAGGGCCGTAACTTCCTCTTGCAGAAGTTGCAAATGATCCCCCGACACGCGGTGGTATTGCGGTGGCATGGCTGGAGGGGTCGTCTCGAAGGGGAGGGAGTAGCCCCTTCTGACGATTTGCAGCACCCACATGTCCGACGTGACAGTGCGCCAGTGGAAGTGGTGATGGCGAACCCTGCCCCCACTGGCGTCACATGGGCCTGAAAGCACGGACTAGGAGGGCTTTGAGGCGGATGCTGCAGGGGAAGGTGTGGACTGACTTCGCCGTTGTCCCCGACCGCCGCCACGGCGGTTTCCACAGCCGCCACCGTGCTGTGTATTAGTCTGCAGCATGTGGCTGGCAGCACGTGTGAGAGCGCCCCTTCCTTGGCCACGAAAGGAGCGAAAGGCACCCGTTTGCTGGCATGCAGCCGAGAGGCCCAAGGACTTGGCCATAGCCCTGGAGTCCTTAAAACGCTCAAGCGCATGGTCTGCCTTGTCGCCAAAGAGGCGACAGCCATCAAACGGCATGTTCAGAAGGGTGGCCTGGACATCAGCCAAAAAGTTGGCGGTCCTCAACCAGGCGTGGCGTTGAACTGCCACCATCGTTGCCATCGCTCTGCCCAGTGAGTCCGTGGTATCCAGTCCACACTGGATGGAATAGCGTGCTGCATCTCGACCCTCCGCTAGGGCTTGGGAGAGTTTAGCCCGGGCCTCCTCCGGACATTGTGGCAGCACGTCCGCGACCGTGTCCCACAGAGTGTGGGTGTAGCGGCCCAAGAGGCATGCGGTATTGACTGACTGCAGTCCCAAACTCAGGGACGAGAACACCTTCTTACCGAATTGTTTGTACCTCTTGGATTACGGATCGGGCAGAGCCGTCGGGAAAGCGGTCTGGGAAGTAGAGGCCTGGATAACCAGGCTCTCGGGGGTGGGGGGACAAGAAGCAAGCCTCGCCCGGAGCCGGACGGTAGCGTCTGGCCACGTTCCTATCTACAGGCTGACCTGTAATGGGCTTGGACCAAGTGCCCCAAAGAACGTCACACAAGGTCTCATTAAATGGCAGTAGAGGCTCAGCCGAGCAAGCCTGCGGTTTAAGGACCTCAGTGAGGAGGTTAGTCCTCACGGCCGCGACGGGGAGCTCCAGGCCCAATGCCTTGGCCGCCTGCGTCAACACTAAACTGTAGGCAGCCCCCTCCTCTATAGCCACGGTTGGAGGGGAGACAAAACCAGTGTCTGGCGAGGTGTACAGTCCACTGGCATCCTCAAGCTCACATGTCCAGTCCTGCTGAGACTGTCCAGAGGGTCCACAGACCCCTCCCAATCTCCCTCGTCACCCATCACTTGAAATTCAGGTTCAAAGGATGGGGCCGGTTCGTGGAAATAAAAGTCTCTATACGACAACGAGAGCAGAGCCCAGCGGCGCTGCCAGAACCGTATCGAGGCCAGGATCGGGGGCGGCGTCACCCGTAGGCGGCGCCGGGGGTGACACTCTAGGGGCCGGGGTCGTTGAGGTCGTGAGGTCGACCAGCGACCGGCGACGACCCGGAAGCGGATCCAGTGGGGGCCTGCGAGACCGGGACCGAAGTTGCCGGCGGCGTCGGGCCGAAGCACCCGGCGGTGTCGGAGCCGAAGCACCCGACCGTTGGGTCCAAAGGCGCCACGGAACCCGGCGGAGGAGGGAGAGACCTCATGGCCATGAGGTACCGCTCGACCTCCTCAGGCGTCGCATCGTGCCCAGGGACCGGAAGGTGTGGGGCAGGCTGCGGCGCCCGCGACTCCGTCGGAGCTGCGTGGGTGGTGTCACCCGAATCCCCGGCCGTGTCGCGCAAGCGCCGGTGTGGGTCGGAAGAGCGATGACTACTTTCCGACCTTTCATGCCTCTTACCTGAGGATCTTGATCCCGAAGACCGATGCCGACTCTCGGAGCTACGAGGGCTCCGACCCCGCGACCGGTCCCTCGACCTCCTTTGGGACCGGGACCTTGAACGGCGCGGGGCCGACTGCCGGATCTCAAGTCGCTTGCGGGACCGCTCCAGCCTAGCCTTAGACGTCAGGGCCCGGCAGTCGGAGCAGATACGGCCGTCGTGGTCGAGGCCTAGACACTGAAGGCACCGGCGACGGGGGTCGGTAACCATAGCGTATCTGTATTCTACTTTCCACTTATGCCAGAACAGCCTACGCGCAGCGTTCACGCGCTGCGGTCGCGCCCTATGCGTGCCGAAGGTGCGCCAAAAGTAAGCCCGTCTACGCCCGTCCGCGCCTGGACCGCGCCCAGCGCCAGACGCCCTGGTCCCCGCCATACCCACCCTTCTCGCTTTTCGTTTGACGCCGCCACTCTCCTCGCCCTGAACCCCGGACGCACACCGCAATGCTACGAAGCTGCCCCAGGACGTACCCACGTTCCCTTCGCCTGCCGCTCCTGCAAATTTACCAGCATCAAGACCCATACTACATCTGCTAACCCCAAACACAGCTCCGACTCTAACCAACTGAAGTGCATTCTGCTGAACACCCGCTCGGTCCACAGACACGCCACCGAACTCTGGGATCTACTCAACACTACATCACCGGACGTCGCCTTCCTTACTGAAACATGGATGAACGTATCATCAACACCCGACATCGCCATAGCCATCCCGGACAATTACAAGATGATCCGAAAAGACCGCACCGTCCAAACAGGAGGAGGAATCGCCATCGTCCATAAGAACACCATCAAAATCACGACCAGCTCTGACGATAACCTTACAACCGCCGAACACCTCCACTTCCAGATCAACACCGATCCTAGGACCACACTCAGAGGCACCCTCATCTACAGGCCTCCAGGAACCCGTAAACAGTTCAGCGAAGACATCACTGACTTCATCAGTCCACATGCCCTCGCCTCCGAGAACTACATTCTACTAGATGACCTCAACTTCCACCTGGAAAAGAAAATCGACAGCAACACCACCACCCTTCTCGACAACCTGGCCAATCTCGGCCTCAAACAACTTGTTGACACCCCCACCCATGTAGCCGGACATACGCTCGACCCAATCTTCACCTCGAGCAAACACATCTCCTTCGATCGCACCACAGCTCTCCATTGGACGGACCACAGTTGTGTTCACTTCAGCTACAAAACCACCTCGACCCACAACCCCCCACAACCTATTCCCCGAAGAAAATGGAGCAAAATCACCACCGACCAACTCCTCACATCGCTCAACCAAAACCAACCCGCCCTCTCATCGGACCCAAACCAAGCTGCCATCAAATTCAAACAATGGATCACTCACAGCGCTGACGAATTAGCACCCTTGAAAAACCATCACACCAAACAAGACAGCAAAAAGGCCCCCTAGTTCAACGATTACCTTAAAAAATGCAAGAAGCTATGCCGTACTCTCGAGAAAACATGGAGAAAAAACCCAACCACCGACAACATGACCACCTTCAAGGCAGCCACCCGCAAACACCACCAGCTGATTCGATCCACCAAGAAATCAGCATTCAAGAACCGACTCGACAACAACGCCCATAACAGCAAGGAACTATTCAACATCGTCAAAGAATTCACAAACCCCACTGCAGCCTCAAACGACATCTCTCCCTCCCAAGACCTCTGCGACTCGTTATCCTCCTTCTTCTACAACAAAATTGCCGACATACATAACATCTTCGAAAACAGTTCCAACGAACAATCCTCTCCACCCCCCTCAGAACCTAAACCGCCCTCTAACAACCTCAGCGCCTGGAACCCAATCACCACTGAAGACACTATCCACCTAATGATTTCCATCCACTCCGGCTCCCCAACCGACCCCTGTCCCCACCACATCTTCAACAAAGCAGACTCCACCATTGCACCTCATCTCCGTGATGTCATCAACTGCTCCTTCAACTCTGCTACCTTCCCCGAAAGCTTGAAACATGCCGAAGTCAGCGCCCTCCTGAAGAAACCCACCGCAGACCCCTCTGAACTTAAAAACTACCGCCCCATATCCCTCCTCCCATTCCCGGCCAAAGTCATCGAGAAAGCCGTCAATAGCCAACTCGCCGTCTTCCTCGAATCCAACAACTCCCTCGATCCCTCACAATACGGCTTTCGAGCCAAACACAGCACCGAAACCGCCCTCATCGCAGCAACAGACGACATCCGAACACTACTGGACAACGGAGAAACAGTGGCCCTCATTCTATTCGACCTCTCCGCCGCCTTCGACACTGTCTGTCACAACACCCTCACACAACGCCTCAGCAAAATCGGCATAAAAGGAAAAGCCTTGGACTGGATCATCTCGTTCCTAGCTGGGAGAACTCAGAGAGTCCAACTTCCCCCATTCAAATCAGAGGCCACCAAAGTCATCTGCGGTGTACCACAAGGATCATCACTCAGCCCCACCCTCTTCAACGTTTACATGAGTCCACTCGCCCCCATCGCGCGTCAACACAACCTTAACATCATCTCCTACGCTGACGACACCCAGCTGATCCTTTCCCTCACCAAAGACCCCAACACCGCCAAAACCAATCTTCACGAAGGCATGAAAGAAGTAGCCGTATGGATGAAAAACAGCCGCCTAAAACTTAACTCAGACAAAACGGAAGTGCTCATCCTAGGATCATCCCCCTCTGCCTGGGACGACTCATGGTGGCCTTCGGATCTGGGCTCAGCACCCATACCCACAGACCACGCACGTAACCTTGGCTTCATCCTAGACTCCTCACTCTCGATGACCAAACAAGTCAACGCCGTCTCATCCTCCTGCTTCAACGTACTTCGTATGCTCAAAAAAATCTTCCACTGGATCCCCGCCGAGACAAGAAAGACTGTCACCCACGCACTGGTTACGAGTCGACTAGACTACGGAAACACCCTCTACGCCGGAATTACAGCCAAATTACAGAAAAAACTCCAACGCATCCAAAACGCATCAGCAAGACTCATTTTGGACATCCCTCGCCAAGATCACATTACCGGCCACC
Organism: Lissotriton vulgaris; assembly: GCF_964263255.1. Taxonomy (NCBI): domain Eukaryota; kingdom Metazoa; phylum Chordata; class Amphibia; order Caudata; family Salamandridae; genus Lissotriton; species Lissotriton vulgaris. Next base: position 1,592,369,469 of record NC_141691.1, on the reverse strand, counting down.
TGAAAGACCTCCACTGGCTTCCCATCAACAAGAGAATAACATTCCGTCTCCTCACCCACGCACACAAGGCCCTCTACAAACTAGGGCCCGAATGCCTCAACACTCGACTATCCTTCTACACACCCACCCGCCAACTAAGATCCTCCAATCAAGACCTTGCCGCAGTTCCGCGTATCCAAAGATCCACCATGGGAGGTATATCCTTCTCCTACTTGGCGGCCAAGACCTGGAACTCACTCCCCACTCACCTCCGCCTTACACAGAACCACATCTCCTTCAGAAAAGAACTTAAAACCTGGTTATTCGATAAATAATGAACCCCCTCCCCAAGCGCCTTGAGACCCTCTGGGTGAGTAGTGCGCTATATAAATTCCTGAACTTGAACTTGAAATCATTCGGCTGACACTTGGAGCTGAGTTTGAACCCGGGCATCTCTACTTGCACCGTAGGAGTCGAACGACTCGAGTAAAACCAGATCAAAAGATCAAAAAAGTTTAGTCAAAAAGTGACTAAGGCGTAGAGCTTCTCCGGATCTGCACTAGCTGGCGCGGAAAAAAGAAGAACTGACGTCAGCGCGCGAGGGCGGCGTCTAAGTACTCCGGCGACGTCATTCCGGCGCTAACGACGGACGCGGACGACGCCTACCGACGCGCAGGGGTATTGCTACGCAAAAGTTTCCGGATTCAGTGTGACGCCTGGGGTTATTCTAAGGTAAGGAATCTATCACTAACGTGTCTCTTTCAGATGGTACTGTCTGTGTGCGGGTTGGATCGGCACGGGGAAATACACGTCTTGTAGGTCTAATGTAGTCATATGATCTCCTGGGTTCAATAACGAAAGGATGTCCTGTAGAGACACCATCCTGAAAGATTGCTTTTTGAGATAGGTGTTTAGGGATCTGAGATCCAGAATGGGACGCCATTGGAGCTTGTTTTTCTTGACAAGAAAAAAACAGGAGTAAAACCCCTTGTTCTCTTGGGCATTCGGTACCGGTTCTATTGCTCCCTTTCGGAGCATTGTCCGAATCTCCTGCTGAGTTGATGTAGATGGCTGGCTTTCTGATGCAGCGGTGGCATACAAGGGGGCGTTTGTAGAAATTCTAAGGTGTGGCCGAATCGAATAATGTTGAGGACCCATTGGTCCGTCGTTATTTTTCGCCAATTCTGAAGATGGTGAGCAATCTTTCCACCCAGGGGAGCACTTGATCTCTTGAATGTTGACGCAGCCGGAAGATGAAGGTTGCCATTACCGTCGGGTGTTGCCCTACCCCTGATGGCCTCCCCTTCCTCTTGGAGTTGATTTTGTATATCCTCCTGATTGATGCTGATTGTACTGTTGGCGGTAGGGCTGCGATGAGGCAGAATAAGAGGAATATCTCCCTTGCTGATATCCTCCTCTATAAGATGACTGCCCTCTACCTCTAGAGCCACGAAAATGGTTTTTTCTGTACTGCAAAGTTCCCAAAGCCTTAGCAGTATCGGTATCCTTTTTGATACTCTGCAGAGTGTCATCAATGTGCTTCCCGAGAAGATCTTCTCCATTGAATGGGAGGTCTAGGATCTTGTTTTGAACCTCCAGCCTAAAAGCTTGCCTGCACAGAACTGCTGCTCCTCCCAAAGATCTAAAGGCCGTCGTCGCTATGTCCAGAGTATTTAATTAGGCCGACAGCGCAGCGCGCTGACTTTCTTAGTGTCTCTCCCCTGAGGCGGAAGCCGGGGGCTCTGTTGCTCGTTTTTTACAAAAAGCTGGTTTTAAAATGTATTTCTAGTAATTTCTATAATGTGCACTGCGTAGTTGACTGAGAACTTACCTGCACATTTCTAGGCCCCCTCGAACCCCGATTCCCAGCGCACACTGCCATCTCGTGATGCTTGGGGAGAAAGGGTTCCAGCGGCCATCTTGGGTGAGGGAAGGGTGGCGCTGCAGCTGCTGGCCGCCTCACGCCCTCCTCAAACCGGATATAGGGATATGGTCCCCCGTCTGCGCAGCGGGCAGGCGCCTGGCGGCGCGCCAAAGGCAAGCCCGTCTGCGCCCGTCTCCGCCCATCCGCGCCCGGCCGAGCCCAGGGGCCACGTCCCCTGGCCGTCTTATGGGAGACAGGCGGGTATACAGCTCGAGCCTTTTACATCAGCTCCGCCCACCTTTGTTATCTAGTTGTGGCCACTCTATACATCCACTGGAGATCCCTCGTCGCTGCACGTACTGTAAATCAGAGCTAATCACCACCACTACCGTCAGATCTGAGGTAAATGATTACTCCATGTTTCTGCTCAATTGCAGGTCCCTATCTAAGCATTGTTTAGAAATGTCCTTGCTCCTAGATGAACATACACCGGATGTGATCTTTTTGACCGAGACTTGGTTAAATCAAGACTCCCAGCCGGACCTGGCACAGGCCATTACTCCGGGTTACCAGATAGCGCGGGTTGATTGACCTCAGGGCAGAGCCGGTGGCCTTGCGATTATTTATAATGCCGCTGCTTGACGGAGGAGATTGAGGATTGCGAAAGTTTCCCTTTTGTGATCGAGTTTTCCCCTAACACCAGCTTCACTGGTATTCTTATCTATCGTCCTCCTGGAACCATCAAACAATTTAACACCTCTCTTTTGTCGGTGGTCTCCGAATTGGTTACCTCTCCCTCTAATTTTACTTTACTTGGAGATTTTAATGTTCATTTTGACAACCTGTCAGACCCCACGGCACTAGAGATGATGTCGAGTTTAGCCGCCATCCAATTAGAGCAATTAGTTCCCTCTCCAACGCATGAAAAAGGTCATCTCTTAGACCCGATCTTTAGTAATAGTGACCAACTTAAAGTGGGCACTATTAGCAGCCTACCATGGTCGGATCACTTCTTGATAGCCTTCACCTGGACCACAAGCAAACCCCCTCCATCCATTTTTACATCTCGGAAAACCCGAAATTGGTCCAAACTCTCTGTAGAGAACTGGACGAAGGCCCTTAGCACCACTAGACCTCTACTCTCCCATGACCCAATGGCAAATAATAATAAATACAACGATTGGATCACCGCCTCTCTTGATCTGGTTCTCCCTTTACACCTATCTGGGTCAAAGAGGCAGAGCAAATCAGCACCGTGGTACACAGAAGACCTTAGGGACAAAAAGCGCTCCTGCAAGAGACTAGAGAGGAAATGGCGTATGACTTACAATCTTATTGATAAAGTCACTTACAGGGACGCTATCAGGAACTATAAGCTGGCAATAAAAACCTCACAAGCAGCCCACTATAATGATAAAATAACAACGGCTAAATCTAAGCCGAAAGAAATATATCGGATAGTGAATTCCCTGATAAAACCCCCTCCGTCCGCCGTAGACAATAGTAACTCCCCTTCTAAATGAAACAAGCTGGTTGATTTATTTTTTCAAAAAGTTAATAAAATCTATCTTTCGTTTCCTGATCCAGCCATTGAATCACCCACCCAACGTTCTGACTCAGCTTTGGATACAGTAGCTCCATCTCATAGTAAGCTAAAGTCTTTTCCATTGTGGAATCTGGAAACATTGGAGTCTCTAGCACAACAAATAAAATCTGGCTCACCGTGTGACCCTGCTCCTCCGGGCTCGCTGGGGTTGGCTAGCAAAACCATTCTCCCTACTCTCATGGAGTTGCTGAACTCCTCCATTCTGAGCGAGATGGTACCTGTGACATGGAAGCATGCAAAGGTATGGGCCTTGCTAAAAAAATCTGCCCTTGACCCAGCTAACCCTAGCAATTACCGCCCGATTTCTCTGCTCCCATGGGCATCTAAGACCCTGGAGAAGCACACTAATACCATCGTGACGAAGTTCCTCGAGGAAAATCATCTCCTCGATGCTTCCCAGACGGGCTTTCGCCCAAAACATGGGACAGAGACTGCTTTTTTGGCTGTGACTGAGGAGGCGAGACGGATCTTGGATCGAGGGGGGTCAGTGGCAGTGATCCTCCTCGATCTGAGTGCCGCTTTTGACACGGTACATCATAAAATTCTGATGAACCGTCTCGCCGACCTAGGAGTGTCCGGAGAAGCCCTGGTTTGGTTCAAGTCTTTTTTATCGGATAGAACCTTCCAGGTCTTTGACGGCACATCCGTTTCATCGAGCAGGCCTCTGGGGTGTGGAGTCCCTCAGGGTTCATCATTGAGCCCTACGCTCTTCAATGCATATATGAGGCCGCTGGCTGGGATTGTTCGTCCGCACAGTATTAACATCATTTCCTATGCGGACGACACCCAGCTGGTGGTCTCCCTTGTGCAGAAGAGTGGCCTCCAATCGCCGCCCAATCTAGCAGTGTGTTTGGAGGAGGTGAGGAGTTGGATGATGAGCTCATGTCTGAAGCTCAACGACGATAAGACCGAGCTCATGCTCCTGGGCCCGGCGACCCCCTCTACTTTGGAGCTGCTATGGCCCGCGAGCATGGGGGCGGCCCCTGCCCCCAGAGATAACATCAAAAGTCTGGGGGTATGGCTAGATAAGTCACTGAGCCTCAATACACAGGCCACCAAAGTGGCGGCCACCTGCTTTGGCCTCCTCAGGGTGATTAAAAAAATTCTTCCCCTTCTTCCATTTGAGGCCAGGCAGATAATTATACAGGGCCTCGTTCAATCCCGCCTGGATTTTAATAACGCCCTTTATCTTGGAGCACCGGACTACACCTTGCAAAAACTTCAGCGCACCCAAAACTGTGCTGCTCGTGCGCTACGTGGAGTCCCACGAAGAACTTCAATAAAAGCTGGGCTAAGAACGTTGCACTGGCTGCCTGTCAGGGACAGAGTAAAGTTTAAAGCTCTGTGCATTGCTCACCAGGCTCTCTGGAAAACGGGCCCAGAAATCAACTGTTCCTTGATTTCCCCCTATCTGCCCAACCAGGTGCTTCGATCCTCGTCTGCATCTCTGGCCAAGATTCCCAGAATCTTTAGAGCCAGAGCAGGAGGACGTTCCTTCTCCTATAATGTATCAAGATTATGGAACACCCTCCCTTTGCATATGAGAAGCAACCCCAACTTAACCAGTTTCCGGAAGCAGCTTAAAACCTTTCTGTTTCAGTAACCGGAAACTTGTTGTTCATCTGAGGGCACTTTTGTTTAGTCACAGCGCCTGGATGCCTGAGGGCAACTGTAGCGCTTTACAAATTTTATTTTCATTTCATTTCATTTCATGCAGTCTATGACTTCCGCTGAAGTCCTTTCCCCCTTCAGGAGAATCTTTCTGGCTTCCTGCTTCTCCGGTTCCGGCACCTGGTCAATGTAGGGAGACAGGTAGCACCACATTGCCTTGCAAAATAGTGAGGGCATTAGCGGCTTTAACTAGTAGCGCCGACATTAAGGAAAACCTTTTTCCCGCATTATCCAGTCTTCTGCCCTCCCTGTCTGGAGGTGTGGTGATTGGGGCAGACGGATTCCTTGACTTCTGCTGCGCCGCTTGAGTAATCACTGAATCCGGTTTGGGATGACCCAAAAGACCTGCTGGAGCATCTGTAGGTGCCTTATATTTTTTGTCTAGCCTGGCCAGAACCGGCGTCACCGTAGCTGGCGTTTCCATGACTTTTATTCCTTCCTCCCAAATATGACTTACGATAGGCAAGGACCGAACAGACCTGCGATAGGATTCCTTGAAATCATATAGAAAGCATTCTGCTTTCTCTTCCGACATGGTAAGTGCAAATCTCTTTGTGGCTCTTTCCATCAAATCATGAAAGCCACCAATGTCCTCGGGTGGAGAATCTACTGGCTTCGGCGTAGGAGTTGAAGGTGAGGGGATGAGATAGTCATTCCATTCTCCACTAGGCTCCGCAATCTCTCCATCCTCGTGGTCATCGTCCGAGGTGTCTGGATCGTGATGTGACGCTGGCGGTGGCGACAGGGCTACGGTAAAATCTCCCTCCTATGCACTGGCGTACCTGGTACCGACCGTGGATGAGGAGTTGCCTCCTGTATGTCCTGAGTGGTTTGAGTCGTCTGATACCTTCTCCTATAATCCTCCAACATGCTCTGGAGGTCCTTCAATAAAGAGGATGGAACACTTGTCATGTCCTCACGCTGCTGTTGGCAATATTGCTGCAGTTCTTGGGGATGCTCTTGAAAACCCCCATATTCTTCTTCCGATTCGTCATCCTAGTACTTGACCTGTAATTGCGAAGGACTACTTGCAAAACCATAAGGACCATCTTCATCCTCGTCCTCAGAGTCTTCCTCCTCCAGCAGGTGAGAGGGGACCAATGGAGATACCTTGCTTGGAGACGTAACCTCTGGCGTTATAGGCTTTTTCCAGGGTACCAATCTTTTTTCTGGTGTTTTTTCTCTCGTCGACGTGCCCGTCGACGAGATTCCTGTCGTCGTCGACCATATTATCGTCGTCGACGCTACCGTCGACGTTGTAGTTATCGGCGACGCTGTCCTCGTCGACGCCCCTGCCGTCGTCGTCGACGCTCCCGTCGACGATGCAGATACAGCTATGCTCGTCGACGATGACGTTGACGGTGAAAGCGTCGACGGCGTCTTCTCAATAGCCTTTACCTCTTCATTTCTCGTTGACGATGTAGATTGTTTTGTAGTCGACTATGACATCTTTTTTCGTTGGCGATCCCGTTAGACAGTGCTGAAACCTTCCCTTTCTCCTCAGAAGGTGTAGAGGAAACTTTCCTGATGGTAATCTTAACTCTCTGAGGCGATTTTGGAGGTTCTGAGGTGGACTTTCCTTGTTTTACCACAGAAGCAGAACCCTTCTTCTCCTGAAGGAGATTTTGAGAGACTGCACCCTGAAGACCCTGCAGTGGTCTTTTTTGGGGCCTTCTCAGGTCTCTCCCCGGAGGTATGCGTCTGAGGAGATCTACTTCTTTTTTGAGATCTCTTATGTGAGAAGTTGGCCTGATATGCAGTGCTCACTATTCTAGTGATCACTATGCATCAGTCCAAACAACCCTTATTGATGATTGGTTGTAAGTCAACCGTAGACCAGCTATCCTAGTAGCATGGACAAGAGCAGTCTTTAGGCTAAACTCTAGAGGGCGTGTTAAGCCAGCTGTTATACCATCACATATACCCCTTGAACACCAAGTGAAAGGACACCACACAAGTTGTTATGAAAATAAAGTATATTTATTTAGAACACAACAGCCCTGGACTCTTTATGAGGACAGGGCGCTAAGCACAATACAAAGCTCTTAGGAAAATACTGAAAGTCGCACAATTTACACAAATGCCCGAGGGGCACGAAAAACCATATACTCTAAAAGTGGAATGCGAAATTTTCTAGCAGGTAAGTACTACTCTCATAGGCTTTAGGATCGCTAGGACTGGACTACTGAACCTTCAGATTACGAGCAGGAGGCCTAGGGGGATCGGGTGCAGAGTGTGCACTCTCACGCGGGATGCGGGACAAAGTCTATGGATGCTAGATTTCGTAAAGTTAGTGTTATCGGACGAATCCGACTAGGTAGAGCTGAAACGAAAAAGGATCTGGACCCTTGGATAGTTAGACTATGCTGGAGCACCGAAGTGCTTAGGTTACCTAGCCCAGGGGCTGCGGCTGCATAGGGCTGAAAAGACGTCGGGAATCCTCGTTGCAGTCTATGGAGCCTGAAAGAAGAAGTTGCTGGCAGGCGACCAGTGAAGAGATTCGGAGGGATCCAAGCCTGGATCGATGATGGAGGATACCTGTAAGCAGAGGGGACCAAGTTCTGAATCACTAGCCAGTGATTAGATGGGCACCAGGATGGCACCGGATGGAGTCACCTCGACCAGGTGAGTGGGCAACGCTGGGCTCTGCAGTCTCTCGGACCAGGAGGAGTTGTCGGCGACCAGGATGGAGGTGCGAGCTGTCTCACGAAGATATCTGCTGTCGACGTCGCTGGACCCAGGATTGGGGCAACAAGTCTTGGCAAATGCAAGCCCACGCGGTGGACTAAAAATGGCGTCTGGAGTGGACCAGGAGGGTCCGGGGTGCTCCTCTGTTGGAGGGGAGCAAGGGCCAGTCTGGAGCAACCAGACCAGCGGTGTTGTCGTCGTGGTGTGTCGTCAAGAGGGCCACAAGCCAGCAGGCAAGTAGCCGGACAACGCGGTGAGCAGCAAAGAGCAGAAGGGCCCCACGCAGATTTGGTGGATGCTGGGGGGCTGGACTTCGGTGCTGGAGCTGCTCAGGGTCAGGGCTTCTCGAACCCCAAAGCACTCACTCGAGGATCCCTCGGCGGTCGTGCTGGATAAGCGTCGTGCAGTTCTGAAGATGGCCGGTCCCTCGAGGTCTCGTCGCACCCACGGATCTCAGCTGAGCCGACGATGTAGGTAGAGGTCAAAGGTGCCAGGGAAGCCGGGTCTCGTCGTGCTGGTCGGTCGGATTCCGGAGGAAGGGCGTGCAGCAAACCGCAGTGTTCTTAGATGGTGCCTGCGGGTGCAGGGTGACTACTCCTTAGTCACAAGGGAGAAATCTTGAGAAGAAGTCGTGGAAAGTAGTTTCAGGATTCAAAGATGATCTAATTTGGAAGGGGGCCCGCTCCTATCTTTATACTAGGAAAAGGGGCTGGCACTGGACTAGGTCCTGCCCATGGGTGGGACCAGGAAGGGGGTGGTTACACCCCTCTCCCATGCCGGACTTTCCCCAGGTCAGGGGCTGGTGTGCCCCTGGAACTGGTTCTAGCCGGCCTATGCATAGTGAGCACCGGGGTGCCACTTGCAGTCACCTTCCTCTAAAGCCCTGCCTACCCAGGATACACAAAACCCTGTCTGGGATGGTGCTAGCACCGCCCCGGACAGAAAACCCTTTGTCCAAGCCTCCCTCGCTGGAAGGACTCCCAGCAGCAGGAGGTCAGACTTGTGTCTGTGGTGGCAGCATCCATTTTGTGATGCTGAGGTTTGAGTTAACTTTAACCGGGGTTCACAGTTACATACATGTCGTGCCCCTCTAGAAGGGTGGAATGCTAACTCCGTCGCCAGAATTGGCGAGGGGTTAGTATTCCAATTCGTATGACACCTTACTCGACATGTTTTGATAAAGCGATACCAGAGTTGGCATATAACCGCGAGGATTATAATGCACTTAAGAGTATATGGTACGCGTTATCATGGAACAGATATTAGGACTTGGTTCCGCAAGCTGCAAACGGGCTCAGCTCATGCCAGAGCACCATCTCACATAATTCCAAGCACTCTGCCTTCAGGATTGTCAAGGCCTGCCATAGGAGTGACTGATAGGAATACATGTGTCCATTTTAGGGTTAGATATAGGTATACTATATCTACAGCAAAGGGTGATTACACCACTTTGCCCCAGCTGTCGTGCAGCCAGTTGTGTCAGATTTAGATGGCCAGCCAGGGGTGGCATAATACATGCTGCAGCCCCTGGTAGGCCCTGGGTACACCTATGCCCTGAGTTACAGGGTCTGATAAGGTGGCCCAGTACCAATTGGATATGTACCTAAGGTACATGGAATCCATTTTACAGAGAGAGCAGTAGGCCTGGGGCCCTGAATAGCAGGGTCCCAGGTCAACTAAGTCGGAAAACCAGCAAAACACCAGGCAAAAAGTTGGGGGCAACCATAGTCAGGTATCCACCCTCCTACATCTTAGACGAACCAGACTCCTCCTCACTCTCACTTGAGAGGATTTCTTTTCTGGCTTTAACCTTTTGGAGCCAAATCAGAAGTCTTCCCTCATGATCCCTCAAGGTTTTATTTGAAAAGGTTCGACATACCTTACAATCCTCTGCCTTATGGTCTGGTTAAAGGCAGTATATACAATCCTTATGAGGGTCATCTGTGTAAAGCCTCTTCTTAGAGCAGGTGGCACACGCTCTAAATAATCCCTTTTTCCCTTTCCCAGACATGGTAGATGAATAAGGGCTTCCAATAAGAAGAAAACAGAAGATGAGAAACCTCAAATTCTAGTCAAAATACTGTAGAAATGAAGAGTTTGAGCAGAGCTCAAAGGAGTCTCCCTAGCACAACGTGCGGTAGAAAAATCTGAGGGGCAGAAAGTTCTCTCAGGAGTGTTCTAGAGGGTGAGGAGCTCCGATTGGTTCAGGGAAAAGTTTGGGCCTTTTTTATATAACAAATGCTATGGGTTGCAAAAGGGAAATGGGCCCAGGCCTCTTTTCAGTTTGCTATGCTGCTAAGCATTGCTTTTTATATACACCGGAGACTCCAGTCTCGACGACGGGGAATGATTCAGGCATGTGAATCTATGAAAGTTCCAATACTGGAGTAAATGATAAAATATATTAGAATTAAAACAGCATACTCCTTCTCTTTGCTAAGATGCACTTCAAAAAGCTGCCAACAGCAAAACAGACATTGCGATCATTCAGTTCCTGCAAAAAGTACAAAGCCGCTTTGAACTTAGAAATTTTGTATCTGCGCCAGAGAGGTATTAAACATTTCCTGGTAAATGGAAGATACAATTGATAAAAAAAATACGAAATGTAAAATGGTTTGACTCGAATGTTCATCACAAGGGCAGACCATAATAGATTCTGAAGAATACTGACCCAGGGGGAAGCATATCAACCAACGAAAAGATCCCAGCCTGAATCTAGATAAGCGATTTCTTTCATACACATTATTCACATATATTAGATATGGGGCAATGTAGGGAGATCATGGTTGTCTCAGTAACGGAAGGGGTGAGGCATTAATGAACAAGTTATTTGCCTTTAGTAATGATCTTTCTGGTGAGTACACTTCCCAATTGCAGATTCTATCAATGAGAATATTCTCCAGGGATCAAATTGGATCTGGAATCTTTAGATTAGCATTCCTGAACACCAGTAGGTGGTGTTGTCTGACTCTACACCGAAATCATTTATATCTGCAGTGACGAGCGGATATAAGCTCCACCCATGCATAGTGAAGTCATTCACTTTCTTCGTCTGTGTGTGCTCTCAGATGAAGATCCCATCAGTAAATTGGCATGACCAATGGGTATATCTTTAATTGGGACTTTCTTATATGGAAAGAGAGTCCAGGTCACAGAAGGGGAGGAGTGAAAGTGGGTGAGGAATCTACGTTTAAATGGATTATCTATCAGAAAGATCATCAGCAATGGTAAGTAACTTTTACTTCTGACGGATTCTTTTAACTGCAGATTCTTCACTTTGTGAATAAATACCATAGCAGTACCTCCCCAAGTGGTGGCTCTGTGAATAAGCTCGGAGCAAAAAGTCCTGCAGGACCGAGCGATCAAAATGCTCCTCACAACGAATCGAACTGTCAAGGTAGTATTGCTTTGTAAAAACATGTACCAAAGCACCTGTAGTTGCCTTACACATACCCAGCACAGGGACCTTGCATGCCACTGCAGCGGTGGCAACCTTAGCTTTAATGGAATGAGTCTGCAAGCCTTCTTCTTTATCAATATGTAGCAGATCTTTATGCAGTGATCAATCCTCGGGAGATGGTCCTTTTTTTAACAGCCTTTCTCTTTTGCCCTAGAGAACTCCACAAAGAGGTGAGCATCCATTTAATATCTATTGGTGCGATCTATAAAAAGCCCAGTGCCCTCTCAGGGTCCAAATGATGGAGTCTCTCTTCCTCCTTAGAAGAATGGAGAAGAATGCCGGGAGGGTGAAAGTCTGCCGACAGGAAATGGAGTGGCAACCTACGGCAGTAAAGATTCTTGGGTCTTCAACACCAAATTATCTGAGAGGAAAATTGTATAAAGGTGGGTGAATAGAGAGAGAGCCTACAGCTTGCTTTACTTTACTTTACTTTACTTGTGGACTTATATAGCGCAGCGAATCATCACCAAAGGGATCTCTCGGCGCTTCGAAGAGAAGGTTATACTGGGCAAATATAACTAATAAAGCCATGTCTTTAGACGCTTTTTAAACAAAGTGATGTTATTGCAGGCTCTGATGTTCTGTGGTAGCTCACAAGCCTAGCCAATGTTACAGGGATAAGAAAGACTGTTTTCAATGTTAAAAGTCTCAATAGACAAATGAGCAGCAGCTCAAAAGAGATGCACATCAAAAAGTGAGTGTTAAATTCAAGTTCTGCTGTGGCATCACAAACAGTTTTGGTGGAAACAAATGTTGCAAATCTTTCAAAAACCTAAATACAACAAGTGATTAAAATAAAGAAGGCTGATCTAGCAACCACAAAAAGCTGACAAAGCAGGTAGACAGCATTTAGCAGTGCCCAAAGCAAGTTCTTGCTGGTCCAGAGACAAAACAAACAACACTTCAGACAACTTAGCATGTTGTGGGTCAATTTGTTGGGTGCTACACTAGCCTACACCTTTATCCCAAGGACTGGCGTCTATCAATTTATGAAGGGAAGCCTTGCTGTCAGAATGCCATCAGTGACTTCAGGAGGAAGGTCAAAGGATGTCAACTGCTGCTGCTGAATCGCCAACCATGGCGATGCAAATTTCTCAAGACCCGGGTGCAGTACCTTGCCCTGCTGCTGCGACAGAAGATACTCCTGAAGCACAAGTTACTACTTGTGTAACGATATATCTGTAAGAGACATTAGTTAGTGATAGATTCCTTACCTTAGAATATCCCCAGGCGTCAGACTGGATCCGGAAATTTTTTGCGTAGCAATACCCCTGCGCGCTGGTAGGCGTCGTCTGCGGCTCCGCGTCCGTCGTCGGCGTCGTGAGCGCCGGGATGACGTCATCGGAGTATATAGACGGCGCCCATGCGCGCTGACGTCAGTTCTGATAACACAGCTTTTCCGCGCCAGATACGCAGAGCCATGATAGAACTAACACTGGTGCCATGAACTAGGGCCCTGAAAGGGGATGACCTTAACCCTAAATATCGGTTCGCAGAACGGGGAGGATGGGAGGGCGGTAAGGAATCTATCACTAACTAATGTCTCTTACAGATATATCGTTACACAAGTAGTAACTTGTGCATCTGAAAGAGACACGTTAGTGATAGATTCCTTACCTTAGAATAGATACCCCAGCAATACCAACCCCGGTGGTGGGTCTGCGAACCAATATCACACCAGAAAGTCCTGGAGGACGGAACGGCCAAAGAAGCCATCCCTCCGGACTTGACTGTCCAGGCAGTAGTGTCTCGCGAACGTGTGCAGCGAGGCCCACGTGGCTGCCTGACAGATGTCCTGCAGGGGGACACCGCGGCCCAGGGCAGTTGTCGTCGCCGTGGCCCGAGTGGAGTGAGCCCGCAATCCAGCCGGGGGCTCCTTCCTCGCCATGGAGTAGCATGCTTGGATGCACAAGATGATCCACCTGGAGATGGTCCTCTTGTGTACAGCCTTTCCCTTCTTCGCGCCCACGTAACCAACGAAGAGTTGGTCATCCACCCGGAATTGGCGAGTGCGGTCTAGGTAGTAGGAGAGCGCACGTTTTGGATCCAGACGGTGGAGCCTCTCCTCCTCTTTCGAGGGATGCGGAGGCGGAAAGAAGGTGGGCAAGGTGATGGACTGCCCGATGTGGAAGGCCGTGACAACCTTGGGCAGAAAGGAAGGCCGTGTACGCAACACCACCTTATCAGGATGAACGGACAGGAAAGGTGGAGAAGAAGAAAGAGCCTGGAGCTCACTCACCCTCCTGGCAGAGGTGATGGCAACCAGGAAAGCCGTCTTCAGAGTAAGGAGACGAAGAGGACAGTTATGAAGTGGCTCAAAGGGGGCACACATCAGATAGGTGAGAACAAGATTCAAGTCCCACTGGGGCATCACGAAGGGAACAGGAGGGAACATGTGCGTGATGCCCTTCAGAAATCTACTCACTATAGGGGACTTGAACAAGGAAGGCTGATCTGGTAGCCTCAAGAAGGCTGAAAGAGCAGAAAGGTACCCTTTAAGAGTGCCCAGAGCAGAGCCCTGCCGGGCAAGGGAAAGAAGAAAGAGCAGCACTTCCGAAAGGGGTGCAGAGAGGGGATCCACAGCCTTTGCTGCGCACCATGCCACAAATCTATTCCACCGGCAGGCGTATACCGACTTCGTGGAGGGACGCCTGGCTGCCAGAATGATGTCACAGACTTCGGGAGGCAAGTCAAATGGCCTCAACTGCCGCCGCTCAATCTCCAAGCTTGTAGGTGGAGACTGGACAGGTTCGGGTGCAGGACCGTCCCCTGCTGCTGCGACAGAAGGTCCTCCCGAAGAGGCAGACGAATCGGGGGATCGACTGACATGCTGAGTAGCTCGGGATACCAGTATCTTCGTGCCCAGTCCGGAGCCACAAGGACGACCTGGGCCCGGTCGCGCCTGATCTTCTTCAGCACTCTGGGCAGAAGTGGTATAGGCGGAAAGGCGTACAACAGGCCGCAGCTCCACTCGCGACGAAAAGCGTCTCCGAGCGAGTGCCGCCTTGGAAACTCCAACGCGCAGAACTGCTGACATTGCGCGTTCTCTTCTGTGGCGAATAGATCTAACCAAGGCTCTCCCCACTGTCGAAAGAGACCTTGCGCCACGTCCGAGTTCAGACGCCATTCGTGATCCATCATGCACCGGCGGCTGAGTTCGTCCGCCCTGGCATTCAGAGAACCTGCCAGGTGTTGAACCACCAGAGTCACGCCCTGATGTTCCAGCCACTGCCAGAGGCGCAGAGCCTCCTGGCAAAGGGTCCACGACCCCACACCGCCCTGTTTGTTGCAGTACCACATGGCGGTGGTGTTGTCGGTGAACACTTGCACCACACTCCCCCTGACAGAGGGGAGGAATGCCTTCAGTGCAAGACGAATCGCCCGCAGCTCCAGAAGGTTGATGTGGAGCCGGGACTCCGCCGGAGACCAGAGGCCTCTGATCTCCGCCTCTCCCATGTGGCCTCCCCAGCCCCGGAGGGACGCGTCCGTCACAACTACGTGCTCCGGCTGGGGTAGAGAGAGGGGTCTGCCACTGACCCAGTCGCGGTCCGTGAGCCACCACTGCAGTTGCTTCGCAGTGCCCTCCGAGATCAGGACATGATCGGACAGGTTGCCCTGATGCTGGGCCCACTGAAACTTCAGGTCCCACTGCAGAGCCCGCATCCGCCACCTGGCGTGACGCACCAGAAGGATGCAGGAGGCCATCAGTCCCAGAAGCCGCAGCGTCAACCTGACCGAGACCCGGGATAACGGCCCGAAGACAGGAATCAGAGCCTGAATATCCCGAACCCGCTGCTCGGGTGGGTAAACCCGAAACTGCGCCGAGTCGAGAACCGCTCCGATGAAAAGGAGCTTCTGAGAGGGACACAGGTGTGACTTCGGCACATTGATGGAGAACCCCAGCAAGTGCAGGAGGTCGGCCGTAGTCTGGAGGTGGCTGACGACTGTCTGGGGCGAGCCCGCCTTCAACAACCAGTCGTCGAGGTAGGGGAAGACTGATACCCCTTGCCTGCGCAGATGGGCTGCGACCACCGCCATCACCTTCGTGAACACCCGTGGGGCGCTGGTAAGGCCGAAGGGGAGCACGGTAAACTGAAAGTGCTCTTGGCCTACCGTGAACCGCAGGTAACGCCGGTGGGCCGGCAGGACGGGGATGTGGAAATAGGCGTCCTGCAAGTCCAACGCTACCATCCAGTCTCCTGGGTCCAGGGCAGCCAGGACCTGAGCCAAAGTGAGCATCTTGAACTTCTCCGTCCGGAGGAAGCCGTTGACGTTCCGCAGATCCAAGATAGGGCGTAGGCCCCCTTTGCCCTTCTTGGGTACCAGAAAGTAGTGGGAATAACAGCCACGTCCTACTTCTGGCCCAGGAACGCGCTCGATGGCCCTCTTGGCCAAGAGGGCCGAAACCTCCTCTTGCAGAAGTTGCAAGTGATCCCCCGACACACGGTGGTATTGAGGTGGCATGGATGGAGGGGAAGACTCGAAGGGGAGGGAGAAACCCCTTCGGACAATTTGCAGCACCCACCTGTCCGAAGTGACTGTATGCCAGTGGGAGAGGTGATGGCGAACCCTGCCTCCCACAGGCGTCACATGGGCCTGAAAACTCGGACTAGGAAGGTTTTGAGGCGGGGGCTGCTGAGGGAGGTGTGGACTGGCCTCGCCGCTGGCCCCGACCACCGCCACGGCGGTTCCCACGGCCGCCACCGCGTTGCTGAACATTCTGCGGCGCGTGGCTGACGGTCCGTGGTGGGGCGCCCCTTCCGTGGCCACGAAAGGAGCGAAAGGCACCCGATTGCTGGCGTGGGGCCGTAAGGCCCAAGGACTTGGCCGTGGCCCTGGAGTCCTTAAAACGTTCCAGCGCATGGTCTGCCTTGTCGCCGAAGAGGCGACGGCCATCAAACGGCATGTCCAGGAGAGTGGCCTGGACATCGGCCGAGAAATTGGCGGACCTCAACCAGGCGTGGCGTCGAACCGCCACTGTCGTTGCCATCGCCCTGCCCAGTGAGTCCGTGGTATCCAGGCCACACCGGATAGAAAAGCGTGCCGCATCTCGGCCGTCCGCAAGGGTTTGGCTGAGTTTAGCCCTGACCTCCTCAGGGCATTGTGGCAGCACCTCCGCAACCGTGTCCCACAGAGTGTGGGTGTAGCGGCCCAAGAGACAGTTGGTGTTCACTGACCGGAGCCCTAGGCTCACAGACGAGAAGACCTTCTTCCCGAACTGCTCATATCTCTTGGATTCCCTGTCGGGCGGGGCCGACGGGAATGCGGTCTGGGAGTTGGAGGCCTGGATGACCAGGCTCTCGGGGGTGGGGTGGGTGGACAAAAAGCAAGGGTCGCCCGGTGCCGGGCGGTAGCGTCTGGCCACGTTCCTATCCACAGGGGGACCTGTGGCGGGCTTGGACCAAGTGCCCAGCAGAACGTCACACAAGGCCTCATTGAACGGCAGAAGGGGCTCCGCGGAGCCGGACTGCTGTTTGAGGACCTCAGTGAGGAGATTAGTCCTCACGGCCGCGACGGGGAGCTCAAGGTTTAGGGCCTTAGCTGCCTTCGTCAACACTACACTGTAAGCAGAACCCGCCTCCGAAGCCACAGTCGGGGGCGACGTAAATCCAGTGTCTGGCGAGGTGTCAATACCACTGGCCTCCCCAAGCTCATATGTCCAGTCCTGATGAGACTGGCAATCACGTGCCAGAGGGTCCTCGGACCCCTCCCATTGCTCCTCGTCACCCGGCTCCTGGAGACCAGGATTAACAGCCAGGGCCTCCTCGTGGAGATAGAACTCTCCGAAGGCCGACGGAATCGGCGCCCAGCGGCGCCCCTCCGACACCTGAGCAGGACCGTAGGAAGCATTGGGGTCGGCAACCACTTCGGCTGCCGGGGACGACACCTGAAGGGACGTCGCCGGCGAGGTCGTAAGGTCGACCGGCGAGGTCCCGGATCCGGAGCCGGATCCAGCGAGGTCGCGCGGCGCCGGGACCGAAGTCGCCAGCGGCGCCGGGGCCGAAGCACCCGACGTCGTCGGGGCCGAAGCGCCCGACCCGGAAGGACCTCCAGACGGAGCCGATCGGCCCGAAGGCGCCACGGGAACCGACTGAGGAGGGAGGGCCCTCATGGCCATGAGGTACCTCTCGACCTCCTCCTGCGACGCGCCGTGCCCAGGGACCCGAAGGTGTGGGGCAGGCGGCGACGCTTGCGACTCCCGCGGAGCCGCGTGGGCGGTGTCGCCCGAATCCCCGGTCGCATCGTGCGAGCGACGGGGCGGGTCGGAGGACCGATGGTGTCGCTCCGACCTCTCATGCCTCTTACCTGAGGACTTGGAACCAGACGATCGGTGTCCACTCCCGGAACGTCGATGACTCCGACCTCGCGACCTGTCCCTCGACCTCCCGTGGGACCGGGACCGGGACCTGGAGCGGCGCGGGGCCGACTGCCTCAGCTCGAGACGCTTGCGGGACCGCTCCCGCCTAGCCTTCGACGTCAGGGCCCGGCAGTCGTCACAGGTTCGATCGTCGTGGTCGAGGCCTAAGCACTTCAGGCACCGGCGATGGGGGTCCGTGACCGACATGAGTCGGCCGCACTTCGAGCAAGGCTTGAACCCGGGCATCCCTGGCACCGATAGTCGAGAATCGACTAACTAGAGGATCAAAAAGATCAAAAAAGTTTTCAGTCAAAAAGTGACTGGGGGTAGAGCTTCTTCCGGATCTGCGCTAGCTGGCGCGGAAAAAAGAAGAACTGACGTCAGCGCGCATGGGCGCCGTCTATATACTCCGATGACGTCATCCCGGCGCTCACGACGCCGACGACGGACGCGGAGCCGCAGACGACGCCTACCAGCGCGCAGGGGTATTGCTACGCAAAAAATTTCCGGATCCAGTCTGACGCCTGGGGATATTCTAAGGTAAGGAATCTATCACTAACGTGTCTCTTTCAGATGCGGTAGATTGATTGTAGGACAGATGCTCAAGTCCAAGAGTCCCAGGTACTGCACATTCCTAGCCCAATCTAGAGCCACTAGGATGACTTGGGCCGGTTGTTCTTGATCTTCTTCAGAGCACAGGGCAGGAGAGTCCGCACAGGGAAGGCATACAGGAGTCTCCCTCTCCACTCCAAATGGAAAAGATTGAGTCAGGGTTCTGTCCATTCGGCGCCTTGCATCACCTTCAGGTTCAACTGCCATTTGTAATCCACTAAATGTCAGTGGCTGGATTTTTCCTACCAGGAGTTTAGAGACCCTGCAGGGTGGTTCACTATCACAGAAATTCCCAGGCTGTTTTGCCACTAACAGAGGCACAGAGCCTCCCGGCACAGGATCCAAGACCCCACCCTGCCCTGCTTACTGCAGTACCACATGGCAATGGTGGTGTCGCAGAGCAGCTGCCCCAGACTTCCTATGATGGTGGGCAGGAAGGCTTTCAACGTCAAGTGAATTGCCCTCAACTCTAATAAACTGTTGTTTTTTTTAACATTTCTTTATTTCAATAAAACCAAAAGAAATACAAACATTATCAGCGTACATAATGCAGTATTGCCTGTTCCGCTTCATTGCAGTTCCATTACCTGAGCACGTAAAGGAGAAACAGAAGTCCTATAGTTATTTTCACTATAACAGGAGAAAGGAAAGTGCTTCGATTACTGTTTCTCGTTGTCAGAATTACATTCCTGCATCTTCATTTTCATTGATTAACAATCCGCAATCCCGAACAATAAAAATAAACTCCCACCCTCTACCGGTTTTATGTCAGATGCTATCCCCAATCCTTATGTATTTTAATCCATTAGGTATTTTATGTTCATGTTTCCTAGTTATGTGTAGCCATTGCACTGTGGTGTTCCTCTTCCAACAGTTCAGATTGAGTCTGCGCAGTGCTCCTTTAGTGTTCATGAAAGTGATGGCAGTTCTTGCAGCACACAGTAGGTATTTGAGGGGTACCTATCTTCTGCTACCTCGACGACTGGTTGGTAAAAGCGGGCTCGCCCCAGGCAGGCAGTCATCAACAACTCCAGGTGACGGAAAACCTCCTCATATCGTTATGTTAACTATCAAGGTACCTAAATCATATCTGACTCCTTCCCAGATGCCAATATACAATCCCCTGGGTCTAGGGCAGAAAGGACCTGGGATAGCGTGAGAATCTTGTATTTGTCCTTACACAGAAAGGTTTTGAGAGGGTAAAGATCTAAAATAGGACATAGGTATTCACCCTTCTTTGGCACCAGGAAGTAGCAGGAGTAACACCCAGCTCCTACTTCAGATACCAGAACCCTCTATGTTGGCCCTTTGGGCAGAAGGAGCTGAACTTCTTGATGCAAGAAGAATAGGTGGTCCTCCGTCAGCCACACTGAGGGTGGTTCAAGGTGCAGTAGGGTGGAAACAAATGGGAGAGTGTAGCCCTGATGTACAATTTGCAGGCTGCACGTCTCTCAAGTGATGACTTACCACCCCTGGAGACAACAACTGATCTTGCCTCAGATAGGGTGGCTGTGTACCGGGAAGGACACAAAGAGGTTCTGCAGCTGCTGAGGCTGTAGGGGCTGGCGACTGAGCTGCCCGTTTGCTCATGTTGCCTGGGTGAGGTCTTTGTGAGCCAAAACTGTCAGAGGGATTTGATGTTGGGGAAATTGAAAAGCCGTACCCTAGTCAAAGAAGGAGTGAAACTGCTGGTGAAATTGTCTGGTGAGTGCTTACAGACTCAAGGAACATTATGTGGCCCTGAATTACTTGATCCGTTCCTGGGCTGAATTTGCTTTGTTGCCAAAAAGACAAGAGCCACCAAAAGGCATATCCATTTAAGATGCCTCGACATACACAGAGAAGAACAATAGTTACGTACCTGTAATCTGTGGTTCTCCAGTATTGGTGTCTTTCATAGATTCACATACCTGAATCATTCCCCGTCGTCGGAGTGGGAGTCCCACAGTACATAAAAAAGCAATAAATATGCCCATAATAACCAAAAACCTTGGTAACATAAAAACAGGAAGTAAAGTAGCCCAAAGCTACCAAGAAAAAAGTTCCACATCTATGACTATCATAGTCATCATACATAGTCCAAACTGCAGCCAATCAGGCGACAGCACCCACCAGAATGCTCTCCCCAGAGGCTCAGGCTCTCAGATTTTCTCGCACAAGAGTGTAACCAAGAGATAAGAGCATAAACCAGCCTCTGAGGGGAGGTGGGCGGGTTGCATGTAATCTATGAAAGACACCAATACTGGAGAACCACAGATTTGAATTTGAATTGGATTTCTAAAGCGCATAGCTACCCGTGGACGTCCCAGCGCTGGACTTGTTAGGCTAAATCCAGAGCAACGTGATTCAGGGGAACAGCCAAGATTTCAATAGCTTGCGGAAGACTAATAAGTTGGTTTCCCTTCGGATGTTGAGGGGTAGAGCATTCCATAGCCTGGGGGCATTGTATGAGAAGAGACGTCCCCCTGAACGTGCTCTTTTGATTCTAGGGACGCTAGCCAAGTAGAGGAGGTTGGATCTCAATTTCCTGTTGGCTTTGTGTGGTTTGACCAAGAGACTCACGATAGGGGGCCCCTTATCGTGAAGGATTTTGTGGGTGATGCAGAGGGTTTTAAGGGTAATTCTTTCATGGATTGGAAGCCAGTGTAGAGAGTTAAGAGCAGGTTTTGCAGAGCATCGGTATTTTGTGCCAGTAAGCAGCCTGGCTGCTGCGTTCTGGACATGTTGAAGTTTATTGATGACCAGTTTTGGAGTGCCCCGGTATAGGTCGTTTCCGTAGTCCAGCCTTGACATGATGAGGCCCTGAATGAAAAGTTTCCTGGAGTGAGGGGGTATGAAGGGGAGGATTTTGTGTGCGATGCGCAGGAGGCCGAAGAAGATTCCATCGGTTTTCCTGGCTTGTGTCTTAAAGTTGAGGTCCTGGTCGAGCCAGACACCTAGGCTCTTTATTTCTTTTTTTGGGGTGGGGGTTGTTCCCATGGAGGGAGGCCACAAGAGCTTAGTGGGGAGTTTGGATGGATTGCCCAGCAGTAGGATCTCTGATTTCTCCCCATTAAGTTTGAGGAGAAATTCACTCATCCATTTTGAGATGTTGGTGAGGCACGCGGATAGGTTTACAGGTAAGTAACTATCGTTCTTCTCCAGTATTGGGGTGTCTTTCATAGATTCACATTCCTGAATCAGAGTAGATAGCAGTACCCAAATAATGCTTGGAAGACACTATTTGTAACATAAACCTGCACATAGAAAGCATATGCAATCACATACCAAGTATGCAAGTATGCTATGATATGCATAATACATGTAAGCTTGCAATCACATGAGAATGCTACTATATATTAGGCATGATGAACAAGTTACTTACCTTCGGGAACGCTTTTTCTGGTAGATAGAGTACGGTGATGGATTAAACCCAGATCTTTTGACTGGGTGTGGGTGTTTGATTGATTCAGATGCTCCTTACATCACCACCCCCTTTTGTACCGCTTTTGGGGCGCCATTAGTGTGGCAGGGTATGCTCAGACGTGAGTCCCTTGCTCCCTTTGCCACTGGATTCAAGCAAGCCGGGCTGAAGACGGCTGGAATGCCAGAAACCGGTCCTCGGCTTGTTTCCGGTCCAGGGAAGACATGGCTTGGCAGTTCGGGCTGGACTGTTCCCATGAGGCACAGGGTCAGAATGATTTGCATATAGCCATGTCTGAACTGGGGTGGCAGAGTGGGCTAAAGAACGGTGATGGATTAAACCCAGACCTTTTGACTGGGTGTGGGTGTTTGATTGATTCAGATGCTCCTTCCATCACCACCCCCTTTTGTACCACTTTTGGCCCCAATAAGTGTGGCAGGGTATAATCAGACGTGAGTCCCTTGCTCTCTTTGCCACTGGATTCAAGCAAGCCGGGCTGAAGACGGCTGGAATGCCAGAAACCGGTCCTCGGAAGCTTGTTTCCGGTCCAGGGTAGACATGGCTTGGCAGTTCGGGCTGGACTGTTCCCATGAGGCACAGGGTCAGACTGATTTGCATATAGCCATGTCTGAACTGGGGTGGCAGAGTGGGCTAAAGAACGGTGATGGATTAAACCCAGATCTTTTGACTGGGTGTGGGTGTTTGATTGATTCAGATGCTCCTTCCATCACCACCCCCTTTTGTACCGCTTTTGGCCGCCATAAGTGTGACAGGGTATGCTCAGACGTGAGTCCCTTGCTCACTTTGCCACTGGATTCAAGCAAGCCGGGCTGAAGACGGCTGGAATGCCAGAAACCGGTCCTCGGAAGCTTGTTTCCGGTCCAGGGAAGACATGGCTTGGCAGTTCGGGCTGGACTGTTCCCATGAGGCACAGGGTCAGACTGATTTGCATATAGCCATGTCTGAACTGGGGTGGCAGAGTGGGCTAAAGAACGGTGATGGATTAAACCCAGATCTTTTGACTGGGTGTGGGTGTTTGATTGATTCAGATGCTCCTTCCATCACCATCCCCTTTTGTACCGAGTAATGTCAAGGCGGCGTCAGAGCCGGCATAAAAGGCATAAAGGGTGCTGGAGCATAGGAGTGGGGAACTCCTAAATTAAATGCCAGAGGACCCATAGGACCCGAAGGTGCACCAGAGGGGTACCATGCTCTGGAATAAACACCATAGATAGCATTTAAAAATGCTGTAGGGTCTTGACCTGGAGCTGGGAAAGGAGGGTAAGATCCCTCAGACTGACCCTTTAGACGTTCCGGATTCGCCTCTTCCTCCACAGGTACTGAACCTTCATTCAAAGGGACCTCTTCATCCTCTCGAGCCGGAGACGGAGCCTGAGATGGATTCGGAACCGGAATCGGTGATTGAGCCCGCGACTCCAAAGGCGAAGCCTCACCTTCTGGATCCAAGACCTCTGGAGATGGAGACACCCCATCCTTTCCATGCTTCCTCTTAGGCGACTTCGGTCTCGAGTCCGAATCCTTACCGGAGTGACGTCGAGATTCATGCCTTCGCTTCTAATGTATCTTCTTCGACTTCGAAGCATGATCGGATGAAGACTTCGAAGGCGACGCCGTACGGGATCTTGATCTCGACCTCGACCTCCACCTTGCCTTTCTCGAACGAGATCTCGAAGTCTTCTTTTCTACCTCTCAACTTCACCATCAGAAGCTTGGTCTCCCTCTCACAAAGCGCCTTCGGGTTCATCTTTCGACACAAAATACAGCCGTCGACATCATGGTCCGAACTGAGGCACCAGATACAATCCTCGTGCGGGTCCGTGATTGACATAATTTTGCCGCACTACCCACAAGGCTTGAATCCGGTCTTCTTAGTCAACATCGTTAGAGATACAAAAAAGCAGGAAAACTGAGAAAACAGTAGCAAAGTTACTAACAGCTACAGAGATTCCCCGAAACCGTTAGCGGCGACGACGCGGAAAAAAGGGAACTGATGTCATCACGCCGGCGTGGGCCTATTATGGTGTCAGTGACGTCAGCGGAGTCACACGCGATGCCGTGCCTCTGTGACGTCGTCCACATTGGCGTGAAGCTACAAAAAGAATTTCCGAATGTTGCTGACGCAAGGGGATATTCACAAGGTGAGGAATCCACTGCCAGAGGTATCTATCAGAAAATAAGCGTCTGAGAAGCAGTACAGAGAAGGAGGGAAAAACAGAGGCTCACCTTATTTGAAAAGATTGCGGAGAACCGCTTGTTCCACTGACGTATCAGCATTGCTGGCAGCCCCCAAACAGTAGTGCTTGGTAAAAGTGTGTCTGCTGGACCAAGTCGCTGCTCTGCAGATTTGCTGAAGAGGAACACCAGCAAAGAGAGCAGTCGAGGAAGAAACTGCCTTGTAGAGTGCGCTCTTGGAGTTGTCTGCAAAGGTCTTCCAGCTTGCGGATGGCAAAAGTCAATAGCGGCAGAAATCCAGCGAGCTATGGTCTGTTTAGACACTGCCTGTCCTTGCCGTATTCCTCCGTAGGCAACAAACAATTGATCTGTTTTACGAATGGTAGAGGCCCTTTGCAAATAGAACTTAAGACACCTACTGATGTCAAGGGTATGCAACGCCCTTTCCGCAGGGGATTGCGGATTAGGAAAAAATGTCTTTAAGATGACTGGTTCATTAAGGTGAAAGTCCGAAGGTACCTTCGGCATAAAGCTGGGATTTGTGCGTAGCACCACAGAAGTGGAAGTGAACTGTAGAAAAGGAGAATTTATGGTGAAAGCTTGAATATCGCCGACTCTTCTAGTTGAAGTCAAGGCCAGTAGTAGAGATACCTTCCAGGATAGAAATTTGAAATCCACTTTATGAATAGGTTCAAAGGGGTGCACCATGAGCTGCGTTAGTACCACATTTAGATGCCAAGATGGAGGTGGACGGCAGACAGGAGGAAACATTCGAAATAGCCCTTTAAAAAATTGTTGTATTATCCTTGACGAATAGAGGGAATTGGAACCATCTTGTCGGAACCTTGAGATGCCCGCCAAAAAGACCTTTAAGGTTGAATGGGAAAGGCCTGATCTTGCTAAATGTAAGAAAAAAGTTATAATCTGCTCAGGTGTTGCGTGAATCAGGTGAACATTGGCAGATTGACACCCTATGCAGAATCTTTTCGATTAAAGTCTGTATGTCTTTATCGTGGCAGGCGCTCGAGCGTTAGCCAAAACCTCCTTGCAATCCACAGGGATATTTAGATGAGCGAATTCAAGGTGCTCAGGCGCCAGGCAGCTAATTTCAGAGATGCAGGGTCTGGGTGGCAAAACTGACCGTTCTGAATGGACAGGAGGTTAGGTATTGGTCGAAACTGAATGGGATCGCATTCTGATAGGAGGAGAAGTTCGGTGAACCAGAACTGGCGAGGCCACCTGGGAGCAATGAGAATTATGCGACAAGGTTCTCTCTTCATCTTCCGGAGAACTCTGGGAACCAAAGGTATCGGAGGAAAAGCGTAAGCATATATTTGAGACCAGTTCATCGAAAAAACATGTTCCCCTGAGATTTCCTGTGGGGAAGCCAGCTTGCAAAGAATAGGCATTTGCTATTTCGATTGGTCGCAAAGAGGTCTGATCGGGATGACCCAACTCTTGGAAAACTCGATCCACCATCGGCTGATGCAGTTCCCATTCATGAGCGGACACCGAGGGCCTGCTGAGGGAATCCGCCAGAACAGCGGAAACTCCCGGCATGTGAACTGCAGAAAGATTGACCTTGTGCCGTATCGCCCAATCTCAGATTTCTTGGGCTTCTTGAGAAAGAAGAGCCAACCTCGTTCCTCCCTGCTTGTTCAAGTAATGCATACTTGTAGTATTGTCTGTCCAAATCAGTACTGTGGCTCCTAGAATGACTGTTCGAAATGATTTCAGGGCTAAGGAGATGGCTTGTAGTTCCAGCAGGTTGATATGCCACTTCCGTTGTTGAGAGTTCCATTTTCCGCTGACTGTTAGCCCTTTAAGATGTGCTCCCCAAACCCTCGAGGGGCGCATCTGTGGTGATTGTAAAATTTGGCGTTTTTTTGATGGAACGCACATCCCTTCTCTACAATCTTTTTCTGAGTCCTTCAGAGGAAGGCTTCTCGCATCTGAGGAGTGACCTGAACGAGATCGTCGAACGCTCCTGAGATCTGTAACCATTGTTGGTTGAGCTCTTCTTGTAGGGGCCTCATCCTGAGGCGGCAGTTGGGTATTAAGGGGATGCAAGAAGAGATCATTTCTACAAAGGACTTGAACTGTCGGACTGAAACACACTTTCTTGATCTTAACTTGTGAGCCAGCTTGCGGATCTTTTGCTGCCTTTCGTTTGAGACAAAAGCCTGGACCAGTTGCGTGTCCAACGTTGCCCCTAAAAATGTTTTCCATTTTGAAGGAACAAGATGAGATTTGTCGAGGTTGATAGAGAGACCCAGTGACTGGACATGGGTATCTGTTTGAGAAAGAACTCGCCTTGATAAGGCAGTCGTCCAAAATAAGGAAATATTTGAATCCCCTCCAGACAGGGGTGCGCCGCTACTGGAGCTAGAACCTTCGTAAACACCCTGGGAGCCGACCTTAGTCCGAAGGGAAGGACCTTGAACTGGAAGTCCCTGCCAACCACTCTTAACCACAAGAACTTTCTGTGCCTGGGGAGAATCAGAACATGGAAGCATGCATCTCGAGGGTGGCCATGTGATCCCCTTCAGACAGAAGTTGTAGAATTTCCTGAAGCGTTTTTAGGAAAAATCTTGAGTAGAATCCGGTTCCTCTCTGCAATTGAGGGACTTTTTCGATCGCTTCTTTTTGTATCATCAAATTTATCTGGGAAAACAACTACTTGAGATGAGCTGGAGGTGGGCCTCTAGGGGGAAAATTTGGAGGAAAATTACACGGGACTGCAGTAGAAGCGGTGGCAGTTCTCATTGCTTCTTATTTGAATCTCTTCCGCGGTAGGACGGCTTCCTTTTAATTTGTGAATAGGAAGTGTTATGTTGACCATACGACAATTGTCTTTGTGACTGGTATCACCGATTACCCTGATAGGACTGGTAGGATTTCTGCTGGCTGTAGTTCCCTCGATTGGAGAACGATCCGCGTCCTTTCGCACCCCGAAAGGGCAGCTTACGAAATTGCAAAGTACAGAGAGATCTGGTCGTTTCGGTGTCTTTCTTGATGGTTTGTAGGGCTTCTTCTACGTGTTGGCCGAACAAAGCCTCTCCATCAAACGGCATGTCGATTACCTTTGCCTGTACGGAAAAGATGTAGCCTTCAACCAGCCTTGCCTACACAGAACAGCAGCACCCGCTAGCTGTCTGAAACCTGTGGATGCGACATCTACGGCTGAATCAATAATCTCCGCAGAGATACGCTACCCTTCCAGTAAAATCTTCAGAGCTTCAGCCTTTGAAGGTTCTAGTAACATGTCGATATACGGTGAGATGTCTGACCACATTTGTCGGTCGTACCGACCCAGGATGGCTCGTGAATTGGCCGCACGGACTGTTGTCGCTGCCATGGTGGAGATTCTTTCTCCAATTGAGTTCAACCGTCTGCCATCCCTGTCAGGTGGAGTTGTGATCGGCGAAGATGGATTCCTAGCCCGTCTATGAGCACGATTATCGAGTCAGCATTTGGGTGCCCTATGAGGCATGCCGGAGAATTGTCGGGCGCTCTATACTTCTTGTCCAGCCGGGGCAAGACTGGAGGGATAGACGCAGGAGTTGACATCACCGTCAAACCCTCCTTCCATATAAAATCTATAATGGGGATTGTCCGTATTGGCCTCCTTGGCTGATACTTAAAATCATACAGGAATCTTTGAGTTGCTCTCTCCATGAGGAGGTGGAAGCCTCCAATATCCACCGGAGGAGAATCAGCAGGAGCTGGAGTTGAAGGAGAAGGGGTTTGAATTTGGTACTCATCCCACTCCGACATAAGAAATCTTTCATCTACTTCACCTTCCTCCCTATCATCATCCGATGAATGTGCTTCTTGAGAATGATGTGATGGAAAAGATGAAGGTGGTCTAGGAGATCGGAATACTGAGGTGGAAGCTTGAGCAACAGGTGTAGGTGGCACGGACTCTGCCGATTCAGATGGTGGGAACCGGCAGTAATAGTCGTCTAGCATATGTTGGAGATTGTTCAGTAAAGCTATAGGCATCTGAGCTGAAGGTATATTTTCCGGAGGTGGGGCCACAGGTTCAGGAGAAGGTTGCTCATCTTGCTCATCCTCCTGATACTTTATGAACAATTCTGAAGGGCTTCTAGCTGTTCGAAATCTGTCATCCACCTCAGAGTCCTCTTCACTTTCATCTGAATCCATTAGTTGTGCAGGAACCTGTAGAGGTACCTTAAGTGGAGAAAGATGCAATAGAGATAGGGGTTCTAGCGTCGAACCACGCCTCTGTAACAATGAAGGTGTCGTCATAGATGGTGTAGATGTAATAGCCGTAGACGTTAACCAGACTTGCAGCTCTGTACAAGATGACAATTTCTGCGTCGACGCGTGAGCTGTCGACGGGGCCGTCGACAATGGGACTGTTATCAAAGGTGAAACTGTCGACGAGGAAGTTTCCGTCGAAGGAGTTGTCTTCGACGACGATGAGGGCTTCGTCAACGATACGGTCGTCGAAGACTATATAGTTCTCTTTGACGAGCTCGCCGTCGACGAGGCAACCTTCGAGGATGAAGTGGTTGTTGACGAGGCAGTCGTCGATGAAATTCTTCTAGCCTTAGTCGTCGACAGGACGCCGACGATAGATACTGTCTCTCTCGTCGACGAGATGGGTCTCACTGAGACGGAGACCAGCGTCAACGGGGATGGAGCCGACAACATGATCATTTGAGGCTTCGGTGATGAGAAGGTCACTGTCGATGTAGATGTTGCGTCAAGGAAATCTTTGTCGACGGAGTTGACGACGTAGACAATGGGGTCTTCTTCTGGGGGAGAATCTTCTCAGAAGTTAGTTTAGAAGGTAGGGTTTTTACTGCCTTTCTCGGGGGCGTGGAAGGCAAAGGCTTGCCCTTAGCAGGTGGAGTAGCCTTTTTTGAAGTGGAAGGCCCTTCAGAACCCTTGGAGGGTTGTGGTTTCCTCAACACCTTGGCCCCAGGAGAAGACAAAACCTCCTCAGCAGCCCTCTTGCTAGAGGACACAGATGACCGGAGGCAATACTTCCCACCTCAGAAACGGGATTGTCCTGATCTTTAAGCTTCTGTAGCCACAGAAGTAGACAGCCCTTTATGTCTCTGAGTGTTTTCTGAGGGAAGGTCCTGCATAGCATGCAGTCTCTCACCTGGTGATCCAGGTAGCGGCAGTAGATGCATCTCTTGTGGGGCTCTTCAGAGAAAAGCCGGAGCTTACCACAAGATTCACAAGGCCTGAATAAAGATTTCTTTGAAGAAGACATCCTAAGAGTAGAAATTCCTGAACAATTGAGTAGAAACTGAGCAGACGTGCGGTAGAAAATCTGAGAGCCTGAGCCTCTGCGGAGAACATTCTGGTGGGTGCTGTCGCCTGATTGGCTGCAGTTTGGACTATGTATAATGACTATGATAGTCATAGATGCAGAACTTTTTTCTTGGTAGCTTTGGACTACTTTACTTCCTGGTTTTATGTTATGTTACCAAGGTTTTTGGTTATTATGGGCATATTTATTGCTTTTTTACGTACTGTGGGACTCCCACTCTGACGACGGGGAATGATTCAGGCATGTGAATCTATGAAAGACACCCCAATACTGGAGAATCCAGCATACCTCATCCAGGCAAGGCGTCAAAGTGTCATACTTGCATCCATCACCGGGCCTAAGAAGTGGATTGTGCCCAAGCCATAACAAATTAAGATTTAAGCTGTATCATGGCCATCCTGGATAACTTGGGTCACAGATGCCTGAAGGTCATCC
Source organism: Lissotriton vulgaris (assembly GCF_964263255.1). Classification (NCBI taxonomy): domain Eukaryota; kingdom Metazoa; phylum Chordata; class Amphibia; order Caudata; family Salamandridae; genus Lissotriton; species Lissotriton vulgaris. The sequence goes on along the minus strand of NC_141691.1, from coordinate 1,592,339,889 downwards.
AGTACTGCTGATAAAATTTGCCCATCATGTACCATAGCACATGGGAGTAGCAGCCTAGAAGACAGCTGGCATTTACTGATCACAGAGTAAGGCTTGATTCATTAACAGGTTGAGTGGAGGGAAAGGCATTGGGATTTACCGTACTGGTGGAAGCTCTCTGGTGTGGGATGTGTGAAAAAAGCAGGGCCGTCCGGTGCTGGCACAGAACACCCAGACTATTGACTGATGGTGTTGAACATGGTTTCACCCAAGTGCCCAAGAGGGAATTCGCAAGGGCCTCATTATATAGCAAAAGAGTTTCTGTAGGCGTTTGAGCAAGGGGGGAGTAACTCTGTCAGAACATTAGTCGTTACGTCATAGTAGGCAGTTACAACTCTAGAACTTCTGCCACCCTCCACAACAGTGAAGGAGGCACTTTCTTCTGTGGTAGGGTCAGGAGAAACCAGGTTAGTATCTGGCAAAGTATAACTGCCCCTGGTATCTTGCAGTTCTTCATACCAGCTTTCCTCAACACACTGGGGATAAAGCCATCCCCTTCACCAAAACTTTCATTGTCACACTAGAAGCTGAAAATAAAGTGTAAAGTCTGGGCCCTACCACATCATATAAGCAAAGTATCGTAATCCATACTCCAGTGGAAACAGGGAGATGTCTCAGCTCAGAGTAGGAAAGCACAATGGACTGCAAATCCTTCTCCTGTGTCAAGGACACCAGCATTGGTGAAAAGTGAACTGGCAAAGTGGGTAGCACTGGAACTGACGTCCGCACCAAAGCCAGTGCTGGACCCAAAGCAGGTTTGAGGGGCACAGATGGAGTCGAAGTTGTTGTAGGACATTCCTAGTACTCATGTGGATTAGAAGGATCAATAAGGATAGGATAGCTCATTCCAGACAATAAAGCCTGAAGATCAGCTATTAAGATTAGGGATGCCCTTTCCTACACTCAGAACTATCACTCCCAAATGCTGAAATCTCAATGCATTACTGTAGTAAATAAAATCAGCAAGTCCAGGGGATTCCTGAGATAAGTAGGCTGACCTGAGAAACTCGAGCCTCCAAATGAAGGAATCCTGCTGTGTGGGTGCCAGATACAGTGCAGACTGTGTACCAAACAAGGTCTAAAATCAGACTCATCTACACAGGAAAAGGTAATGGCAACAGATTACTCAGATTTCTCCTGAACTGCACCATGCTGTTCCATATGCAGCAAGTGGAAATGGCTAATGCAAGATTATTAAGGAGTACAGCACAAACACATAAATATGTATTTGTAAAGAGAAAAGATTAATTCAAGCTTACCTCGAGAGAGCATAAAAGGTATCACATGTGTTTCTCAAGAAACAAAGTGCTCTAGAAGCAAGTGGCAGTACTGAAGGATACACACTCACCATGGGCACGCAGCTGGTTTCTTCTTGCTGGGACTGGGGGAGACTGACTTCGAGATTTCGGATGTTCCTATGTGTGCAAGGAGCACATTATTACCAAATAGTTAAAAGAAAATATGCAAGTTAACAAAATACATGCACAACTTGTACAGAAAATCTGAATCATGATGCTATTCCATTTGTCAATGTGTTGTCCAGATCACAGTTATCACAAATAGAAAAAAAAACTGATGTATGGATATATTTAAATTAGTTGTAACCGAGCGTACCGAAAGCAAATTGGTGTGACCAGTGAGCAGATTTCTACACTTGGAGATCTTATTGATGGCTCGCATCCCACCAGAGAACAGGGAGGAAGGCAAGATTGGTGGGAAATCTGCGGCCAGATAGTCTTTCAGAAAGAACATTATAGAAGGTAAGTAACTTCTGATAGAAATACTTGTAGCCAGAGGTGGGCTGTAGGAAGTTCCCCTTTTTGACATGGTCAACCGCACTTTTTGCCCTAGTACTGATGCTTCGACTTAAAGTGCGCTGGGTCCCTGCTAACACGGGATCCCGTGGCTAGTGCTCTTTCCCTTACAACAGGTAAATGTCTAATTGCAACTCAATTGGCAAGGACTTTAGCTCATGGACAAAGACAATTAAAATGAGGGTCTAAGGGCAAGTTTAACGACTAACCAGGTACACGCCCCAAACCTTACATCAAAACACCAATTAGTACCTAGGAGTCAAAGAAATACGTTATTCTCCATGGATCACAAGACTGATGCCATACAAACAACACCCGTGGGAACACACTATGCAAACTTTAGTGTGTTATTAGCCGAGTTAGGACTCAAGGACGTATGGAAAAATTCCCATCAGAAGCCACACTGTACTGCCCTCTTTAGCATCATTTGGGTTCTCCTCGCCCAGGAGACAAAACAAAGCGGCCGGTCTCCGCATAAATGTTCATGCTGTTGGCGGGGAGGTCACTATTTAGAATGGCGTTGTGCAGGGACTATCGATCGCGTACCCGGCACTTTGTCAATCACGGGCGGGATTTTTAGGTCATGCCTGAATATTGTTGTCCATCCTTATGAGCCACATTAATATGTTAAGCTCTGTAGTGCTATTGATAAAACATTAACATGCCTGAATATTGTGGTCCATTCTTATGAGCTACATTAATATGTTAAGCTCTGTAGTGCTATTGATAATATACACGCACGGCCGGTATGCAGATGAAATAAGATTGTACTCTCTGCTCTGGGCCCCTTAAGGTAACGCTCGCAATACGAAATTGATTGTTAACATCACTATTTGATTAAGATTCTTTCTTTTGACACCAAGCAAATTATCACAGAGTTTATTCAGGTTTTGTGGAATTGGTAGAAACAGTGAACGTTCACAAGACATCTATATATTACCGGAGCCTTGATTGCCCTCTTTTTAATTCAATTTCTCAACTTTAGAGCAGTGCTCCTTATACCTGAGCCGCAGCCAGGTGGGGTGAAGCACCTCAACCATCATTAATGGGTGAGTGATTTGGGAAGAACTTAATTTCCACTATGTGCGACTAATACGCCATTAATTAAAGGTTTAATTTGAACAATAGTTTATAACCTTCGGAATATGACATATTCATGTTTTTCTGTTTGTCCATGTTGTTCCTGTGGATTTCTCCCCTCCGGTACGGTGCGATAACAGTACGTGGTTGAGCACATTACCTGGACTCTTCAGGTGATATCTTTTATAAACTATTCACGAAAAGAAACAACAGGTCCTGAAGAATGCATGAAAACCTCTTTCTATATATGCAGAAACATGTTGACCACTACTGACTGCGGATATTATTTCAAACCCGCATTTGCACTTATCTTTTAGCCTTGGGGGACTGGGAGATATTAATAAATTGGTTTGCTTCTACCCAGTTCATCTAATTTTACTACCCTTCACTACTCACTTTTTTCACCTCACACTGCTTTTCTCAGTTGCCAAATCATACAATACTTCCCTCTAACATTCTTTTTCATCTATGATTGGTCACAGTAATATTTGACCGGCCGCTTTGTTTTGTCTCCTGGGCGAGGAGAACCCAAATGATGCTAAAGAGGGCAGTACAGTGTGGCTTCTGATGGGAATTTTTCCATACGTCCTTGAGTCCTAACTCGGCTAATATCACACTAAAGTTTGCATGGTGTGTTCCCACGGGTGTTGTTTGTATGGTATCAGTCTTGTGATCCACGGAGAAGGACTTGAGCTCCCCTGTAAGTTCTTAGTAAATGGTACCTCTGGTACCCAGGGCATGGGTACTAAAGAGGGTCCCTATGGGCTGCAGCATGTATTGTGCCACCCAGAGGGATCCACACAAAAACTGCATGCAGGCTGACACTGCAGGATACGTGCAATGGTGCAAACCATTTTGAAAGCACGACGTGGCACACTCTGTGTGCCATGCACACTGCATATACCATTTGTAAATCACCCCTAGAGCAGGCGGTAGAGCCCTTAGGCAGGGTGCATTATATTAAATGTGAGGACATATCTGCATGAGCAGATATGCTCCTGTGATGTCTGGTTCTGTGGGCACAAAATTGGAAGTGATCAGGAAGCCATCTTAAGCATATGTACTAGGTACCGGTCATTACAAGTTACCTTCCCACTTAATGGCTTCACTGAAAATAAGGGAGTTTGGGATCAAATACCTCGTCTTAATAAATCCACACTGATGCCTGTGTTGAATTTATTATGACATGCATCTAGAGGGCACTTTAGAGGTACCCCCTGAAACCTGCCAGGCTTTTAGTGTGCTGGCTGACTGGAATCTTCTAGCCTGCCACCCAGTGGAGTTTATGACTGCCCCTGTTTGGGATAGCCAATGCTCTCAGAGGTCAGAAACAATGCCTGCTCCGGTCGGAAGGTGATCATACCTCCTCCAGCTGGATGGTTAGTAAATGACCAAAGGGAATATCAGAGAGCACTCTGAGATGATTAACACATTTCAAACCGAGATCAGCTCCCTCTGGACTTCACCCAGCGGCTTTACTCAAGAGCGAAGAATGTTGAGGGGAGATTCCGGAGATATAACATACGACTGGTGAGCTTCCCTGAAAAAGTTGAGGGATCCATTATGGAATGTTTTGTAGAAACTTTTGTCCTAGATGTGATAAAATGGGACGGTCTCTCACCACACTCTGTGACTGAACGTGTCCACAGAATGTCGGGTCTCCGGCTAAAAACCTCAAGAACCAGACCATAATGGTATTCCCAAGAAGTCCAATCAAAGAGACGATCTTTTGATAGAGCAAATGCAGAACTGCGAAAAAGAAAAAATATGCATGATGTTTTGCTCAAAATTACGGGTGATTATTGAGGGCAAGGTGTGGTTCTTTGTGTCACTGAGGCCAGAGAGTAGCTCGAGGGCTGGAGACCAGTGGTTCACAGGAAATTGTAGAAGATAAAGTGCACCTCTGGTGCTGATCTGGCAGGAGAGGCAGACCACAGAACAACTGAAACATTAAATACCCCAACAGCGATGAACCAAGAAGGGGGAACTGCATCTAATATGAACTGTGATGACTTCCCGTGCAGATTAAAAAGGGAACTGAGGAAGGGACTCTCTGCAATGGTCCTAGGCAGATGAACAAAGAACACTGCCTCCTTGAGTTCCAGAGCAGTTGGATAGTTGGAGTGGTGTTGTATAGTATTGCACTTAAAGGACTTCCAACACCGGTTTGGAAGGGAGGGGATGGGGGGGGAGGGCGGGGGTTGGCTCAAGCAATGGGGGTGGGTAGTTCAACACTTGCAGTGTGAGGCAATGGTGAGAAGGGGGAGTTCTGGGGTGGTGCAACGAGGGACAGCTACTAGTGTCATACACTCAGATTCAGGCAGAGACACAGGTGAATACAGACAACTTAGCCATGAACAGATATGGTATCAGAGTGGAACGGCCTAAATAGGAAATTAAAGAAGTGAGTGGTGGCGAAATACCTGTCGAGATAAAACCCAGATCTCATACTTCTGCACCTGGTGGTAAAAAAAAAACGTGAGCTCCTGGATAGAGGAAAATGCAAGGTTCAGGTGCATGCTGGTTTCTCAACAAAGTCCTGAGGGTTTGGAATCCTTGCTCATCTGTCACTTCTACTTGTGGTTCCCAAACCCTGACTAGACAAGTGGGATGCTTTGAAGTGATCCAGAGGGATTGAAATGGCCACATAATTACAGTGGCCTCATGGTACCTCCTGCTAGAACTATAGATGCCTGAACTTGAGGTCATAGGGGCTTTGATCACTCAAACACCCGATATCATACAGCTAATGGGGGGGGGGGATATTTTATTTCACTGATGAATACTGCCCTTGATAGAGTCACCAAAAGGAGGAAGATCACCCAACACAGACACACTACCCAGATGCATCCAATGTAATAAAAGCTATGTCCATATTGGACTAGCTGCAGTACCCAAAACGCAGGGAGGCCTATACTGTACCACAAGATAAGAGGAGTCACAGATCACTCACCAATGATAAGTTTTGCAATGCCGGGATATAAGACACAATGGGAATTGAAATTAGAACAATGGAAGCTTACTAGCTGGGATCCAAGATGTTATCTCGCAGAATCTACAGACAGATAATGCAAAGAAAATATGGGATCTGTGAGTTCTGGCATAACAATCTGGAAGGTCTGTAAAACAACGATACTGGACCAGTTAATATCTCACACATAGGGCAAGAAAAAAAGACAGGCAGAGGGAACTAATAGACATAGGAAATAAATTGGGGATAATGGAGGGAGAAGGCACATTGCATTGAGATAGCCATAGAAGAACACAGGCTCCTGGCTGAGAAAGAGGTGAGAGCACTCTACTGAGCCCAAAAACACCGGGTCCACGAGTTAGGAAGAAAAGCGGGCAAAATGTTAGCATGGCTTGCCCGCAAAGAGGAAAGTCAACTATGTGTGCGCAGAATTTGGCTGGAAAATGGGGCAATGGTAGAAACTGCAGGCAAAATACCAGAGGCATTCAGATTCCACCTGTGTAATTTATATAGTTCCAAACTACAGGTACCTCTGGCGAAGATGCAGGGTTTCATCAGTGACATTCTGACCCCACACTGCGAGGACAAGGCACTGCTAGACAGTAGGACAGCTGAAACCAAATTAGGAAAAGCGATTGAACAATTAAGGAGTGGTGAGAACCCTGGACCCAATAGGCTTCTGTCTCAATTTTTTTTAATGCACAAAGGGGAAACTGCGTAACTCAATGCTGGCTATGTTCGAGGAAGCCAAGAGGAAGGGTGGCCTTCCCAGTGATATTGGAATGGTGACAATAGCTGTCATACGTAAAAGGCGTAGACCAATTAAAGAACGTGCATCATATAGGCCAATTTCCCTGCTCAAAATGTAAGTCAAAGTTCTGGTCAAAGTCCTGGCAAACAGCTTCGTAAAAACGTATCTGAAAGAGACACGTTAGTGATAGATTCCTTACCTTAGAATATCCCCAGGCGTCAGACTGGATCCGGAAATTTTTTGCGTAGCAATACCCCTGCGCGCTGGTAGGCGTCGTCTGCGGCTCCGCGTCCGTCGTCGGCGTCGTGAGCGCCGGGATGACGTCATCGGAGTATATAGACGGCGCCCATGCGCGCTGACGTCAGTTCTTCTTTTTTCCGCGCCAGCTAGCGCAGATCCGGAAGAAGCTCTACCCCCAGTCACTTTTTGACTGAAAACTTTTTTGATCTTTTTGATCCTCTAGTTAGTCGATTCTCGACTATCGGTGCCAGGGATGCCCGGGTTCAAGCCTTGCTCGAAGTGCGGCCGACTCATGTCGGTCACGGACCCCCATCGCCGGTGCCTGAAGTGCTTAGGCCTCGACCACGACGATCGAACCTGTGACGACTGCCGGGCCCTGACGTCGAAGGCTAGGCGGGAGCGGTCCCGCAAGCGTCTCGAGCTGAGGCAGTCGGCCCCGCGCCGCTCCAGGTCCCGGTCCCGGTCCCACGGGAGGTCGAGGGACAGGTCGCGAGGTCGGAGTCATCGACGTTCCGGGAGTGGACACCGATCGTCTGGTTCCAAGTCCTCAGGTAAGAGGCATGAGAGGTCGGAGCGACACCATCGGTCCTCCGACCCGCCCCGTCGCTCGCCCGATGCGACCGGGGATTCGGGCGACACCGCCCACGCGGCTCCGCGGGAGTCGCAAGCGTCGCCGCCTGCCCCACACCTTCGGGTCCCTGGGCACGGCGCGTCGCAGGAGGAGGTCGAGAGGTACCTCATGGCCATGAGGGCCCTCCCTCCTCAGTCGGTTCCCGTGGCGCCTTCGGGCCGATCGGCTCCGTCTGGAGGTCCTTCCGGGTCGGGCGCTTCGGCCCCGACGACGTCGGGTGCTTCGGCCCCGGCGCCGCTGGCGACTTCGGTCCCGGCGCCGCGCGACCTCGCTGGATCCGGCTCCGGATCCGGGACCTCGCCGGTCGACCTTACGACCTCGCCGGCGACGTCCCTTCAGGTGTCGTCCCCGGCAGCCGAAGTGGTTGCCGACCCCAATGCTTCCTACGGTCCTGCTCAGGTGTCGGAGGGGCGCCGCTGGGCGCCGATTCCGTCGGCCTTCGGAGAGTTCTATCTCCACGAGGAGGCCCTGGCTGTTAATCCTGGTCTCCAGGAGCCGGGTGACGAGGAGCAATGGGAGGGGTCCGAGGACCCTCTGGCACGTGATTGCCAGTCTCATCAGGACTGGACATATGAGCTTGGGGAGGCCAGTGGTATTGACACCTCGCCAGACACTGGATTTACGTCGCCCCCGACTGTGGCTTCGGAGGCGGGTTCTGCTTACAGTGTAGTGTTGACGAAGGCAGCTAAGGCCCTAAACCTTGAGCTCCCCGTCGCGGCCGTGAGGACTAATCTCCTCACTGAGGTCCTCAAACAGCAGTCCGGCTCCGCGGAGCCCCTTCTGCCGTTCAATGAGGCCTTGTGTGACGTTCTGCTGGGCACTTGGTCCAAGCCCGCCACAGGTCCCCCTGTGGATAGGAACGTGGCCAGACGCTACCGCCCGGCACCGGGCGACCCTTGCTTTTTGTCCACCCACCCCACCCCCGAGAGCCTGGTCATCCAGGCCTCCAACTCCCAGACCGCATTCCCGTCGGCCCCGCCCGACAGGGAATCCAAGAGATATGAGCAGTTCGGGAAGAAGGTCTTCTCGTCTGTGAGCCTAGGGCTCCGGTCAGTGAACACCAACTGTCTCTTGGGCCGCTACACCCACACTCTGTGGGACACGGTTGCGGAGGTGCTGCCACAATGCCCTGAGGAGGTCAGGGCTAAACTCAGCCAAACCCTTGCGGACGGCCGAGATGCGGCACGCTTTTCTATCCGGTGTGGGCTGGATACCACGGACTCACTGGGCAGGGCGATGGCAACGACAGTGGCGGTTCGACGCCACGCCTGGTTGAGGTCCGCCAATTTCTCGGCCGATGTCCAGGCCACTCTCCTGGACATGCCGTTTGATGGCCGTCGCCTCTTCGGCGACAAGGCAGACCATGCGCTGGAACGTTTTAAGGACTCCAGGGCCACGGCCAAGTCCTTGGGCCTTACGGCCCCACGCCAGCAATCGGGTGCCTTTCGCTCCTTTCGTGGCCACGGAAGGGGCGCCCCACCACGGACCGTCAGCCACGCGCCGCAGAATGTTCAGCAACGCGGTGGCGGCCGTGGGAACCGCCGTGGCGGTGGTCGGGGCCAGCGGCGAGGCCAGTCCACACCTCCCTCAGCAGCCCCCGCCTCAAAACCTTCCTAGTCCGAGTTTTCAGGCCCATGTGACGCCTGTGGGAGGCAGGGTTCGCCATCACCTCTCCCACTGGCATACAGTCACTTCGGACAGGTGGGTGCTGCAAATTGTCCGAAGGGGTTTCTCCCTCCCCTTCGAGTCTTCCCCTCCATCCATGCCACCTCAATACCACCGTGTGTCGGGGGATCACTTGCAACTTCTGCAAGAGGAGGTTTCGGCCCTCTTGGCCAAGAGGGCCATCGAGCGCGTTCCTGGGCCAGAAGTAGGACGTGGCTGTTATTCCCACTACTTTCTGGTACCCAAGAAGGGCAAAGGGGGCCTACGCCCTATCTTGGATCTGCGGAACGTCAACGGCTTCCTCCGGACATAGAAGTTCAAGATGCTCACTTTGGCTCAGGTCCTGGCTGCCCTGGACCCAGGAGACTGGATGGTAGCGTTGGACTTCCAGGACGCCTATTTCCACATCCCCGTCCTGCCGGCCCACCGGCGTTACCTGCGGTTCACGGTAGGCCAAGAGCACTTTCAGTTTACCGTGCTCCCCTTCGGCCTTACCAGCGCCCCACGGGTGTTCACGAAGGTGATGGCGGTGGTCGCAGCCCATCTGCGCAGGCAAGGGGTATCAGTCTTCCCCTACCTCGACGACTGGTTGTTGAAGGCGGGCTCGCCCCAGACAGTCGTCAGCCACCTCCAGACTACGGCCGACCTCCTGCACTTGCTGGGGTTCTCCATCAATGTGCCGAAGTCACACCTGTGTCCCTCTCAGAAGCTCCTTTTCATCGGAGCGGTTCTCGACTCGGCGCAGTTTCGGGTTTACCCACCCGAGCAGCGGGTTCGGGATATTCAGGCTCTGATTCCTGTCTTCGGGCCGTTATCCCGGGTCTCGGTCAGGTTGACGCTGCGGCTTCTGGGACTGATGGCCTCCTGCATCCTTCTGGTGCGTCACGCCAGGTGGCGGATGCGGGCTCTGCAGTGGGACCTGAAGTTTCAGTGGGCCCAGCATCAGGGCAACCTGTCCGATCATGTCCTGATCTCGGAGGGCACTGCGAAGCAACTGCAGTGGTGGCTCACGGACCGCGACTGGGTCAGTGGCAGACCCCTCTCTCTACCCCAGCCGGAGCACGTAGTTGTGACGGACGCGTCCCTCCGGGGCTGGGGAGGCCACATGGGAGAGGCGGAGATCAGAGGCCTCTGGTCTCCGGCGGAGTCCCGGCTCCACATCAACCTTCTGGAGCTGCGGGCGATTCGTCTTGCACTGAAGGCATTCCTCCCCTCTGTCAGGGGGAGCGTGGTGCAAGTGTTCACCGACAACACCACCGCCATGTGGTACTGCAACAAATAGGGCGGTGTGGGGTCGTGGACCCTTTGCCAGGAGGCTCTGCGCCTCTGGCAGTGGCTGGAACATCAGGGCGTGACTCTGGTGGTTCAACACCTGGCAGGTTCTCTGAATGCCAGGGCGGACGAACTCAGCCGCCGGTGCATGATGGATCACGAATGGCGTCTGAACTCGGACGTGGCGCAAGGTCTCTTTCGACAGTGGGGAGAGCCTTGGTTAGATCTATTCGCCACAGAAGAGAACGCGCAATGTCAGCAGTTCTGCGCGTTGGAGTTTCCAAGGCGGCACTCGCTCGGAGACGCTTTTCGTCGCGAGTGGAGCTGCGGCCTGTTGTACGCCTTTCCGCCTATACCACTTCTGCCCAGAGTGCTGAAGAAGATCAGGCGCGACCGGGCCCAGGTCGTCCTTGTGGCTCCGGACTGGGCACGAAGATACTGGTATCCCGAGCTACTCAGCATGTCAGTCGATCCCCCGATTCGTCTGCCTCTTCGGGAGGACCTTCTGTCGCAGCAGCAGGGGACGGTCCTGCACCCGAACCTGTCCAGTCTCCACCTACAAGCTTGGAGATTGAGCGGCGGCAGTTGAGGCCATTTGACTTGCCTCCCGAAGTCTGTGACATCATTCTGGCAGCCAGGCGTCCCTCCACGAAGTCGGTATACGCCTGCCGGTGGAATAGATTTGTGGCATGGTGCGCAGCAAAGGCTGTGGATCCCCTCTCTGCACCCCTTTCGGAAGTGCTGCTCTTTCTTCTTTCCCTTGCCCGGCAGGGCTCTGCTCTGGGCACTCTTAAAGGGTACCTTTCTGCTCTTTCAGCCTTCTTGAGGCTACCAGATCAGCCTTCCTTGTTCAAGTCCCCTATAGTGAGTAGATTTCTGAAGGGCATCACGCACATGTTCCCTCCTGTTCCCTTCGTGATGCCCCAGTGGGACTTGAATCTTGTTCTCACCTATCTGATGTGTGCCCCCTTTGAGCCACTTCATAACTGTCCTCTTCGTCTCCTTACTCTGAAGACGGCTTTCCTGGTTGCCATCACCTCTGCCAGGAGGGTGAGTGAGCTCCAGGCTCTTTCTTCTTCTCCACCTTTCCTGTCCGTTCATCCTGATAAGGTGGTGTTGCGTACACGGCCTTCCTTTCTGCCCAAGGTTGTCACGGCCTTCCACATCGGGCAGTCCATCACCTTGCCCACCTTCTTTCCGCCTCCGCATCCCTCGAAAGAGGAGGAGAGGCTCCACCGTCTGGATCCAAAACGTGCGCTCTCCTACTACCTAGACCGCACTCGCCAATTCCGGGTGGATGACCAACTCTTCGTTGGTTACGTGGGCGCGAAGAAGGGAAAGGCTGTACACAAGAGGACCATCTCCAGGTGGATCATCTTGTGCATCCAAGCATGCTACTCCATGGCGAGGAAGGAGCCCCCGGCTGGATTGCGGGCTCACTCCACTCGGGCCACGGCGACGACAACTGCCCTGGGCCGCGGTGTCCCCCTGCAGGACATCTGTCAGGCAGCCACGTGGGCCTCGCTGCACACGTTCGCGAGACACTACTGCCTGGACAGTCAAGTCCGGAGGGATGGCTTCTTTGGCCGTTCCGTCCTCCAGGACTTTCTGGTGTGATATTGGTTCGCAGACCCACCACCGGGGTTGGTATTGCTGGGGTATCTATTCTAAGGTAAGGAATCTATCACTAACGTGTCTCTTTCAGATGCACAAGTTACTACTTGTGTAACGATATATCTGTAAGAGACATTAGTTAGTGATAGATTCCTTACCGCCCTCCCATCCTCCCCGTTCTGCGAACCGATATTTAGGGTTAAGGTCATCCCCTTTCAGGGCCCTAGTTCATGGCACCAGTGTTAGTTCTATCATGGCTCTGCGTATCTGGCGCGGAAAAGCTGTGTTATCAGAACTGACGTCAGCGCGCATGGGCGCCGTCTATATACTCCGATGACGTCATCCCGGCGCTCACGACGTCGACGACGGACGCGGAGCCGCAGACGACGCCTACCAGCGCGCAGGGGTATTGCTACGCAAAAAATTTCCGGATCCAGTCTGACGCCTGGGGATATTCTAAGGTAAGGAATCTATCACTAACTAATGTCTCTTACAGATATATCGTTACACAAGTAGTAACTTGTGCATCCACAAGATAGTGGCCTATGCCCACCTGATGTACCTTGTTATCTCAATTTCATGGTCAAACAAAGAACAATAGCTAAAACAGCGTAGTGTGAATTATTGTATTTTACCCTATATTTTTTAAAGGAATGCGGCTTAGACTGGCTTCTTGATGCTCATTGGTTATATCCAACACTCCTAAGTTGATGTTGGAAATTCCATCTTAGATAAGAAACAATATAAAAGGACTACCACTTGTCAGGAGATCTCATTCACCCCAGAATCATGCGAGCAAGATACTGCAAGACCAGAAGACGATCCTGCATGTCCGAGATGATGCTGTATCACACTTTCTGGTGAAAGCGGATACCGAGCCCAGAAGGAGCTGATGATGATTGCATATTTGCCTTTCGTAGGGACACCAGCCTCCTTGACTCCTGATAATTTTAGCATTCTGGTACAAACAAGGTATGCAGTGCACTCATTCCCTAAGAAAATCTAGCTGCAAGTTATTCTACTCTCCATGCTCTCCTAGCATAGCTCATAGAAGTAGCTTTGAGGTTGTTACTTTTTTTAGATGCCAATTTAACCATGAGAGAAATGTTCATTTTAATTTTGTTGTTCACAACCTGTATTTGTGCTGTGTTAATCATATTCTATGTTGTTATTTTAGATATGTTTAGCAACAGGGTGTCCCTGTTGAAGTGCGAGTGCGTGTGTGAGAGAGAGAGAGATTGAAGAGAATGAAAAAGGTTTGTTTCTTATCACCACAGTGTCCCTGGATCCCTTTTTAGAGACTGTTAGTAACCTAAAATCACCAATTACATTTCAACTATGTATTGGGTGAAGTTTTGTGGGGCTACAAAAACCTGTCTCTCACATTCAAATGTTGGTGCATTGAACTAAGTTCACTTGTGTCAAGAGTGGGTGTGAAATCTCGTAGAGCTGAGAAAGAGGCTCCATTTATGCAACAATACTACTCAGGAGCCAGCCCTCATGGCGGACATAAAGGGGAGAGGATTTTTCTTAGTAGGTTATATGACAGAGGTCCCACTAGAGATATAACGTCTCAAACTGCGATGGTACTGAAAATATGGCATGCAGCCCCAAAGACAATGGGATGTGAGGAGAGATTAATGCTGGAAATACCACTGTAGAAATGGGATATCTTGGTAAATATAAAGGGCTTGGATGCATGTCACCAATGGGTTTTGTTGGGTCTATCTAAAGTGGGAGATGTATGTGAAGAGGGAAACAAGATACCCTTCACGGAACTCCAGAGACAGTATGTGACGTTGCCTAAATATGCCTGTAATCAATCAGCGGAGAGAGAAGCTGAGAATCATTCGGCTTCCAATCAATAGGCAAATAATCAATAGAAATCACTTGTCCTGTTTTTTAACCTGGGTCTTAAGTTCTTCATTCAAGTGATAAACGTCAGAACGGTATATCTTGATTTTCCGCTTCGGAGGTTACATGAAAAGCATCATCATAGGGTTTTAATTATGCTTTCCTCCACTTGGAGTGAGACCAACTAGTATTTGCAGTAGTGATCACAAACAGTTTAATGAGAGTGAAGTGAATTTAAAATTACCCCCAATTCTCAATGTTAGTTTTATTGTTTTGGAAATGGGGCAAGATTAAAAAGGAAGGTGGTGCGTAAATAGAAGGGCTATAGTTCTATAGCACCTACTTTAAAAACGTATATGGTCGATATGTTTCGGCTCCTTTGGTGCCCAGTCGGGTCGGGGGGCTTTCTTCAAGACCAAATTAAGGCACGTAACTTGTTCATAACGTGCGTGGGTAAGCGGTGCCCTTTCCCTTCTTCACAGTGAGCCTATTAGAACCCTGGATGGTTACGATAAAGGTACCTGTAACTTGCTTAATTGGCCTATTAGGCTCCTTTCGGAGACAAGCGGAGTGGACTTCACTATAGATGGTGGAGTCTTCCTCTCGACTTTTGCTAGCTCCATCTACTTTGCCCTGTACACTGTGAAGAAGTGCACAGCTTCTCAAGAACTCCAGCGAAGAAGCGGGCCTGCTTCCCTGCATCCTTCAGGCACACAAAGCCTGCTGAGAAGATTTTGTGAGCGAAGAAACAAGACACATGAAGACCCCGCTGCACCAGTTGCCCCAAGCCCAAGTTAAAGTGGGCAAACAGTGACATTGTGGTCCCCCAGCCCTCCACAGATGAGTCCACCATGGTTTAGCCCCCAGTGAACTCTCCGACATCACCTGCAGCCTCGGCACTCAGGGCCCATCTACCGCGACTGCTCCCGGTATGAAAAGCCTGACGCCTGAAGACACATATACACCCGTCACCCATGGGCCGTGGCGAAGAGGACCATAGGTGTCCCTATGTCCCAGAGCATCACAGGACCTGAGCCCCCCTGTTGGCTCAGCCCAACTGACCTCTCAGTCAAAGCTTGCAGCCTCTTTAAGCGAAGACCGATGCCCATGGATTAACATTGGGTACCCAACGCTGTTTTGCAACCCTGCACCCGGCCGCCCTAGTGTCGCTGGTGGTGTACTGCTGGTGTTGCCTTGGACCTTGCCCATCACTCACCTTAACCCCTGTAGACTGGTCCCGTAAGTCACTGTACTGTACATGAATGCAGCACTTGCTTTTTCTCCCATAGGATAACATTGCAGCTTTGGAAAATTGGACTGTCAACTTTTTAAATACTGTTAGAAATAGGGGTCTCTAGTTGGCAGAGGCAGGTACCTTTGTCCAAGTAGGAATCAGAGTTACAATCCTAAAATAATGCCTGCTCATCCCCTTGGTAGGTGGCACAAGCAATCAGGCTCATCTCAGAGGCATTGTGTAAAGCATTTGCACATAACCAACAGTAGTACAGTGAAAACACTACAAAAGGACACCATACCAGTTTAGAAAAATATCCAATATTTGTATATATCCAAAAAAAGACCAAACAATAAGAATCCACTATACAGTACTTAAAAATATATACTTTCTTGAAATTGCAGAAAAATCTCAAAAACACAGTTCCTATGAGCCAGTAGCTCGTTCCGGGGAGACCGCGAAGCTGAAAACAACAGAGGCCAACAGTTCCAGCCACCCGCATCGGTACGGCCAGTGAAAGCGTGGACAGATTTGTGAACAGTACCTTTCTCTTTGCGGCTGGCACGTTGGTGCGAGCCAGTCGTGGTAACAGTTGTGGTTGTGTGGCAAAATAGAAGCAGTGTAGGGAGTTGTGCCCCCACAATGTGGTGCAGACAGCAGCTCGTGATGATCATCCAGACGGCATAGGTGAGACCGAGACTTACGCTGCAGGCCGAGGAGGTGCTCGATGCAGTGCTGGCAGGTTGTGGTGCAAGCAACAGAGCCGGTTAGCAGGAGCTGGCGTCAGTCAGCCCATATGGCTGTGTGGGACGAGGCGGTGCATCGCAAAACTTACGAGAGGTGCCCCCAGCCACGATGCGGTCACGGCTGTCTAAGCCCGCAGCAGCGACTGCGTCAGTGAGACCAGAATGGCGAAGTGAAGCGAGACGGTGCGGAGTGCGTTGCCCACAGGTCACAGTGAAAGCAGAGGCTCCGTGGTGTCGGTCGTTGCCGGTGAGACCAGGGTTGCGGTGCGAAATGCAGACGTGCCCTCTGCGGTGCTGTCACGACACAGAGCCAGCGATGGAGTCGGTTGCATTTCCCTTCTCTGTTGCAACAAACAGCGGTTGCAGTAGCGGTACCCAGAGGTTGGTGAAGTCTTTGCAGTCCGTGAGACTTCAGAACAGAAGGCAAGCTCTACTTCATGCCCTCGGAGATACTCAGCACAAGTAAAGAAAGTTCAGTCCGGTCCTTTCACTGCCCAAGGTAGAAGCAGCAACTGCAGACCAACCCAATAATACGAGCAGACATCCACGCGGGACGTTCGAGGTATCAAGTCAAGAGGGTGAACACAGAGGGAATTGCCTCGTGTCGTGGGTATTCTACTGGAACCCTGAACCCTGAACTTCACTAAGCTCACTAACCGCTCCATCACCTGGTGGAAGTCGATAGTGTCAACAGAATTACCGCGTGTTTAGACGCAGCGATTTTAACTTTCTTCCCCCAGTCATTATGCTGGATGCGTCAACGTTACTGAAATTTATATAAATGCTGTCGCCACTATTTTTAATCAGAAGTCTGAGTAGATAAAGAAGATAATTCGCTGGACGAATATCTCTACCAAACGATAAGGAGGCAGAACACCCCTTATGATACACTGCTAGATTCTTTTGCTTGCATGAGAAGTATTGGGAAACTATATATACACATTGTCCTGATGAAGGCGGCTTCAAATTAACTATACCGCCGAAACGCGTCGATGCCCAAGGAGATAATTCAGGATTATAATTTAAGGAAAATTCAAAATTACGGTTTTGTGTTTGAGTTTAGTCCTTTTTCCTGTAAACTCCTTTTTATTGGAATGTTGATTTTATTGATTATTGTTTCGTCCTGTATGTGTTTCCCAATTTTCAGTTTTTAATTAATGTAATGTATGCGAATAAATTGGTTTAATACTATATTTTTTCAGTGTGTTTTCACGTGTATTGAAATTATCACCTATTTTCATTGCTTCCTTGTTACATGTGGGGTATTGGTCAGTTCACTGTATGTTTGTGAGTGCTTATGTACTAATGTTAATTCGCCCAAAGGGAATTACTTTTTGACTTGCGTCAACCCAATAAAGCAACAGGGCAAAGGAGCAGCACTCCTCCTGGCAGTTCTTCCAGCTCCTTTTCTTGGCAGGTTTTTTGTTTCCAGTGAGTTAGGTTCTGGGGTCTGGGCCCCAATATTTATACTCAAAATCCCTTTGTTCTCTCAGGAAGAGAGTGTCTGTGCTTAGTTCAAACCAGTTCTGTCCTCTCTGGCCCAGCTTCCTGGCAGGAGGTGAAGACAGCATTGTTCAAGGGAGACCAGGCCCATTCAGGTTCAAGGAAATCTTCTCCCACTATGCTAAATGCAGCCCAGGTCTTCTCAGCCAGCCCGACCCATCCAGGAAAGGTAGGACAGACCTCGACACCCCAGTGGCTGTCTGAAGAGAACGCATATCACTGGTTCCTGTCACTACAAAGACAGTCAATCCACAAACCCAGCAGAGGCACACAGGATGACTAAGCAAGAAAATACCTACTTTCTAACAGAGGTATTTTCAAATGCAGAACATAAAAATCATCTTTACTAAAAGATATGTTTTTACACTCAGAGTCCAGGCATACTAAACTCAATTTCCCTATCTAGTCCCAATGGGAAGTTATGCTTATAAGATGTTATAAGTAAAACAATGTATCTGGTAGAGACAATTCCAGCCGCAGATTCCTTAACGTAGAATTATCCCCAGGCGTGAGACTTGATCAGGAAAGCGTTTCTGCCACAGCATCCCTGCACGCCGGGGGGACGGCACCATGTGACTCCGCCCTGACGTCGTCCGCGCCGGTGACGCCAGCGAGGATACATAAGTTCCACCCCGGCACGGCTACATCAGTTTTCTTCGGGGAACTTTCCGCACCACAACGCAGAGCCATCACAACCAAAACTGTGAGAATACTGGAACAGTGTGCGAAAACCCAGCTATACAGAAGGAAAAGAAACGAAAGGTGAGGAACAGCATATCCAGAATAGTGCCACGCACTAAGGTACCAAGTCATGGAAGGAAAGAATAGAGCTCAGCTACTGGAAGCAAGCCTGCAACCAACAGAACAGCCTCCCTGGAAACAGAAAGCCTGTGAAAAAAGAGCACAGCAGATGAACAAATCCACAACCACCGCCTGGAGCCAAGAAAGGGTCCAAGGCCAGAATGGAAGCACAACAACAATTCATCCTCCTACAACACCAGCAGGGAGCAGCTCCTAAAAAGGACCGGGGTCGGGACCCAGCCAGGGCACCTCAACCCCAAGGACTGCAAGAGTCAGAAATGCAAGCAACACAAGGAAGTAGGGCACAACGAACTGTACATTGGAGATCAAATGTATGGACGCAGAAGTACCCAGGCATCCGCCCACCAATCCCCAGAAAGGAAGGAATGGAGCAACGACAACAACAAGGCGAGCATCCCCCAGGGAGGGAGTAAGAAAAAAGCACCCACAGAGAACCACCGCCCTGAAGCAGGCGAGTGCAGAAGACCGAGTAGGGTCCTCGAAGAAATGGGGAGGAAGGGTGGGTCGTGAAGGAATCTGCGGCTAGAATTGTTTCTACCAGATACATCGTTACCGAAGGTAAGTAACTTGTACATCTGATAGAGAATACTATTCACAGATTCCTTAAAGTGGAATAGATACCTTAGCCATACCCCAAAGGGGGGAAGGGTTCTGGGAGAAGACTTCTCCAGCTCAGACGAGCCCAAGACCCCCCAACAGGGGACCAGTGACAGGGACAGGGAAAAAAGCCCCATCCACAGCAACAGGGGTAAGGCACAGGCCCTAAGCTGAAGAGAACCTCAACATCGTGGAGGAACACCTGCCCAAATGTGTTAGAACGACAAAGAGGTAACCCAGCCTTCACCAACAGGAGAACGCAATACGAAGGGGAAGGGGGGTGGGGGTGGGGGGGGGAACCAGAACACCATAAGTCCAGTCCACGCACCAGGGACCTCCACCGGAAGCCCCAAGGCACAGGCAGCGCAGAGGAAGAAGAGCCACCTACAGACCCCAAGGAAAAGAGGCCAAATACGGCGAGCCCTCCACCGGGAAACATACCCAGTGAAGAGGGCCGCAGAGCCCATCACAGCTTGAAGCCAAAGACAAGACTGAACAACGCCTCAGCAGTAAGCAGGCAGAAAAATAAGAACGGAAGCTCACAATGGCCCCGCAGGACAAAAAGCAAGAGCTCCAGGGCCCACACCAAGGTTGCCTGCCACAGAGCAGAAGAGCAGGCGGGAACAGCCAGGTGCTGACAAGGCCACAAAACGAAATGCCCGGACCGAGTCAGGCTCAAAATAAGGGTAAGCTAGTAAACCGTCCCGAACAACCCCAAAGGGGGACCACCTCGGGCAGAACCGATCTACTAAGTAGGGGGAGCAGCAAGAAGATGAGACGATTAACAAGTAAGACGGACCAGGCTAGCAACACAGGAAACTATGCCCTCAGAAACACCAGACAGAGGCCCAGACAAATGGCAGGCAAAGTGCAAAACAATGCGGCACAATGCCGTAGATGGCCAAGCCACTCCCCAGTAAGGACCAAAGACTGCACCATTGCGATACAGCAACACCAGGGAGGGTGATGAACCTGCCAGGGGAAGTCTACACCCTCCCCGCATAAGACAGAGCTATACAATAGCTACACATACCCCACATAGGGTAGGACACGTCCCAAGAAGCATGGAAAAAACAATCCCGCATCAGAGGACACAATCATAGACCTGCAGCAGAAACCACAGAAGACTTAGTAGTCAGCCAGAAAACACATTTGTACCAAAAAAGGAGGCTGAACCATCAGCCAACTGAAGAGCGGGGCCAACCAAGGACCCAGAGGGCACAGTATCCCTCACAGAAAGTGTAACAACCGTCCAAAAACCAAATATCAGGAGCAAGTGGGATAACATCTCCCACCAAGCCCCGGAGGATCAGCAGATCAACCTACTGAGGAGGAGGAGGAGGAGGAGGAGGAGGACAGAGCCCCGCAAGAAGACACTGAATGGCGGAGTCTGCATGAGCATTAAACAGGACCCCATCAAAAGGGA
This sequence comes from Lissotriton vulgaris, assembly GCF_964263255.1. Taxonomy (NCBI): domain Eukaryota; kingdom Metazoa; phylum Chordata; class Amphibia; order Caudata; family Salamandridae; genus Lissotriton; species Lissotriton vulgaris. The sequence goes on along the minus strand of NC_141691.1, from coordinate 1,592,319,630 downwards.
GGTCGACCAGACGTTCTCTAATATTTTCACGGAAAATAGCATCGAGTAGCCAAGCATGGCGACGGAGTGCCACAGAAGTGGCCATAGCACGGCCAACAGCATCAGCAACATCCAAAGCCGCACGAAGAATAAACGCGGCCAACACATGGCCCTGCAGATCAGCACGGCCCCCTCATGAGAAATATGGGAAAGAAGGGGCTCCACAGAATCCCACAGGCTAGAAGCAGCCCTGGTCAGCACACACAAAGTGTTAAGTGCCCTCAATGCAGCGCTGGAAGAAGCGAAGACATTACGTCCCCATGAGTCTAACCACCTAGCATCCCGAGACAGAGGGAACACCACCACAGGCAAACACGGGAAGGCATTTTGCAGTAGAGCGCCTTGAGTAGAAGGATGGAAAGAAAGACAGACCGGGTCGTGCGGAGCAGGACGATGATGGTGCAGTAGTGCTTGAGGCACCGGATAGCCTGTGGCAGGGCACCCCCAAGCCCCCATAAGAGAAATATGGAGTGATGCTTCAAAGAGAAGGAACAACTCCCGTCCACCAGAGCCCTGGTGGAGAATCTCCAAGAGGTGGTCTGTGGGAAATGGAGTGACAGGTTCACCCATCCCCAGGATACCAGCAGCCGTGGAAATAGCCCGGACAAAGGAAACAGTGGCCTCAGTAGGGCGCTGCGGTGGTGAAAGTAATTCCTCCGTGGGCGACGGCTGCAGACTGAGCCGCCCATCCCCAAGTCCAGGGGGAAGCGGCCAGCCCTGGCATATAGGAGGATCCACTGAGGAATGGGTAACCTGAGGGGCCCCAGGGGAGGTCGGAGATGCCAGTGGAGAAGCCAGCAGCGAGCCATGGAAAGAAAGGTTCGAGGTTTTAGGCTGTGGGGATGGTGAAGATGTTGGAGAAAAGGCAACTACAAAGCGCCCTATCTCCGGAGATGAACACACCAGCAGGTGACGGACCTCGGGAGAAGAAGGGATCTCAGGAGACTAATCCAGGGCCAGGCGGCGGCGTGGCTCCGTGGAGTCCGCCATCGGTGCCTGATCAGCGTCGACTGGCGCCGGAATGGGCCCACATGGCGCTGGGCCGACAGCTGCCACCACGTGCTCTCCAGGAGAATGGGGCGCGGCTGAAGTCGCCCCGGGGATGGCATGGTGCCAAAACGGTGCTGGCTTGACCTGGGATGGGGCAGCCGTCCGGGCCGAGGACCGAGAGGGACCCGCAAAGGCGCCCCAGGCTCCGGCCTCCACCCTTGACTCCACCGGAACCGGGGAGGAAGGCTCCCGGCACCGAAACGGCACCGACGGGGGAAGCCCCGAAGGACTACACCTCGACGACGCCACCCTCCGACGACCTGAATCCGAAACCTTCAGTGCAAGGCCCGGAGCTGCCCGCGGTGCCGCAGAACTCCCCTCACAATGCAAGGGATCCGCAGACGTCACAGGAGGTGGAGGAAGGGCCAAAGAAGCCAGCAGCGTCGCCGCGTAGGCTGTCATTTGGGCACCAGGAAACGGCTGGTAGGGAGGCGTCAGATGGGGGCACCTGTCCTGGGGGGAGCCAGCGCCCACCGCAGAAGAAGGACAAGGCCTCCGAGACATACTGAAAGACCTACCAGCCGGTGAGCCACGCCCAAAGGGCCACTGCGAAAGGCGATTCCGCAGATGAAACCGGCGGTTCCTTGCCTCCGAGGTAGGGAACGGAAGCTGGGACAACACCGGCCTGCACAAGCGGGCCGACAGCAACTTCATCCGGCGCTCCCGCCGTGATTTAGGATTTAGGTGTTGGCAGGCGTCGCAACCCTCTGAGTCGTGGTGCTCACCCAGACATCACATGCAAATCGGGTGAGGTTCCGTCACCGACATGGGACGTGCACAGGAGGTACACGTCTTGATGCCCGGAGGCATTTGCACACTGTTCCACTGAACGCCAAAGCGTAAGAAGAGAATGGCAGGCCTGAAAACAAGCCAGGACAGTAATCCGGATCCGTGTTGCACGCGGAAAGAGAAAAAACTGACGTAGGCGCGCCAGGGTGAGACTTGTGAATCCTCGCTGACATCACCGGCACGGACGACGTCAGGGCGGAGTCACGTGGTGTCGTCCCCCCGGCGCGCAGGGATGCTGTGGCAGAAAAGTTTTCCGGATCCAGTCTCACGCCTAGGGATAATTCTACGTTAAGGAATCTGCGGCTAGTAGTCTCCATCAGATAGCCTTGCAGTGGTGAAAAACAAAATACACTAATTCACCACCAGGACATGTCACACACGTCATACCTTTAACATACACAGCACCCTGCCCACAGGAGTATCTTGGGCCTAACTTAGGGGTGATTTATGTGTAAGAAAAGGGAAGATTAGGGCCTGGCATGTGAGTGCACTTGCCAGGTCGATATGGTAGTTTACAAACTGCATGCAGACCCTGCAGTGGCAGGTCTGAGATACCTTTTTAGGATTACTCATGTGGGTGACACAATCAGTGCACTTTACTAGGGTCTTACCAGTAAATCAAATATGCCAATCATGGAAACACCAATCCATGATAACAAACCAGGAGCACTTGCACTTTAATACTGAACAGAGGTGAGAAAGTGCACAGAGACACTAAACCAGTAAAAACCGGGAGGTCAGAAAGCAAAAAGACAGGGGAAACGCACCAAAAGAATGCCTGTTCAGAGGGCTGATCCTTGCCAGAGTTTCGTGTTGACCATAGCAGCAGCAGGAGCAGGGAGGACGCGCTAGATGCGCACCGATAGTTGGTTGCTCCCTCGGCCCCCCGGCCCTTCCCCCGGCCCCTGGCTTCAGCTCCCCGCTGATCTCCCGTTGTGTGGGTGAGTAGTGAAGAAGTGAAGACCGGGTCGAGAGGCTGGGAGCTGGGCCGTTGGCAAGACGGGAGGACGGAAGTGAGACGCGAGGCTACGGATGCGGACTGCAGCCGCGAGAAGGCTTTCGCGTCTTCATCAGCTTAGCTTGGCGGCCAGAGTTTGGCGTTGTGCCTTGGTCGAACTGACAGGGCAACAGGCCATTGAAGCCCAGCCGGAGTTGCCCGCGGTCTACCTGTGTCCACTCACATCCAGGGGCGTGCGTGGCGGTGCGAGGAAAGGAGCACAGTAATTTTCAGTTCCAGAACGCTCGATTGGGCCCTTGAAGCCAGTGGATCCAGTACAGGTTTTGCAGTGCTAGCACTCTGTGTTCTGTCCCCTGCGCCTGTGCCCCTGTGCCCGGAGCAGAGCAAATTGGAGGCGGCAGAGTCTGCGGAACAGCGCCGGTGTCAGCTCTCTGCGTTCTGTGCCCGCGCCCTGTGCAGCAGAAGGGCGAATTGGAGACTGCGGCTGAGGTTGTGGAGTCGGCGAAAAAGTGCCTGAGTCAGCACTCTGAGTTCCGTGCTCCGCACTCAGTGCTAGGAGCAGAGCAAAGGGGATCGGAGCGGAGGGAGCAAAGTGAAGCGAGGACTGGTGAGAGGACAGAGCAGCGGCAGTGAGCAAACAGTGAGTAAGAGCACGGCAGGGAAAACTGCAAACAGCGCAAACACAGCAAACTCTGCTCAACTTCAAATAACTGACGGCGACCCCCAGACTGACCCTCCTCCTACCTCTCCAGAGGTGAGGTGAGGTGATTGGGCGTTTGCTAGGGGGTTTTGGCCAGGGGGGGTATTTAGAGCGACAGAACGCAAAGGGGGAAGCAGCGGGAGTAGCGAAGGAATCTGCGCAATCACACACAGAAGGCTGCCACCACCGAAGTTACACTGCCTGGCACCATAGATCCACGGAAAATGATCCAACAACTGCAGCATTACACCAACACTAATTCCCACCACCTATTGCAACCGAACAAAGGTCATCAGCGGCACGGTAGATCTGCGAAAATTGGTCTAGCAATCGCAGTTTTACCCCAACACAAAATTCCATCACTTATAACCAAATAAAGAACACCAGTGGCACCCCAAGGGGAATCAAGCCCACAACGCAATTTTAAAATTAAGAAATAGGAGATCTGGGAAAGTTCGGCAGGCGAACATAGGTAAAACCAAAAACAATAAAAGCAAGACAAAAAACGCTATAGAGCAAGGGTCAGAAATAAGCACAAATAGCAAGGTCCACAGACCAAGAGAGAGGCAGGTCTCGGCACCAACGCCGGAACCAATAGATCCTAGTCTGGGTATTAAAACTGGGATCCAGAAATTTTTCTTTCTAAAGAACCCAATGGCCGCCATTTATGCACCAACTACAGAGACAGCATGCTTGCCATCTCCCATAGTACCAGCAAAAGGGGCGAACAAAGGTTATGATAATTCAGGAACAGTCGGGCAACAGCAAAAGGGTGTACTTACACCCACTAAAATAAGGCCCCCTTCCATACAGCGACAGCCAAGTACCCCCAACACACTAAAACGGCTGCTGACTTACAGAAATCAATCATGCATGGAAGCGCAAGCAAGTAGACAGGTTACAGCAATAGCACAGATACACTGCATTACCACGTCCACAAATCCAACACCAGGGTGAGGCTCAAAGGTGCACAGCAAAGTGCACCGGGAGGAAAAAATAAATAAATCAGATGAGCAGGAAACGCAACTGGAAGCCTGGGCAAGCTCATTTTCAATATCAAATGATGCAAACATGTTGCAAACACTAGGAACTAACACCCAAACCCAGGAATCCCTGAACTAGGTAATTGAAGGGAATATCGCATTATCGTGTAAAGAGAATGGAACATCGGGATGAGCAGGAATGTTAGCATCTACTCCATCATACCAGATCCAAAGAAAAGACCCACAAACAAGCGCAGAGGAAGAAGGAAGCTCGTTATTGGAAAAAAAGCAACTAAACTTGTCATCACCAATTACAATTGCATCAGTCAGCAGGATTGATAAACCAGTGAAAACACAGGGGGAAGAAAGTTTGTCGATGAACTTAAATCAATTAAACTTTTCATCTCAGATAACAATCTCATCTGTAAGCAGTAGTGATCACAAGTCCAAGGATATTGGAAACTCCCTTGACGAACTGCACACAGCCCCATGGAGTAAAACTCTATTAAATACACTGGAACAAGCAATCAGGGTTCTGAACTTTCAGTCAGATAAAATGGAAGTCCAGATTGACCTTATAAATCTAATAGCTGATCACATTGCAGGTATAAACACCAAGCTGGACTCAGTTACTTCCCTGGGAAAGCGTGGGGGATCCCCTGAACTACTGCCAAGCAATCGCAACCAACAGCGCAACTGTGGTTGTGGTAAAATAATAGATAAATTGGCAAAACTGCCTAAAATATTAAGTGACATCCTAGGGGCAGTACAATTAACAACAAATCTCAATCAAAAAGGAGTAACTCTAAGAGATGACGAGGGAAAGGACGAGTTCAAAGGAAAGCAAACATCCAAGGGGACACAAGTTACTGACAAAGGAGAAACAGAACAAGTGGAAACATGAGAATCTGAAATAAGGGACCAACAAATTGAAGTTACACAGAGCTCTACTGATACCTCAAAAATTACAAAACTCACAAAAAGACAACGCGCTAGAAAGGGTAGGGCAAAACACAATATTCAATTAACTACAAAATTAGAGAAAAACATTTTCACAAATCAAAAAATACAAAGGAAAGAAAAAAAAGTATTGATAGTAGGAATAACGGAAGATCCAGTACCTGAGGCAGACCAACCAAATCATATAATGGATTGTGACAGACTCAACACAAAGCAAAACGCACTAAGAATTCGGGCCGAAACTTCCAAAGAGGATACTAAGCAGAGGCCGCATATAACATCTAACCATCGGTCGACTGAAGTACTCGAACCAACCCCTGGAAGTTTAGAAAGGCAATTAGACCAGATCCAAAACACAGAAATGGGAGATGGGTCGGAAAAAACACAGCAGGACCTAACAAGAACCAGACTAAATGAGGAAGTAGGTTCAGAAAATGGAAAACAAGCGGACAGCAGGGAAAACGACCACAAAACAAGACAACCAAAACAAATCCTAAATATGGAAAAGAGCGAAGGGGCTGAAAATATATCGCAAGCCCTGGCTAGGATTAAAACTGAAGACAAGAGAAGCACCAGACCAGAGAATGGAGGGCAAACAGCTTGGAGGGAAAAGGGTGAAAAAAACGAGAACAACCGGGAAGAAGGGAAATAATACCAGGCATCAAGGCAAACGAGATAACAGACTTTATAGAACACAGTAGCCAAAATTCAATAAAAATCACGACAAATAGAAAAGGTAGATCATGTAAGTGGCCCTCTAGGGGGCGTGGCTTGGGCTCCGATGGTGGAGGTCGCCTGAGCGCTAGGCTCCGCGATCAAGCCGCCATTAATCCTGATCCCCGGGCGATACGGGCACCCCGACCCCCAGATCGTTGAGTGCTGTGGGTGCTGAACCGGGGGGCGACTTTGGAGCCCTGTAGCGAGGCCCGATCGAGGTGAACGAGAGTCTACGAGGCGAGCGGCGCGGAGCTCAAGATGGCGCCCGCTCCATCTCTGTGGTCCTGAAGCGGCCCGTGGACCCAGGGCGACTCCAGCGACACCTTTTTCTTCCTTCCCTTGCTGGAGGAACGATGTCAATGCCGACTGCCTGAGCGGCTGGTGGCACCAGTGAACTTCCCAAGCGATGTTCATCGAGACCGCCGCTCAGACGACCCTGAACACGACGTAAAGCCACGGAGGGAAGGGGGAGCGGCCCGACACCTCGCTTTACTCAAGACGACGCCGACGCCACCATCTTGGTCCTTTGACTCGGCAGCGTATGGGCCTACTTGAACCACACTGGCAGAGCTCTGAGCCCTGACCAGGCACCGGGGCACAGCGAGAGTGGCTGGACGGAGATCGGCCTAGTCCCAATATCCACATAGGCCGAACTTGGTGGTCGGAAAGGCCTGCAATTGATGTCGCAGGTGACAATATCTCGTGGAGATCGAAGACCCCGGCTGAACACTATTGCCTGATAGTGACCCTTCTCTCCCCCCTCCCCCCCCCCCTCTCTGCCCTTTTGCCTCCAGGGGAAGGGCTGTTGGCCTTCGCCCGGCCCGGCGGCCTAGCAGGGGAGAAGGTGCGTCTGGTGCCCGCGCCACGTGGCACCAACGGCGGACACCATTGCTGCCTGATCCCGGCGACCTCGCCTAGCCTGCGAAGACCCACTGGCAGTTATCGCCGACTTCCTATGCTCTCCGTGTTCGGATGCACCCGCGTGGATGAGCACCCTATTCTGTGCGCCTGGCTTATGAGCAGTCGCGCTACTTCCAGCCACCACATCGGAGACCGATTGGCGGTCCGGATCCTTCGACGGGAGACAAGGACATACTGATTGACCCTCCCCTTGACTGGGCGACCCTCGGGTCCACCGCTGAAGACCGCAGCCGCCATGGTGAAGCCGAAGAGTACTAAGGGTGGCTCCCAGGCCACCTCAGACATGGAGGCACCTGATAAAGAAGATCGGTTAGACCCGGAGATATCTGGGAGTCCACACCTCCAACAACAACTTGATAAGATCCTGGCGGCGATCACAGATACGCGGTCGGCCCTTCAGCAAGACATTGCCCAGGTCGCGACGAGCCTGGGCTTGCTCAGAGCAGACCACAGTAAGCTCTCGGACAGAGTCAAAGAAGTGGAGAGCTCTGTGGGAATCTTGGAACCGGCGCAAAAAACCTTAGCTGTAGCCATGAAAGACACTCTGACCGGCATAGATGCTTTGGAGAGGAGCGTGGAGGACGCGGAAGGGCGCAATAGAAGGAACAACATCCGTGTGGTGGGCCTGCCGAAAAAAAACGAAGGTGGGGACATGGTGGCCTACTTGGAGGACTGGCTCAGAACTGTGGTGGCACCTGAGGGGCTTTCCTCCTTTTACACCCTGGAACGAGCGCACCGGGTGCCTGCTAGGCCGCCGCAACAGGGCCTACCCCCACGCCCGGTGGTGGCGCGGCTACTACATTTCCGCAACAGGGATCTGCTCCTCAATGCCGCCAGACAAAATGGCCCGTACCAGGTGGCAAATAGCCGGGTGAACATTTTTCCGGATTACACTTATGAGACCCAGCGGAGGCGAGCCTCCTTCTTGGCGACCAAGCGAGAACTGAGGAGCGAGGGCATCCAGTATTCTTTGCTGTTTCCGGCGAGGCTCCACATCATCCTGGATGGCACGACCAAATTCTTCGATACCCCGGATGACGCATGTAATTGGCTTGAACTGTACAGAGCTGGCAAGGATGGCCCCAGGTCCTCCTTCTCGACTACCTCGGAGGTAGGCCTACATCGGAGGTCTAAGAGGATCCGGAGTCGCCGAGGCAGACCTGGCCGACCCTCGACAGTGGAGACTGCGGCGGAGCGGCAGGGGGTGCTGGAGATGGTATCCAGTTTGTCAGGCTCCCAAGGTGGACCTATAACTGAAGATTCGGAGCCGGGCGGAGGTAGGGGTCACACGGACACGGAGGACTCTGAGACTGATAGTGTGAACCTCCCGGTGATAACCCCAGAGACAGCGGAGGGCCTACTTGATGGCCAAGGGTGTTCTCGGGTGTGCCGGTTTCAACGGAGGGGGAGGCGTGGGGGGGGGGAGGGGGGGATGAGCCTATGTGGGAACTGTTGGGCGACTGGACATGGGGTGAGTTGGGGACAAGCCCTTCTTTTAGCCCTCATAACTCGGGGCTCGATCGCACTTCGGTAGCTTTGAGGTGCAGAGACCCCCTATCGACGCTCGACCCCCATCTTGCCCTTAAGGCATACCTGCGGTGGCTACCGTCAGGATAGTTTTGGGTTCTTTTGTGGGTGTAGTTTGGATGGGAACTGGATGGCACTATTTGGGACCTGTTCTGGGGAGGGAGGGGGAGGGGCTGTGTTCGGGGGTTGTTTTGTTATTGTTGAGGGGGCGGTACGCCGTCGGTGCGGGGCATTAACTGTGTTTACCAGTACTTGAGCATTGCTGGGGGAGACTTGGAGAGGTACCATGGGACAATGGCTGATCTTTCCACTTTGAAGTGCATGACCTGGAATGTGCGCGGGCCGCATTCCATGTCCAGGCGACATAAGGTCCACGCTTACTTGGTGCGTAGAGGAGTGCAGATTGCGCTATTACAAGAGACACTCCTAACAAAGACAGAGGGATTGGCGTTGCAGCGTAGGTGGAGGGGGCAGCTATACAACACCACATACTCAGCTTATGCTCGGGGCGCGTTGATCTGGGTGCGGGCCGGGGTTCCCCTGCAGGTTACTAAACACACAGTGGATCCGGAGGGGAGGTTCATGGCCATAGCTGGGAAATTAGGGGGAAAGGACCTGAACATATGCAGCCTTTATGCGCCTAACGTGGACCAACTGCCTTCTTTGCGGCGCTGTCGGGCTCTCTGGCCCACTATCTATCGGGCCTCTTTTGATCGGGGGGGACTTCAACTCGGTGGTGGACATTGATCTTGACAGATCTCACCCTCCCCTTCAGGACTCCCCAACCCACCGGATAGCCAAAGGGAGACTGGAATGGCAGACTAAATGGGGACTGACGGACATCTGGCGAGCCCAGCACCCGCGTGCCCGAGACTACTCCCACTTCTCCGGCATGCACAAACTGCATGTGCGGTTAGATGGGTTTCTGGGATCGGCGGAACTAGTTTCCACGGCCATGAGGTCTGAGTATCTAGCGAGGACTATCTCCGACCATAACCCTCTATTGGCCGACTTTAGGTGGCTACCGGGTACACCCTGTATTCCGACCTGGAGGCTACACCCCAAGATCCTAGAAGACCTGGTGTTCCTGGGGGAACTGGAGGACAGAATCGCTGCGTACTTCGCGGAGAACGAGGGTACGACTGGTGCAAAGGCCACAGAATGGGATGCATTCAAGGTGGTAATTAGGGGCTATTGCATAACGAAGAAGGTGGGGATGCGACGGGTCCTTTTGGAAGATCTTAGTAAAGCAGACCGGAAACTCCGTGAGATGGAGCTCCTCCGCACCGGCCACCCGGAGCTTCAACAACAGACTGCGGCGGCGAAGGAAGCCGTAGCTGTTGAAGTTGAACGGCTGCGTAGTTTCGATTACAAGGCTTTCCTGACCAGGTCGCTCGCTGAGGGTGATAAATCGGGAGCGCTCCTGGCTTGGCTGGCTAACCCTACGAGGCGCAACTCTCCCACGGTAGCTATGCGGGATGCGGAGGGCATGGAGGTCTATACCCAGCCCGAAATCCTCAGTTGCTTTCTGAGCTACTATGAAGACTTATACCGAAGTAGGATGTCACCGGACACTACCCCCATCGATGATTTTTTACAGGATTTACCTATCCCCGCTCTGGAGCCTGAGCAGGCGAAGGAACTGGGGAGAGACGTAGAGCTGGGGGAGATCTGCAGCGCCATAAAAAAGATGGCTCGGAACAAAACCCCAGGCCTGGACGGACTTCCAGTGGAGTTTTACTCCACCTACATTGACCTCCTGGCTCCGTGGCTCTTGATAGTTTACAGGGAGGCGAAGCGTCTGGGGCGACTCCCGGGTTCAATGCGTGAGGCCCTGGTGGTCCCCTTACTCAAACCCGATAAGGAGGGCAACGCCCCGGCGTCGTACATGCCGCTCTCGATGCTTACGGTCGATTATAAGATTTTAAGTAGCATCCTGGCCTCGAGATTGCTGGGCCACATGGGCTCACTAGTGCATAAAGTCCAGGCGGGTTTCATCCCCAAGCGTAATACTACGATGAACATACCTCGTTTGTTCCGCCTGCTGGAGGAGGCCCCCCAACCCATGATCCTCTCAATTGACCTGGAGAAGGCTTTTGACAGCTTAGAGTAGGAATACCTCCGTAGAGCGCTTGGTTGCTTTGAACTAGGGGAAGGGTTCTTGCGCTGGACTACGGTGCTATATGCCTCGGCGATGGCTAGGGTGAGATCGGGCCCGCTGATTTCCCAACAGTACCAAGTGGAGCGAGGCACGAGGCAAGGCTGCTCGCTGTCCCCGCTACTCTTTGCGCTCGCAGTGGAACCCCTAGCGCTATCGATTCGCACCGGAGCCCATTATAGAGGACTGCGGACCTTATCAGGGCGACAGTACATTTTCCTCTATGCTGACGACCTGTTGCTTTTCCTGGAGGATGCTGGGGAGGCCTTGGCCGGTGCTGACACAGTACTCACTGCTTTCGGTGAGGTGTCGGGCCTCAGGGTGAACTGGGCGAAAACTTGTTTGTTCCCGGTTCGTGGGGGAGAGCCCCAACCTGATACTCCTAGAGCGATCAGATGGGCGCCTAGCTGCCTCAAATATCTGGGGGTTTACGTTTACCACAACCCTGCTGACATCCTGGAGGGCAACATTTCCCGATGCGTCCGGGCACTGAAGGGTAGCATGTCCTTCTGGGCCACCCTACCCCTATCGGTGGCAGGACGTATAGCATTGCTGAAAATGGTGGCACTTCCTCGGCTGCTGTATTATTTCAGGGCGCTTCCGGTCTGGATCTCTCCGGCAGTCTTCCGGAACTTGAGCTCACTGCTCGTGGCATTCCTCTGGGGATCGGGCCGCAGCAGAGTTGCGCTTAAGACCCTAATGAGACCTAAAGCAGAGGGGGGCTTGGCTGTACCCGACTTTGAAACTTATTACTTGGCCGCCCAACTGCAGACCTACACCCAGGAGATAGCATGGGAGTTTCGAGGCCCAGAGGAGGAGCGGGGGCTGGGCATTCCCAGACACGGTCTATCCTATATAGCACTGCAACAGAGGCTGGCTCTGAGGGACCTCACACTGGAGGAACGCACTATTAGATCGTGCTGGAACCGGGTGCAGCACAAGTCGGACTGAAACACCTTTACGCCCCGGAAATCCCACTTGGGGTGCTCACTGCATTACCGCATGGGGGCGATTGGTCACAACTGCGGGCTTGGGAGAATGGTTTTGAGGAACCACAGACGTCAGCGGTGTGTCAATATGTCATGATGGCGGCAGGAACGGTCAAAGCTGTAACGTGTTTGTACTCCAGGATGGTCAACGAGCGGTTACCTCCATTAGACACACTCAGGACCCGATGGAAGGCAGACATAGGGAGGGACATCCCGGAGACCACGTGGGCCCAGTTGATGCGCCGGGCCTGGAAGAGCACATGTAACGCTCGGTTCCAATTGGTCCACTTTTACATATTGCACCGCGCCTACCTGACCCCGGAGAAGATACAGAAATACTTCGCCTCTGACACGGCGGCCTGCCCGAGATGCCGGACGATTGGGGCTGACCTTATTCATATGCTATGGTCCTGCTCCGCTTTGTCCTCGTATTGGACTTTGATAGGGGACACCCTTAATAGGGTTACAGAGCGGTCCCTACAATTTGACATTGCGGTGGAGATCTTGCACTGGTTTCCTCATACCCCCAAAAACAAAGTCACCAGTAAATTTATTGATATGGGGCTACTCCTGGCGAAGCGGGAAATAACTTGACACTGGAAGGCACGAGTTGGTCCAACGGGCACTAAATGGCGTAATGAATTTCTTAAGTGGGCTGAGGGAGAGAGCACCCTGCGATACCAGCTAGCGAGGTGGCAGCAGAATGAGAAGGCGCTAGAATCAGCACAGGCGTGGGAGACATTGGTGCAGGCCCTGCGCGATCACAGCACACCCAGTGACACTGACAGTGATGCCGATGGGCAGCCTGCGTCTCCGTAATGCAATAAAGGCACGGTATTCCCATCAGGATGCGTAATGTCTCCTACCACACGCTCTTTGCACATTTGCCAAGACACCGATGGCAGGGGTGGGAGGGGGGTGGGGGATAGAGGGTGGAGGGAGCATCATAAGCTTCCTATTGCACTGTTTGATTATTGCACTTTTTGATTGGACATTAGACCTCTGGGTGGGTGTTGTTTAGTTGGAAGGGGAGTTTTCTTTCTTTTAGAAAAGAAGAAGTAAAACTTTAACTTATAACTGGTCATATTTAGAAGGCCGCTGGACCCGAACCGTCGTTTCAGCATAACTTGCCGCCCGACCCCCGGGTTGTGGGCTAAATGGCCGTGTATCAATGTTATTTCACTGTCGGTGCTACCATCACCGTTTGCCTTATCACTAACCAATATGTAACTATAACTAATTCCTGCAATAAAAATATATTTTAAAAAAAATTTAAAAAAATGTAAGTGGCCCTCTATCGACAATGAGCGAGCCACAAGGGCCAGCAATACATATAGAAGCAGGAAAACGGGAGCAAGGGTTAAAAGAAGAAAAAAAGCCCAAAACCTTGCAGGAACAGTTCAGCAAAGAACAAAGAAGCCAAGAAAGACAGATTGATAAAGAAATTACAAATACCAAAAACATACAGGCAGGAAGAGTGGAGAGTCCGGGAAGTGTCAGCTGCTCTGAAAATAACCAGAGGGAGGACACTTCCAAGTTGACATTTGTACTGGAATATTGCACAAAAGGAAGTGAAGACACTCTAAACAGAGGGAACAATTTAAGGTTGTTCAAAGAAATTCCTGAACTATATGGAATACAATCGCAAAACCTTTTAGCTGTGGAATTCAAGAATTCCCAGGAAAACCCAGGCATTGAAGAGGCCTTGACTACCTGGTCCACAAAGGATCTAGTGGACAGGATATACGCTACCAGAACAACTTTCGAACTCTGGGGAATTATACTGAGACCGCACAAACATCCGAGGTATCCTTACCCCCTCTTAATAAACCAGAGGATTAAAAAATCGAAAGACACATCTGTGAAAAGGCAAAAAACATGCTTACATGGAGCACGAGCCACCACGCCATCAGGGCTAAGAAATTCAAATGAGGGCAAGGAAACAGGGAGGCAGTTAAAATACTTTACAGCTGACGGCACGGACTGGTCTTGGGTGCCAAAAGCACTAAGCAATACGCGTACCTAATGAGCAATTAAACTCTCCAATGATTGATGAAAGGGGTGAGCAGATTGTTCAGGCTAGAGAGCATGGCCAGGAGTTGAAGGATGGAAGCCAGAACACGATAAAGATCTGTTCATGGAACGTCCACGGATTTAAAAATATGGGTCAAGACCACGAAACCCTGGCCTTCCTCGAACAACAAGATATTATACTCCTTCAAGAAACGTGGATAATGGGACCCACTGCAATATCCGGTTACATTGAACATCACATCCTAGCAGTAAAATTCACAAGATTTGGTCACCCGAGGGGAGGATTATCAACATACATATCACAAAAACATGGTTGGCACACATTGGCAAATTGGCTCCAAGTTACAAAAATTACTGGAAAGCATAAGATAAAAGTGACTAGCAACTAATCTTAGTCAATGTATATGTGCACCCCGAAAAGAAAAATCAGAAGGAAAAATTTACAATACTAATAAATCTGATTATGGCATTGCAAAAGTGACACAAATTTTGCCCTTTCATCATTTCAGGAGATTTCAATTGTAATCTCCTAATACAAAATAAAATAAAGAGGCAGGAGGACTGGGGACATCAAATCATAACGTGAGGGCTAGAAAGGTACGGCCTGTCAATCCTGAATGGCAACACCGCTTTGGATAGACCTTCAGCCATAACATATTCCAACGGAAAAAGACGATCCATCATCAGTTCTAATCTAGTCCCAATGATAGACTCATTTCAAATTCCCACACGTATAGAAAGTGACCATCACCCGCAAATTACAAAGCTGAATATAAAGCTAGCCGGGGCACAAAAATAAACATGCTGGGTCAACATGTAGAAAAGTTTAACTTGAGGAAACTAAAATGGCAAGGTACAAATATGGCAAATATAATGGATACCCTCAAAGAAAATATGATTCAAATAGGGCCGCAAATATAAGAAAACCGAATAACAACTTGGGAAGAACTATGCCTCTTTCTTACACGAAGTTTTCCAGCCACCAACAGAAACACAAAAAGAATAGACATCAGAAAGGATCCATGGTTTAACCTCGCCCTACGAGACGAAAAGAGAAAGATGGCAAAAGAGGCATGTATTCAAGCCATGGCGGTCCAAACCGGTATGAACAGAGACTAACAAATTAAAGGAGCTACAGAAGAATTACAAGAAAATGCTGAGGGAAGCCAAGATAGAACACAAAGAAAAAATCTGGACACAGCTACTGTGGGCAAGTACTTTACCAAACAGTAGAATTCTGGGGCATTATACATAATATGACCAAGGGAAGAAATATACAACAAGCGGGAATTGGGGAAAAAAACTGGATGGAGCACGTACATAACAAGTACAGCAGGGTGAAGAATGATAAGCGCACAATGGCAAAACCATCAAAGGACCAAAAACCGGAAGTAGCTGTATACACAGGTCAAGCAGAAAGTAATAATGACCAATATCTTCCAATCGACAAAAAACAATTGAGAGGAATAATAAAAAGGTTGAAAACGGAGGGGCGGCAGGTCCGAATGGACTGCCCAACGCACTATTCAAACACGCAAAAGTACAATCGTTAACAACATTTTTTTTTTAAAGAAATCAAAATCCAGATGGACATGCCACATTCATGGGAAGCATACCTGAAAAAATCATTAGCGGAACTTGATATGCAAACAACATGGGATAGCCCGTTAGAGCGGGTAGCTTTTGGTAAATTGGTAAATAAAACATCAAAGAAGAAGTCCTTCCTGGAAGACAAAATAACTTTGAAACGCAGACATGGGTGGACCGTGAATAACTCTTACATATCAACAAAGCCTCAGGCATACTTATTGACACATTTTAGCACAGAGATAAAAAAAGAGTTTCACAAAATACCGCTTGGGCATGCATGACTCGAAAGATCTACAATCGTCCTGGCAAAGCAATCATCAAACCGCACACTGTCGACTATGCAGCTTCTGTAACTAAACGCTAACACACCTGCTGTGTGCTTGCCCAGCAGTCATGGACATAAGGAGAAGGCTTTTAAAACCAATTTTTAACGAATCGAAAATTCGCACTTGCAGGCAAGCAGTGATACGTTGGCTGGAAGGATCCTCAATTATCTTGGCTTGCCGGGGTGTAAAATACATAGCAAAAGTAAGGAACCTTTTAATGCAAGCGGATTTAGAGGCCATGAATAAAGCATGATCAAGGACGGCAGGGGCGTCGCAAATATGACAAAGACATACTCGACAGGATGACGGGGAAAACATAGAAAAATGGCCAAGTTTGGAATCTAAATTGGACATTATATCTCGAATAGGATCTAGCTGAAAGTAATCCAGGACTTTTTCAGACACTGTGCAAATTCCGAAAGCTTTTTACTATAACCCGCACAGATCGTTTTAAACTGTTCAATTACATTTTAGGTGTATTATAATGGCATCTCAGATTTTAAAATCTTGGTAATCATGACATTGAAAAGAAGTATTTAATGGAAGATTAAGTGAAAAAAAAATCTTTATTTTAAAATGTACCTTGTAACGATTTTAAGTAATCATATACAATAAACTATTTTTTTTAATGCCTGGTCTAACAAATACAAAAGTATATATATTTTGAAAAATGCATTTACCTGAACAAATTGCTTCTGGTGCCTAAATATATATAAAGATTCTTGTTATTTTTATAAATTGGTGTGGATCTCCTTATTGAGTTGTGTGCCTCACTTATTTACTATTGTGTGTATTTGTGAATGTGTAACACATCCTTCTGATAAGCCTAAGGCTGCATGACCACACCACCCCCCTAGAAGAGCACCTTGAGATTGCTAGAGCAAGAACTTGTTCACTTATAAGGTAAACCCCGGACTCTGCACTGTGTATCTCATTTTGATATATCATATAAAGAGCCAGCTTCCTACAGCCGATGAAAAACCCCTGGAGCGAATCCAGGTATGCCGCCCAAGCACCGCACTGGTGCGGACTGCCCTACCCAGAAAGTCTGTTGTTTCCAGGCCAGACGGACTGTGTAATTCACAGAATCTTGGACATTGAGTATCAACTATTGTAGGGAATGTCTGACATCCTCAGGGACAGCTGGCAATACACCTACTCTGTTCAACAATGAGTGAAAATACCATTCCAGGAGGCAAGAAGGTATGACTGGTACTGGAAAAAACGTCTTTTGCAAAATTTGCCCTCCATTTGGATCCACAGAATCAGACGTATGCCGCTCTACCACTGCAAGATGTCTTTAAAAATGACAGTGTTCCTAACATTAAGTGGTGCAGGACTACCTAGTTACATCCTTTCTTTAACCGTCATTAACGTTTAAATAAATACTTGCCTGTTTATTTTAACATATTTTTATTGTTAGTGCTGAGTCAAGTAAACAGAAGCCCAGTGATGCGAGGGCCACAAGCGGCACCTGGGCCGTACTTCGAGTATCAATGTTTTAGCACAACACAAGTTTGATTTTGTGTTTTGTGGACAAGAGGCACCATTGGCAGACTTTGCAAGTGTCTGTCACTGATATCTATCATGGACAATCACAACATGGTTTAAACCCTGCAACTTTGGAGCCATATCTGTACACTGCACAAATGTTTCTGGAAAAATCAATTTTCCTATGAGAAAGTTCTGTCAAGAGACAGTACTTATATATCTAGATCTGCGTCAGAAGATACAAAAAGAAAGGAACCAACGTCAACGCGCAGAGCAGAACGGACGCATTTGAATCAGAGATGCACGATGCCACTTGTTGGCGAGTAAAGAAATTCCTCTTAACGTTTCCCAATCCATTCTGCCAATTGAGGAAACTTACTCGGTTACGAATTAAGCGTTAAAGGTCTCTAGCAGATAAATGATACACTGGGAGTCCCATCTGTACGCAGGGAAAGGATACCAGAAAAGATGGCCCACCCAAAATGAAGGGTCTTCCCTAAAAATGACAAGGGCCCATGCTCAATGAAGAGATATGCTTCTTCAATTGGCCCCTCCCTCACCATGACAACATCCTATTTACGCAAGGCGGACTTCACTACTCCAAAGGGGTGCTCATTTTTGAGGAAGAGAGATTTTTCTGCCTGATGCCAAAAAGGAAGAACGAATTAGAAATGTGTAGGGTAAAGGATCATGCCCGAGTCATTTTTACTTACATGGCTAAACAAATTCATGCCAGAGCGTCTGTTCAAAGCAAACCCCTTTTCTATGTCCTCAACCTGTTTCTGCTCTCTGTGAAAGGTCAACTGAGGTCTCGAACATATGTCAGGACAGAGAAAACAGTCCCTCACACCCTCCTATTGTTGAGTCAGTCAATTGCAAAAGTAAACTCCGCCTTGTGTATCCCAAAGTCAGTCCCTTTGTCTGATGTAGGCTATCTGCTGGGCCACCTGGTTATGACCGGTGTTTTAGATTGTCCACTGAGGGCTAATCTTGTTGTCCACTGGTCCAGCCGAATGGCCCTTTGTTTCTGTCATCTTTCTTTTCTGGTTTGAGTTACCTGATCATTTAGGGAGCTCAATGTATCAGCTTTTTGTGCCAGGTAATCCAGTAATAAATGGTATCCCATCACAAATGCCTATTTTGAGTACCTCCAAGCGACAGAACGAAGAGCTGTGTGCCTTAGAATAAGCTGGATCTCCTGGTTTCCAAATTTCTAGCACCAGTGATGTTCAAGGTAGCTATGTATTAATCTTGTGAGCAGCCACATATGAAGACCGATCTATCCCAAAAGAGATGCTCTCTATCTGGCAGTAAGATGACTAAAGGTCTGATTTAGATTTTGGCAGACGGGTTACACTGTCACAACGGGGACAGTCTGCCGAAATATAAATTCCAATATATCTTATGGGATCATATTTCCGCAGATGGGATATCTATCACCGTTTTGATAGAGTAACCATTCTAAATCGGCCCCAAGTGTCTAATGTCAAGGTTATTCTAATAATAGATGATTATCCCCAATCTGAAAACTACAACTACACTACAGCAACACATGTATCCCAAGACAGTACAAGTGAATGTTGAGTTGCTGAGATTGCAGATATGGTGGTCCTAGACATAGAATTCTACACACAAATCTTCAAACAATTTTTAGCTCAGTTATTATTCATACCGGAAATTGATTCCTAAAGTGAAAAAGCAAAAACATAAGAGCCCAAAAACACAGGTGTCCAATATACATACACACAAAACAGATTATCGTTATTAAAAGTAGAGGAGAGAACTCTACTATTTATTCATAATAAAAATCTCCTCATATGGTAGTACACAAATATACAATATCTACAAATCCAGACAGAGGGGGTTACGGAGAGAAAACAAAAGTGTTTTTAGGGTGAAATTCAAGTGCTCGTGCAAAGGATAGAAAGGACCAAGCGGTCAGGGGATATTGATTGGTTTGATAACCAAGAAATCTGTTAGCTTAGATGTAGACAGAGCCAGCCCTCAAACGTTAGTTCGTAATGAAGTTTGTAATTGTCTTAGCAAAGGTCCCTTTGCTTAGATGGTTTTTTGATCTTCAAGGAAGGGTTGATGGGCAGGGGCATAAGAGATGCCGGCTCACTGTATTTCCCTACAGTGAGCCGGCATCTCTTATGCCCCTGCCCATCAACCCTTCCTTGAAGATCAAAAAACCATCTAAGCAAAGGGACCTTTGCTAAGACAATTACAAACTTCATTACGAACTAACGTTTGAGGGCTGGCTCTGTCTACATCTAAGCTAACAGATTTCTTGGTTATCAAACCAATCAATATCCCCTGACCGCTTGGTCCTTTCTATCCTTTGCACGAGCACTTGAATTTCACCCTAAAAACACTTTTGTTTTCTCTCCGTAACCCCCTCTGTCTGGATTTGTAGATATTGTATATTTGTGTACTACCATATGAGGAGATTTTTATTATGAATAAATAGTAGAGTTCTCTCCTCTACTTTTAATAACGATAATCTGTTTTGTGTGTATGTATATTGGACACCTGTGTTTTTGGGCTCTTATGTTTTTGCTTTTTCACTTTAGGAATCAATTTCCGGTATGAATAATAACTGAGCTAAAAATTGTTTGAAGATTTGTGTGTAGAATTCTATGTCTAGGACCACCATATCTGTAATACTTGATACCCAGGTCCTAGGACTCATTTCGGGTTACCCCATATATAATAACGAGTTGCTGAGATTGATCTGGAGACTCTGGAAATAGCCTGAAAATTGTGTGCACCTTAATGTTTTCAGTTTTTATTTACTAGCCAAACGTCTACAAATGGCTAATTGAAAATATACATTTTACTGAGGTGGGGCTCAATGGTTTACAACTCTAATTGTGTTCTCAAACGTCTGATGCATATCACTCCAAATCGCAAAGGGAAGGGGGTACCCTTTTCATGCTTCGACCCCTCTACACTTCAGCGTGGGTCACAAAAAGCACCATGAGCCAGTGAAGGCTTTTCCGATTCAGAAAGGGGCTTTAGTATACTTTATGACTTATAATTTTGCAGCTGCAAAGCCGGAGATTAGCAAAATCACATTATTAGGAGGTTAACTACATTACTGGCCAAAGAAGACCTTCATTACCCACCGCCACGAATTATCTCTAGGCATGATTTACATAAAATGTTACAATGACTCGCACTAGCAGGGCAGTAGCACTGACTGCTCTCAACAAAACTGTCAAGGTATTACATACCAAGTTACCTTCTCGCCCACAGCATCCACATGCATGATCTTATTGTAGTTTGGGGTGTAAAAGAATGAGAAGGATAAGAACATGTTCTAGACAACCAACATTTTCAGTGAGTCTAAAGAAGATTTTTTTTTTTTAGAGGAAGGGTGGATTTTGTTTTGAAGCCCTATATTTCTTCCCTAGCTCTAGTTTAAAACCCCATTTGTCAAAATGAGTGTCAAATCAAAATGTCAAAATGACCATCTTACTCCAGAGGTATTACATTCTTTCTCTGAGGGGATGAGAGCAGTTTCCCAGTGGATGTCTTTGAATATGTTGCAGTGCAATGTTTCAAAGACAGAGGTTATGCTTTTCGGTGAGGCTAAGATCTGCTGGGCTCCTGACTGGTGGCCTTTAGATCTAGGCCCAGTCCCCGAGCCTAAGCAGACAGTCAAAAACCTAGGGGTCCGTCTGGAACAAGAACTTAGCTTGAAGCAGCATGTCACCAACATTGTTGGATCTTGTTTCCGGACCATCGGATTGCTGCGTAGAGTTTTTCCATTGCTTCCAGACACCATTAGAAAGACCCTGGTCCAGGCGTTGGTTATCAGTCGCCTTGACTATTGTAATGGTCTCCTGTTGTCCGCTAATGAGGAGGACCTGGATAGGTTACAGGTTGTGCAGAACACCGCAGCCAGACTGGTTCTAAATGCTCCCCCGAGAACACCTTCAAAACCTCTTCTTGCCAGGCTTCATTGGCTTTCCATCCGTCAGAGAGTTGTTTTTAAGATCTGTTGTACGGTCCACAAAGGACTTCATGGTTTGGGTCCCTCCTATCTGGCAGACAAGTTTGTGCCGTACGTTCCTTCTCGTGCTCTACGGTCCAGTGACCAAATGCTTCTCACGATTCCTAGGATCAAGCGGGTGAGGCAAGGGGGTAAGGCCCTGTCTGTGAAGGGACCAAGGATATGGAATGGTCTCCCTCTCCAGCTTAGGCAGCTTGAAAATCATCTGGCCTTCAGAAAAAAGCTGAAGACGTTTTTGTTCCAGGTCTAACCACACAGTTTAGGAACTAGATTGGAGCCTTGGAATTCGATCTCCTGCAGGTTCAGCAGTCAAATAGCGCGGAGATACTCCCTCGGGAGTCTATTCAAGCGCTCTACAAACCCGCAAAAATAAATAAATAAATAAATCAGCTTCCACGTTAGGCTCAATTAGCACTGTTGCAAAATAATACAAGAGATATAGTGGACATTTTTCCGTACAGACATGGTCATGGTTAGGTGCCAGTGAAATCAATAACTCAAAGAAGTCAAGTTATTTCATTATTCT
Source organism: Lissotriton vulgaris (assembly GCF_964263255.1). Taxonomy (NCBI): domain Eukaryota; kingdom Metazoa; phylum Chordata; class Amphibia; order Caudata; family Salamandridae; genus Lissotriton; species Lissotriton vulgaris. The sequence goes on along the minus strand of NC_141691.1, from coordinate 1,592,297,854 downwards.
GGGAGACCCTTGAAGGGATCTGTAACCAGAAATGCTAGTGAGTGTATGCTCCATCTGGATTCAGGATTATTTCTTTGACTATTCTTTGGAGGTGTTAAGTTTCTAATGCCCACACAATAGCATTTATTTTTTGCTTTCTAACAGGAACAAGTAAAAAGGGCTAATTCAGACAACTGCTTCTTTAAGTTGCTTTTTTCGTTTAAGTGGAGTTTAAAAGAAGCCGACATTGTTTTGGAAAAAGATTTTTCTTTAAAAAGCAGTTGAGATTATACCGTTATGAGTATACAGTGATCGCAACATATTTTTCACTGAAAAATTGTTCTTTGTATGGTCACAGTGAGCACAAGACACATTCATTCTGTAGAACACAGAGTCTGTTCTATTGGGCGCGGAGCTCCTCAAGATAACAACGCAATGGGACAGTACCTTTTGAACAAAGTAGTGACTGCATCAGAAATATGCACAGATATTACTTGTGATGATGGCTGAAACTTGTTTATCAGCTGCCTTGATATATTTTTAAGTTGGTGGTTGTTTACAAAACATGTTTACATTATATGTGTAGTTTATGTACGGTCTAAAATGATTTGTTTCAACTGCAACAATACTTTATGCTATTGAATATACTGCTGTAGTAAAAAAAAAACTAAGGTTTTTCTGGGTTTGTAAGTATTGCTTGCATTGCATACAGTGGGGCGATGGTGTCAAATTGTAATTATAGGTACCGGGATGTGCTTAAAAGCTGCATCGCTTGACGATGGATCGTAAATAAGTCTCAACTAGCACTGGCTTGTTTCTGCAGCGGGTCAAGTATCTGCCACCTATTTAAAATGTAAGTGACTCTCGAAACATTTAAAGCCACGTTCCTTGAGAGCAGAATTTAAATGTGTTTCTTTCTACGGGTTTAAATCCACAGATGACATGCGATTGCAAAAAAATGCCACCTTCAATATTCCCTAAAAATCCTGTATTAAATGGCTCTTATTTATTTTAAATACACCTCGCTTCCACTTTTACCTTATGCATGCCTTTTCTGTTTATAGACTACTCTAAATCATATGCCTGTTTGTCTTAATCTCTTTTTTGAAACCATACTGCAGCAACGTAACAATATCTATTAATTAAATGCAGCAAGCATTTGCTCCTCATATAGCCCCTTCTAAAGGTCACACCTCAGTCATTAATGTACCATAAAGATACTGGAGCAAATGCATCCTTTAGCATGCAGTACTAACTCCAATAACCAACTGACTGATGACTAATTCTGGGGCACCCGATTAGCGTGCAATTCGCACTGAGGTGCTTCAACGCCTCATCAGGGGTAATACGCGCTATATGAATGTAATTCCAATACAATACAATACAATACAGTACAGTACTTTGTGTGCTATACACTGTCATTGGAATCCAATCATTGAACACAGCAGCACACGCATTGAGCTTTTTGGAACAGTAGAATAATGCAAGCTAGTTGTGGCAAACTTTGTGGTATTATTTAATCCCATTAATGAAAACAATGTAGATTCTGGCTGTGCTACAGTAAACACTACTAGCAATGCAAGCAGACTGGAGGAAGTATAGCAGCAATTCAACGGGAATGTACAAAGTGTGCTAATATTCCTTTGTTTGGATAGGTTGCATGTTTTTTAAACCACGGTACGCAGCAAGATTAGCCACTGTCCTGTACAAATATGAAAACGTAGAGTTTAATTTTGTGCCGGTGGTTTCCCGTGCTCAGCACCGGCACTTATTTCTCAGGGCCGGGTCTACACTCTAGTAGAGCCTACATTTAATATTGGTAATAATTGGCTGCGCGCTTATCAATAAATTCAGAGTAATCCCCCTCCAACCCCCATGGCGAAGAGCTCCTATCGCACGTGCCTGTGCGCGCGATAAATATTTCAAATTGGATACAGCGGCCCGCCGCCTGCCTTATTGTGAGCGATACATTACCGCTGCCAGAAAGTGAAACTGCCTGGGTCCCTGCCTCGGTGTAGGTCACCGACACCGTCACACCCCATTTTGCAATAGTGCGCTAGCAATGAACAATTGCAAAATATATTATTACTCCGAATCCGTCGACACTCCCTCATTGCCCAGAATGGGACCAATGAGTAGTGTTTTCACCCGCCCAGCACACTGCGCAGCTGCAGCGTTAATCATTAGCCAATGACAGAAGCCACCAGCGTGTTATGCAGCAGGCCTCCCTCGCAGATTAATTAAAACTAAAAAGGCTGTCTCGCAGTTCCGGTAAGTGATGACGTTGACCAGCATTATATGTGTCTACAAATTAAGCATTGATATCGCTCATATTACTAATTAACGTTTTCTAGTGTGCGGGGTCCACTGCTGCAGCTCTTCCTCCACTGCTGCTGGCTTTTAACTTTTGCAACAAAATTAATCTTTTTTTAAAGTTAAAAACCAGCAGCAGTGGAAGAAGAACTGCGGCTATGGGCCCTACACTATAAAACATTATTTAGCATAATGAGCCATGTCAATTCTTTGTAGACTTTTAGAAACTGATGAGGTATGCACTTATGATTCAATGCTGCTGCTCCCCTGTATCTTTCTACCTGTTTCTAGCCTTGTCGGGTATCTACCTTTGGTCCTGTTTTGACCTCACTTCTATTGGTTTTATTCTCACTGACTCCCAGAATTTGCGCACCCCCTCTTATACTACCTCTTTGCGCCGCCTTCACTACCCTAGTGGCCCCCCTTTTTCTGTACATCACACCACGTCTTCACCTCATCTCCTTATCATGGCTTCCAGTCGAATTAAGTCTGGAATCAACTGCTTCAAAGTAATCTATCCACTCATATGTCCAAAGCAGTAGCTAAACGGTTCAAACATAACATCATTGAACAATTTCCAGATTCCCTCTTTGTTGACCAATTCCATAATGGGCGCCTAGAGAAGATTAAAAATGACTTCCTTTTCTACACTAATGACATCCCTTCCTGGTCCTCCAGCTTCTCCAATTCCCTCAACGTATCCTCCTTCTCTTCTTTCCCGCATGGGAAGCGGTTAAAAATGTCTCCCTCCGCTCGCTTTAATGGCTTTCTCACCATTACACTTGGCACTGTCTTGATCCAAGCTTCTGACTCCTGTCTCTCTCTCTTTGAACACTTCTTCCACTCCCTTCGTCCCACCCCTGCGACTACTATCTCTCTAGATTCTTCCTCTAACTTGTCTTCTTTCTCCCTTTCTTCCCCCTTGACCCCCACATATTCCTTCGGACCGCTCTCCTGAGAGTCACATGTTGACCCTTTCCCCCTCCCTTTTCTCGTTCCCTCCCCTCCCATTCTGCCACCTTCCCAACTGGACTTCCTCCTTACCTCATCTGCTTTACACTCCACTTCACCCCTACATCCTGCATCTCCCCACTATTCCACTGCCTTCTCTTACCCCCTAACTCCCCTATTCCTTCCCATTTCCCCCCTTTTTAATCCACCTTTCTTACAATCTGAACTACCGATCAACTCGCTTTACCCTCCCCCTCTCCCTCCCCTCTGCTCCTCACCCCTCTCCGCTCTTCCCTTTTCCTCGTACCCTCAATTCTGTTCTCACATCCCCCATTTCTCTACAACCTTCTCTTCCCCCCTCCCATGCCTCACATCCCTGCCTCCCCTATTGGTAATCCCATCATCTTCCCTCCCACTGATCTCACCCCCCTTCTCTCCTCATCTTACATTCCCCCCTATGCTTCTCATCCCTGTTTCCCCTCTTGGTAATTCCCCCCTCTTCCCTCCCTTTGACTGCTCAGCCCCTCACTCCTCCCACAACCTTCATTTTGCTCAACCCCCCCCCCCCACTCTGCCTGGTGCCTTTACACTTACATTCACCTTTCATTACCCATGGTACCTGGCCTGCACCCTCTCTCTTCTCCCCACTCGTGTGGCCTCCCTTTAACCTCCCTCCCTCCTCTCCCTGCTCAACCCCTTCTCCTCTCACATCACCGTATCCATGGCCTTCCCATTACCCCACTCCACCCCCCCCCTCCTCCTCCAGTCATCCATTTCTACTTCTCAACTTTCTCCTCTCTATTCTTTACCTCGGCTCAACACCAGTAAAAATATCTCAGGAACTCCATTCACTCCATTCTACCACCTTCTCCCCCCCCCCCAGACCCATTCATCGCATATCTCCCGCCAGCCCCCCACAGCCCTTCTTTGCATACTTCACTTCCTCCCTCACCTTCGACCCTCACGCCTCCAACACTCTCCCCGGTCCCCCACTTTCCCCGGTCCCCCACTTCCTCCTTTCCTCCTTCGCCTAGTCCACTCTCTCCCATTACCATTCAGCCACCCTTCACTCCGTGCTCAGCACACCTCGCTCTGGAAACTAAACTTGATTCCCTCATCTCGTCCATTTCCCTGCTTGAAGCGTCCATTTCACTCCTATGTGCTAAGATATCCCCCTCCCCGAACAACCTCCCGAGGAGTTCCTTGCTCCCGCACCCCAATAGAGCCTACCACAATCTATCCTCCACAGACATTACCAACCTATTGGCTACCTACAAGACCACCAATGTAATTTCCCCTACACTCGCCTCTCCTAACAACTCTATTCAATTTGCCATTCAGACCATCTCTTCCGTCAGAACTTACCAGTCTCCCCCTCAAGGGGCACCCTCATTCAAGAATATAATCCCAATCCCCCTGTTCAGTCCAGACACTCACATCACCAAAACAGTTGCGTCAGAGCTACACTGTATACTCCATAACTGCAGATCTGCAACCAAACACAAACTGGAAATCTCTGACACCATCACACACCACAATCTCGACATGCTCTTTCTCACAGAGACCTGGTTTAATGACTCCTCTCACACTTCATTTGATCTTTTGTTACCTACTGATTACACAATTCTCAGAAACGACAGACCAGGCAAGATCAGGGGAGGTGTTGCGATTATCTTCAGAAACACCCTCCAAATCAAAACCTCTCCCACTACCCTCTTTCGCACCTTTGAAAGCCTCTCCCTAGAATACCAAGTTCATCATGGCACACCCTTCAGGTTCCATACCATCTACCACCCGCCTGGTAATTGCTCTTCCTTCATGGAGAAATTTATCGACTTCATTAGTGACCAATATTCACAGAGCAACAAGCAGATCTTCCTAGGTGATTTAAATCTCCACTGGGGCTCTGTGGAAGACTCGACTGCCAACAAGCTTGCAACCTTTCCTTTCGCTAACGATCTTGCACAACACTGCTCGGAAATTACACATGCCAAGGGCTCAATTCTGGACCTTGTGATTTCCAAATCAGACCAGATTACCACTGCTTCACCCATCCGTGTTGACTGGTCTGACCATTTCCTCATTCCCTTCTGTTTTCACCTCTCTCACATTTTAACTCTCGGCCAACCCAAAAGAGCCTCTACGTGGTTCCGCAACACAAAAACCATTGATCTTGAGACTCTATGTGATTCTGCTATGCAGTCTCCTAGTCTAGACCCCAATACGGATGTCAACGATCTCACTCCCCTTTGCCTCTCAATCCTTGCAGTCGAAATCGACAAGGTTGCTCCACTCCAAAGCAAAAGGAAAAGACCCACCACATCAGCTTCTTGGTTCAACAAAGCTCTCTATGACGAAAGGAAAACCCTTAGAATCTTGGAGAAGCACTGGAGACAATCTCCATCCACCCCCAACCTCTCTCTTTTACGTTCAGCAAGATCCATATACCACAAACACATCTTCCAGGAAAAAAACTTCACATTTCAGATCCCTCCTCGATTCAGCTAAAAACAGACCCAAAAAACATTTCGACCTCAGCAAAAACTCAAATTGTTCTCCCCAAACCATCAAGCCTTAGGATGCATCAAAGAAAGCAACTGAGTTCGCTATATTCTTCGATCAAAAGGTAAAATCTCTGGTGGAACAGGTCACCCACCCCCATCGAGGAGCAAAAATCCTTAGTCACTTGGCAGTACTTGCCACCATCTCAGAGGTTGATCTCAAATGCATCCGCGAAACCAAACCCTCCAAACATTCCTCTGACCCCATTCCCAGTGGCATCGCCATTGATTTCTATACTAACACTCTCTCCTACTGGACCAGGCTAGTCAATCTCTTCCTCAGTCAAGGATCCCTCCTAATTGTCCTCAAAACAGGACAGGTTACTCCCCTTCTAAAAAAAACCTTTGCAGATGCAAATGACCTCAATAACTTCCGCCCCATCACCAATCTCCCTTTTCTTTCAAAGATCACAGAAAAATGTGTTGCAAAACAACTTTCCCAACACATTATGGACAATAATCTCCTCGACATGTTCCAGTCGGGCTTTATTCAAAACTGCAGCACTGAAACAACCCTGCTGCAAGTGATCGATGATGCGCTGCATATTCTCGATTCGGGGGAATCGTGCCTTCTGATTCTTCTTGACCTCTCTGCAGCTTCTGACACTGTTAATCACAACACCCTCCTTAACATTCTTCAACAGAGAATGGGCGTGGAAGGCACAGTACTCAAATGGTTTGCCTCTTTCCTCTCAGACAGATCCCAAATGATCAAGATTGCAAATAGGCTCTCGTCTTCACTGGTGGTTGGTCAAGACGTCCCTCAAGGTTCTATCCTTGCTCCCACTCTGTTCAATCTCTATCTGGAACCAATAGGGAACCTTCTAAGCAAATCTGGAATCCTCTACCATCTCTATGCGGATGACACCCAAATCTACCTCGAGGTGTCTTCCTCTCATGATCTCTCACTACTCAGCTCTACTCTCAACACTATTCACAACTGGATGCTAGTTCACCAACTCATTCTCAATCCCTCCAAAACAGAATTCCTCCTCATATCTAGCTATCTCTCTCCGCCACCTGTTCAAGCCAGGATGGATCAATCAAATCTACTCAACAGTAAACCCATCATTGTGGACGGCGCTAAATCCTTAGGTGTCATACTTGACAAAAGACTCAACCTAATCTCACACATCAACTCCATGGCCAAGAGCGCACGTTATCAACTGCGACTTTTATGAGGGATTCGTCGGTTCTTCCCGGAGAATGACCTAAAAACCTTGGCCCAATCGCTAGTTCTCTCAAGACTTGACTATTGTAATTCTCTTCTGACTGGCCTTCCCAAATCTCACCTCTCCCCCCTCAAATCCGCCCTCCATTCAGCAGCTCGCTTCTTTTCAGGGTCCAAACGAAGTGACCACATCACTCCTATCCTGTCTTCTTTCCGACGGCTTCCCATGGAGGCTAGAGCTATCTACAAAACAGTGTGCATCACCCACAAAGCTTTGCACTCTTCCTCCCCTCGCTATCTGGGGAATAAACTCAAACTGTCTGGAGGCTCAAGACCTTCTCGGAATGCGGAAAAGTTCCTTCTTGAACCCCCCTCCTTCAAAAGAGAAAAATTGTTGGCACAATCGTTCTCAGGTAATGCGGTGAGAACCTGGAACTCGCTTCCTCCTTCGCTCCGTGCCATCACCTCCATCCAGATCTTCAAAGCGGACCTCAAATCTCTTTTATTCCAAAGACACTTTCAGAACTAATTCCCTCCTTCTCAGACCCCGCCAGGAAGTTCTTTAGTCATTGATTTCTCACATATGTTTATATTTTTGCTTGTACATCCTGTGCTTGCTGCGTTTGATATTGTATTCCTTTTGCCTGCGTTGTTTTGATTCTATGGCCTGCTACTGTTCGCCAGGAAGTTCTTTAGTCATTGTAAAATTTGTCATATTTATTCTTACTTTTGCTTGTACAGTCTGTTCATGATGTGCTTGAGATTGTGTGCCTTTTGCCTGCGTTGCTTCGACTCTATGGCATGCTATTTTTGTTTGTTCTATTACTCCAACAGTTCTCTCATGTAAACGTAACTGGTTCTATTGTACAGTGCTCTGACACCTTCGGGTAAAGTCAGCGCTTTATAAAAATGCATTAAATAAATAAAAAATAACGCTGAACACTCGTACACAGCTGATGGCAAAAAAACGAGACTACTTGAACGTGCCACTTGAAGCAATTTTGCGTCGAGTGGCACATTCAGGTAGTCTTGTTTTTCGGCCATCGGCACACATTCTTGCAATGTTATAAAGTGAAACTAGAAGCCCCGCAAAGCAATGTGCTATGCTAGTACTTCAAAGCCTTGTACTGGCTAAAGGTAGCACACATTATGGTGACAAATTGCCGCTATTCAGCACTGCATCTCACGCAACTAGTTGCACCATAATGCTGCTACATAGACTACACAGGCAGTCGTCAATGGAGTTTCACCTTCCTGCAGTGCAGGTTCCCATCGATGGTGTGATCAACTAAGTGTGGGGTAGAGGTTTTGTTTTATTCTTCGGTATAGGAACTGTAAAATAAAAGGTTTGCTGCAACAAACCAAGTATACATTTTTTAAATTATGGATAGTACATTTGGTTAGCAACATCTCTAAACCGATGAGCTCCAAATACTGTGAAATTCCTTTGGGACTCTTGAGCATATTTAACAGATCAGCACCTTTAGCTTGCAAACACCTTTTGATTGCCTTCAGAATATTCCATTTTGTGTTTTTTCTTCAAATCTATTACATTGAAGAGGTGTGCGTTTTGCAAAATGATGACTATGTGCACAATTTCTAGAATCCTTATCTTGGTTGTCTCATGTATAGATTGCTCTGACAAATGCTCATACTGCATGTAATACAAAGTAGGCAGCTGAGGAGCTTGCAGTAAGCAGGTAAAACAACCCTTTAAAGTTTGCTCAAGGTTGCCTCTTCCCTTCACAAGGTGTGCATGTCACATTCACTTGAGAAGTTAGGAATGCCCCAATAACTATAAAGGAGCACACATTTAAAATGTACGCATCTTTGGTGTAAGCATTAAGTTCATGAATCATATAGAGTTTTGATAGGCTAGTGATCATTACTGATAGAGTGCCATTGGCAGAAATACCAAGCAAGATGTATCGGTGTGTGTCAGACATCTCTCTGTTTTAAATTGCTTCCTCCAGATTTCATACAATGAAGTGACAAAGCCCACAGTTAGCAAGCACTATAAAGAGAAGTTATCACATTTTGTGGGTGTAATATTTTAACACTATATAAAGTGAATTGTCAGGCGCAGATGTTATTTACTTATTTGCTCCTGAGTCAGAAGGCTCCCTTGCTGAAATTTAGATTGGGTATTGCATCGGACTTTCAGCAGTGCCAGTTGAGAATGTAGGTGGAGCCAATAGAGTAAGTGGGTGGAGCCAGTGGAGGAAGTGGATGGAGCTGGGGAAGTGGGTGTGGCCTCCGACAAACATATGAGCACCTGGACTTCATATTTTACAACTTAAGCGTGCACTGTCTGAGCAAACATGTTCAATCAGACAATATTACTTTACAGACAATCCGATTTTTCCCCATAGTGAATGTTCTCAGTATGTTTGGAGTTACCTTACCCACTCTTCAAACATATACATGCCATTACAAACATATATAAGTTTAAGAAAAAAACTTACTTGAGCAGGAGTAGTTAACCTTCTCTCTGTGGTTGGGGGCCTCTGTGGTCTAGCGGAAGGCCGTCTCTGCAGTGTGGGTATCACTGGAGAGGGTTGCCTGGGCTATTTTAAAGGAAATGTGATTGAAAAATTAGAAAAATAGCATTCCAATTACGAAATAGCATCTCTAATCCAGAAATACGTTGTGCATGCAATAAGAACGTGAAAAACAGTTTGATTTGTAAGTGATAAAAAATAAGGCTGGTCATTTGCTTACGTGATGTTTACAGTAATGACTGGGAATTGGGGGACCAAATGCTTTACTTCTTTAAGACACTTGTCTATTCCTGACAGCACATGCTAAAAATGCTTAAGAATAAGGACGCACTTAACCCAACAAGTTACTTAACTCTGGCACTGCTCTTTCTGGTGGATACTCTATGTAACGGCAGATTCCTCACTTTTAGACTATCCCCAGGAGCCAGACTGGATCCAGCAGGTTTTTCACCCCGATAGGTGGGGCGGTGTGCAGGGGCAGCTGGTGTTAATGAGTGAGAGGGTCGTTGCCCTCTCACCCTGGGGCAGAAAGTAAAAGATAATAAAGAAGACCGAGCAGCTCGAAATAAATTACAGTTGATGCTAGGTCACGAACTGGAGTGAACCTGAACCTGATTCTTAAGTAGAAATGTATATGAAATAGTCAGCATTTGTTTTTAACTTGTCGCCTTTCCGTCTTTGTTTACTTTAATTATCAGTCAGTGTTCAGTAAGGCAGCCGTAGAACACATTTTAAAGTGTTTTATTCTAACATTTACTATTTAAGTATGTACTGATATGGGGGAAAATAGCAGCTTCAGGTAATTTTCCTAATTTTTGTTATGGTAGGAAATCACAATACTGGTTCTGTCGATATATAACCAGCCTGGTGGCAACCCTATTGGAGGGGAGGATGCTTTAATCAGACTTGTGCATGCATGCCTCATAGGTTGCTGCATTGTGTGCACTATAAGGCAGGCATGACAGGCCACAGTTTGGTAAGGAGTTTTGAGGTGGCTAAGTTATTAAAGAAAGGGGATAAACATGGTGCTAGAATTGTCTCCATAAAATGCAGCTTTAAAATGCAAAGTTTCCACATTTTGCTAAAATGTGTGACCTCGGTTTTTATAGATTCGGGAGTAGATGTTCCAAGTTAGATGCTTTACAGGCTAACCTAATCCTCTGAAAACTTAATGTCTTCATCTAAGCTTAGCAAACAAAGCTAAATCCAATCTTGGGGGTAGTAGGGTTTGATGTGTTTTACCTTGTTTTTCCAAGATTAGAGGTACCTATTCCTTGCCTCCCAAAACTCCCAAACATCTCTGAAGTCACTCAAGAGGACACTTGAGCTTCATAGATGGCAAATGTGGTCTTGCGTCTTGAAGCTGAAATGTAATTTGACTAATGCTTACAATTTGACATTTATTCACTTGCAAATGAATTCAGGATGTGACTATTGATGCAGTAAGACTGGTTAGCAGAAGAGCGGTAATGTTCCTGGTCTAAAGATGACGAATAAAGGTCCTGACCCCGCGAGTGAAGTCCTCTCCTAACACATCAGGACATTGTCTAGGACTGTCTTCCTAGTTACTGATAGAGTCAAAAAACTCCAGGTATAGTCAAGGGATCTGGAATCTACTTGGCAGAGGTATGAGGCAGCATGGGGAAAAATAAGTGAAATACATTGTGATAATGTGATTTGAAACAAAAGTGTCTGTAATATGTATAGCCCTTTTCAAATCATTAGAAAAAGAATGCTGGAAAATTCTCTTTTTCACCGCCGTTTTATCATAGTTGTCTTGGGGAAGGTAAACTTCACCCGTTGGAGAATAAGACGTGCCGCAAAATGATGTATATTTTTGATTTGTGGCCTTTAGAAGGAACCCTATGGATTTTCACATAAGTTTTGTGAAACATAGGCACCAAAATGCACCATTTGGCCATGCAGTCTTCAAAATTTTCTCTCAGGTGAAAAAATCCCCACCCATATACCCAACTAATGGAAGTCAGATGTGCTTGTTACACTGGCTTGTTCACACTGGATGCACAATAAAATGGTTACACCCTACCACTTTCAAAGTTCACCAGCCACCACTGGAGGCATGGCTTTGCGTAGACCCTGCTACACCCCAAGTGATCTGTACGAAGGGTGCCACACCAAGCCACAAAAGTATCTCAGGTTACAGCGTAAACAGCTTTTGTAGAAGGATGCCTGGCTTGGAGGAGCACATCCACTACTTTGGGAGGGAGACTGAAAATAGCCTGCTGCGCAATCTCCAAGGAAGGAGGTGTAGATTACACTAAAGGTCTGATCAGAGGACAGATACTCATACCCATAAGTTCCAGGTACCACACTTTTTTTTAAAAATCTTTTTATTAGGTAAGACAAATAAAAGATCAGCATTACAGCAAGTGGTATAATAGATCCAATGTACAACAAAAGTGTGCATTACATTGGGTATCTCAGTCCCAGGCAATCTCAGCTTCTTTGTGTACCTTCCCCTCTATCCGTGAGGCTCTGCCGCCCCCATTCTCTCCTGCGCAATTCAATTGTGGGAGACATGCAGATCTCTTCCTGATATGTATTCCATGCCGCCCACTTACGATTCCACTTTTTGGGGCAACCTCTGTTTTTGAAGACATCTTTTTCAGCTATCATGAATTTGTCCATGTCAGCTTACCACTTCCCCATTGATGGTAGGTCCTTGGCGAGGACGAACCCAAGGAGACCAAGGATTGTTCAGTGTGGGTTAGGTCACTTGGTTCCCATAAATTAAGTATGCAAAGCTTCGGGGAGGAGAGTAGTTTCTCTCTCCCCCCCCCACCCCCCCCCCCCATCTCCTCCAGTCTGGATGCGACTCCTCCCCCAGAATGGCTCAATGAGGTCGTTCTTGACCTTCTTCAGAACTCAGGGCAGAAATGGTAGTGTCAGGAAGGCATACAGAGGTCTTGTGCTCCACTCTAGATGGAATGCGTATTTGAGAGCGACGTCTTGGGAACTCCAGCATGAAAAAGTGTTGACATTGCAGGTTTTTGGCTGTGGCAAAGAGATTGAGCCAAGGTTCTCCCCATTGCTAGAAGATGCCCAGCGCCACTTATGGGTGTAGATGCCTTTCGTGAGGTGCTGGCCTCTGCAGGTGGGTTCATCTGTCCTGACCAGGGACCTCTGACCTTCGCCTCTCCCAGATGACCTCCCCAACTCAGCAGTGATGCGTCTGCCACCACCGTCTGCTTTGGGTGGAGAGAGGGGTAAGCCACTAGCCTAATTGCACTTGTGCAGCTACTACTAAACTTCTGCAGGCTCCTCTGACATCTGGATGGAACCAGGCAGCTTGTATGTGGCTCCAGCTGTTACTTTTTGGGCGGAGTGGGGTTGACGCAGAGCTGCACGATGCCACCAACCAGCACGCATGGTATATGCTGAAAAACTTCTGCATTCAGTCTGTCGTCTGGGGATATTCTAAAGATGAGGAATATGCAGTTAGAAGTATGGTTCAGAAAAGATTTCTACTACAATAAAGAACTGTTAAAAATGTGTCAAACAAAAATATGTATTCTGATAGAGACTCCAAACCACAGATTCCTTACCTTCGAATATGCCCCTGGTGTCAGACTGGATCTGGAAAATATTGAGCAGTACCTCTGCGAGCCGGTTGGTACCATCATACAACTCTGCGTTGGAAGCTGTGTTGCAGTGACCATATAAGTGCCATCTTGGTATGCTGCCATCAATGCCTTTCATTCCACACCTAACAGTGCTGATCTGGAGAGCTACTTCGGTCATTTCTTGGCCCCCTTTTTTTTTACTTTTTGTCAAACTTTTTTGGTGCTTTGCTCTCAGTGTGCCAGTGTATGTCCCCTGCAAAACATTCAGGGTTCAAGTCTTGTGTGGATTTTCACAGGCAGATATCTGTGCCTGATCCCCACTTGGTTCAGAGGTGAGCAATGAAGCTCCAGGTGGCGCAGCAAAATAAGGCTCTGAGCCGTCCCCGTAAAGACCTCGAGAACGCTCCAGATCATCCTCTTGCTCCAAGACCGCCAAGTCCAAGTCGGGTAAGCTTAAGAGCACAAAAAAGTGTGTTTCAGCTTCCCACTGCTCAACCTTTTGCTTCTAGGCCCCGCTCCAGCACTCCACTTGTGGAGCTGGCATCAGGACCTACTTTGAGCTACCCTGAGTTTCCCGGCGTTGAAGCGACCCCGCCCAATTTGAAGAATTGTATGATGCCATGCATGCCATCTTTGGGCCACGGACTCCCTCTGACGTGCCTACGGACCCAATACAGCAGAGAGGTGTCCTTGCTGGGCTGCCATTGGCATGTTTCCCCTGGACAGCAACCAGACCCTTTGGATTCAACCCCAGATCCGGACTGATACTGCCAAGAGTGCCTCAATTAAACCCAGCCACTCCTCTCCTGGTGCCATCCCCGGCCCCACTAGATAACAAGCCGATGATTATCCCGGACACCAACTCAGTGCCGCTCAACGTCAATGCTGGTGCCATCCAGGTTCTACCAGTCCCAGGACTTTCTGCCAACTGAACGGCCCTACATCACTGAAGAGTTAGACAGGGAGTTACGGTTCCCTAGAGGACCCTGATGAGGATAACTGGTATGAGGAGCTGGGTGACGCCAGTGGCTTGTATACCTCTTCAGACTTTGGTGTGCTCTCCCCTATGGGACAGGTTTCAGATGACGGCACATCTTTGCCATTGTGATACGCTGGGTGTTGGGAGCACCTCTATCTCTGCAGCAGAGGTCAAGAATAACATTCTTACAGAGTTGCTCGAGCCTGGGGCAGCCTCAACTAAACCCATGTTGCCCTTTAAAGAAGCCCTCACCGACATGTCCTGGAGCCTTTGCAAAACCTTGTATAGAGGCTACTGTGCACCAAAGGATTGCGTGACAGCACTGTCCTTTACCAGGAGACACAGCCTTCCTCTCCCAGCATCCCTCCCCTAAGAGACTGGTAGTGCAGGCCTCAACAGTGAAGGTCAACCCCAGTGTGTTCCCTACCAGTCTACCAGATAGGCCATTCAAGATGCTGGACACTTTTGGAAAGCGCATATTCTCTTCCACCTGCCTTGACGGGTGGTCGGTGAACACCACATGCCTTATGGGCCGATACTCCCATGCTTTGCAGGATTCGGTTACCCAGCTGCTTCCCATGATGTCTGAGGAGGGCCATACCACCCTTATCAAAGCTTTGGTGGATGGCAGGGATGTGGCAAAGTTCGGCATCCGGTGTGGACTGGACACCACAGACTACCCGGGTGCAGCCATGGTTTCTACGGTGGCGCTGCATCGCCACGTCTGGTTACATGACACTGAATTCTCTGGGAATGTCCAGTCATGCCGGATCCACATTCTCTTCGAGGGCTCCTGCCTCGATATAGCGCTCAATCGCTTTCGTGAGAGCCGGGTTACTGTCAGATCCCTGGGGCTCTCCTATCAAACCTGTAACAAAAGCACTCCTTTTGCCCCTATTGCGGAGGTAAAAAAGGGCAGTTTGGGACATCTGCAGTACCCACCGACCTCAGTCCAGCAGTCTGCCCAGTCCTTTCGGGGTAGAGCATGCGGAGAACAAAGAGAATACGGGAGCCAGTCCCAGTGTGCTGCCCAGTTCCTCTCCCTTCCAGCTGATGCAGCCTCCAAACCGCTTTAGTGTGCCCTCCATTCAGCACTGCCATCCCTTTCGTGGGAGGATCAGGCACCATGTTCCTGATGATCGTAGAGTACATCAAACAAGTGAGTGCTCCAGACTGTACAGAAGAGGTATGTCCTTCCATTTGTGAAAACACATCATCCTCTCCCACCATCCCAAAAACAGCTGGTGGAGAATCATCTATCTTTTGTCAGTAAGTGCAGGCTCTTTTGACCAAAGGATCCATCAAGGGGGTGCCAGAACCAGAGGTAGGGTGTGGTTGTTATACCCACCTCTTTCTGGTGCTAAAAAAGGATGACAGCCTCCTCCTTATACTAAATCTGTGCTTTTCAACTTCTGAGGCAAAAGAAACTCAAGATGCTCATGTTTGCTCAGGTTCTGTCTGCCCTATATTCTGGATGGTAGCACTGGACCTGCAGACTCCTATTTCCACATCCCTGTCCTGCCAGTCCACAGTCTCTACCAGAGCCTTGCTTTGGGCACTGATAATGGTTATTTGTCAGCTATTTAGGCATTTCTGCATCTGCTGGACATCTTTCCCTGTCAAAGTCACCAGTTGTTACTAATTTTTTGAAAAGTTTGCAACATTATTTCCACCTACTCCCTTTTCAATGTCCCAATGGGTTCTTAACTTGGTCCTTACTGCATAGCTGCTCCCTGTGGATCTGACCATCAAAAGGTTTCCTCTTGGCCATTACATAAGCCAGGATGGTCAGTGAGTTTCAGGCTTTGTCGGTACACCCTCCATACACCAATGGCTTACATGACCAACTGGTCCTTTGGATGCATGCCTTCCTTTTCCTGAAGGTGGTCACCCCAGTTCATGTTGGCCAGAATATTACCCTGCCTGTTGTCTATGCCCCACCTCATCCTTCCAAGCAGGAGGAGAGACTCCATTGTTTGGACCCTTTGGAGATCACTAGCTTTATATATCGATCATACAAAAGACTGTCGGGTGGATGATCAATTCTTCAATGGGTTCAACCAGAGCGAAGAAGTGCAAGGCCAGGAAGAAACAAACCATCTATTGATTAATTGTACTAAACATAAAAATCTGCTACGTATTGGCGAAGAATCAACTACCCCCAGGGCTTGGTGGACTCACTCCACCAGGGCTAAGGCCACTGCGTTAGCGTGCAGGGTACCTGTCTTGGATATCTGACAAGCAAACTTCCCCTCCACACGTTCACAAATCCCTACTGCTTCGACAGCCAGGCCAGTCACAACGGGCATTTTCACCCATTCGGCCTACAGGACTTTTGGGTCTAAGCCAGTTCACAGTCCCACCTCCAGCGAGGTATTGCTTGGGAATATATTCTAAGGAGAGGCAATTCTTTTTCTGGCAGAGACACTATTTACCGCAGATTCCTCGCCTACCCTGCCTTCTGTGTGAACTGGGATCTTCACCCAAAAGATCCAGTTAGACACTGCTCAGTGGTAAACACAGTAACATTGATTTCACCTGGCTCTGCGTTTTTGGCATGGAACTAGTCAAGAAACTGATGTCAGAGTGCAGGGGGCGCCTATATAGGCATTTCTGACATGGAAGACCCCAACTTAGACCTAAACGCCGCCATCTACCGACAAGGTGAGGAATCTGCAGTTAGATAGAGTCAATCAGAAAAAAGCGTTACTGAAGATAAATTAAAAAAAAATCTATTATTTTCCACTGCCAGGGCAGGAATTTCCATTTTTCTTTTTAATGACAGTCCCAGGCAGTGGTGCTGCACAATACTATTTATTATGCAGCTCTTTCAGATTTTTTTGCCAGTCAATAGTGTAGGTATCATTTAATTGCACTCCAACGGCAATTTTAGATTCTTTATAAGTGTGAAAGTGAAGGCCTACAGAATCAGCATGTCTGGGAAGGTGGATAAGGTGTAAAAGAATTAAAGAGCAATTAACTTTTCAAACTACACTTTCTTTCCTTTTGTATCTAGGATTGGATACTTTATAAAGAGACATGCTTTTTAATAGATTATGAAGCCCTTATGCTAGGAAATTAGCTGACAAGGAGGAGAAAGAAGTGATTCTACGTCTGATGAGATTTCCAAGAGCTGCTTGACATATTTGAATATCTGAATCTGCATCTCGGGTCAAGCTAAGATGTACCCTAATTTAGTGTTGCCACCCTCACCTCCACCGTCACAATGCTAAAGACTTCTTTTAGACAAATTCTCATAAAACACCCAACAAGTTCTTAAAGAGTGGGTTTTTGGTAATGGAAAGTTTCAGAGGGAGTGACAGACCTTTACAAAATCACTTACCCGTTGTAAATGTAAATGTAAAATGTAAATGTGTGTATACTTGTAAAGCGCACTGCTCGGGGAATCCTGGCACTGTATACCGCTTTGGAACCCTTCCTGGCTTTCCCTGTGAGATGCCCCCTCCTGGGCACCCCCAAGGTGAAGCCAGGCATCCCAGCACTGTTGGGGCCGTTGTGGAGATTAAGCAAGCTATTGCCCAGAGTTGCAGAGTGGGACCCATGATTAGAGTAGGCACCGAGGCGAGAATTATCGAGTCCGCGGACATTGAGCCCAAGACCCTGCCGCGTCAGGAATTGAACCCTGGTCCCGGGCCTGATCTCTGCTTCAGGGTCTGCCGCTTCTAACCAGTGAGCCACACTGGCATATGTAGTTGTGCTACATATGCTTCTCTTGATCTTTGCTGGTGTTTCTATATGCCACAAAAAGCTGATTAGCCATTTGTGCTGTTCACATAAGATCAGATAATTTTCCTTCCAGTGTCAATAATAGGCAATATTTTGTTTGTCGCAAAGGAGAAATTGCGAGTAACAGTGGCAGCAAAATTGTGGGAGACTTACAGCCCCTTCAACCATCAATGACTGACAATGAACTTTTGGAGGCAGAACTGCCAGGTGAAGACATAGCACAGTCTGCCATCCAGCTCAATAGTGGGAGGGTACGAGACTTAAATGGCCTCCAGAATTTTTTCTTTCAAGCAAGGTGGTGGAACACCTTTAGTCAATGTATGAGAAAGACAGAACTTGCAATGTGCCAGCCTTATGATTTAGGGAGTTTGGCACTTGTATTAATATATAAAGAAAGGAGTCCCAATTACAGGTGCAAATTGTACCGGCCAATACACCTATTCAATCTAAAGGCTAAGATATTGGCCAAAGTAATAATGAACCACCTTTACAGGGTGACTTGATCATTATTTTAGCCAGATCAGTCTGGATTTATCTTAATGGGAGAGAACAGCAAGTTATTCCTACCTATTTAATATTGCAAAAGACTGTTTCAAATACATGGAGTTTATCTGACTAGAAATGAGTGGGAATTCCATCAACATAACATGCCTCCTTTATTTTTGCAGACATTTTTTATGTTTATTTTTTTGTTGTGATATGTACTATTTGGAAAAGTTCAATTTTGAAGTGACCATTTCTCGGTGTTGAGATAATATCAGAACAATCCTTATGTGCTTTTGGTTCCTACTATTATTGCTCTGCAGAACACAGTCACTCTGATCAACGATGACCATCTTCAAC
Organism: Lissotriton vulgaris; assembly: GCF_964263255.1. Lineage (NCBI taxonomy): Eukaryota > Metazoa > Chordata > Amphibia > Caudata > Salamandridae > Lissotriton > Lissotriton vulgaris. The sequence goes on along the minus strand of NC_141691.1, from coordinate 1,592,279,225 downwards.
TTCTGACGACAAATTAACAGTGCCATATTATAGCAAGGGTCCAAGTATGACAAAGGCAGGGCATATGCTAAATAGTAATAAATCTCACTGAAGAAGGGGCAAACACCCTCACAGCTGATGCGTCCAGCATAGTCCCACAAAGGGCAGGTCACCAGAATAGAGCTACAATAGACCTAAGGGAGCAAACACAGCTGCCATGACCTTAATGAAGACTCACAGAACACAGCTAGTCTCACAAAGGATCACACTGTATTGATAGTTCATCTACAATTCATCAACTTGTGCCATGATAAATGTCCTGGAGTACACCATCAGAAGTTAGAGGCTGGAGCTCCTGGGTGACTTGGGGGTGCAAGCACATTACAAATATATAATAAAGCATCATCATGTACTCTGCATTCCTGGTCGCGCTTTTGACCCTAATAGCACAGTTTTGAAATGTTTAATCATTGTAAAAAAAAAAATGTTGCTATTACAGAATTTATGGGCGTGTAAGGAGGAAAGGCAGAGTTTCCTTAGCGGCCACTGAAAATTGTAACAAACAGGCCACAAACAAACCTGAATAACAACTGCTTTACTCTTCTGAGCTATCTTGCAGGTCACCCAGATTAGTTTACTTTGAATAAAAAGAGTTGAGACAAACAATTACATTCACTGCAAATTGTGTTTTTCTTTTTTTTTTAGACAAACTTGGATTATACTGGTGCAGCAAAGCAGGAACCAAAATGTCCTCCTAAGAATTCAGCTGACTTGAGAAGCATCAGCATCATGGCCTCAACGCAGGCGAAGTGAAACAAGGCTACTAAATAAATGTTCCTCTTTAAACCTATTTTCTTAGTCAGCCATCAACAATAGGTGAGGAGGCAGATCACGAGACCCAAGAAAAAGCCTAAAAGATTTAAGGTTCCAAATCTGGCTGCACTGGATGCAAAAACCTACCTCTGAGACAGGTGGGTGCAGAAGGCTAAAAGAAGGAAAGGCGTGTAGGGACCAATGAGAGGCATCTATTCACTGAAGAAAATCTACAATATTGGCGACCTCATAAAGTTAGTGAATATTATCAGCATTTGCCGGAACCAACGTGTGCGTTGAAGAATTAAGCAGTGCTTGCAGCTTGGATGGTGTCTGTGTTGGGAGCGTGTGAAAAGAATAATGGTCTGGGAAGCAACAGGTTGACCGCCAGGAATACATAGAAGGGATACATTGGATTTGTTTTCAAGCTGTGATGGCATTGTAAATTGCAGGGGCACCTCAAAAGTGGTCATTGAGGTGACCCAGCCTCATCACTGAGGCTCGAAACCCAGGACTAAGAGTCCTTCCGGGAGGTAATGTTATATCATAAATCTCCAGCAATGAGGAAAACAGATTTTGCAAGGAGATATACATCTCTGAGACGTTAATCTGTTGGGTTAGGGTAAGGTCAGGAGATCCACAGCATATATGAACAGGAATTTGCACCATGTTTCCTGGTGCACATTCCATTTATTACTTTTAACTCAATATTACTTTAAACCGAGGGGTGTGGCCAGGAGCCAGGCAAAATGGGTGCACACTAGCGAGGCTCCTGCAACTCTAAATCAACATCCCGTCCCATCAGATCATTAATCCGTGTACATGGTGCCATAACCACAGTGAACGCGTTTGTTGCCTATAACAGCTTCATACAACGAAATTACTAACTTTATTGGAGCAGAACAAGCCAAGAACGAGGTGGGGCCTGGCCGCGTGGTGAAGCCGGGAACTAAAATTATGGAGACTTTCAGAGAGGTGAGTGTGTGGAAACCCAACAGGCGGAGCGGCTGAGGTGCAACCACCGGCGACCAAACAACTGCAAGGTCAATGAAGAAAAGTACGCTTTTTGGCGAGAATGGTTGAAAGCACAGCACCCAGACAAGGACCGCAGTGGATTAAGAGAAATGGCTGGAGAAGCTCCGAGAAGGGAGTCGGATGGTCCCCCGGCCTTGGACAGCTGATGTAGTGACACTGCAGCAGAGCGGTATAGTGCTGGTAAAAACTCGAGGGTGGAGCCGGTGCGGTGCAGAGGGTGGGCAAGACCAAGCCGGCCGGCGCGGCGTGACCCGACGGGGCAACTGCTTTTGCACCAACTGCTTTGGCATCAACGGTCTCGCTGTGTCTGCGGTGCTGAAATAGGCCGATTTGCAGCTGCATAAGCCCCCACCCGTGAGGAAGGAAATCCATACCACTAGCCCTGAATGTGGATAGGGCGATAGACCGCCCAGAAAGTCTGTGGGTAAAAGATATGAACCAAAAAATACAACCAGAACTCATGGGGCCTCCACTACACATGGATGGCGACACTATCCGGGATCTCCATACAGAACAGCATTTCGGCAGATTAGCTTACTGTGCCTGTGGTACAAAATAACTCCTTTGTGGCAGATCCACATCACAAACATCTCTGCGCTGACACACACACATAGGAGAGGAGGAATTACAATTGGGGGAAACCGCCAGGCCTCAGTGGGGGTCCCACCCCAGGGCAGGCGGCAGTAAATACCTGGTGTACCCCATACACGGTCTACATCTCTCAACCAGCAACATGTCAGGTGGACAGGAGGGCGCAGATCACACCAGACTAAACTGGATACATTTACGTTGAAAAAAAGCCAACACACGACTGGGGACCCGACAGAACCACCTCCAGCTCTGGTACAACCATTGGCGGCAAAAGAAGACCTCACCCTGCATGATACCATAGCCGCTATTAACAATGTATGCACTTCTCTGGAAACGTGAATAGACACAGGAACGACTGAAGTCTACCTACCCAAAGCAGACTTGCGAAAAATGGATGACAGGGTCAAAGAGGTGGAAGACCCAACACAAAGTCTAAAGTTAGATACGAAAATCCTCAAGCAACAAGTCCGTGATCTGCAAACTACGACCAAGACACTCGACGCCAAACTAGATGACTTTGAAGGCAGATCGAGAAGAAACAAAGAAACGAACTATAGGTGTACGAGAGGGCATAGGGGCCTGCAGCAGATTTCTCTGTGGAAGAATTGGTCTTCAAACACCTACAGCCTCGAAGGACTCTCACACTGTTTCTCTATCGAAAGGACTCATTGATTATTGGGAGGAAGACCGAAACAAACAGATTGAACATGCGGATTTACTTCAGGGTCCAGAGGGACAGGAATACTTTTACGTAAATGCTTCCCCTTCATTGTAGTACAGACATGAACTCGCAGGGCAGATATGCGGCAATAGCGGGCACATGGGAGGGGAGACCAATTAATATCGGCCTACATCCCGCCGGCACTACATAAATTAGCCCTACCGAACTTGAGCAAGTTAATTCTTAGCTTACCTAACAAAGATCTAATGTTAGCAAGAGATCAAAATATGACATTGTGCAAACAGAAAGATCGCCATACCTGTAGGTGTCACCTGAGTGCTTGCTCTGGGATGGCAGACTTTCTGATGGCTTCGGGACTAGGCAACGTGTGGAGAGCACATACTCCACAATCGCTGCAATTCACATTCCACTTGGGGGCCCACAACAGCCAGTCATGAATAGACAACTTGCTAGCACTAGCTGACCAAGTGCCTAATTTTAGAGAGGTGCGAAATCTCGCACAGGGAATCTCGGATCATTTCCCAATATAGGCCTGGTACGATCTGGGTACAACCAGTTTGAAAAACAATTTCCCTGGATCCCTGGTATCTGAAAAACCCACACATCCAAATGGGCTTAATTCAGACCATGGAACTCTGTTTCAAAGAAAACTAGGGGTAAGTCAAGTCCCCAAAGATTCTCTCGGATTCAAAGGACAAGCACTCTAGCTGACAGTAGGCCACAATAAAGACAAGAGGGTGGCAGTAACAGAGCTGGAGATAGACATACTGGACAGAGAAGTACAAATTGTTAATGATGATAACAAGGCTGCCAGATACACCCTAGACATATGGTGACAAGAGTATAGAAATCTAGTGACAGAGGCAGTCAAGACCAGACATGTAGCGATACAACACAAAATATACGAGGGGAAACAAGGCTGGAAAGCTGCTGGCCTGCGAGACGAGAACAAGCGTATCGACGGGTGGCCTTACTTAGGATGAATGATGGAAAGACTTTAAGAGACCCACAAGAGATAACGGAAGCTTTCGTGACTCACTTCACACACTTGTACTCTCCCACTACATCCACCACAATCGATGACTCTAGAAAATTACTAGCGGACCTTCCTCTCCCTACCTTAGCCCCGGAAGATAGATCCTCACCAGAAGGTGACATAACGGAGGACGAAATAACGGCCCGATCCGTAGCACCCAATCCAGAAAGACGAGGGGGCCAAAGGACCTCCCAATAGCATTATTTAAACTCACTGCCTCAAAATTAGCACCCCACCTTTGGCAGAGGTACAAAGAAAGTAGACAAAAAGGTATCTTGAAAAAAAAGATCAAAGGTTGGCCTTGATAGCAGTAATATACAAACAGGGAAATCCAGTGGAGAGCTGCAGCTATTACCGACCTATCTCACTGCTAAATACTGAGGCAAAAATTCAAGCGTCTCGGCTCCTCCACATCATTATCAAACTGGTCCACCCAGACCAATCTTGTTTCATCCCAGGAAGCAATAAAGCATTAAACCTGCGTTGCCTCAATGGAGTGTTTGGAAGAATGGGTATAGTTAAGGAGGACGCAGTGAAACTATCACTATACGCCCATATGGTATGTGATACCATTGAGTGGCCCTACTTATTTGCAGTTTTAAAGCGAATGGGATTTGGCCCGAAATACTTGGCATGGCTCAAATTGTTATATGCGGAACCCCTTGCACAAGTGGTGAGGAACGATCACACGTCGTGCAAGTCTCCCATCAAACGAGGGACACCACATGGCTGTTCTCTATCACCACTAATCTTCGCTCTAATGCCGGAGCCTTTGGCGACTTGGGTACGGGGAGACCTGCTGATATGGGGGCTACGTTGGGCTGAAGGATGGTAGGATAGAATCTCATTGTATTCAGACGATGTACTCCTACATGTTGCATCGACACACTCCCCCAAAAATAGAGCTCTGCAAATTTTCACTAACTGCACAAAAAACTCAGGTTATACCATTAACGGGTCCAAATCCATAATATACATTCTACATGCCCCAACTCCAAGACTACCACTAGACTGCGAGACAGCAGTAGTGACAGAGGGTTTCTGTTATTTAGGCATCTTTGCCACAGCAGGCCCAGGTCTCTTCCACAAACACAACCTACAAGGCCCCCTAACAGAACTACAAAGTGATGCACGACACTCGCGATCATTGCAACTATCTTTTCTAGGCCAAGCGGCTCTTTTTGAAATGATGACATTGCCGCGATTCCTGTATGCCATGCAAAACACACCATCTAAGGTTCCCGATGTCTACTTTTATACAACAGAGAGTGAGCTAAGAACCCTATTATGGGATAGGAAGCCCCGCGAATAGCAACAAAGAAACTCACAAGGGAATGGTACGATGGTGGGATTGCACTACCTAATGTTCAGGCATACTATTGGGCAGCCCAACTGGTGGTAATCAACCAGTGGGAACACCAACTGCATGATGACCCGGCATATCAGATGGACAGATTACTCATGGGTCCCGGAAGCTACAGATAAGCTCTACATGTAAACGCTAAATATCAGCATATGACCGCCCAACACAACATACAAATGCTCTCAGGCACGAGTGACCAAGAAGCTCAGATGGCATAATAGAGTGTCCCAGTCTATGTTCCTATGGGAGGTGGACAGACTTGGGACACTAATTAGATGCCTGAGAATCGACAAATAGGACACCAAGGGTTGGAGACCTGTGGTCACAGGGAAGAGTAATTCTGTTCTCAGACCTTCAATGAAAATATGACATGGCGATTACAGAAACGTACATATATCTGCAGATAAGACATGCTCTTATGGCAGCATCCCACCACACACAGATCTCCCAGAGACGTCCCCAATGGAGAATAGGCTTCCGACTCATTATAATAACTGCAGGACAATATCCATGACATACCAAAAACTACTCAATTTGCCTAACCCTCTCCTGCATTTTCGCCAGCTCTGGCAGGAAGACATAGGAGACCCAGAAGACATGGAATGGCAGGAATCATTTTTGTCCCCATGGGAAGTAGCCATTTAAGCAAGACTAAAACTAGTCCAACTTAAAATATGTGTGGGACCTTAACAAAAATGGGAATGAAGGAGGAGCACCCTAAGTGTAGAAGACTTTGCGAACAGGAGGGTACTTTCTACCACATTTTATGGGAATGCCCAGCTATTAAAAAATATTGGGAGTCTATAACTACTCAATTGCAAATTGTGTGCGGAAGGGACCTTCAACCTATGCCCAAAATGTGCCTTCTCAACATATGGGAACAGACAGACCTGAGTAGCAAAGAGCAGCTCTTGGTCACCCTGGGAGTGAAGATTGCAAAGCGGAATATTGCTCGGAAATGGGAGGCAGATGAGACACCGACTCTGGGGGAGTGGGAAACAAGACATGGACTGGTCTATGATAGCAAAAAAGGGTTGTCTACGAAGGCAGAGGTGGCCCCAAGCAGTGGGACCAGATACAGGGTTAACAGACTGCATATAGAGGTAATATGTGTGTTCCCCCCACCACTCGGATGGGCTGAACACATTTTAGGACTGCTTTTGAGGAAAGTAAAACTGGATTGTAACAAGATACTTGTTGGTCTGCCCTAAGATTGGTAATGCAAACTGCACTCTGTAAGGCCATAATACCTGCTGTTGTGATTTGTCAGAAGATGTACAACTGAACACATTTCAATAAACAGAGTTTATAAAAATATATATATATTACTTTTAACCAGTGCTTAAATTGTAAAAGAAAAAGTTCTGGCCTCAGAAGCCCAAGGCAGGCCCTGTCAAACAGCGGGGTTCGGAAAACCAAGTCAGCCAAGTCTTGATTCCCCATCATGTCCCTATCACCCACCATATGATGCTCCCTTCCCCGGTCACGTGGTCCGGTTCAGGCCGGTGAGAAACGAAGCCATTTTATATGCTCAAGTTTCTTACGCTGCCTTCTCTCTTAAACACGGTGACATTTGACATAAGTTTGTCACTGCAATATAACATTCTCTGAAACTGCATTTGCTTACATTTCCACTTCATAGGTAAACTATCACGACACCTCAAACATTCTGTACAAGGGATAAAGTGAATTGCGCAAATGTCATTGTTATTATCTGTTAGGCAACAGAACTATCATATTATGACTGAGATTTGGACATGGCAGCATGGGTGCGGTTTATTAAATAAACAAAACCGCTTCCTTGTTTGGATAAGAGGAGCATACTCCGCTAACATTGCAATGCCACTGCATGCCGGAATTCCAGCTCAGCTGATTCCGTTTTACCTTTACGAGGGATGTCCAGTTCTACACCAAGGAGGGTAGCCTGATGACACTTACCCGCAGGTAACAGAGAGATAGTTCCCCCGGTAGGGATCTGAAAGATCTACTCACCTGAGTCAGTCAAGGGTAGGATACGCTAGGCAGGAGTACACTATATTACAGTACTTGTATGCAAGTATATATTCTCTGTAATAAAAAACAATGGTTGACCTGTTTAACTTTAACCATTCTCGTGCTGCTAATCACATTATTCTGTTTCCTTCAGTTAATCATTGCAGCACACATTTTACTCAAGAATCACAATGCTTAAATAAATACGGAAACTGCAGGTTGTGCATTTCTTGTGCATCCCTTTGGGTATGCATAAGTGGCAGAGCAAAAGGGTTCTAGATCTGTTACCATGAACTTCTTGGGGAGTCTGAGTTGTCATGTTCTGAGGTTGCATATCCATTTGTTACCCTATAAGGTTAGGGGTACAGATAGTACACTGTGAGCTAGCAGGACTATAGGCCAACATATCCTAAGGGTGTGCTCGGAATCAGTCTGGCACAATCCTTACATTTATGTCGTCAAGTTTGTTGTCCAGCAAAAGTATAGATTTTACTGAGAAAGTATAAAGCCGTATGTCATGGCCCGTCAACATTCTAGCTTGGGCTCTTATTTGATGGATTAGTTTCCTTTTGTATTCACAAAGAACCTTACTCATCTACTAACCAGAGATGTCTGTGGTGTTAGGGAAATATCCTCCTCAGCTGAGTATGTAACCCCTATGTATTGGTTGTAGGTTGTTGAAGCTTGAACTTTTCAAAGGATCACCCAGTCGTGGTACCCAGGGGCGTGGGGTTCCTATAGCCAGACGCCCAAGACATAATTTTTAGGGTCAAGGACAACAAGTTTTCATATTTACTTTGTCCTTGAAACAAGTAGGCCCACCTACAAACCCTTTGGATGCCAGTTTATAGTACTACATTATGTCTCGGGGAACGGCATTGTCTACATTTAAAGCAATATTTGTGTGAATCTGTTAATGTTGTTCATGGTTCATCAATGCAAATTATTATGGTGACCTTACAACCTTTCCTTAGAGTGCTCCGACTGCACTACTAACAGTGGTTCCTGTATAAAAATGTGTACATACGTTTGCATAGTTTAACAATATGAGGCTAAGTATAATGCTCCCAGAATGCTCTCTTGTTATATGCGAATATTTGAAGAAGCATGAAAGCAAGATTGAGAATTTTTTGCTTTCAAAATAAAAAGTTCGCCAAAAAATGCACAAAAAAAAGGTTTCCCTAAACTATAGTGAACTGTTAGGTACCATTTCTTTAAAGCATCATTTAGTAAAATTTGTTGATGCATGCTAGTATTCCCAAAAAATATTCATAATGGAAAATCAGTGTAACTATTTTCAGCAAGATTATGGGAAACATGAAAATAAACACGTTTGGAAAATGCAATAGGTCTGACATTGGTGGTAAGACTTTTGGTTTTGTCTTCTTATAATATGGTTTTTCATAAAACTTTATTGTTGTCGGAGCAGCTGTGCTCTCACCATTGTAACAAACATTGGCAGAAAAGCTGAAATATTTTTGGTCTCAAAATGCACACATTGCCACACTAGTTCCTTGAACTGAACAATATTTCTTTCTGTGCCGATATGCTTCTTGTGAAAGAGAAGAATGCCGTCACTCTCAGTGAAGCAAGCTGATAGATAGCGAGAGAGAGAGAGAGAATTTTAATAAAAACAAAATATCTTAACACCAGACATAATTTGGGGCCCAATTCTTAAAGAAAGTCACAAAAGTGCAACTATGATATATATATATCTCTAAACAAAATGCTCTAAGAATTGAGAAAGCACTCGACAGTGCTCTGCCCTCCGGTTCTGTGCTGCAACCTGCCTTCACACTCCACCTTCATTAAAATGCCGACGCGTTTCAAGGTTTTTCAACCCCTTATTCATGGGGTGCACAAATAAATCTCGAAGCTCGCATTACTTGCATTTCTGACTTTTATTAGTTACAGGCCCCCCAGAGGGCGTATGCTGACTGCAACGTCACTGATGTTGACTGGGACATGTAGTCCGTGATGGAAGAGAGCAAATTATCTGGCTTTGAGTAAGTTCGAGTACTCATTTAATTTATGCAGAATTTTTATGTACCTGTAGTAGGCAGTGCCACGATTGAGCAGGCTTGTATGTAAAGAGCACTGTGCCAGAAAAGTCATAACCAGTTTGCGACGAACAGCCTTGTCCAGCTTGAAAAGCGTTCTCTCCAACCAGCGATGGTGCCTTACTCACGGCCGGGCTACCGTGCGCAGATATATCCTTGCATTAGGGCAGATTTAAGGCTTTCATAAATTCATAAGAATTTACAGAAGTAGACCAGGAAATCGTACTTTTATAAAATATTTGTTAACTGTATTTTAGCGCAAGCTAATATGCAAGTGTAAATTTGTTCATGTGAAAATCTGTTTAGCATTTACAAGTTCTCTTTCTTTCCAACCAATGGAAGAACTTTTACTTCTGCCACTGTCAGGAGTAAATTTCCAATCTCTCTGTGTATGGGAAAAGATAAGAGAAGAGCTGGTGAAAACCTCTAAAACATGCAGGTTATTGGGTTTGTACATACTCAAAAGGGCATTCCAACCCTGGAACCATTGCTTACTGCTACCTCCAGTCCCAACTATGTAAATATGTGGAAAGGTGGCAAAATACTACTACTATTCAAACGCTACTATAATATGAGCCCTGGCATAATCAGAGAGGCTATTATCAGAGCTCTTATATAATGAGATTGCTTCCATAATTTATTAAAGGAACAAGTGGATTTTGTTACAGGACAAGTAGATTTATGAAGCAACCTGTTCCATGGACAAGTAGATCTTTTATTAAATTCCACACCCCTGAGTACCCTCTCTGAATTCCACATATTCTGATGGCCAAAGGAGCAGCACTAAACATACCTAAAAACTGTAGGCATGCAGTTATTCAGAAACTGCTACAAAATGATCTCACAGTTAAAGGTGGGGAAGTTACTTTCATGGTCAAGGCTCATGAAGCATTTAGAACTGAGATGTTATATTCATGGGTTACATTTCTGGCAGCAAATGAACGCTCAGGATTGTTTCAAACTTACACCTCAACTGATGTTTCAAATAACCATTCAGCTTACGAAGCACTAGAAATACCATTAACATACTAAGAATACCAAAACTAGTTTGAAGGCGCCTTACCACACACTGTAGAAAGAAATTTGACTAGGTCCCCTTAGTAATGAGGGAGCAACATGGCCTGTCTTAGTCAGCTACACACCAAACCCAAACATAGCGAATATGACAGCACCACAATTACGTAGATTGTATTCAAGTCTAGGCGGAATATATAGAAGTCTGACACAGTTCGTTTTGCGAACAATATTGATGAACGCTGAAAGGGCTGTTCAAGCTGCACAACGAGAATTGGCTATACCGGGCATCAGCCCACGAACAAATGCAGTCCTGGGTAAAGTTCCCGTCAGGCGGGAGGAAATTCCGTTCAGGACTGCACAAAAAAAGAACTAGTCCACTTGAAGAAGTGTTTCACCATAAGGGACCTCAGGAAAAGTACAGGATCCTTACAATATGATTGCCAATGGGGGAAGACTTCTCCACTTTGGGGCACAGTCTTTGCTGCAGTATATACCAGAACCCTAAGGCTACACCCTCATTAGCAGTTTTGCCAGCAACCCCTGCCCTGGACTTGGGGATGAAACTGATGGGCAAATTTTTTGCGGTATCTGCCATTATGTGGAGTAACATTAATAGGGAAGTAGCAGCACTGGCTATACGCCAATGCCTAATGGATTTGGCTTCGGAACAGCAGGAGTGCGAATTACCTAAAATTATAGAATGAACCTATGCAACAGTTGGTAGAGATAATTTGGGAGCCAGATCTAGTAAACTATAAATTAAGAATAATTCTGAAAAAAGCATGACTCAAAGCAAGCATCCGGGTCTTCTACTTAGGGCCCAATTCCAATCCGGTTAGGAAATCTTCCCTATTGAGCCGGTTTGGAAATGGTTTCCGATCCACTCGGATCGGGAGAGTACGACCGCCCGAGTACGATGCATCTGGATGCTTCGAGATACGATTTAGTTGGACTCCCATTGACTTCAATGGGAGCCTATGTTCCTAACTGCATCGTAATCGGGCCCTCAGTCGGGAAGACATATTCCTGATCCAATTCGGAAGGAGGAAATGCCATCAGGAGGCTTTCCTAACCGCAATGTAATCAGGCCCTTAGAAGAAGTGGGATAGTAAGAAAAATATAGAAAAGACTAAAACCACGGGGTGGATCTCCTCAACAGGAGAACTCTGAAAAGCGCTATAATTTGCATAACCATGATAATATTAAATGCATCAGGATACTTTCAGGAGTAATCCGAAAAACTCTGAGAGGTGGATGGTCAGAGCCCAGATCATTGTTGAGATAAAAGACCTTGCAAAGCTTCTGGCCAATGGTCTCTGAGAGGTGATCACCTCCCTGGTCCACCCAGATCAGTCCTGCTTCATGCCAAACAGACAGAAGGGCCTGTATTACGATACAGACCTGCAATGAACTGTTAAAATCTAGAATTGTATTACGACTTGTATTATTTTTATGACAATTTTCAAAATTATTCTTTTTATAATAAATACCTTTTTAATTATATTGATTTGGGATTATATTTCTACACTATATGGGCTTGATTAGTCTGGTTGTTCTACAGTTGGTATGTGAGTGGCGATAGAGTGAGTTGAGTGGAGTATTTTCTATCCATTTGTGCAGGTAGCAAGGGAAAATTGCTTTCCATTCCCGACATTAAGGAATACTACTGGGCGACACAATTAGTAGTAGCAAATGACTAGGCATTCGCCTCCTGAGACGATTCCTGCCTTCAGATTGGATAGGTTTTTGATGGGCAACGGGGGTTACCTGGTGGTGCTCTATAGCTTGATTGGAACCGAGAGTCTCCTGCCGCAGGCACTTGCAGTGGCCCGGGTGTGGATGACAGCATTTCTGGGCTGGAGGGAGAGGCCCACTAAAATGAGCCCGTTGTGGTGTGGTGATTCTCTCAATCAAGTGCACAGTCTACAGGGCTTTAAGCCATGGAATCTCATAGGTGTATCCACGGTGGGCAATGTGTGGAGTGACAGCAACATGCTTACCTGGGCGTAGATGCAGGCCCAATACAATTTGGCACCCACTGAGGCCTTCTGTTATATGCAACTTGGACATGCCCTCAGGACGCACATCCCCAGTGGCACTTCTGTCCCAGACTCCTCGCCTCTAGAGGACAAAGTCTTCTAGGAAGCGCTACCTAAAAAAAACTGTCTCGCTCATCTACAAGAAGCTAATAAACAATTCACCTAACATCCTCACTACACTGAGGACAAAATGGGAGGGAGATATTGGGGACTGTGATGACGGGGAATGGAAGGAGGTGTAAAGAGACTTATCAAGAGTCTGTTTTTCGGCCTGCCAATCCTGCGCGGAATATTATCAGCGCTAGATTACAGAATTGGACAGTGGCCGGAATTGAGACGGTGGGTGACTTATTTTTAGATAGAAATTTGATGCCCCATGATGAGTTTGTACGAAACAATACAGTCCCAGATACATTATTTCTAACTCACGCTGCTATCATACAGTTTATACGCAAGCACTGGTTGGTGGACCAGAAGGAGCCCCCTACTTTCCAGTTGTTACAGGCAATCCACATAATGGGTCATGGGAGGCACATGGTCAGATGGTTATACCGGGGGATACAGGAACATTTGGGCACCCCACTACTGGTCCATCATCAAAAATGGGAAACTGTGATAGCCAGGGAACTAAATGACAGAGATTGGGCACAGATCCTAAAACATCCCAGACAAGTCTCTTGCAATATCCAACTTAAAACAATACAGCTGCTAATCCTGCACAGGGGTTAGCTAACACAACAGGCGATACAGAAAATGTACACTACCGCTTCCTCGGATTCTCCTAGATGTTTCCGTCCAGAAGATCCCTTTATTCATATGTTACGGGTTGCCCCTCACTGAAAGGGCTTTGGACTGAAGTCACATTGGGCCTTACCCAAACCACTGAGCTCTCCCCTTGGACTATTATTAAGGCCTGCCTCTAGGGCCTTTTCCCTCTCCCAAAGAAGGCTGTTGTATTATGCCGCTTTATGGCCCTTGCCCTGATGCTGGCTAAAAGGCTAATCACAAAACGTAGGAAATCCCGCGGGGCTTCGGGCGAGGATATGTGGAGGGAAGAAGTTATCAAATGGGTCACTGCTGAAAGGGAGTCGCTGCAGCGCAAGGAGTATAGGGGACTGAGGAAAAAGCAGATTTCAATGGAATGGGCCCAATTAGTAGAACAATTTAGATTAATTACTGCAGATAAGTCTGAAGACTGAAAGAATATTCGGGCCGACCTTACCTGGAGCTTGGCTTGTGACAGATATTTTAAGCAGGAAGACATGTCCAATTGATCCCCTTCAACCCCCCCCCCCCCCCACCCCCTCCCCCCACACCTCCACTGTTTCTGCAATGTCATCCCTGGTGGATGTACACTTTGATTAGGATGATCAGACCATAGGGGCATTGTTATATTGATTTTGGGAGGGTGGGCTTTTTTTGTGAGAGGGAGATGGAGGGTCAATTAGAGTTATAAAATCTTATTAATGTGAATAAATATCCTGACAAATGTATGTAAGTCTATCATCATGCATTCTAATGTAAGTAATATGATGCAAGGACTCAAAGTACTGTTAAATATATGCAACGACTCCTGTAACAACTGCTCAATAACCTTATTATGACATAAAACCAATTGTTACCTAATGAAATCTGCACTTGCAAACCTTGAAAATGAATAAAGTTTGTGTCTTTCAAGAAGTGGCCATTAATGCAGGGTCCAGTTTGATTTATCTACACATCCTGCACGTTCATATTACTACCGCACCGCAGTTCGGGCCATGGACCGCTGTCAGGCGGATCTCTGTCTTTGGGGCTATGGGTAGAGGGGCGCCTTCTTCCATAGTTTATGGTCATGTCTGGCTATGCAAACCTTTTGGAAAGAGCTACAGAGGATTATGGGGGAGATCATGGGGTGGCGCCACCATCTACGGTGAAAACATGTCTCCTGGATATATGGGGGGACCACCCACCACCAAAATGTAACAGGTTGTGGCTTTCGATGGATCTTGTGGTCGCCAAACAAAATTTTGCACATTTATGGGGTGTTGAAGAAGCTTAGACGATGGTGGAGTGGGAACGGGACATGGATTGGTGTATGACAGTGAAAAGTCAATATATCTGGGTTATATTCTGGTTGTCCACGTAAATGGGAGCAGGTGTGGGCCAGATGGCCTGAAGACTGACCCAACCTCAGAACATGGAGGTCATGATCAGGGCTCCCCCTAGCATTGGGGGGAAAATTCATACAGGGCATGAGTTCCACCGAATTTCTTTCTGCTATGATACTGTACATATCTCATTTGTAAGAGATTCCTCCCTAGAGTTGGCACACATAAATGCTATATGATGTACTGCTGCTAACTTTGTTGTTTGAAAATGCAATAAAAAAATATATTTTTTTAAAGAAAGAATTTGGGCCTTTGCCTGTCCTAGCCATTGAAGGTACGAAAACAGTCCTTCTCCCACCCTTGCTGGTTGCAAAAACAAGAGATTTGTGTCAATAGATCTGGTCAAACCGCATTATCTGGCTGATTCTACACAGCAGAACAAGTAGGCTCCTGGGTTACCGGTCTCCTCTCACTACCATACAGGAGGGCTCTATGGAAGCTTTGTTCAGCGATGAAGCTTCTACTCCCTTGCTGGGGACAGCTAACTAAGTATCCCTTCTACTTGTGCCTTCAACAACTACCATACAATCGACTTGTAAAGAAACACAGATTTCACATCTGCAACCTGACAAAGAGGGTATTTACCGCAATGCAAAGTACCACCCTTGGAGTCCACTTCTAGTTCTAGACAGCCTCCCGAGCTATTAAAAATAGATCCCACAGCCTCTGGTTATTGTATCAATTACAATGACTTCTCTTTGGATTCATCTGACCCACCTCCACTTCCAGATCTGAGGTAGATTGTATGTATTCTACTTTTTGTTGAAGAAGACATACTTTTCCTTGTCCTTTGGATTGTTTTTTCCTGCTTCTGAACCAACACTATCTCCCAGAACACTCTGCTGTTGAACTGGTGCACCTGGTTTAAACACAACATTCCTCATCACACAAAGCACGAAGAGCCCTTTGCCTGGTGAATATTTCTACTGTTACGGTTTCTGAGGGAACTGTTTGGGATAGGGTATCATATATTTGGTCCAACTGAACTTCTGCAAATACCATATGCATTTCGCATTTCACAGAATTACATTATCAGCCCTAGTTCTATCTATGATGATTGGGACATTGATACTGAGCATGAGATGCTAGAAGATCTAGAGCATTCAACTGTTTTTAATCCCGATGCAATTTAGGATGGTGCGTCGAATTATGATGAAATGTTCTGTTTTCAACATTATGGTCACCATTTCCTTTATAATGCAAGCACTCCATGTACAGTATTTAATTACACACAACGGGAACACTGCCCTACACCACCACAGGGTAGCTCAAAAACATTTTCACAAATGTTTGCGTACTTTTTCTAAACACAATGCAGTTGGCCGAGGATCTTAATATTCAGGCTCACGCCATCACCAGCAAATAAAAATATGCTCACTGAGGCCAAGATATCCTAAGGGTGTGCTTGGAATAAGTCTGGCATAATCCTGACGTTTATGTTGTCCAGCAAACGCACAGTTTTACTGAGAAAGCATACAGCCGCACAACTTTCTTTCTGCCACTGACTTTCTTTCTGCCACTGTTTTCCCATCTTTAATTTCCTGCTTATTCTCCCTTTTAGTGTTTTCCTCAAAGTCTGATGAGGAAAAATACGTGCGAGTCCCCAAAAAATAGGTGTCAGTGAGCCTCACCATCAATTATAACTGCTCAAATTAAACACTATCATCAACTAAATTCATAAAATGGAAATCTCTATCTAAACCTGTGTATGGTTACACTCAACCTTAAGATCAGAAGTTTCTCTTTAGGCAAACAGAGAAGAACAATTTACATAAATATGGGATAAACACCTTCCTCATTCCTTTTGACAATGTTGTCTGAACTCCTTATTATAGATTTTTATAAAACTATTTTACTCTACTAATAGGAGGGCTGTTAATAGTTTCTAAATCTCTTGTCAAAGGAGGTACTCAATGGTACTGATTACAGAGGGACAAGTAAAGCTATCTATAGACCAGCTTAACACAACCATCATCATGCTAAAGGGAATTCGAAGGAAAGCAAATTTACTTAGCTGTAACACTGAATATCACTGTCCAAATGCGAGATACACAAGACTTTATGTAACATGCAGCATTGTCATTATCTTTTGCAAATTTTAATGGACAAGTTCCTTACCTTAGAATTTTCCAGGCATCAGGCTGGATCAGGAAGGCTTTTGCTCGAACAATAACCCGGTCAGCCGGTAGGTGGCGTTGGTCAGCCCTCGGCACAGTGATGTCAGTTACTTTTCACAACTTTTGACACCAGGAAAGCGGAGCCATGAAGTGCACGGAGAGTGGTGTGTTTAGAACAACTAGGGCCCTAAAAAGGAACAGCCCTGATCCTAACAACCTGTTCCTATTGTGGGGTGGATGGGTGGGTAGGTTAGGAATCTGCAGCTAGATTATGCCTCTACCGGATAAAGAAATACTGAAGGTAAGTAACTTGTCCATCTGATAGAGACATCTAGCCGTAGATTCCTTACCTTAGAATAGACACCCAAGCAATACCATCCCTCTAGGAGGGACTGCGGACAAGTTTAGACCAGGAAATCCTGTAAAACCGAGTGGCCGAAATGGCGGCCCATTGGACTGGACTGTCCAGGCACTAGTGCTTGTTAAAATTGTACAGAGTTGCCCATGTTGCTGCCCACACAAATGTAAAGGACTGGAACTCCACATTGCAATGCCATGGTAGCAGCCTTCGCTCTAGTGGAATGAGCCCTCAAGCCTTCAGGAGGCAATTATTGGCCAGAGCGTAGCAATTTTGCTGCAGAGGGTGACCCATCGTGAGATAGTCCTGTTCCGCACTGCACTACCTTTGTTTGATACAGCGTACCCCAAGAAGAGTTGGTATTCCCCCCGGAACTCATTTGTGCGGTCAAGATAGACCGATAATACTGTTTTTTGGTCCAGATGGTGGTGTTTATCCTCTTCTTTAGAGGGATGCAGAAAAGCTCAAAAATGGGCAAGGCGGCGGATTGCCCCAGTGGAATGGAGTTACCACTTTCGGAAAGAAAGAGACCCTGGAGCGAAGCACCAACTTGTCAGAGAAGATGGCTAGGTGAGGAAGCTTGGATGGCAGAGTCTGTAATTCGCTCACACTCCAGGCAGACGTTATGGCCACCAGAAAGGCTATTTTAATGGTGAGCAGTCGGAGGGGGCAGTTGTGCATAAGTTCAAACGGAAAACACATCTGAAAAGTGTGAACCAAATGAAGGTCCCACTGAGACATAATGAAAGGGGCACGAGGAAACATATGAACAAGCCCCTTAAGAAATCTATTTACAATAGGGTATTTGAATAAGGCGGGTTCGTCTGGCAGCCTCAAGGTGGCAGAGAGAGACAAAAGTTACCCTTATAGAGTGCCCAGAGGAGAGACCTGCTGCATAAGGGTAAAAATAAAGAGTAGGGCTTGGGAAAGGGAAGCAGAAATACGACAATACTTTACGACTTTGTGTCACTGGCAGATGTACACAGGTCTTGGTAGAGGGATATCCGGCTGCCAAAACAACATTATAGACTTCGGGAGGAAGGTCGAATGCTATCAACTGGCACCCCTCAATTTCCACACATGGAGGAGTAGAGTTGACCGGTTCAGGTAGAGAACCCTCCCCTGCTGCTGCGACAAAAGATCTTCCTGAAGGTGCAGCCTGATCAGAGGATCGTTGCTCAGCTGGAGAAGCTCAGGATACCAGACTCTCCATGCCCAGGCCGGAGCCACAAGAATTATTCGGGCCCGGTCGCTCCTGATCTTCTTGAGCACTCTGGACAGGAGTGGTATTAGTGCAAAGGCGTACAGGAGGCCCGAGCGAGTGCTGCCTTGGAAACTCCAGCAGTTTTCCAAGTTCTTTGGCGGAGGGAAACCGATCTAACCAAGGTTCTCCCTACTGCTGAAAGAGACCTTGCGCCACCTCCGGATGGAGGCGCAATTTGTGATCAGCTAAGCATCAATGGCTGAGTTCGTCCACCCCGATGTTCAGGAAACCTGCCAGGTGTTGAACCACCAGGGAAATGCCCTGCTGTTCCAGCCATATCCAGGGAGAGAAGGGTCTCTAGACAAAGGGTCCACAACCCCACACTGCCCTGTCTGTTGCAGTACCACATGGCGGTGGTGTTGTCCGTGAACACTCAAATTATCTTTCCCTTTATCGAAGGAAGAAAGGCTTTCAGTGGCAAGTGAATCAATCTGACCAAGTTGATGTGGAGTTCGGATTCCGCCGGAGACCGGAGTTCTCGGATCTCCACCTCTCCCACAGATCCGCCCAATCCCAGGAGTGACTCATCTGTCACTACTGTGTGGACTGGTTTTTAGAAAGGAGAGGGGTCTGCCTCTGACCGAATCACAGCCTATTAGCCAGCACTGCAGGTCCCGTGCAATTCTCTTCGACATCTGGACCATGTCGGAGAGATTCCCTGATGCTGCATTCACTGAAACTTCAAGTCCCACTGCAGAGACCGCTTATGCCATCTGGTATGTGTCACTAGCAGGAGGCCATGAGACCATGCAGCTTCAGAGTAATTCTCAATGAAATCCAGGATAGAGGCTAAAACAATGGTAACATAGCCTGAATATCCTGGACTCGCTGCTCAGGAGGATAAGCCCGAAACTGCACTGTGTCCAGAACAGCTCTGATGAAAAGAAGGGTCTGAGAAGGAGTCAGGTGTGAATTCGGAACGTTGCTAGAGAACCTCAGTGAGTGCAGAAAGTGTGTCTAGTGTGGCGGTGGGAGAGGACAGCAAGTGGAGCATTATGAACTGGAAATGCTCGTGGGCTTCTGTAAACCGCAGGTAGTGCAGATGGGTAGGTAGGACGGTAATGTGAAAATAGGCGTCCTGCAAGTCCCACCCTACCATCCAGTCTCCTGGGTCCAGGGCAGACATGACCTGGGATAGAGTGAGCATTTAGAACTTTTCCTTTTGGAGGAAGTAGTAGAAGGTTTTCAGATCTAGGATAGGACGAAGTCACTTGTCCTTTTTTGGGACCAAAAAGTAGAAGGAATCGAACCACAGTCTCCTCCTGGCACCAGAACCCCCTCTATGGGCATCCCTAGGCCACAGACACAGACTTCCTCCTGAAGCAAGTCTACTAACGCGACCTACCAGCGCACAGGGGTATTGCTCGACCAAAATCCTTCCAGATTCAGCCTGACGCCTGGGAAATTCTTAGGT
This sequence comes from Lissotriton vulgaris, assembly GCF_964263255.1. Classification (NCBI taxonomy): domain Eukaryota; kingdom Metazoa; phylum Chordata; class Amphibia; order Caudata; family Salamandridae; genus Lissotriton; species Lissotriton vulgaris. The sequence goes on along the minus strand of NC_141691.1, from coordinate 1,592,259,315 downwards.
AAGGAATCTGCATCTGCATGTCTCTATCAGATAACGGAAACATATCTCTATTACAAAGCCTTTCAGAAAAGAAAAGAAAATGGTTTACAAAACACATTAAAATGTATTGCCACTGGTACCATGCTAGCCATAAAAGCTGAAAAGCAGATCTCTCATTTTAATAAGACAGTGGCAGACCAGATACAGAATGGAGCATAGTCAAAGTTATCCAAGTTTCATTTAGATGATTTACGTAAGATAGCAGTGTCCCATGTTCAAACTCTTCTTCCATTCTGAATATTCAATAGAATTGCACGCTCATCCCTTCCCGAAAGGAATTACACAAATACAATTTGAATAACCAAAAATGTATATGCTGAAATAACAGATCTACTTGAAGGTCAGTCTTGAAGCCAAGCATCTGAATGCTAAATTCCTGTGTGCATTCCGATTGGTTTCTTTCTTCGACTCTATCTGAAGAAACATTCTCTGACAAAACCTAGAAGCCTTGGCTTCCTACTCCTGTAAAACGCAACAGTGACCAACCACAAAGATGGGTCAACTGCCCCATTACATATTTATGGGCAGATGATTCAATAGCAGTTTGGGCATCAGCGGTTTTAATGTTTCCAAGACTCCATATATGTAACTTGTACATCAATAACTTTCTTAAGTTATGCGGTTTTCTTAATAAAGAAGTCAACAACCTAGGATGTTATGACACTGGAACAGAATATAAGTCCGATGAAAGAGGGCAGGGCAGGGCAGAGAAAGATACAGTAGAAAATGAAATTACCATACTTCAAGATAAGCCACACAGAACGGTACGAAGGATGAAAAGGGTGCAAATGTGAGCATGTTTAAACCCTTGAAAATTACTGTATTATACAAATCATCTATTATTTAAAATAAAAAGTTTTGAAGAGAACATTAACATATAAATATTATTTCCCAACCAAAATTATCACTTATATTATTACCCATCAACCTCGGTAGGTAACTTTTTAACTCACTTAGCAATCTTGCCACCAAAGATACTGTACTCTATTTGCCAAGAAGGTTAAAAACCAAAGTAAAACGCATTATAAAAGATACATCATAGGACTGTATGTTATAAATTAGAAATACATCAGTGCTTAGTAAAAAAAAAAAAAAGAAAAATACTCAGCAGACAGGGAAACAATCAAGGCACCTTTGTGAATGGATGGGAGAATGCCTAGGCAATCAGAAGAAATTGGCAGGCTCGGAGATAAAAGAAATATAATATGTACATACCTAAATCTTTGGGAATGATAGCCTGAAGCGGCAAACCCTATCACTTACAACAAATACCTAACATCTTGCCAAGCAACCAAAATAACAAGAGACTTACCTTCAGTAATGCACTTTTTGGACACAATATCAAACCACAGATTCCTCTCCCTTCGATTATTCCCAGACACCAGACTTGATTCAGAATTTGTTCAGCAATGTTCCATGCATGGCAGTAGATGACACCCTACGGCTTGGCGGTGACTAAAAAATGTCCCAGAAGTGATGAAGTGGGGATGCATTTAAATGCCACCCCTGTGCACGGATGTCCATTTCTTAATCCTCCTTCCCCTGTGCTTCTTGTTGTGGAGTGCTATGAACAAATTACAGGTGACAGTGGGAACGTATATTGACGTTCAGGAGTCCACTTAGCAAAACAAGGGAGGTGGGAAGGCAGTGAGGAATCACAGAAAGCATGTTACTGAAGGTATGTAACTTGTTATACTGATGAATACTTTTAATAGAATAGAAGATTCCTCACATTTAGAATAGATATGATAGCTGTACCTCTCAAATGTGGAGGGTCTCATTAGTGGACTGAGATTGGGAAGTCTTGCAGGACTGAATGGACAAAATGGCCCTGCTATCACACCAAGCTGTCAAGGAAGTAGGGATGTTTGAATGTGCGAACTGATGCCTATTTCGCAACCTGAAAGATATCCATGACCGGCACATCCCCGTAGCCAATGCCATTGTAGCAGCCTTGCCCTTAATAGTTTGAGGCTACAGGCCTTATGGAGACTTCTTAGCCAGCATGTAGCAGATTTCAATCCAGAGATCTAGCCACCTGGATTTAGTCTTCTTTTGCACAGCTTTGCCTTTCTTGGTGCTAGTGAACCCAACAAAGAGCACGGCATATAAACAATGGTTTTTTGTACAATTTAGAAACCCATTGGGTCAAACTGGTGGAGCCTCTCCTCTTTGATAGATATGGTGCAGTAAAATGGCTGCACGATGATTGATGGACTGCCATGGCAGGAATGTAGCCTGAGTCTGCAGCACTAATTTGGAAGTAAATGAAGTAGGAAGGATGCAAGGAAAGCACCTGTAGCTCATGTACACCCTACTCAGAAGTGATGGCAATAAGAAAGACTGTCTTGATTGTCAGAAGCCATAGTGAGCAGCTGTGCTTAGGTTCAATGGCCTGAACATAAGGAACATCAGAACTAGAAGTCGGCCCCATTGAGGAATGACAAATTGTCATGAAGGGAACATACACGTAAGGGTCTTCAGAAATTATATCACTAGTGAGGATTTAAAGAGGGCTGGTCTGGAAATTAGGAAAGTTGAAAGTGCAGAGAAGTAACCTTTGACTGTGCCCACTGCAAACCAGTGCTGGGCTAAAGACAAAACAAACATCAATACATCTGAGAATTTGGCATGCAGAGTCTAGATAACGAACCATACCCACTAGGCCACAAATGTTTCCCAGTGCATGCCATAAATGGACTTCGACGGGCGTCTGGCTGAAAGAATGACCTCTACCACTTCAGAAGGCAAGTCAAAATAATTTAGCTTTCACTGTTCTGTCTCCAAGTAGGGAGGTGTAGGTTGCATAGATTCGGATGCAGGATCCACCTGTTATTGAGACAGTAGGTCCCCTGAAGTTGTAGCTGTAACAGTGGGAAAATGGTTAGGTGCTCCAAGTACCTCACTCTTCTGGTCTAGTCCGAGGCTACTAAGATGACTTGGGTGCAGTCTGCCCTGCCTTTTTTTTAGAATTCGAGGCAGAAGAAGCAGTGATGGGAACACATACACAAGACCAGTGTCACTTGGAAAAACTCTTCCTAATGACCTTTGGGGAGGAACCTACAGGGTGCAGAAGCTTTTATACTGTGAGTTCCCAACAGTGGCTAACAGTTCTAGCCAGGGCACACTCCATTTGTCGAAGATGCTCTGTGCCATCTCAGGATGGAGATGCCACTTGTGGTCAACGTTTGCTCAGAACATCTACTCTGGCGTTCTTATATCACATTAAGTGGATCGCTACCATAAAGATCTGGCAGCTCAAACCATCTCCACCGAAAAAGGGCCCCCTGGTACTGTATCCAGGACTCCACCCTGCCCTGCTTGCTGCAGTATCACATGGCGGACATATTGTCTGGTAAGATCCATACAAGCCCTTTCCTCGATGGTCGACAGGAAGACTATCAAGGCCAAATTGATTGCATGCAGCTGACAACGTTATTAGATCTGGTACACGCTCAGGCACAGAAGGAATTGGCATGGACCCGGGGCCAGTAGCATCTGGAAAATTTGGAGCACTGCTTCCTTGAAGGTGATTACCTGCTATAGGTTGGACCGAGGAAATCGGGCCATGTCAGTCCCAAATGTAGAACTGACTCACACTCAAAAGACTCCAGTCCTTTGAGTGACACCCTTGCAACTTCTTGCCATACTCTTAAATGTCGGGATGGGAACAAGTCCTGTTGAGCCTTCTTGCACATATTATGTCACATGTTTTACTTACTTAAACAAATATGAGCGGGAAAGAGACTTCCCGCGGGACCAAACTCGCGACGGTGGTCAAGAACAGTTTTGTAACTTAGAGAGGCAACTCTGTTTTGATTTCAAACTCTTATGCTTAGAAAACGGGGTAGCACTTATATGTGGCTCGGATTTATCATTTCTAGGAACGAAGTCATGGGGAGCACTGCTAAAAAATATTCTTAGGATCACATCCGGGCCTTGGGAATAATCTAAATGCAAAAACGATGTGGTTAGAAGTATCAATCAGAGTGTATGTGCGTATAGTGTGAGTATATATATATATATATATATATATATATATATATATATATATATATATATATATATATATATTTATTTTTTCCAACAAAGGCCCAAGCATTTCGAAGGACGCACTCACAGCCAATGCGAACCAAGGTTCATAAACAAAGAATCAACCGGCAATGATATTTCCAGGATCCATGGATGCGCCCTCGTGTATTCTGGGATATAATGTCCTGCTCGAAACGCGTTGCAGCATTACAAATCATCGACAATAAATCCTGGAAATATCATTGCCGGTTGATTCTTTGTTTATGAACCTTGGTTCGCATTGGCTTGGGCCTTTGGTGGAAAATTATATATATATATATATATATATATATATATATATATATATATATATATATATATATATATATATATATATATATATAAAAACAAATTGAGGTTCGATGCAACCACAAGAACTCGAATTGTAATGCAAATATTGTCAATGATGATTCACCCTGGTGCTTTCCATGAGGATATGTGCTATAGAAGAAGCATCCAGTTAAGAACAAAGACTGAAGAAACCACATACATACACAAACAGTCCAGTTTCATTTCATAAATTATCTGCTTTATATGTATCTGAGCAATGTTAATTAGAAGTATGCAAAGCAGAGTATTCTCTCGTAAACAATACTTTTTCATCCAGCTCCTTTCTCCCAGTTTTCTTGTCCTGTTCATAGTATCGTTGAAGTTCAGCTTCCTGTTTTTCTTCTTCCTCTTTCCTCCTCCTTTCTGTCTCTTTTCGCCTTTCCTCAGCTACACGAATAAGTTCTTCATTCTGCAATCTTTGCTGTAAAGATAATATACCAGTTGAACTCAAGAAAGGTCAAGAGCCCAACATATATAATAGAAGACAAGCACTCTATATAGAGAACACCACACACTTAAAACACAAAATCTATGACAATTATGAAAGAAATGAAGGAACAGCATAAGTTACATTTAGATTTATATGAACATGTTGTGAAGAATTTGTATTACTTGCACATGTCACATCCATTGAATGACACTTCCAGAAATCACACAAGGTTAGCCTCTCACAAAAACATAAATATTCAAAAACATATTATATAGTGGCAGTAGCCACCATATAGTTATAGTTAGGATTCCAAGAGAGGAATTCCTCAGATTTTTGATTGGTATTAACTTTGCCACCATTTGGCAAATCTCCACAAAAAAATTGCAGAACTTTTTCTACATTGGGTTATGATGAGAAGGTTTGTGGTGATTGGTAAAGGGGGTGCAAAGAAAAAAGGAGGGCACCTAAAAAGTTTTCTGCAAATACATTTTCCATCGACTAGTTAAACAGATGTAGTGACAAAATGCATTTTGATGACATTTGGCAGGAATACAGATTATGGTGTGGTAAGGGTACTTTGTTATTTATTATTTATTTATTTATTCAAGAGTTTTATATAGCGCTGGCAAGACCCGGAGGTATCAGAGCGCTTTACATGAGGTTCCACAAAAATTACATAACAAGATTACATCAGTTCCAATTCACATCAGATGTTAGACAAACAAATGCCAGAGCATAGAAGACGAGTTGATGGAAGTGTAGAGGGGAAGGGGGTAAGGGTAAAGGGATAGCGGGGAGATACGGTAGAGAGACGAAAGGAAAGTCTGTCCAAAGTCCGGCTGGGTAGGTGACGGTCAAGGGGAAGTCCCAGAACTCATCTCCTCAATAGCTATCAGGTAGCTCCACCGGGCATTGGCCAAATAGCTCGGTCTCAATGGGAAAAACAATTAAAGAAACACGTAGGGCAAAATAAATGGAGCATAGAGGGGAGGGGATTTGGAAGGAGAGAAAATGGGGGCATGGGGCAGAGACAACAGGGAGAGACGAAATGAAGTCTGTCTAACGGACGACTGGGTAGGTGAAGACCAAGGAGGGAGACCTCGGCTCATCTCCCCTATAGCTAAACCAGGTAGCTCCATCGGGCATTCGACAAAATAGTTCAGTCTCAATACATTGAGAGAGGAGAGAAGGAGAGACAAAAATAGAGGGAGGATGCGGGAAGAGACGACAGGAGAGACGAAAAGAAGTCTGGCTGAAGACCAACTGGGTAGGTGACGTCCAAGGAGGGAATCCCCGACCTGTCACCCCTATAGCTAAACCAGGTAGCTCCATTGGGCATCAGACAAAATAGCTAGATCTCAAATGACGAGGGAAAATTCACAGATAGACAGGGTGGGGACTAAGGGCCAGGACAGGTGAAGGCAAAGGTCAGCAGCAGGAAAGTGAAGAGGAGTAGAGCAAGGAGAAAAACAGGGTGGGAACTAGGGCCAGGACAGGTGAAGGCAGAGGTGAATAGCAGGGGGTATGGTTAAAGGGGTAGGAGGGAGATATGACGGAGACAAAGGGAAAGTCTGCCCAGGTCCGGCTGGGTAGGTGAGGGCCGAGGGGGAAGTCCGCAGCCCATCTCCTCTATAGCTATCTGGTAGCTCCATCGGGCATAGGCCAAATGGCTAGGTCTCAACAGAAAAACAGTTAATGAGTATAGAAGATGAGAGGAAAGGAGCGTAGAGTGGTAGGGGTTAGGGTAAAGAGGTGAGCGGGAGGAACGACGGGGAGACGAAGTAAGACTGTCCAAAGTCCGGCTAGGTAGGTGAAGGTCGAGGGGGAAGTCCACAACCCATCTCCTCTATAGCTATCAGGTAGCTCCACCGGGCATCGGCCAGATAGCTAGGTCTCCGCGATCGGAGGTAAATTCATCACGTTCTACTTCTTGATGGGGGAGAGGTGAAGGTCAGTAAGATGTCCAGTTTTTGTCCTAGAGTAATAGCACAACATGGTGTGGACCACCCAGTTCTGACACCTTTTATGCCAAGGGCGCTGTCGCACAGTGCTGCTCATGCCCGGCAGTGTGCTTGCAACTTACGCTTTGTTTTTGTATCTCACTCTTGTGAGGGGTCCTCTCCTGGTTGTGATGCGTTGATGGCTGTTTGTAGCAGTTTGGGGGAGGGGGGGTTTGGGAGGGATCTCCGCTCCTACAGTGGTTTTAGTTTCGGTTTCGCAGAGTCCGTCTTCTTTTTTTTTTGTTTATTTATTGCGGTGCAGCCCGGTGATGTTGTCAGCCACAGAGCCCAAACTGAAAAAAGCTACAACTTGGCGACTCAAGCGTGGTCTGAAGCGCATGGGGGTCTTGAATTATAGCTAAGAAACGAACCCGGAGAGGTGCTGGTCGTTAGTTGCACTGCGCCGTTGGCCGCCATTTTAAAGTCAGGTAAGCACGGAGATGAAAAACTCGGCGGGGAATGTCCCGCACAGAAGCCCACACTCTGTGACCCCACAGAGCGATGAAGCCAACGGGAATCCAATTAAATGCAGGCACCAGGAATACCTTCAAGAGGGCTCACAGTTATCGGTGTCCTCGGAGCAAGTCCAACCGCCATTTTGTATACTGTTGTCTTCTCCCTTACTGCAAAAAACACAGTTGGACAGAATGGATAGCTTGACTCCAGTGATGTGGAGAGCCTGGGACTCACGTCTGAGCATACCCAGCCCACTCGGGGTGAGAATTTCAAAAAACACAGTTGATGGACAGAATGCAGAACAATGTCTTACATTCACCCCAGTACAAAGATATGGGCCTAAATCCATCGTTTATTTGCACTCCACACCACCCTAGGTCAGACTGGATAGCTTGACTCCAGTGATGTGGAGAGCCTGGGACTCACGTCTGAGCATACCCAGCCCACTCGGGCTGAAAATTGCATTAAATCTAGCCAGAAACCGGTCCTTGGATGCTTGATTCCGGTCTAGGAAAGACATGGCTTGGTAGTTCGGGCTGGACTGTTCCCATGAGGCACAGGGTCAAGGCTGATTTGCATATAGCCATTGTCTGACCTAGGGTGGTGTGGAGTGCAAAAAAACGATGGATTTAGGCCCAGATCTTTGTACTGGGGTGAATGTAAGACATTGTTCTGCATTCTGTCCATCAACTGTGTTTTTTGCAGTCTTCTCCCTTACGCCACAGATTATAGATGGTGCGGCGGTCTTAAATACGATCTGGGCAGCTCTACATGTGCCCCTCACTCTCCGATTCAGGAGGGAGGGTCGGATGAAGGAGCTCTACAGCCGATCTGAGCCGAGCCGGAGCAGCGCATGGTGCTATATTAGGCTCCAGTATATAGCGATACCTAGCGATGACAAAAATAATATGAATGGTGTGAAGAAATTGGGTGTATCATATGGTGTGTTTGTGCCACATCAGCATGTAATACACTTACCAGTCCCTTTAGGATTGGTAAGTTTTGTTTATTAAATCTTTAGCTCAAACCTGGGTAGCTGTGGGTCTGAGCAGCAAAGCTTACACAATGGAACAGTAAAGCATTTAAATAGCACCTAAACAACTGAAGAAGTTATCAATGAGACATTCAAAAAATCTGGCACCAATGCAATAAAATAGACTGCATTTTTATGTAGTGCTAGACTCCAAAATGAAAAAGATCCACCGGAGATATAGAATTTACAAGATATATTAATTCAAAACAATTTGCTCAACCACAAACAATTCAATGAATTTAACATATATATAGCGCTCACATAGTCACTTTGGGCAATCAAGTCCAGTAGGGAGTGTGTCAGGGGACCAGCAAGGTCAGCAGAAACAGTTACCGTAGCAGATGTAGCAGATGAAGCAGTTCTCAGTCAGTTCCAGGCACTTTATCGCCTTTATAATGGATTCTTATGGAAATGGTCCTGATGCAAGGGATGAAGAATACTGAAGCTGCTGAGGATGTAATGTGGTTACTGGGGATCTTCCTCCAGCTACTCCTCAGTCCACAAAGGGGTTGACGCAATCCTGGTAAAAGGGCCGACAGCCCTCTAAGCCCTCTCAGTGCTGGTAGAAGTCCAGTCGCCGCCACTGGGCTACAAGTCACCCAGTATTGCAGTCACAGTCAAATCCTTTCCCAGGCAATATATCTACTTCTGGGCAACTAAGCTGCATTCAGATGACTCTTCTGGGTTCAGCAAACAGTGGTGCAATGAGAGTGTCTGGTCCCAGTCTCTGGTACTGCACAGCAATGGTTGGCAGTGGTATGAAGATTTTGGATTACCAACTTGCCCAAGCAGGCTTTTCCGCTGTTGTGACTCTGCAGTGATCAGGATGTCAGTATACCGACACTTGGAGTCAGTTTGCTTTGGTTGGGATCTGGAGATTACCACTCCACGAGCGGGACAAAGCAGACACATTCCCTCTTCTTTCCTAGCCACCTGGTTCAGCAAGTGCAGTCCACACCGGCGCAGCCTCTGTGAGTTCCACAGTGCAGCAACGCAGTCCTTTCCTTCTTCAGTCCTTCTTCCAGTCCACTTGAGATACAAGTCCTGGGTGAGCCCTATTTATGCTCATATGTGCCTCAAGGTAGAAGCGGTCAATAACTAACGGGCTACCAGAATCCATCCCTCCTGATGACCCCTTCCTGGGAAGTATGGCACCTGGCTATCCCAAGATGCACCATTCTGCCTCCTCCCAACATGGCAGAACCCCTCTTTCAGCGCCCAGAGTGCCCTAGCCCAATCCAGAGGTGTGGCTACTATGAGGGTTACAGGTCCATGGAAAACCAGTTTAACAACTTGCTTCCCCTTCCATGTCTCTAGTGCCAGCTTGTCTACCTAAACAATACAGCGGCTCAAGTGTTGCCCATTTGCCCTTCAAAGGCTCCTTTGAACCTCGCCTTTTGGGCTAACACCTGTGTGGCATAGTGCAGGAGAAAAGTCACACCTCTCTCCCATGTAGACCCCTATTGTCTCCTGCCCTGGGAGTGGTTAGACCAGCTCCCCAGGAGGGCAGAAAGCTGTGTGCAGGACAGACCCAGAGTACAAGAGTAAACAGGCACTGGAAAATGTGGGCAACTTAAGTGGCAACTTCTAAAGCAGCACTCTGTCTAGCAATTGTATTAAATTCAATGTAACCATTACATCAGATTTAATGCACAGATTCTTTTGATACATTGGTGTACCAACTGTTGTAGTCCTATTCAGAAGTTAGCAGGGCTGAGTTGTCAGCCTGTAACTCTGTACTTGCCAATGGGGCTACTAGCCTTTCCACAGTAAAAACAATAATTTAGGTTTTTTACTGCTGGAAAATGTAGAATTACATGCCCCAATGTTTACTATAAAGAAACCTGCATTAGAGCTTGTTAGGTCTACCTTAGAGATAACTTACATATATTAAAAAAGAAGGTTTGGGCTGTGCCATTACTTTAATGGCAAAGTCGATTTAGCAGTTTTAAACTGCTCTTCCATTCTGCAGTGGCTGAGGTTCATGAGAGGTACCTCAACTTACAGCCTCTTGGTACCCCTGGCACCATATACTAGGACTTCCAAGTGAGTTGGGCTATGCTAATTAGAGAGAAACCAACGTAAAGCGCCCAAGGTCCAACTCCATTTTAAGTAAGCCCCTATTCCATCTTAGGTAACAGAAGTCGCCATCTTCTCAATTTTAGGTAATGAGAGTCTCCATTTTCACCCCAATTTATGCAGAATCATTGTCATGTCTGCCATTGATGCAGATGTTGTCAGACCTTATCTTTCCTCAAGCTGTGAAAGTGCCAAGCCATTCAGATAATGACACAGATATAACACCTGATGCAACATCAGTTTGGGACAGGTGTCTAGTTATCACAATGTCAAGGTCAAATAAGAACAAACACAGACATATAGCCAAAATAGTGTAGTCTGAACTGACGTCCATTTACCTTAAATGTTCATAAGGATATGTCTGGGATGCGCACCTTGATACACATAGGTTATGTCAGACACTCCTGAACTTATTGCACATAGTTTATGTCAGACATTCCTAAACTTATGTCAGAAATTCTAATCTCCGATAAGATTTAATATGCGATATATGGAGGGACATATCTGGCTATGAGTTTCGTATTATAACAGCAAATAGGGCCACAAACCAAGAATTGATTATATTCTGGTCAGTCAAAGTCTGAGGGAGAAAGTTGAGGATATTGGTTATTTGACACCCCATGTCTCTGACCATTCAGGGGTTTGGATGGATCTGGAAGGCAGGCAGAACATCAGGGCCTGGACTTTTGATCACACCCTGCTTCTTGAGAATAATGAGACGAAGCATCTATCCCAGGTGACAAGGGTTTTTTGTGTTATAACATAGGATCTGCTACGACTTCGGTCGTTTGGGACTCTCTGAAGGCTTTAGGGTGAGAACAAGAGCAGGGTCTGCTTTTTGACCAAACAGTATAGAGAAGAAGTGGCACTTAAGGAAGCAGAGATGAGGGTAGCAGAGTTGGGCTTGAACACTGGGGTGGATCTTGAGAAACAGCAGAAAAAATCTGGATAGGCTGAAAGAACCTAAAGAGCAGCTAGATACCATCTTCCAGACTAGGGTCACACGTAGATGGGAGGCGAGTAAGCTTGCCCATTTTGAGTAAGGCGAGGGTGCTGGCAAGTTGCTGGCCTGTAAGGCTAAGTCAGACAGTACGCGTAACTTGATCAAACAAATTGATAACACTGATGGGATTACGGTCCTGTCTACAGATGAGGAGATAGGGGCACCTTCTTTGATTTCTTCCAAGATGTATACTGAGAAGACAGGGTGGTTGATAGATCTGAGGCTGTGGAATGGTTGAGTGGATCCACGCTCAGCCCCCTGAATTTTATTCAGTAGGAAGATCTTGAGCAGGATATTTCACAAGAAGAGGTTAAAAAGGCCATCTTAGCCTGTAAGGGGAGGGGAAAGCTGCAGACCCTGACGGGCTGCCAATAGAGCTCTATAGATATTTGGGGTAAGTGATAGTCCCAATCTTGACACAGCTTTTCAATGAGATTCTAAGTGTTGGAACAAAGCTTTCAGGCTCCAGGGGAGAGGCAACCATCACCTTGAGTTTGAAAGCAGGGAAGAATCCAGCGAGTTGTGGGTCATATAGACCCATCTCAATGCTAAACGCAGACTATAAAATGTTTGCCGGGATCCTGGCAAGCAGGCTGGGATCAGTGGTAGGAGGCATACCACAAAAAAGGGTTTGTCAAGGGCAAGAACTTACACGACCTCACATATGATTTTATAGGTGCCATTGACTTAGCTACAACCTCGCTTCCCCTCGCAGCCATGACTTTAGACGCCACCACGGCCTTTGATAGGGTCTACTGGGTTTATTGGTCGGCGGTCCTGAAGAAATGTAACTTGGGCGAGAAGTTCCTCAGAGACATCCAGCTGATATATGAAGACCCCAAAACTGCTGGTAAATGGTAATCTAAGTGGTCCTTTTAAAATCACGCGGGGCACTAGGCAGGGTTGCCCTCTATTTCCCCTGCTGTTTGACCTGTATATTGAGCCATTTACCCAATGGTTAAGGGAGGACTAGAACATTCTGCCATTTAAGAATGGGGGATGGGAGAGGAAGGTGGGCCTTTATGCTGACAAGATCTTGGTTCTCTACTTGGATCTCTCAACGGCCCTTCTGGTAGTTTTAGAGCTTGTGCAGGATTTTGGTCAGATATCTGGGTACAAGATTAACGCAGAAGACTGAGGTCATGGCGTGGAATTCGGGGGAGAGCCAGCATCAGACCAAGTGTGACATGAGGTATCTGGGGTCAGAATAGTCCAGGACATCAATAATATCCCAGAGACCAATCTGGCCAATGTAGCAAGGGAGTGTCAGCAGCTCATGAGGTCCTGGGTTTACCTCCCTTTCCATCTTTGACAAGATAAATCCGGTGAAGATTGTAGTACTCCCTAAAATTACCTTCCTCTTTAATGTCATCCCACAACATTTCGATACATTGCTTATAGTTAAGCTTTAGCCATTCATTCATTCATATAGGCTTACAGGGGGACCAGGATTGCCTGGAAGAAGCAGAGGGGTAGGAGGGAGAAGGAAGGACTCTAGTTGCCAGACCTGCAATACTATGCCTGGGCTTTACAATGTTCCCATTCCAGGATGCTTAAAAAAACTCCGGAAAGTGCGGGGGCTGTGGTAATGTTATCCACTATGTTAAAGGGCATCAGTCTGTCTCAGGAGGGCTTCTTGTTCAAGTATGGAGAACCTAAATTCTTCAAGAAGATTAACTTAAAAGTCCTACAGGAAATGGCAAGAACATGGGCTGATATCAAACGGCTGACAGGTCTCAACTATTTATCGAGTCTGGCACCCCTGTGTGATTCTCCCGGTGCACCAGAGTGCCTGAAGGACAGACTGGCACTACCTCTCAGAGCGGCTGGGCTGAAGGTGTGGGGAGATCTGGCTCAAGAGGGCATCCTCTTATTTGGCCATCACTTCAAAGTATGGTGGAAAGGGGGCTATCTAAATTTAAATACATCCAGTTGCAGAGCTGGGGCCAAAACTTGAAAATACCCACTGGCATAGGTAACACCTTGGAGGAACAACTGGTGGTTAGACCTATAGGAACAAAGGAGGATTCCACTTAGCACTGGTGCATCGAGGAGTAAATTGACGGGGATTTCAAACTGGCCAAGGAACTGTGGGGTGCCAGTTCGCCAAATGAACATTGGGAACACACTTGGCAAGCATCTTTTTGCACCCTGTTTGACATCATAAAACCAACATGACTGAGAAGGAATCACTTGTTTACAGTTCATAGGGCCTATTTAACACCATTAAAGCTGTCAAAGATGTCAGCTGTAAGAAATGTGGCTTGGAGAGAGCGTCTGATATACACATGTTTGTGGAGTGCTCGACTCTTGCGGAATTTTGTGAAAAAGTAGGAAAAACCACCTCAGAGATCCTAGGCCTTAAAATTCAAATAAACCTGATCTTGATTATTTTGGGAATATCTAAAGAAATTATGGGCTCTGAAAGATGGGTAGAATGTGTACCTCCTAGGCATGCTGAGTGGTTGTCCTCGGTGCTTGCAGTATCTAGGTTGGACCGGAGTCGAGCCCAGAGTAGGAGGAAGAAAGCCGTAGGAGTTCCTTTACTGAAAAGGTCAAATGCTGAGTCTGGTGAGACTGGTTAATACTCTTTATTTAAATTCATGGATCCTATGATTATGCCTCTTTGGATCTCTCCTGACTGTGTTGATCACCCTCTCCTCCCCCGTTGCCAACATTAACAGTCGCCAGGTTAACATAGACTATGTGGGAGAGTGACCGTGCCCTTTCCCTTGGGATAGAGTTATACTGGTCTACTGATGGACTGCTGGGCGAGAGTGTTTTTTCTTTTCGCTCTCCTTTACACCAGCCTACTTTTCTCTATTAACGAGTAATAGTACGGGTGGCTAGCACGCTCATTATGGTCTGAGGCGAATGAGTATGAAAAGAAATGTATAAAAAAAAAAGATTTAATATTTAAGGACTACCCTCTCACCACTTGGGAGGAGAGTCTTTTGCCCAGATTATCGCACAAGATTTTGCGGGAGATGTTCTTGACTACTGTAGTGTACCATAAAGATACTACATCATACTTAATACAGATTCCAGGAGAAAGAAAACTGCTGCGGCGTGTTTTCCTTACGCAGGGAACGCTATCTTCACGTCTCACTGATAACAACAGCATTTGCTGTGAACAAAGCATGCAGTGCGTTGCATCTGCCTAAGGAAGTCTAGATTAAAAGATCTGCTTCCCATGCTCTCCTAGTGTAGAGCATAGAAGTAGGTTTTAGGGTGTTAAGTTTTAAATAATATTTTAGCAACGTTAGAATTGTCCATTTTATTCTCATTGTTCACAACATGCCTATTTGCATTTTTTATAATATTCTGAGTGGCTATTTTGGATTTGCTGAGAAACAGGGTCACCGTGTTGCAACAAATGCTTTTGTTTAAAAGTGTTTATCCATTCTTCGTACCATGTGTGTGTACGTTTTGTAAAGAGAAAAATAGGATTGTTTCCGGCAACTCGGTACCTCCAATCCCGGTTTAGGGATTCCAAGTCACCAAAAAGTAATGATTCCACTTCAACAATTTGTTGGGTGGAGTTCTGCAGAGCTACAATAACTTGTATTTCGTATTCAGCACTGGTGCATTGAACCAAGTTCACCTGTGTCACCAATGAGTAGGAAAGCAAACCTTGTAGAACTAAACCTGTGTCATCATTTACGCAACAGCTAGCACCCAGTGTGGGGCTCATAGCTTGCGGTTATGCATTGAGCAGTTTTTTTACATTATTCACACACATGAACCATTATTATTTCATTACGGAGACGTCCTTCGTAATTATGGTTACCTTCCTGCCAGGGATAGGGTAGCACATATGTCTGAAGACTTTTCAAGTTGACTCATAACAGGATATTACCCATTTAGTGTATTTTCTCATTCTTGGATTCAATTTTAAAGGATACAGGCACCCACAGGGCTAAGGTGCCCCCTGAAAATCCACCAACTTCTATTGTGGTAACTGACTGGTAACAGCCAGCCTGCTACCCTAGACACGTTTTTGACCACCAAAGGTTAAGGCCTTTGCTCTCAGGAGGTCAGGAACAAAGGCTGCTCAGACAAAGGGTGATTGCACCTCCTCTGACAAGCCTGAGCCCCCATGTTGGTTCAGCCCAACTGTCCTCCCAGTCCAAACCTGCAGTCTCTTTTCATAAACACCAATACCCAAAGGCTAACATTGGGCATGAGACACTATATTTCACCATTGCATTCAGCAGCCCTAGTGCCGCAGGAGGTGACCTGCTGCTGCTGCCTTAAACCTTGCCCCATACTGACGTTAAGTCCAGGAGTTTGGCTTAGTAAATCGCTGCACTATACCTGTATACCGTACATGTTTTTCCTCCCATAGGATAACATTGCAGTTACTGAAAGTGTTGACTCCTGAAAACTTAATGTATTTCTCTTGCAAAATGTACTTACCTGATAGTATTGATTCTGGTGCCTAAATATATATATGAAGACGTGTTATTTTTTTATAAATTGGTGTGATGCTCTTTATTGAGTCGTGTGCATCATTTATTGGCTGAGTGTGTACTTTGCAGTTGTTCAACACTCCTCTTTGAGAGCCTAAGGCTGCTCGACAACACTACCCCCTAGAAGAGCACCTTGGGATTCCTACAGCAAGCTCCTACACACTCATAAGGGAATACCTAGACTCTTCACACAGTATACCTCTTTTTGGAACACTATATAAAGAGCCGGCTTCCTACAGTTAAGCATTGTTAGAAATTACTATAAAGAATGTGTAGAGAGAAGTTATAAGGTTAGGAACACAGATGACAAAAATGTTTCCTGTAATTAATATGTAACTGCTAAGTAACTCATTACTTGACCTTTGTAAAGAAGCATTGTACGTTTTGGTATATAAGTGGCTAAATGTGAAGCAGTAAATTGAGACCAGCTGTTTAGATGTGTGGGGATAGCTACTCTCCCTGTTGTGACAGTATAAAGCTGTGCTTGAGGAGTCTTGTCTTTTAAAAAAAAATGTAATTTACCCCTCAACATTTGGTGGGCCAGCATAGGAGTCCATTTTGCCCTCACCAGACTGCTGCCACCGGAGTACTGTGCACCCCTAATGCATATATCATTGTCTATCTTTGATGAGATAAGCAGACACTGTGTTCCTTAAAGTTCTGCTTATTCAAGGGGACGGGTCGGACCCTGCAATTACCGTCTTTGAGGTTAGGACAATGCAGACTTAGTTCCATGTTTTGTATATATTATGTGACTTGTCTCTGGCAATGGTAACCGCAGATGTAATTTTAAATATAAGGATACAAGGTTATCGCATACAAGATTGTGTATATGTGTTGCACAATATTAAGTTAAGGTGCGCCGTAGTCAATAGAGTGTTGAGCCCCATTATAAAGTTGGAAGTGGTGGGTGATTCGAAGTTGGGTTTCCAATATATGTTCTAGCACCTGACATTGAGGGAGAGCTGAAAAGCTGATGTTGCTAAAATTTACCTCCAAATACGATCTGAACACTCGAATTTTCCTGGGTCTAATGTCCAGAAGTCATTCCATGGTCTATGAGGCACATGGTTTGAGGGTTATTCTCTCTTGAGTGCAGAGGGAAGTGGCCAATTGCTGCCGACAGTATTGGCACTAGAACAATGGTGACTAACAATTAGACATAGATGAAGTGTTCGTATTTTTAAATTGTTGATGATTAGTGCGTGTGTATGAATGTAAATAGAAATGTGGCCACAGAGTGATGCTATTGAATAATGTTGCAATGTGTTATTATGACGTGTTATGTTTAACGTATGACTGAAAAGATAAATTGACAGATTTCTTGTTTGTAAGGACTAGTGCAAAGTAGATTTGAAGGAGAAATATTGAGTAGACAGATAAAAAGTTACATTGCAAAAGTTGTAGAAATATTGGGGATTATGGAAACTCCCATTGAGCGCATGCAGAAGAACTTTCCAGGTGAACGGAAAAAAATACAAAAATATTGTCAGTAGTGGTTTAAGGCTACTAAAAAGCGCACAAATCCATGGCCAAAGGAAGTGACATTTGATGACAAATTATTGGAACACATTGCTACACACCTTAAGAGTAAATATGCTGGAGCTAAATTGCAAAAGTGAGAAGCCTTAAGATAAGTTGTGAGAAGTGTAGGGACTCCTCAAATGTTGATACCCATAGTACCCTGTCCCCTCTCCCACCTCCCTGTGACTCAATGAGTACTCCTCCTAGGGTACCTGGTATTTATCCACTGACACAGCTACAGGTAGCTGTAGTGGAATTTGAGAATCCTGAACTTGAGACCCCTTCACAATCCCCAAAGGAATCACCTAATATTGCCCCACAGATGTCAAAGCCAAGACATACGAGTACTCCCAGACAACAAGTAAGGGTGGGTGACTCTTAATTTTCAGGACAAATAGAAGCACAGTTTGCACTACATTTAGATCCAGTCTCTCCCCAGGAGGGTGGGGGTGAAGAGCGGGGTCAAGGAGACAGGTGACAATCAGTCACATGCTTCATCAGCAAAACACACTTATTACAGAAGAGGAATGTAACAGGAAGGGTAGTTAGGGAGCAGATGTTTACTCCACAACTAAGAGATGTAGATGTTGCTAGATGGCGTAGACAGGGTGCAAGTACGGCGCAATGGCCAGTATCTCAAAAAAGAGATGAGGATTTTAGGACGTCTGACCATAATTTACCATCTTGGCAGAAGGAGAACGGGAACATAATAGTTTAACCAGAACACGTTCAGGAATGGTTATCACAAACTGAGGACAGAAGGGATGCAAGAGAAGTAAGGAGAGAAGGATATTATGATGATCTTTCAGGGCAGAATCAGAGATGCTTTGGGAGAATGGCAAATACAGTAGAGTCCATACATAGGCGCCTAGATAACATGGGTAAAATAATTCAATCTCCAGAGTCTAGGCTCTCTACTTATGACATTAATATTCAAGAAAGGCCTCTTACTGATCTTGACCGTACAAAGGGTGCAGTGGGATTGCTTGACCACACCACTACTAGAGAAGTAGAACAACAATTGTTCTCTAGAACTAGGAAACCCCAGGCGACAGAGCTTGAGCGGTTGCGGTTTCAGGGAACACATGGCTAGCCTGATCCCAGGATCGGATCTTGTGAAGATATGAGAGGATTGACACTAGATGATAGACCAATGCAGGAGATAAGTGTTCAATCATTTTTACACAGCACTAATCTTACCCCTAGCAAAATCGTTGCTGAAGGAGAAAATAGTTGGTACAGTGTTATACCTTATGTGGATAATTTAGTAGAACAGATTGAAGATTTAGACGCACAGATGAGTCCATAGCAACAAAAAGGGTCCTTTGATCCTAGTGACTTGGCAAATGCTGAGGATTATATTATTTATGGTGAGGCAGATCCAGACTGGGACTAATCACTACATGCAAAAATGATTGCGCGTTGTCATTGCCCCGTATGCTTTATGTAGTACAAAACACTCTGTGCCCAATCCCTGACAAATTCTTTAAGGAAGTTGACAGCGAACTCAGGACACTACTATGGATGGTGGGGGTGCGAGAATCGCGCTAGCCAAACTGCAGAAGGGTGTCTATGATTGTGGGTTGGCTAGTCCGGATTTACAGAAATATTATAGGGCCTCACATCTAAAGGTAATTAACGACTGAGTGTTCGCAGATAGGAATGATCCAGTGTGTAGGGTGGAAAACTGGGCAAACGGGATAGGGGGTCATTTAGGAGCACTATATCGCCGGGGAAAACTGGGAGGCTGGCCGTCACACACTCAGCTAGTTGTCGACACATGGATACAGGCCAATTGGTTTCTCAGCTGGGCTGGTAAATTAACGGAACAGACCCCCCCTCTGGGACAGTGATATGCTTCTGGAAGTCCTTTCTGAATTACAAACTGATCATCAGTTGGCGGAAACAGAACGTTATAGGTATCTACAGTTGAGACAGGCTTTGAATAAATATTTAAAGGAGGAGGAACAGTTGCCCAAACATAGCCCACTTGAAGATAGATTGCAATTGGACCCATTACCGGAGAAAGCATTATCATGCACCTATAGAAAGATAATCAATAAAGCCCCAGATCTACTGATAAAATTAAGAGAGTCCTGGGAATCTCACGTAGGCCTACTAGAAGAGGATGACTGGGGGGGAGGTGATACAAAGCCCCAGGGAGGTGGCGATTAGAGCAAGGTTCAGGCTGGTTCAATAACGAATAATTCCCATATCCTATTTCCCCAGTATACACCTGTTTAAGCTGGGAAAAATTCCTACAGAACAATGTCAGAGGGGATGTAATCAAAGAGGCACCTTCTTCAATATGGTGTGGGAGTGCCCGGTCATCCATCGCTACTAGCGGAAAGTGATACGCATAATGTCAGAGGTGATGGGACAGGAGATTCCTCTTGAAGCCGGTTGGCATGTACTATGTGTATCATGGGAACCAGCATGGCCAAAATACCCCAAAATATGGCTATTACTGGTCGCAATGGTGGCTAAACTGAACATTGCCAGGGCTTGGGGTGCCACGCAAACACCAACAGCGGCACAATGGAAGCGAGACACGGACTGGTGCTGTACCATTGAAAAGACAGTATACGAGAGCAGGGGTTGTCCCAAGAAATGGGGAAAAGTATGGCAACAGTGGGAATCCTATAGGGGCAACTGGCAGATACCTGGAAGCCTGTAAAAGGAAGGTGGGGGAATGATTCTGGTCCTTGATTGAGATCCTGACGGCAAAGTGCTTATTGTAATATACGAATACGGACTGCTGATCATGCATAACTGTACTGAGGATGTGCCGATTATGTGACTTATGATAATGCAATATATTGATGCTGACGTTTGTTTAATAAAAAGATTTATTTTAAAAAAACATTGATTGCGCGTGTGGCAAAAATATGCCAGACAACACAACCCTCAACACTCCCATTATCAGATGCCCCTGATACGTAAGGGACCCGAGGGCACCTCGTTATGTTCCTTGGCTACAAATGGACAAGGAGAATTACAAAAAGTTGTTGCCGCCACTTACAGAGAGAGCAGGGAAATGGATTAGAGCTTTTGAAAAGCAAACTGCAGGTATTACATTGGCAGCAGGTGACATACAAAGTGTACTTAGCTCACTTACAGATACAGTGTGTCAGAAAGATGGAATGAGAAATGTTACCCTCACTGAGACTAGGTATGATAGTTCTCTATTCAATTTAGTAGTGAGGGATCAGCTGAGGAAAATATATCCTGACAGAGCAGACTTTGGGTCCCTCATGGCTCAATCAATGCAGCCAAAGGAGGATCCCACTCAGTTTCTTAGTAGGATGAAAGATAAGTGGACCAAAGAAGTAGGTCAGGGTTGGGAAGTGACGGGGGGGGGGAAATGCCGTATTGTTTTACAATGTAGTTAAAAAGGGTTTACTCTCTGATGTACAAGACAATCTTTTTTTTTAACGATTCTTTTTTTTAAAACAAGGCATAAAAAAAAGACAGTACAGAAGAATCATGTTATAGCCAATATAACACCTTCGGGGTATAGGAAACTAATACATACACGTCAGAAACCTTACGGGGATGGGGGTACATCAAAAACAGCATCCCTAGGTGGCACACAGATCTCTCCTCTATATTTATTCCAAGGTCCCCATGATGAAGCCCACTTTCGAGGGCAGCCTCTTGCCATGAAAACAGTCTTCTCCCAGAACATATACTCCAATTTAAGTTATTTTTCCAGCGCCCCACTACTGGGCAATATTCCTTTTCGCTATCATGAAACTTAATGTGGCCCACTGTGTCTGCGCAGAGTTAAGGTCAGTAGGTTGCCATATGTTAAGGAGGCATCTCTCGCCTCTGGTAGCAAGGAGACCCCCAAGACCTTGTGTATAAAAACTACGCTGCAACCCTTCCACCCCACGGAAATAACTGGCCGGCACTACATCTAGGGTATTCTGAAGGGCATAAAGGAAACGAGGCAGAGACATTTTAAAACGAGCCACTTGCCCCAACAAAGAGAGTGGAAGTTTCCTCCAGTTAGCGATGCCACTCTTAAGCCTCTGCAAAGGGGGAAGGAGATTCTTGGCATACCTGACTGATGGGTCAAGCGAAATTAAAATCCCCAAATATTTGAACCCGCCTGTATTAATTTGAATGGGACAGTTTCGCGGAGGGACCGGGGGCTCTCCTTTAAGAACAAACAACAGAGATTCCCCCAATTAATGGAGAGCCCGGAGTTCTTACCAAAAGAGGCCAGGATGTCGCACACAACAATGAGGGACTTCCGAGGAGAGGTTAAGTAAAGCAGAATATCGTCCGCGTACAAGGAGATTCGGTCCTCCCAATCAGAGGACCACAGAATGTCCCGGATAGATGGCTCCCAGCGCATCCAAGCAGCCAGGGGTTCCAGGGCCAGCAAGAAAAGGAGGAGAGGGAGAGGGCAGCCCTGCCGAGTCCCCCGACCAAGAAGAAAGGACGCCGAGACCCGATTATTAACGACTATTTGGGCGAGTGGCTCAGTGTACAGTAAGCGCACCCAGCCAATGAAGTCAGGGCCAAATCCAAATTTAGTCAGGACCGCCCACAAATAGGACCATTCTACGGTATCAAAAGCCATGGTTGCATCAAGTGGAGCAATTACGGCTGGTTCCTGCAGAGTATGGGCCCTAGCTATCACGCCATGCAACCTGCGTAAATTCAGGGCCATATTTCTGTGGGAAATAAAGCCCAATTGATCTGGGTTGATCAGTCCGCTGACCACTTTCACCAGCCTGTTAGAGAGAAGATTGGCCAGAATTTTGGGCTCAGCATTCAATAAAGAAATAGGCCTATAAGAGGCACAGTTAGTCTTGGGTTTACCCTCCTTATGGATCACCACCACTGACGCAACTCTCTGATCACTGAGCAAGATCCCTTTTTCCCGGGCCTCAACAAACATACCTTTAAGGTAAGGAGCCAGCTTATCGGGTCTGAGCTTGTAAAGTTCAATTGGGAGCCCATTGGGTCCCAGCGCCTTACCAGAGTTCAAGGAGCGAATAGCTTGGGCTATTTCATCAGCTGTTAAGGCACTATCTATAAAATCATGGTCCACACTGGACAGACGAGGAAGCTGTATATCACGAAGCAGCAAATGGGAGTCTTCCTCTGGACGATCTGAGAACGAGGTATAAACAGTTTAAAAGTATGCCGCAAATCGACGATACTCTGTGGATCCATAAGCAACGCTCCCTCCTCTGTAACAAGTTCTGGGACGACACGTTCAGCCCTGTCCTTTTTGTCCAACCAAGCAATAAGTTTCCCTGCCTTATCCCCGAGGCCGTAAAGCCTGCCCTGCTGCTCCCTACCAAGAACCCTAGCACCATCGGTGACCAGTCATTTATAATCACATTGCTTAAGGCTCAAAAGATGTAATTTAGCCTGCGTTACCTCCTGTTGCGGTTCCCCCTCCAGACGACCAATCTCAATATCTGCATCAACAACCTCTCTATTCCTTTCCTTTTTTGTTCCGGCTATCAGTGACAGAGCCTGACCCCTGATGACCGTTTTAAAGGCTTCCCAGAAAGACATGGAGGAGGACACCGAACCTTCATTATCCATAAAATAATCATCTAGAGCCTTAATGAGGTCCTTGCGAAGTTTGGGGTTACGTAGATACCCAGGGTTGATGGGGGCTACCCTGCCTGCCGTTCCCAAAGCGATACAAAGCCGGAACCAAAGTGGGGAATGATCAGAGATACCCCTGGCGAGATGAACAGCTTCAGTAACATAAGACGCCTGAGCCACCAGAACCAAGCAATAATCCAGATGGGAGAGGCTGCCATGGGCACCGGAGTAAAATGTGTATTGCTTCTGATCAGGGTGGAGTAATCTCCAGCCGTCCACTAAACCCATTGCATCAATAAAGTCGGGCAGCCATCGCTGGGCGCGCCCCATATCCCGCGGGGGATGTCTATCCATAAATCCAGAAACCACTGCGTTGAAGTCACCCCCCAAGATCAAGAGCCCAACCGGCAGTTCAAGCAGAAGCTTTCCCAAATCAACAAATGAAGTTGACTGCATACCCGCGGGACATAGACAGACAAGAGGGTAAGAACATGCCCTTCCCAACGACCTGTAATGCCAACATATCTGCCCCTATCATCTTCCCATGTGGAATCTATCACCAAAGGGAGCGCCTTCCGAGTTAGGCTGCCCACCCCCCTGGAACCAGATGTGAATCCCGCATGGGCCACCAACTTGTACCCCATTATGTGCATCGCCTTACATGAATTACCAACTAAATGTGTTTCTTGGAGCAAAACCTCATCCAGCGACTTGCGTTTAAGATACCGAAGAACCACACTGCGTTTAATTTTGTCCCCCAACCCATTCACATTCCAACTCAAAACCTTCAGGTCCCTACCCCTCATCATCATGTATAAAAAGGAAGTGACAATCCTCTGACTGCTGCATGCTAATCAAATACAATATGCTGATACCATCAACAATCCACACAACTGGTGAAACCACCTGAAACAACCCCCACCTCCAATACTAAACCCTCGACCCCCCCACCCTGCACCCCTGCATGTAGCTTACGCTCATCCCCAACTAGCAGTGTGCCTGTCGCCCCAAAACTAATCTACAACTAACTAAAAGTAGTAAATAGAAAGAGGGCCCGAAAGACCCACCCACCCCCTCCCAATCTCGCCACTACTTCTTCAATCCAGGCTGGCCCCCAGTAATTTCTAATCTGACATAACAAATCAGGAGAGTCATTGTGGACCCGCCCCACCCCCCCACTCATACCTTACAACAAATTAAGTCCTGCAATCTCCATTGTGGGTTCTCCTATTGTTCATCCGCATCATCTCGATCCCAACCCTCCGCATCGGTTGAGTGCACACTCTCCAACCAGTCCGACGCCACCTCAGGGTTATCGAAAAACCAGGTCTTCCCATTAAGTTCCACCCGGAGGCGGGCCGAACACATCATGGCATATTAAAGCCCCTTGTCTCTCATTTTCTTCTTCAATGACAAGAAGCTCTGTTGTTGTTTCTGCACGATTTGAGTGAAGTCAGGGAAGAAGGAGAGGGTCGCTTTTTCATATTTCAGAGGGGACCCCGAACGCGCCTCCTGTAGGATCACATCCCTGTCGTGAAAATGTAGGACTCTCGCAATCATGGGGCGGGGTGGGGCGGGGGCGGGTGCCCCGACCCGGGCACCCTGTGTGCACGCTCGACCGTGAAGAAATTGCTTAGTCCTTTAGGCTTAAGGTGGTTGAGAACAATGTCCTCGACGAACAAATACGGCGTTTGACCTTCTGATTTCTCGGGCACCCCAAGAATGCGGACGTTATTACGCCTGGCCCTCCCCTCATTGTCATCCAGTTTGCGGTCTGTAAGGGCTCTCGAGGGCTTACGGTTTCGTACTTCTTGCTGTAGCAGGGACACATCGTCGATTGACCTCTAGCGTCTTCACTTTCTCACTTGCCTTTGTGAGATCCGCTCATATCAGCTCCTCCTCGATCGTTACTGTATCAAGTTTGTTTTCTAAGGCCTCCATCTTCTGGCCCAGGGATGCCTGAACCCCGTTGATGGCCGCCATGAGATCCGTCAAAGTTGGCTCCGCGGGATTGAACGCGGCATCCTCCCCCCCACCTGGGTCTTCAACTCCACTGGGGACCCCTTGACCAAGGTATACTGACCCAACTCGTTGGATTGGATGGTTCTGGATCCCTTGGAGGTTCTGGGCTGAGATCTAGCCGTGTCGGTCTTAGTCGCCATCCTACTTCCTAGGGTATCAGTGCCGGATACGAACCAGGGCCCACACTAGGCGCCTGGGCGCATTGCGTCTGCAGCCCCCTACCACTCACCGACGTCAGCCACCCCGATCACGCTCGACCAGGGCCTCCGCCAGCCCGCTCCTGGGCACCCGGTGAATAACGGGCCGGATGAATTCTGCCACTCCCAAATTCTCACTCACCTGGGCAATAGGTGAGTATTTACTAATTTCCACGCCACCTCCAGAGGCACTCCCACGATCACCAAGCTCAGCCGACCGCGGCTCGGCTGTACTGCCTCTTGAACGACCACCCAGGCCCCAGATTCCGCGTGGATGACAAGTATGGCCTTCAAGAGCTTCACTTGCGGGATGGATCCACATCCAGTTTTCTTCACGGTGTCACCATGCAAGTCTAGAGAGTGCACCACGTGCCGTCTCCAGCCCAGTTTATGAGGTGGGCACTCCGCGCACTTCGCCACACCCCGCTTTGGCACACTCTGCGACCGGCTGCACAAGGCGGGCAAGGGGACACTTCCCAGCCCACTTCCCCCATCCACAGATCATTAACGTCTCTGGGTACTTATTTCTGTTATTCCCTGCCCTTTCCAGGAGGTTCGGCGCCCCAGAGCTCCCTGGGCAGTACCACTGTTAGAGCCTCGGGCCGGGCAGGCGCGATAGCTAGCGCCCGAGCCACTCCATCATGCCCCACCTCTCTTCACCCCCGCGGGGGCTGCCAAATAGTTCAGGGAGCGCGCAGGGCGAAAATCGGGCCGGACCGGTGACATCCGATCTCCGGCCCCCGTTGTTTACTCACTCGGGGTGGCCACCACTCTATGCGAGGTCCCGGCTTCCTCAGACTACCAGGCCCCAGTCCGTTGGACGACGTAGCTCCGTTCCTGAGCAACTGAGACGGACCGGAATAGCAGCGGCAGGAGTCGCTTCCTTTCACAATGCCGGGAGCAGGGCACAGTCCCAGGATGGGTCGCAGGATAATGTAGCGAGGAAGGGAGGTCAGCGGAGCCGGACTCCTATGCGCCTATCTTGGTCGCCCGCTAGGCTCCTCCCCCCGATGTACAAGACAATCTTGATAGTATTGTGGCATTGGAAGCCAAGCCCTGAACAGAGATACAGGCACATACAATTCATTTCTGTAAAAAAGAGAAAGACAGAAACAAGCAGGAGGTGACAGAAAAAGCAACAGCCAAATTAGTGCAGCAAAAGTTGGCAAAGAAAGAAGCAATGGAAGGAGCTGTAGTAGCAGCACCGATCAATTGACTGCAATGTATGTGCGATCTGTCATAGGGATCATCCCACCGCTGTACCCACAATAGCAGCATAGTTTAAGGGCACAAGGAAGTAACAGAGGATGAATAAGAAGAAGTAGGATAGGTCCCCAGAGGATGGATCTAACATGCCACTATTGTCACAGATATGGACATTTCATTAGAGATTGCAGCACTAAGAAATGGGATGAACAAAATGGAAGGACATGTGTTTTAAATCAGCCAGGAAATACAGTAGTGGAGCCACAGTCAAACCTGCAAATAATATGTGTACCCCAGACACCACCACAAAATGTGCAGCAACCAACAATACCTCATGTGCAACAAATGCCACCATATCAAAATTACCAAGAACACCCAATGGCAACTCCACCACAAACTGGACAGGGAAGTATGATTGTGAGAGGAAGAAATCCTTTTCAGACATATTATGTGGGAGGATAAACGTAATGGAGGAGCCCGCACAGTAGTTCCATGTGTCCAGTGACGCACAGGCTAGAAGAGGAACCCACTGTGACAATACCGATCAATGACAATAGGTATGCATTCCTCATAGATACGGGAGCAACCCCATCTTGTATTAGAGAAGGAGATCTTCCAATTTCTAATAGATCAATGGGCATACAAGGATTCTCTGGGGGAAGTGATGAGGGTTCAATTTACTAAACTAGTGGAGATGGAAATAGGAGGAAGGTACATTGATGGCTGTTTATTGTTCTCTTCAGTTGCTCCAGCTATTCTTTTTGGGCAATATCTTATAGCCAAATTGTTATGACTATTGATTTTGAGCCTCATGGAGCGATGTCATGGCAGTAACATTAGATTCTTCTAGTGGAGATCAAATCAGCACTCAATACACTAATATAGAAGCATTTACTACAGCAGTTTATACAATAATAGCAGAAAAGCCAGAGTTACTGGGAAGGGGGGGTTCATTTACCTAAAGAGTTAATTGCTAGACCCGAGTTTGGTCTTTTATTTACCCTCACCTGTTTTTGCGCAGAGCTCTGTAGCAGTGCAGGGGTCTAAACACACCCCTTGAAACACCCCTCTTCATGACAAGCCAGTCTGCACCTGTACCAGGTCCAGGCCCCATCCTCGTGGCCAGATGATTAACGAGGATCAGCAGCAAACATGGTATTCAAGGGCGACCCTAATGGCCTTAGAGCAGTCAGGTAAGGCTCATATTTGCCCCAAACTCTATCCGTCTGTCTCTGAAGTTTTAGAGGATACTTGCCTAGATTGTAATACTAAAATTATTGATTTGGATAGTCTTGAGATGGTGTTGGCGCCTGTTCCTTTTGGTGTGAATGATATTGTCTCCAACTCTGATTCCAATATTAAATGCGCATTTAATAATACCTGGTCTTTAGTTAAACATGACCTTAAAGTTGTAGAACTTGTTGATATGCATCAGTTAGATATCCTTTTTGTGACTGAGACTTGGGTGAACAAGTCCTCGGGTCTGAGATGACTGCAGTAGTTCCACCTGGTTCCCCTATTCACAGGCAGGACATAGATGATAAAAAAGGAGGAGAGTTTATGGTTATTTATCGGGACATTTTTTTTTTAAACAAACTTTATTCGTCAATTTGCACAATAGACGCAAGT
The DNA here is from genome assembly GCF_964263255.1 of Lissotriton vulgaris. Taxonomy (NCBI): domain Eukaryota; kingdom Metazoa; phylum Chordata; class Amphibia; order Caudata; family Salamandridae; genus Lissotriton; species Lissotriton vulgaris. Next base: position 1,592,231,247 of record NC_141691.1, on the reverse strand, counting down.
CTCTGCACTCCAGAGTCCTCTGCAGTATCACATTTCACAGTTATATGACAGCAATTGACTTTTTGGAGAAAAAAAGGCAACCAGCACATTTGACAATGAGCCTCATTTAGGATAACAGCCCCACATGCCCCAACTGTTCCCCCCTCTTGCCCCCACCCGAGTTTCGCAACCTCCACCGAGACCCACCCACCCGAGCACACACACACACACCCCAGACCACCCCCCCTGCACCAGGTCGAACCACCCCATCTCTACCCTCATTCCACTGAGATATCGTCTGTTTCAGCCAGAGGCTCCAGCCACAAGCAATAAAATCTCCTTCTAGAATTCCTCATGGTGGTCAGATGAACTAGACCAGCTTCCAGTGCTAATGAAAAAGGTGAAAAATATGGGAGTACTGATCGACGACAGGCTTACTTATAAGGTTCAGGTAAAAATGGTTATTTCCCACTCCATTCTTTAGTTGTTGCTTCGTTTGATCAGGAAAATAGCTCAGTTTCTTCCTTCTAATTTGTTGAAAACAATTATGTCAAGTATGGCTCTTGTAATGTCTAGAGTCAACTATTGTAACAGACTATATCTGAACCTGCCAAACGTTCTGTAATGATCAAAAGTCCACAAGTGATCATATAGTTTTAAGATGATTTAGTCCAAGTAACATAGAGAGACCCCGCCAGGAGCATCCAGCATGGTGCTCTGCCCAACCAACTGTAATCTCCAAGGCAGATCGCCAACATTCTGATAGATGCATCACATGAACATTCCATTGGTGGTAGAGAAGGATTGCATTGAGAATATCAGGATACAACATATCCTCTTTTCATATACAGAAAACAAAAAGCTAAAATCAGAGACGGAGAGCAGACGAAAAATGAAAGCAAGAGAATTTAGCAAAAGCGCAAAAAGGAACAGCAAAGAGAAAGCACCCATAAAAAAACAACAAAGAGAGGAGAATAGAAAACATATAAACCATCCTCCCTTCTTACTGAACTTTGAAAAGGACGCGACATAGCAAGGCACTAAGAAAAGAGAAAGCACAAAAGATACTTTCAAAGCAAAAACAAGGAATAAATGGAGGCTGGAAAAAAAAAAAAAAGAAGGATTGCATTGAGAATATCAGGATACAACACGTTCCTCTCAAAAAAACTTCAGACTGTTGTCTCCCTTTTAATGAAAGGCCTAGATCTGAGTGATGTATTCTGTAACTGTTTGAGGGAGGTTGGCTTATGGATGGATACCAACTGCCTCGAGTTGAACTAAGAGGTCATTTTTTTGGGAAATAAGATCTCCTTCTGGAACTCCTCATGGTGGTCAGATGAACTAGAACAGGAGAAAAGTGAAAAATCTGGGAGTACTGATCGACGACAGGCTTACTTATAAGGTTCAGGTAAAAATGGTTATTTCCAGCTCCATTTTTTAGTTGTTGCTTCATTTGATCAGGAAAATAGCTAAGTGTATTCCTTCTAATCTGTTAAAAACAATTGTTTTGGCTCTTGTACTGTCTAGAGTCGACTACTGTAATGGACTATATCTGAACCTGCCAAACGTTCCTCTGAAAAAAAACGTCAGTTTCTTTAAAACTCTGCAGCAAGGATGTTGATGAATATCCCGAGATTCCATTCTGCTTCTTAAGCCTTAGTAGGTGTACACTGGCTTCCTATCCACAAGAGGATATTGTTTAAAGCACTCTGTATCACTTATAAGGCCCTTCAGGGACTGGATACTGTTTTTTTAAGAGAGAAACTCAGAAGGTATGCTCTTGAGAGGTCTCTTTGATCCAGTTTGGCCGAAAACCAGGAGGTGCCATAACAAACTCTCCTCCTGGGGTGGCAGGAGCTTTGTGGGCTGTGCCACTTGGAATTGGAACTTGCTTCCTTTTGGAAATTAAAATTGATTCTTTTCTTCTGTGTTTCTGGAAGTCTTTAAAAACTTTCCTTTTTAATAAATAGTGTATGTGGGCTTTGATCTGTGGTCTTTTCTACCTTGTTACTAAGCGACATGACACCTTAGGATATTTGTTAGCACTTTACAAAAATTCTAATCAAATCAACACCGTTAAGTACTTGACCTTATGGAAGTTGGGGTATGTGCATAGATTGGGAGTCCTTGTTGTACTTTTGTCCCAGCAAATGATGCAGACAATGGAAATTTTCAGAGGCTATACAAATTCAGCATAATCTACAGAAGAAAATGGTTGATGTAGGAGGTGCCCCCAGGTAACTGGCTAAGTTAGTGGTTTTCTTTACTACCATCCAGAATGCCTGGACTGTTAGGAGCCTTGTTGCCAGCTCTTATGGCATTACTGTTGATAAATGTTGGTATTCAATTTATTTTAGCATGTTGTAAGAGGATCAGTACAAAGGCAGGTGGAATGATTCCATTTCGGACACCAAAATGAGTAGTAGATGCTCAGGGTGATACATACCATCTAGTGCCAAGTAGGGGTTCGGGATTAGAGTCAGTAGTTGAAATATTAACTAGAGGGGGGAATACAGGAGTGAAAATGAAACATGAAGAAATTCCGCTACAGCAGACATCGATAGAAAAAATTTGTGAAACGAAAGCCCATGTTTGTATGCTTGAAGGAATTTATGGTCTTAGCACACAGGCACATATTCTGTTATTGTAATTAAGAATATGATTGTGGATTAGGAGCAGAAGATTGAATTTGTCAAGAGCACATAGGATCTGATGTCTTGGGAGCAGAATGAAAAATTACACATGCAAATACACATACATTAATGAGTGGAGAAAAGTAAGTTTGTTATGCATTGTTAGAAATTACAATGAAGTGCGAAGACAAGGGCAAGGCTGTAGCTGGTCGAGGATACGACGGGAGGACCCGGGCCCCTGGCTCTGGGACAGAGGGGATCAGAAGGGGAGCCATAACAGGTGGAGCCCGAACGGGCAGCAACAGAGGACTACGGGAGCCCTAGACTTGGGGGGAGCGTCCGGAGGCCTCAACCAGGGTCGGCGACTGGATATAATGATTCAGAAAAGGGGGTGGTGATGAACAGAGTGTCTGAATTAAGCAGACCACTCTTACCCAGTCCAAAGATCAGGGCTTGATCCATCGCCGTTTTTTAGCTCACTGCACCATCCCAGCTCAGAACCTGGCTACATGCAAATTAGTCTGTTCCTGTCCCAGTGCATGATGGGAACAGGGCAAACCAAACTACCAAGCCAATTCTTATACTGGGAAGGAAACAAGCTTCCGGGGACCGGTTTCTGGCATTTCAGCCATCGTCGGCCCGGCTTGCTTGAATCCTGATGGTGCAATGAGCAAGGGACTCACATCTGAGTATACCCTTCCACGCTTATGGTGGACAAAATGATTCAGAAAAGGGGGTGGTGATGAACAGAGTGTCTGAATTAAGCAGACCACTCTTACCCGGTCCAAAGATCAGGGCTTGATCCATCACCGTTTTTTAGCTCACTGCACCATCCCAGCTCAGAACCTGGCTACATGCAAATTAGTCTGTTCCTGTCCCAGTGCATGATGGGAACAGGGCAAACCAAACTACCAAGCCAACTCTTATACTGGGAAGGAAACAAGCTTCCGGGGACCGGTTTCTGGCATTTCAGCCATCGTCGGCCCGGCTTGCTTGCATCCTGATGGTGCAATGAGCAAGGGACTCACATCTGAGTATACCCTTCCACGCTTATGGTGGACAAAATGATTCAGAAAAGGGGGTGGTGATGAACAGAGTGTCTGAATTAAGCAGACCACTCTTACCCAGTCCAAAGATCAGGGCTTGATCCATCACCGTTTTTTAGCTCACTGCACTATCCCAGCTCAGAACCTGGCTACATGCAAATTAGTCTGTTCCTGTCCCAGCGCGTTATGGGAACAGGGCAAACCAAACTACCAAGCCAATTCTTATACTGGGAAGGAAACAAGCTTCCGGGGAGCGGTTTCTGGCATTTCAGCCATCGTCGGCCCGGCTTGCTTGAATCCTGATGGTACAATGAGCAAGGGACTCACATCTGAGTATACCCTTCCACGCTTAAGGATTCAAGCAAGCCGGGCCGACGACGGCTGAAATGCCAGAAACCGGTCCCCGGTAGCTTGTCTCCTTTCTGGTGAAGAATTGGCTTGGTAGTTTATTCTGCCCTGTTCCCATGATGCACTGGGCCAGGGACAGACTGATTTGCATATAGCCAGGTTCTGAGCTGGGATGGTGCAGTGAGATAAATAACGGTGATGGATCAAGCCCTGATCTTTGGACTGGGTAAGAGTGGTCTGCTTAATTCAGACACTCTGTTCATCACCACCCCCTTTTCTGAATCGGCGACTGGATATAAGCACAATCCGGCTGCGGCCACTCGAAGAAACATGGGGAAAAAAGAGATCCCGTCGAAAGGTCCCAAACAAGGCCCAATGGACAACTTTGCTGCACCACGTCAGGTGGCGGAGGGCCTACCGGCTGCCCCAAACGTGCGATCCGACACAGATTTACTAATGGCGGCAATCCAGGCCTCCCGCACAGATATCCAGGAGTCCAGGGCAGCGCTGGAGGTCAAAATCGGTGAGGTGGGGTCAGAAGTGACACTTCTAAGACAGGACTTCCGGAATTTGTCCGACAGGGTCACTTCGGCGGAAGCGCGAATGGGTGAGGCCGAGGACTCGATCACGACCCTCCGAAGAGACATGGCGGAGCTACAGGCCTCCCATCGTCAACTTGTCTGGAAGGTGGATGATGCCGAAAATAGAGCCAGACGTAACAACCTGCGCTTTGTCGGATTTAGAGAAGGGATTGAAAAGAACGATATGGTATCCTTCCTGCACACGTGGCTAAGAGAAACATTCACACAGGCACAATTTTCACCGTGTTTCATAATAGAAAGGGCGCACAGGGCTCTCTTGCGAAACCACCTGAGGGGGCGAGACCACGACCGGTCATTGCTCGTTTCTTGAACTTTGCGGACAGGGACCTCATACTGAGAGAGGCGAGGAAGATGGGCGAGATTCGTCTGGAAAACTCCCAAGTCATGATCTTCCCAGATTACAGCCAGGAGGTGCAAAAACAGAGGCGATCCTTTGATTTGGTGAAGGCTAAACTTAGAGACCTAAACATTTCGTACATGCTACTGTTCCCGGCGAAACTTAAAGTGATCTTCAAGGAACAGACACTTTTTTTCACTTATCCGGAAGACGCATGGCAATGGCTGGAGGAGCGCCTCATCCTTAATAGCAGGGAAACAGCGAGGCGTGATGCACTGGATAAGTCACTGAGGAATGCGACTCACTGGGAACTCCCGAAACCCCAAAGACTGAAATCCAGGCGCTCAAAGAGGCCAACCCCAGCAACGCCATATAGAGGACGTGATACCGGGAGAACACGGAAAGGGCGTTTGGCCTCCCCGAGAGGTGCAACAGCACAGGGATCGAGATTTACAGTGCTGCGCAACACGACGAGATCGGAAGGAGAAGAGGACGAGATACTTGATAGCCACACATCAGGTGGAGAAGGAGAGGAGGAAGAGGGGCAATCGGACCACCCGTTGGTGAAAGAAATCCGAGTGCTGGACCGGGACATGTCGGAACAGCACAGTGCTCCCGAGTCGGACACTCAAGATTCCAAATCCTAGCGGTGAAGGGCCCACCATGCGCAGTACACTCTGCATACAATGACACGGAGTAGCAGATTGCGAATCGAGGACTCGATGGACTTGCAGGAATGGAAAGGCAGCCCGCAGCAGGGAAGGACGCAAGTTGACACACCCCCTTAACAGTGTTTTGTTTGACTTGTTTATAGGGTTGTTTGGTGTTTACTAGGGAGGGTGTGGTGGGTGGGCGACAAGCCTACTCCTTCGGAAAGCTATGTCTGACAATCTGACAAAACTGGAAGGGGAGGGAGGTGGGGTAGGGGAGGGAGGATTTCAAACTTTTTGGGGCAGGGTACGGGGAGGGACTCGGGTGGGAAAACTGAAGACTCGGGTAGAGGACCACTTAAGCAAGTTGTGCCTTCGCTACACCTCCAACTGTAAGTGTTGGGTCACTCATGGTTACTGCACTCTTCCATGGCCGGTACCGTAGAAGCATCACAAGTGGAAGGCAAGAGGCTGAACATCCTGACGTGGAATGTTAATGGGTTGGGGTCGAAAATCAAGAGAGGGCTGGTAAACACATACATTAAAAAGACAGACCCCGACATCATTTTCCTGCAAGAGACGCATCTTAGGGGTACTCAGTGTGCCTTCATTGCTAGGGGCAGGTACAGGGTATTGGTCCATGCGGGTTACACTTCCGATTCCAGGGGAGTGGCAGTCAATCAAAAAATCCCAACCTTTCGCCATCACACGTACGTGGCTTGACCCACAGGGCACATATGCGGGAGTGCAGGGCAACTGGAACAGGCACACATATACCCTGATCCCTGTATATGCACCACCTAAGCTACAGTCGCGCACGAATGCCTCGATCGCGAACATCCTCTTAGACACAGCAGACACGATACAGGTGGTAGGGGGGACTTTAATGATGTGATGGACGTTACCCTTGATAGATCAGGCACCACAGTTGACGGCGGACATAGGACGAAACAAAACAGGTATGTGGAGGGTCGAGGGGAATCTTTAACGACCTGTCTGCTCATACCCCTTGTGCCAATATTCAATATACAAAAAAGCAGACCAGGTCTAGGAACATTGTGTGGCACTACCAGTCACCGTGGTCACACGTAGTGTGTATGCAAGTGAGGATTGTCGTCCGTGTAGATTCATTGAGAACACATTATAACAACAATTATTGAACAAAGTCTAAAGCGATTCCCATCAGACCACCCTAAACAAAAGTCTATGTGCCAGAAGTTAAGAAAGCGCCAAGTAGTAAGGCTGCCTACTGGCGCAGTGCAGAGCGGTCGACATGTTTCAGCCGTAGGGGACAGTGCCCCGGCTTTCTTCAGGACCTTGTAACATAAAATGGCTACTGCACCTACATCGAAGTGAAAAATATGCAAAAAATGTACTACAAACACAATATATAAATTATTGTCTATTGTCTGCACTGCGCCAGTAGGCAGCCTTACTACTTGGCGCTTTCTTAACTTCTGGCACATAGACTTTTGTTTAAACCATGTTCTGAGTCTGTGTAGTCATTTTTATTAATCACCATCACTGTAGCACTGCACTCTTTCACCAACACCTTTCTGGGATGTTTATTATGACTACATCATTGTTACTTCATTCCCACACCGGCACTACACGGTCGGATGGAATGTTCAGCGATCCCCACATGACGCAAAATCCACCAAGAAGGGTGGTCTGATGGGAATCGCTTTAGTCTTTGTTCAATAATTGTTGTTATAATGTGTTCTCAATGAATCTACACGGACGACAATCCTCACTTGCATACACACTACGTGTGACCACGGTGACTGAAAGGCGGACATAGGACTGCATTATTTGACCTGATGTCTACCTTGGGGCTGACGGACACATGGCGGTGGCTCCACCCGACACAGCGCGCCTACTCCTTTTATTCAGGTGCGCATCGGACATTCTCACGTCTTGACTATGTTTTCCTGCCCAGGCAATGGCTGAAAGTAGGAGATGTAGCTGAATACAGAGCCAGGGGTATCTCTGACCACTCACCTTTGTATGTAAGAGTGGGGCGCGACAGAGCTAGGGACGCGGGGTACTGGCGACTCGCGGCCTGGGACCTCCAGAACGCAAAAATACTAAAAGAAGTGAGGACAGACATAAAGATATATCTTGAGGACAATGTAGGCTCGGTTGACTCAAAAATCACTTTATGGGAGGCCCTGAAACCAGTCATGCGCGATAGGATTCGACTTAGACTAGGGGAAGACAGACGGAGACTTCAGACAGAGGTAGCAGCCCTGGAACAGTCTATCTAAAATGGGAGGGCAAATACTTAGCCCATAAGTCCGAAGACTCCCTACGGCGGTTACTCGACGTTCAGAAGCAATATCGGGAATTGGTGACTAACGAATCCAAGACCCATTCACTAGCTACCCTGCACAGATTGTATGACGTGGGGGATAAGTCAGGGAAACTATTGGCATGGCTCAGCAAGAAAGAGAGAGCTGAGAGATGGATAGACAGCATAGACACGCCAGGAGGTACTGCGGTCAACACAGACGCAGAGATAGCAGAGGCTTTTGCTACCCACTATGAAACCTTCTACGCAACGCGCGACCTGGCGACATATGAGGAGGCCCTTCAATATTTAGACGGTACCACCTTGCCGATCCTCCCCCCGGAAGACGTGGAAACACTAGAAGCAGACATAACGCTAGAAGACATCACGAATGCTATAGCCAGACTCCGACCGGGTAAAACACCAGGCCCAAATGGATTCCCCGCAGAACTCTTTAAACGCACATCAGACCTGCTGACCCCCCATCTCCGGGGCCTCCTAGTAGACGCCCTTGAGGTGGGAGAACTCCCACCAGATCTTACTATGGCCACAATAATACCACTATACAAGGAGGGCAAGCCGCGGAATGAATGTGCCTCCTACCGGCCGATATCTTTACTCAACACGGAAGTAAAAGTGCTGGCGACCCGCTTGAGGGCGGTCATAACGAGCCTGGTTCATATGGACCAGTCGGGTTTCCTACCTGACAGGGCAACAAAGCTAAATCTCAGAAGAACTCATAACTGGCTCCAGGAGGTAAAGGAGAGAGACGACCCACACTGGTTCCTCTCCCTGGACGCTGAAAAAGCGTTCGATGCGGTACATTGGCCCTTCCTGTTTGCAGTGCTCCAGAGGTTTGGATTCGGATCAAAGTTCACGGCATGGATCAGATTACTCTATACCGGTCCAAGGGCGAGGGTGAGGGTTAATGGAATGCTCTCCCGTGAATTTTCTATTCAGAGAGGCACTAGGCAGGGCTGCCGCCTGTCCCCACTTCTCTTTACACTCGTTATAGAAGTACTAGCGGCCAGGATCCGGCACAACGCAAATATTCACGGCTTCACCGATGGGGCGACGGCGCTGTCCCACGAAAAGATCTCGCTCTACGCGGATGACGTCGTGCTCTATATTACAGAGCCCGAGACGACCGTGCCGGAGCTCTTCCGAGAATTGGAACATTATGGGGACATGGCGGGCCACAAAATACATTGGCACAAATCAGTATTATACGACCCGAAGGGAAGAAATCCGTGGGGGAGTCTACCAGGGGAACTGATGACGACAGCAGAAGGGTTCCAAAACCTGGGGGTTTATATTACGACGAATATCCCTCTCTCGTTCCAAAGAAACGTGGAGCGAATCATCGTGAACACGGTGGCGGATATGGACCGCTGGAGACAGCTCCCTTTAACACTCCTGGGCAGGGCGGCCATGTATAAAATGGTTGTACTACCGAAATTTCTATATGCCCTCCAAAATGAGTACTATCCGCTACCAACAGCGGTCTTCACCAAGATCCATGCAGACTTGAGATCTTTCCTCTGGCTCGGCAAACAGGCGAGGGTGGCCCTGACCACACTACAAAGGCACCAGTACAGCGGGGGAATCTCGCTTCCCAATTTGCAAGCCTACTATTGGGCGGAACACCTGACTCCAATCAATGATTGGCTCCATGCGGCGGCAGATCACCCGACATATTCCCTAGAAAGAGCTAAGCTGGCGCCTAGAAACATACTGCGGTATCTCTATGGGGATGCGAGGGGAGCTCGCCTTCTCCCTGCTACATCCATAACGCTAAGGGCCTGGACGAAAGCTACAAAACGCTTGGGGTGGGAACAGAAACCTACGCGGCAGACACCACTGTGGCATTGTCGCTGGCTACATGAGTTACATAAACTACGCGGATTCCAGAGATGGGACGACATTGGCATTTCCACCATTGGGGATGTAATAGCCAAGGGGGAACTAAAGTTGTTCAGGGCTCTCCAAACGGAGTTCGGGTTACACTCCACGCAACACTTTAAATATGTCCAGCTGCGCCATGCCTGGAAGGCCCAGAATATCTCGCTGCTTGATATTCCTGAGTATGCACCACTGGAGGGGAGGCTGCTCCAGGAGCACATGGTTGGACAGGCGGTGTCCCTCACATACAAAACACTGACAAACCATATGTTGGGTGACTTAACAAAACTTAGACATGTGTGGGAGGCGGAGGTAGGGGAGATGGAGGACCTGAACTGGGAGATAGTCTTGACACACCCCCGGGAAGTGGCCATCAAGTCCAGGCTGCGGCTGATCCAATTTAACTTTCTTCACAGAACATACTTTGACAGGGTACGTCTATACAAAATGGGGAGAATAGAGGAACCAAGATGCCTTAGATGCCGGCAGGAGGAGGGGGACTTCTTTCATACTGTGTGGACCTGCACTGTAATACAGAAGTACTGGTCGCAGATCTTTCGGGAACTTGAAGAGATCCTCGGGGCCCCCATCCCTATAGACCCCAAGCTGGCGCTGCTTGGTATGACGACCGAGGTGGACCTGACCCGCCCACTACTCATTTTCTTGGTCCTGGCATTGGTAGTTGCCAAGCGAGATATTGCAAAACATTGGGGAGCGGCAGAACCCCCGGACCTAGAGGAGTGGAGGAGAGGTTTAGACTTGTATATGGCAGCGGAAAGGGTCACATACAAGGCGAGAGGTTGTCCCCGAAAATTTAGGAAAGTCTGGTCTAAATGGAGAAACTATCATGGATTAGATGGGGGGTTATAGTGGGATGTGAGAGAGTGGAGGGGTTGCGTCACAGCTTTTGACCTGTTGGGATGTAGGAGGGACTGAATAGACATGCTTTCGACCGCACGAGGAATAGAAGGTCACTGGTTACAGCAGGCTCTGAACAAATGTATGTACCTGGCCGATGGTGGGAGGGAGGAAGGAAGGGAAGGTATGCGAAAATGATACGTTTAGATAATCTACTTGTATACTGCTGAATCCTAACTTGAGTTTTTCAATGTTTGACCACCATGGGGCGAGGGAGGGGGGTGGGAGGGGGAATGTTTCAATACTTACAAAAAAAAAGAAAAAGAAAAAAGCAGAAACTTGGGAAGCCTAAGACTGATCATGGTTGGCAATCATGGGTGAAACTACTACACCGACAACCCACGCCACCCGACCTCCGGGTTGTGGGCTGAATGGCCGTGTATCTTTCAGGGTGCGAGGTAACAACAGCTGATGTACACAGAAATTCGCAGACAGATTGTATACTGACCCCTTGTGTATCTGCAATAAAAAAAAAAAATAAAAAAAAAAGAAATTACAATGAAGGATGTGCAGAGAGAAGTCATAAGGTTAGGAACACAGATGACAAAATGTTTTCTTTAACCAATATGTAACTGCTAAGTAACCCATTATTTGACCTTTGGAAAAAAGCATTGTACATTTTGGTATATAAGTGGCTGCCTTAAAGCAACAAATTGAGACCAGCTGTTTGCCTGTGTGGAGATAGCTACCCTCCCTGCCGCAACAGTATGAAGCTAAAAGTTAAAGTAACTTAAAAATCAAGAAAAAAGACCAGACTCCTCTAGGCCATGACATGAGGAGTTTTGTTTCTTTTTCTTGTTTTTAAGTTACCCCGCAACAGGCAGCCACCAAGTCAAACATTCCTAATGCTTGCGCCCTACACCCAAGGTGGGTGCAGTTGGCCTCTTCGGTAAGTGCAGTCGATGTAAAGTTATAGTATGATCCCACACAAGCTTTTCTTCAATTTGAAAGACATGCTGCTCCAACTACCTTGTCCATTGAGGCTGGGGGGAGCCCGCCTTCAACACCCAGTTGTTGAGATATTGGAAGACTGGAACCCCTGATATGTGCATATGAGCTGCGACCACGCCATCACTTTCGTAAACACCCGAGGGGCGCTGGTAAGGCCACAGGGGAGCAGGGTAAACTGAAAATGCTGGTGGCCTACCCTGAACAGCAGGTAACCAAACTGATCCAGCTTCTTATATTCCCTGTCCGGTGGTGTGGTAGGGAATGCACTTTTGGACGCTGAGGCTTGGACTACCAAGCTCTGAGGGGAGGGGTGTTGGGAGAGGAAAGTGGGGTTGCCCTGGCCGAGCGGTGGCGTCGGGCAACTATCCTATCCACAGGAGCCCCTGTGGTGGGCCTGGACCAGGTGCCCAAAAGGATGTCCCTGAGGGCTTCATTAAATGGCAGCAGGGGCTCAGAAGAGCTCGCTGCCGGCTTAAGCACCTCTGTCAGGAGGTTAGTCCTGACTGCAACAGTAGGTAGCTCAAGGTGTAGGGTCTCGACTGCCCTACGCAACACCACTGCATAAGACGCTCCCTCCTCCGTAGCCACGGAAGGAGGAGTCAACATGCCAAGGTCTGGTGAGGTGTCCAGACCACTGGCATCCCCCAGCTCCTCTCTCCAGTCCAGATTGTATTCTAGCTGGGCAATGAGAAGGTCCTCAGACCCCTCACAGTCTTCCTCACCCTCCTCTGGTTGCCAAACAGGCTGAAAATGGCAAGGGTGGAATGCAGGCATAAAAATACCCATCAGTGCCGGATCCGACGTCAGTTCGGCTCCGTTTCCACATCGGGTTGGAAGCCTCATGTGGAGACAAACATGAATATTCAGGAAATGCATAATGTCAGCAATCCTAGAAGAGATGATACTTGGCAAGCAGTAAAACGTCTTTTCAAAAGATATGCCCTTCACATGGAGAGAAGAAAGCCTATCCTCCGAAAGAAACATTTGTGCCTTTTGGGTGCCCAGAGCCATCTGCAGAAAATAGATGAACAGTGCTAGAATAAGCATGGTTGACCTGAAGACCCAGCATTGCAGGAACTTCACTGTAGAATGGAAGTGAAGTTAAGGAGGAGGCTTTGATAAGCAACTCACTTAAAAGCATGAAAACAAAAACCTTGCCTCTCCTTCGATGATGTGCTTCGATTGCCATACCTTTCCAGAGGGTCCTCTGTGCCAAATGGAGGCCCTTGGTAATGGTCATTGATCAGGACAAACCTCAGGAAATGTTATGTTATGTTATGTTAATAACTTTTATTTGGCGCACAGCTGCCCCAGCGAAGGGGCGTCCTGGCGCCTGATCAAATACCACAACATAACAGGTCAGAGCTGAAAGCAAAAGAATCAATTAACAGAGGCGAACAGGTGAGTTTTGATGGCGCGTCTGAAAAGAGTGAGGCTATTTAGGGCACGAATGTGTACAGGAAGGGAATTCCAAAGATCAGCCGCCAGAATACGAAAATAGCGTCCTCTCATCCTACTCAGTCTGAACCTAGGCTTAATCGCCAGATGGTGAGATTCAGACCTGAGGGACCGCGTGGGGACATACGGAGAAATAAGGCCCGCAAGGGCGGGAGGAGAGGAAATGTCAATGCTTTCGACCTATCAGAATGTAGAAATAAGCCTACTGTTAGTTTACAGAACATATCAATTCCCATTGATGAAGCAAGGGTAACATTGAGCTTTTTTACTTATCTGATCCATTGGTTTTCCATTTTCAAGTCAGGAATGGCTACAAATTCCTGTTTCAGTCCATTTGTTGAAACCTTTTGAACTTTGTTCTGTTGGAATTGAGACATCTTCTTTAGAAAAATGCACCCATCTGCCTATTGTGGGTTTTTTGCCACTCCTGAAGATGGTTAAAGACTCTTATCTTTACTGGAATCACCAATGTAAGATGAGGAAGAGAGACATTACTGTTTGTCTTCTCATGGTGGAATGCTTCAAGATGCAAAAGTCTGCTTTTGCTAGTCCTTGAGAGAAGTTCGAGTCAGACTACAGATGACTGCGTGACCCCTAAAGAACCCGACCTTTCTTGGCAGCATTATTTAACAAGCTAATTCGACCGCATATGACTCCAACCGGCTGTGGGAGTCAAATATCTGAGCCACTGCCCACATTTAAGACACCAATCTGCTGGTGGAGATCTTCAACTCTCTGAGTGTTTTATTTTCACAATAAGAATTCGACCAGATGGCAAATGCCTCCTTTTTTTAATTGATCAGCTTTATTACTTTGGATACCTTTACTGGATCCCCACAACGTCCTGACTTTTTGATCTTTTATTAGGATCACAGCTTTGCGTTAACTTCACTGATTGGATCACAGCTTTCCTTTAACTGCATTAATTGGATTATTGGCTACGTGGCTGTCCACCCCGGCTCTTTACAGTCCTGAAGAAGACTTGTTTTTGACGCACATCACTCTGCACTGTTTCTAGGGTCGAAACGTCGAAGTTATTGTCATACAAGTGCATACAGTGTGCTTGACATTAACCTAAAATCACCATTGGTTCTTGCATTAATGTTAAAAAGAGATTCAGAGAACAGGACAGGATTTCTGAATTGTATTTATCTATGCCACCAATGTATGTCATGTACATGGTGGACCACTGATTTCACTTGTCACCACATGTCACCACATATCACTTCTTCACAACAGACACCTTTGTATTGCCGCAATACATCTGTGCTTGTGACAACCATACTTATATTCGTTATCTTTTTGAAATAACAAAAGAGTAAATCAACTCTGTTTTTGTCAATTCTTCTTCTCCTGGCGTGTTCTTATCTCAAAATTGTTTTTCATTCATTGATAACAAATTCAGATGCATCGCTGTTTTTGTATTTAATACATAAATCACAGCAATTCTGTTACCCAACGGAACCAACTCTTTTCTACATCACAAATACCCAGGTTCTGAGGGACATAGGGTCCCCCCATTAACTCTAATGGTTGCTAGTACATTGTATTACCCAACAGAACCAACTGTTTTCTATATCACTAATACCCAGGTTCTGAGGGACACAGGGTCGCCCCATTAACTCTAATGGTTGCTAGTACTTGAGCCACTGAGCAGCTTGAATCATCTCTTAGTACAGACAACTCTGGGAACTAAACTGAAGCTTCTGATTCTCTTTGCTTTTCTCAAACACAACTGTTGGTGGATGACAGCCTCTGATTTCATATTGTGCATCTTGTCGTTAATGTCGATGCCAAACAGTAGGTTTTCAGAAAATGACAGGTGGAAGATGCATTGTTGTGGCTTGTCTATCAAACCTGCTAAGACAAACTGTGCATGATAAGACTATGGCAGTACCGATGAGCAGCAAGCTTTTGCTGAAATAGCAGCTGCACTTATTGCTTGTTGAGAAGATGAAACCTTTAGTAAGCATCTCCTGGAAATCAGCTTGTCTGTCTCTTGAGAAGTATTTGAAAAAATGATCATATCTGCCTAGTACTAGCAGCCTTCATAGACAATGAAGGAGTCCTGCCAATGTTTCTCACTGCTGAAACCAGCTACTTTTGTTGTCTGGAAGACTGTGGAAAAAGGAGCTGTATGATAAGATTTATTAGCTGCTGACCAGCACAGAATCAGGTTCCGGATCCGCCATGCACAAGAGGTTGTCCTGAACGGTCAGTCTATTTTCTGGAGGTGTGATTAAGCCACTTTTGCTGGGGAAAAGACCCTAGCGGATACAAAATAGGACAGAGATCTTCGTTGATGGATTAGGCATTGGGATGCTTACTTACACTGCACATCTCACCAAGACTTCATAAAGGTTGAGAATACTGTCACCTGGTGATATCCTTCAAAGCCATGCATCTGATACTAAAAAGAGAATTCTCTTGCTCATGGAACAAAATGAACAGAAAGATGCTATAGGTCTGGGAATGCACCTGGAGTTCGCACACCTCTCAAAAACATCTTTATTAATGAGGTGGACAGAAGAGATCACCCATGGTGAGCAAGTCGTCCTCCGTGGTGAAGGGCTATGTGGACGAAATGCAAATACTGGAACTGCTGAAACTGGAACAGTCATTTGAAGCGTTGATGAGGCTGGAATCTAAGGAGGAGTTGAGCCATATGTGGTAGGGGCTCAATAGTCGGATAGAATTTTTAGATGAGTGGGAAGATTGAGGAGCTGGTCAACTGGAAATATTTAATACTGGAGGATTAACCTCCCTAGCAGGAGACCAAGCCTTTGAATACTCCGAAGCTCTCCTTAACTTCAGTTCTCTGATCAAGGAGGATGAAGTGCCAAAGATCAATGCCCCGGGTTTTAACTTTCACTCTCTCTTTCTTCGATGTCAGAGATTCCTTTGATATTGAATGTCAGGGTTGCTTCAGGTTGAGTCAAATTTCAAAAGCAAGATAGACCACGATGGCTGGCAGGTACTTGCAGTCCCAGCTCTTGATGCCACACACTGAGTCATAAAATTCATCAATTTCAACCAGAAGCTGTTCTCCTGGTCTCACTGAGATCATTTTATGGATGGATCTCCTGCTGGAAGTGTTCTCAAAAACGCTTAGTTGATAACTGAGGTAGACTTTGTAGTTTCTCCACAGTCACCAAACTGCCCAGGTTAAGATTCAGAACACCTTCTGTTCTCCTGCAGCCTATAAATGTGAATATTGTCTCTGCTTTTTGTCCTTAAAAATGTCTAAAGGTAGGGGTACTGCATGGACAAAAAGTTAGGGATACTGGCACGAACAATGAGTATAAGGTAAACACCATGAGGTAGACATCATGTGGGTCCTTTTCTCTTTTTTCCTACCAGTTTAAGAACATGTACAAAATGAGAAGGCATTTTGATAACAACAACACTCCAACAAAAAGATGTCAAGTGAAAGCTAATGTTCCAAGAATTAGAAGAGGTTTGTGGAGCAAAAATGCTAAAAAGTACTCTGGGATCCCGTTACCAGAAGCAGAAGAAAATAACTGGAACAGCTGCTACTGACAAAGTATGATAATATACTGGTGGGGTGTGCTTCTTTAAAAGAGTGGAGTCTGTTGTCCAGCTTTTGGCTAGAGCTACAGAACCATTAGTTTTTCTCACTTAAACAAAACAAAAAAGATGTCCTTGTTTCTTTTGTTAAGCTAGAGGCACTTTTAAAGTACAAGTGGCTTTTTTAAGAGGCAATCAATGTTTGGCCAATGTAGCATAAAAAGAAACTATCTACATTATCTATTTATTATTAAAAATTCTAATCTTATAACAAAAAGTTTGAATCAATTTAGTTTATAAAACATGCTCCCAGTATCCTGTGATTCAGGGGCACCTCAGTCCTTATGATTATCAATGGAGGTTCACAGAAAGGAAAACTAATTTTAACAACATATTAAGTTTCCCTGAGGCATCTGAAAGGCAGCATGCTGTCATATAAAAATTATCAAAATAAATCAATGTTATCATCTTGACTTGGAACACATTTAAGCCACTCACTTCATTAACAATTGATTGAATATTTCCATAACTATAACGTCAGCCTTAGCATCTCTTCTCACTGGCTGCTGTGCCAGTAACCCACAACTAGACAACAAATGACGGACCCAATAATTAGTCCAGTCTGCACATTTCCAGGAACGCTGCAATAGCATACATAACACTTTGCTATGGCACTATTATAGCTTCCCTGAATTTACTGATTTTCCACACTAGGTCTGCTTTTACTGTGGTGTGATTTGGAATGCATAAATTTGCAAACCCACATAGGCCATCACCTTCACTGCAACTCCATATTTGAGAGTATTTTCTCCAAAAGGCCACTGACTTTCTTTTACCATCTGCTTTACATTTTCTAACCACACCAGATCATATTTTGCTGTTCTTTCTTTAGTCAAAACCTCAAAAGCAAAGCGATAATTGCGACTATATAAGGTGACAGAAAGCTTGAACACAACAGTATGACAACTATCGCCCATTTCCAGGCACTCTTCTTGTAGACTTGTGATTCTGTCCCAGCACTTCATCTTTCTGTGCTGTTCGTGAGTACGTTCAATGTTTTTTTTCTACCTCAAAATTAAAAATATTTTCTTTATCATTCTTTTATGATAAAGTTGGGACTGAATGTGGTAGATATTTAATTACACTTTGTTATTTATAGCAGATATTAACATTTGCGTGTACACCTTCCAGACATTTGACAGACCCATGTCACCCATATAGAACTAGTTCCCCTGACTGTACTATCGCTGTGCAATTCTGAGCTGTCGCTTCTGCTCCTTCCCCTGTTCACTGCTCAATATACACGATCTAGACCAAACACTGCACTAGAACCATGTGTGAGTGAGTCTCACACATGCAGGGAGTACACATGTCTGGCGGGGTGACAACATAGACCTTTAACAGACATTGTGGTGCCAGTATCTTCTCCATGTTGTCATGGTTGATCGCTGCTATGGTATGGGGTTACCCTGTGTTCCTCAGAACCTGGGCTTTAAACACTATATCACACGAAATGGTTCTGTTGGATTCACTTACAATGTATGAAAAGGAAAATATTGAGGTGCTCTTTGATAAGTGTAAAAGTGCTCGTGCAGTGCTGAAATTGCTGTATGAAACATAAACAAGACACATTTGTGAGCAAAAACCTCATACCAGATTGCAGCTTTTCATGATTAAAAGCAAGGTTTCAAGTATTTGATTCATCAATAAGGTTACAGGAATTCAAATCTTTGTTATTGCCATATCTATTCAAGATCCCAAATTTGAGGAAACTTTCAGTTTTGTGCCTAATAATTTCTTTAGGTACTTAATGGTGTTGGGGGTGGATACAGCTTTATAATACATAAAACAAACAGACTAAAGAGATAGCTGATCTCAAACGAGAAATACTTGATGATGATACTTTGATCCACTAGAAAGAAGTCCTTGGGAAACTTGATAAGACAGTACAGTAACTTAGAACTGTCACCTAGCACATGAAACATGACAAACTAACTATGGATATTTAATCTTTTGAGAAAAAGTGACTTATCCTTACCTCCAGGAGGTATCACCAAGACAAGTTTGTTTCACCGATAGAGGAAAACGCTTGCCTTGTAAATGTATTACTTTTTCAGAATCATCCATATCCACTAACACAGAAATACACCCATACAAGACTTTAAGGATTTTCATCAGGGAACTTTTTAGGGGACAACAGATGGAGACAGACCCAGGGCATTGGCCAGGACTGGAGTCAGAACGGAGGTAAGAGACAGCAAGCAGAGAGATCTTACCCAAAGAAATCCCATGGGGAAATCTTAATGAGACGCCAATAGTACAGGTGGTAGGTCTGCAACCACACCAATGACAAGTCAGCCTTGTGTTCGACTTATTGAACCATGTCCTTACAGAAGGAGAGCTTAGTGTCCTGCCTAAGAGTCTGTCAATTGTTCCCACTAGTATACCAAATGTATTCAATATTAAGATAGCACTTCACCAATATTTTAGAAAAATCAGCTGAAACATTATTTTAAATAGGTCCTGTACAAATTTAAGAACGATGTCACAGGCCTCAGACCTCCCTCAACTTTCACTCCACCAGCACATTACAAGCCCCACAGAATCCTTGCATTTGAACAGGTTGTCCTCAGGGATGTGGCCATTTCCTTAATAAAAGAGTTTATGTCAAGCACAATATTAGCTGTTCAGTGAATAACAGTCTGATCTAACTCGAGAAAAATGAGAAAATCATAATAAAACCAGAAGATAAGGGATGTGCAATAGTGGTCCAGAATATTGAAGATTATAAAAAGAGATCTTGTCAAAATTAAACGTGGAGAAACATTATGCCAATTTGAGAGGAGATCTTACTCCTAATATTTGTAATTTGATCAAGAATGTGACCAGAAAAGGGCTTAGAGAGGGTTACCTGAGCAATCATGAGTTTGAATGCCTAAACAAAAAACATTCCAGAATTCTCACAAAAATACAAAAAAGCTTGGACAAACCCCCTGACCGCCCCATTGTATTTTGGCTGTGGTTCCATCTTAGAACTACTAAGTGATTACAATGTCATATCTATTAAGCCTTTAGTACACAACACCTGCGCCTATGTTCGTAACACTATGGATATCATCAAATAGATTGAGGGCCATCAGTTTAGAGCAGGTGCCCAGTTATTATTCACCTTGGACATATCCTCCCAACACACAAATTATTCGCCAACAAGCCGCCCTAGATGTTGTTAGGGTGGTACTTGATTCCAAGATCAGCCCATGTAGGTACCCGCTGGTTTCCTGGCGCTACTTTGAGTAAGAACTTTTTCATCTTTCAGAAGGAGTATTGTTTTCAGTAAAAAGGTACTGAGATGGAGGTCGGGTTCGCACCCAACCTGGCTAACATTTTTATAGACAAGTATTAACATTCTTTCACATACCCATGTTCCAATCCTTTCAGAGATATCACACTCTGGAAAAGGTATAAAGATTACATTCTGATTACATTGGTAGGAGACGAAAATAGGCTCAATTTATTTCTGGAATGGCTCAATAAACGATACCCCGATATCCAATTCACCTGATCACATAGTGATAGGGAGACCAATTGTCTTGATATTACCATCAAAACAACAGAAAGGGCACTATAAACTACCCTCTTTCGAAAATCCACGAAGCGTAACACTCCCTTGAGGTACTCATGCCAACACCCAAGAAGCTTCCGGGACAACCTTCCATATGGTCAATTTTTAAGGATCAAGTGTAATTGTTTCCACAGGGTTGATTATTTTTCAGAGTCCGATATACTAATCACAAAGCTACTTGAACGTGGATACCCCAAGGATCTATTAAAAAGAGCTAGAAAGAGGGCCTGGTATTTTCTTGGAGAATACTGACTGGTGCCCAAATCCAACAATAGCACCAACTGTGACGACAGACTCACACGTGTTACTACCTTCTGTTCACTTAGTAATGAAATCAAAAAGGCTATTAACAAAAACTTGGGGTCTGATCCAGGATGAAATTGATATTGATATTGATGATAAACCCTAATTTGCATTCAAAAGACAGAAAAATATACGGGACCATGTTGTCACAGCCCTGCCACCCTCACCAATGCATATCAATTTATGAGACTATGGCAATTTTCCCCCGAATTATGGTCATCACAGATTGGAGGATGTAAAGCCTGTGACCTTACCGTAGAACTTAAAGATTTCAAACATGGTAAAAAAAAAAGGTTCAGTCTTCAAGATCACACACATTGTAACAGCACTGATATGCTACACATCATTGAATGTCACTGTAACCTGGTTTATGTGGGTCACACAAAACAGAAGGTTAAAACCAGGATTTTATAACACCTTAGACGCATCAGATGCAAAACTCTGGGTACTCCCCTAGTTGATCATTACTCTAACACTAACCATAAAGCTGAAGAGCTTAAATGGTTTGTACTTTAAAAGATTTTCAAGAATCCCAGAGGCGGGGACACTGCTGCAATACTTAATTTGAGAGAATGTAAATAGATATATCTTTTGAGCACTGTACAAAACGTTCTTAATGAAGTTGCGGAACCCAACTGACAAGTAGCCTCTTTTAACAGTGGATAGATATGTATAATATGTCATTGATTACATTGTTTGTAGTTCCTCGCTATTCTGAAATCACTTCATTCACCTTGTGTTGCCATTTTCTGTCAGGTCTCTTTGTGATGTGAGCAGCCATTCTTTCATTAGATTATTCAGAATGGAGAACTATGTATAATAAACTCATTGGTTACATTATCTATGGCATAACTTTATTCATTTAAGAGCAGTCTTGTATTCAATTATCCAATTCATTGCCAGTCCCTTTATGATATATGTGGTCCACAGACAATGTTTCCAAGCTGTGCTCATTACCTCATATGATTGTTTAAATTTGGGACGTTTCTTTGGGGAAATTGTGCTCCCCGTTTGCTCTTGACAACACATTATCTGTAGTATAAAAAGCTTCCAAGTTTTTCTACCTTGGACTCTTTTCAGCTTCAAATACATTAATTTACCCAGATGCATTTGCCAAAACAATTTTATTTTCTGGTGCCTTGTTTTTGTGAGCCTGCACCATTTGTGAGCAATGTTTTCACAAATAGCACGTTGGCACTGGCCAGCATGAGAGGGTGCTTTCTACCTCTTGTCACAGCGTGCATATGTGGTGTGCATCTCATCCTTTGGCCTAAAATGCTAATCAGCGTCTGCCATCTTGGAAGGATGCCATCTGCTTTTCGCTCTCCACATGCACACATGCGTGCAGGGGTGGCTGACCTTTAGTCTGACAGATCATGCATGCATGTGCAATGTCGGAAAAGGCCATAGAGAAGTTATTTTCACAGTAAAAGTACGAGGCAGTGTATGTACTGTTTTTCTTATTCTTTATCTTTTTCTTTATAGTTCAGTAGCTTCTCTTTTTTCTTTTATTATAGTTTTCAGTTCGAGGCGACTTTTAAAGAATTATCCTGGATTGATTTTGCACAGCTCTTGGTCAGTGCACAAACTTATGCATCAGTCAATTCGGTTTATTTTCTTTGCTGAAACATTTTCTGAAAGTGATTTTCCTCTACCTATAGGTTTGCCCCGAAGTGGGAGCACTGGGTATTTAATGATATTTCATTCATTGGCTTTCTCCAAAAAAGACTTGACGAGCCTTCCCTATTTTTGCAACTTGCCTCGACTCACATCGTTTGTAGGCCTGTGATTATGACACATTTGATTTATTTCAATACTTTTTCATGAACTAATAATAGCTATATGTCAACTATTCTGCCAATCCTCTATACGACTTGGTAAGTCCTGCCTTTTTCTCCCATTTATTGGGGTATTTGTGTTCATGTATACACATACGAGACTGATCATGGTTTATTTAATATGCAGGTGTTTCTTTCAGTTGTCCTGAAGAAGATCCCCCTTCCCCCTTGTTGCACAACTGAATCGCTTCCCCAGCAGGTTGAAACATCGGTGAATCTATCTTTCCTGCCTGTATCAAAAGGAATAAGTTGGGCTAACACAGTCCTTGGAAATCCAACAGACTTGTCCTAGTTGTAGTGACCCTATGAACTATGTGCTTTGGCCAGGCTTTCATATAGAATGATTGCGAAGGTTTTTCATGGATTTCTCTTGCTTATCTTTTATACACTTATTTTTGCACTGCACAAGCACTTTTACACGCATCATGGAGCACCTCAGCAGAAATCATTGTTAACTTTATTGGTGCAATGTTTCAAAAATTGTCATCTATGACCTTACACTCCTGTATGTTTCTGAAATATGTTATTTTTCATGCATTGTAAGTAAATATGACAGAACAAATTCATGTGAAACCGTTATGGCTGATTGAGCACGTCCTCACGCCCCAGTTTGGCGCCTCAATTATTTTTTGTGGTTGTTGCAGCTATTGCTATAATTTTCTCCCTCAGTTTCATGTGATTTTTCAGTCTAAGGGGTTTGTTGCTTTTCTACTGGTTTTTCCAAGTAAAATAAAACATAATACTAACCTAGGGGCTTTTAAAAGAAACATTAGTATCATTAGCATAGAAAACCAATACCTTTTATTTAAATCGAAGTACTCGGTGTGTTTTTCTTTCTAGATCAAAGACAACTACTAATAACAGTAGTGTACCATGTTAAATATGTTTTGGCTCTTTTATTACGCACATTGGCAAGACGTGATAAAAAGTGTGTGTGTAAATTCAGCACCACGTGATACCAAATTAACCATCACTTGAATTTGCTCACATTTTGACATTTGAGTAATTCAGGGGTCGTAATCTCATTAGACCGAGGGGTTCAGCATTTCAAATTTTGATATTTATGGTCATCTGTACACGAAGTGAAATGTAGTAATGAGTGATCATAGCAGCATATCTCAAGGAGCATTCGGAAGGTTGTACTTTCTAAGAAACAGGGGAGGAGTATTGTACTGAGATGTACCCAAGTTTAAGCACAAACATATTCTGCTGCACAGTGCAGAAACGCCATGTCTAACTAACTCTAAAATGAAGAATTCCAAATTTACCCTCATTCAGAAATGTTTAAATAATGTGTAATTCGGACAAAGAAAACAAATACGGTGTGCATTTCTCCAATCTCTAAGTGACACCAGCAGTGTACTGCAGTGACCACAGTTGAAGTTACACATGTATCAAAATCACAGTATTGTTGAGGGCAGTTTGGCAACAAAAGTTATTGTAAAATTCTGATTGTGAAACTTCATGACAATGAAAATACAGGTATGCACTGTTTTCCCCGCCCATCCTCAACTTACTCAATTTCTGGATGAACGCTGGCCAGCAACTACTGGTACATATACTTTGTGAGCGACTTCTGACCATGAAAATCAAGTATGGACTTCAGAACAAGACAAAAAAAACAACACAAGCACAGGTACAAACGATTGTGCGGGGCAGCCAGGTTGACAATTTAATGAAATTGCAAAAATGTACCTCCTCTTCCTTCCTTTTCTTCTTGTTCTGCTCTTCTTCGAATTCTCTTAACATTTTAGCTCTCTGCTCAGCTAATCGTTTTTCCTCTCTTTCCTCTTCTAGTCTAATCTTTTCTCGCTCCTCTTCTTCTTTACGCCTCTTTTCCTCAATCTGTAAAATAAATACATCAATTTACAATGACTTGTTTTACATTGTGGGAGGCTGCATGTATGTTTTTCCATTTCACGTTTAGGTGCACACGAGAACTGCACACTTTCCCAACGGCCCATGGCTACAGAGGCTGTAAAACCAGTACCTACAAGTCACAGTAATTCTATTGTAGATGGCAATCTAAAAACAAGCACTGACAAAACTTCCTGGATTTGAACATTGACGCCAGACCTACCTGGGTAGCCAAGTAAGTGGTTGGTAGAGGTGTGGTATAGGAATTCTTGATAGTTATTGTAGTTGTGCTAGTGCTGGTGGTGTTGAAGATACAGGTGGTGGCATTAATGGTGGTAGTAATACAGATATCGGTGGTGGTAGTGGAACTGGAGCAATGGTGATGGTGGTGATGGTCGGAGTGGTAGTATCGGAGGTGGGGGTGTAAATAGTGTGGTATTGGTAGTGACATTGATGCTGACCTTGGTAGTACTGGGGGGGATTATTGGTGGAGGGCAGTAGGGACTTTGGTGCTGGAAAAATTGGTGGTATTAGTAGTATTTTGGCATTTATGGTGTGTTATTGGCTGTGGTTGTGTGGTGGGGATGAAATTGGCCTTATTCGCAGCATTGGTGTTAGTATCAATTATATTGATTACAGTGGTATTGTGGTGCAGAATTGAGGTTCTTATGTGTCCACATATCAAAATGTTTGTACACACACAACCCTCATATTTACTTATTTATCACATAATGCCTGCTTGAACCCTCAGATGGCCATCTGTTGTGGTAGAAGGCAATTGTGAGTTCAGGCTAACATTCGATTTATGACATAAGAATTCAAAAATGCATGCTGCAGGAACAAAATGTATTTTTTATACAATGAGTGTATAAAACAAATAATTGAATGTGACAAAGTGTGATGGCTTTGGGTACTTCTTAGGTATAAATAGCCCTGCATGCATTTCCAATTCAAGCACTCTCTTGGAAGCAGAATGATTCACCAAATAACCAATAGCATGACAGTGAGTGAGAAATTCTCCCCTGAGCAGCGCCTTACAATGTAGGTCTCAATCCAGTGGCTAAAAGACACTGATACAATTAAGCCAAGTTTTAGGCATCTGATCCAAGACTCATTAGGAGAATCTGGCAGCGCTCCCATTTCATCTTTGTGAGAACCCTGGGTATCAGCGGAGTGGGGGAAAAGCGTAAGCATAGATCCCTGACCAACGCATCAAAAGAGCATTCCCTCGAGAGTTCAGGAGAGGGAACCTGCTTGCGAAGAACTGGCATTTTGAGTTTAACTGTGTCGCAAATATATTTAGCATTGGTTCCCCTAGACTGCAAATATCTCGTCCAGCTGTGTTTGCTCCAGCTCCCACTCGTGACAGCTGTTGTTCGTTCTGCTCAAGGTTTCCACCAAGGTATTTCGAAGGCCTGGGACATGTTCTGCTGTGAGCGAAATGCGATGGAGCGTTAACCGGTTACACAACTCCTGCGCATCTTGAGACAGGGTCAGGGATTTTGTACCTCCTTGCTTGTTTATATAAAACATGCTTGTGGTGTTGTCCGTGCGGATCAACACTGACGATCCCTGTATGCGAGGAAGGAAAGCTCGAAGAGATAAGAAAATGGCCTTGAGCTCCAGCCTGTTTATTTTAATCTGCCGTTGGTCAAAGGACCATCTTCCCTGTACCTGTAGGTCCTGTAAGTGTCCTTCCCATCCTTCCATAGAAGCATCCGTTGGGACCACTAAATCCAGTATGACTGGGAGTAAAGACTGGCCTTGGGTGAGATGAGAAGTCGGAGTCCACCACTTGAGGGCTTCCTTCATTCGAGAAGTGATCTTGATTACATTGTTGAAAGAGCCTGAGGGTTGAACCCATTGAATATGTAATTCCTCTTGAAGAGGTCTCATGTGCAATTGAGTTAGAGGTACAAGATCTATTGCGGAAGAGAGCATTCCCAGTAGAGATTTGAACATTCCCCCTGAAACACACTTTTTTTCTGTGTAGTTTGAGTGCCAAAGCTCTTAACCTGTTTTTTTTCCTCAGAGAAAAAACTTTGTTTTTGATGGTGTCCAGCCTTGCTTCCAGAAATGTCATTATCCGATTTGGGTAAGTTGAAGATTTTTGAAAGTTGACCGAGAGACCCAGTTTGTGGAAAAGCGAGAGGCAATCGTTTGTTGCTGTCTCCACTAAGCGAGAAGATGGTGCCTTTAGCAGCCAGTCGTCGGAGCCAGGAATTTTGTAAACGTCCGTGGAGCCGATTTGAAGCCAAATGGAAGAACTCGGAATTGATTGTGGGTACCAGCCACTGTGAACCTCAGGAACTTCCTGTGCTGTGGATGAATAGGGACATGGAAATATACATCCTCGAGATCCAATGAAGTCATGTAATCGCCCTTGTTGAGGCGAGGAAGGATGTCTGAAAGAGTAACCATCCTGAATGTTTGGTTCTTTAGATATTTGTTCAATTTTCTGAGGTCTAGGATAGGCCTCAACTCGCCTGCCTTTTTGAGAATGAGAAAGAAGCGTAAGTAGAAACCTTTCCTCTTTTGGGAAAAAGTGACCTTTTCTATTGCCCCTTTCTGAAGCATGACACATGCTTCTTTTCTCAGCAAGTGAATGTGAGGGGTGTGCGATCCCCTGGGAGGAGTATTGGGCGGTTTTTGGATGAACTCCAGTGTGTGGCCATAAGAAACGAGATCCAGGACCCACTTGTCTGAAGTGATGGTTCTCCATTGATCGATATGCTTGGAAATCGTCGCACCATTTTCGGGGGAAGAAAGCCGCCCTTACAGAGACTGCCGCATTGAAGAGAACTTTTTTCCAATGGAATCCAGGAGTCTGCCTTCCTTCAAGTTCAAGTTCAAGTTCAAGGATTTATATAGCGCACTACTCACCCAGAGGGTCTCAAGGCGCTTGGGGAGGGGGTTCATTATTTATCGAATAGCGCCTTTGCGCTGCTTGAGATATCACTGAGTCAGGTTTAGGGTGACTTGTAGGACACGCTGGAGAGCCCTCCGGTGCACTACATTTTTAATCTAACCTGGGAAGCACAGGACCTACAGAAGCTGGTGCTTTCATGACTTTTATCCCTTCTTGCCAAACATGGTCAATGATGGGTATTGACCTGACCTTTTCCGGTCTTTAAAATCATACAGGAAACAATCCAACTGATGGACCACAGTTGGAAAATGAAATCGGTTAGCAGCTCTGTCCATAATATTATGGAATCCTCCGATATCCTCAGGAGGCGAATCCGAAGGATGATGAGGCGGTGGTGAAGGAGTTTGCACTATGTAATCATCCCACTCATCCGCTGGCGGAGAGGGGTCTGGTAGCTCACCTTCTTCCTGTTCCTCTTCAGACGTAGTAGGGTCGTCTCTGGGAGGATGAGGAGTAATGGGAACTGGTGGTATTACCGGAGTGGCCGGAGGTTGAGGTAATATGAATTTTTATGGTCAATTGTGTCCCCTAACGTAGACCCCAACGGCTCCATGTACGTGCTTCAGGTACATGTATGTTCCCTCCACTTCCAGCTATGAAGACGCAAATACATTTGCGTCCAACGTTAACATGTCCTCTTTCAGATCCACCATGAATGGGTCGGATATTCAGTTCCTAAGTGTGCCTTGCCAACGTCTTTACATGGTACACTTTCATGTTTTCCTAGCTCTGGTGAGTTAGGCCCTGATTCCTGCCATCGAGCCCTTTCTGCCTTCTGTTTCTGAAAGCTGCAGTCTGCTGCTTCCTGACCCTTGCCTTACTCCCTGTGCGGCGAGCGGTGCCTGGCTCAACCTGCTTGCCTGCCAAGACTGTATTCAGCCTTCAAGTTATCTGCTCCGCTCCTCGAAAATACATTCCTGTCTAGTGATTTAGGAAAACATCTCCCCAGCTGCAGAGCAAAGGGCCCGGCCTTCCTGTCTCCGTGCAAGTAATTCATAGCTCCTGTTACCATGGTAGGCCCATGGCCCCCTTGCTTTACACGTAGTCGCATATGCACGCACTAGCAGTCAGTATAGAATAGCATCTGCCCGAGAGACCTTTCCTTCTAGATAATACAGTTCCTCAAACACAAGATATTAGATATGATTTGGGATTAGGTTGTTCTGACACCCCAGACTTCTGTCTCCTCATGTAGGGCTAAATGTCAAGTCCCCTTCACCCTCCAGTTTCACGTCACTCACACGTCATGCTGCTGCGCGCGCATCTCTGCCATGTATTTCTGCTGACACTGCAGGATTCTTCTATGGATCCACCCACCTGTGATACGTTTCATATGACGTTGTCTAGCACACACCTCCGTGTACGCCCTCATGCACGCCTTCTGTTACGTACATGTGTTCTTATCTCGTTTCTCTCAGCTGTTACGCCTTCTGCATTCATCACCACTATATGCATTGACTATATATATGATATTCTGTTAATAAAGCATTGTACATGTCCATGTCCATTCCCTTCGTGAACCCTTGTGGTGATGGAACATGATACCTGGTTCGAACCAATTCCTTTTTAAGGAATAAAACCTTCATAAACTCAGATGCCACGGACTCTGCCTCTTATTTTTGACTGAGTTATTCTTATTGAACTTTACCGCATAAATTAAGTATAGGTAATTTAAATTTACCACATAATTGGCGCCCGAACAGGAACCCCTCCCCCACCTTACGCGCCGGCTGTGCGTTGCAGGCCTAGTCCCCTGCCACAGCCGGACGGACAACTACGCGTACCCGCAGGATTTCCTGTATCTCCCTCAGGCCAACGGAGGTGACTGAGGCTGCGATCGACACCCAGACGAGGCGGTGAGGAGTGCGGAGGATCCCGACCAGAGCCTAGCTGAGAGAGCAAGGTCCGAGGTATTCAGAGGCCCACCAGTTCCGAAGTTCCGAAGTACCTACGTCACGAATCGAGTCCAGTCCAGTCCAGTCCGGTCCAGTCCAGTGTCGAGTTTCCGAGGCCTTCCGTTCCGTGCTTCCCGGTGAGTACCGTTGCTGGGGACGCATCTAGACGGGTGCATTAGTTTGTGTCCGGTCAAGATGGGTTTGGGTACGCAGACCCGGTCTGCACTGTTTAGCGGTGTATCTGTACTGTTTAGCAGTATATCCAGTATGCAGGTAGCTAGTTTTATTCTAGTTATTGTTGTCCGTTTTCGAAATGTTTTTATGTGTTTTGATGTCGTGGTATGAGTGATTGTTTGATTTTCATTACTGTGTTTATTGTATTAGTGGTGTCCAAATACGAGTAAGTATCAAGTACCAGTATCACGGCTCAACATGCCGCTGTTTTCTAAACTGAAACAGATAGGAACTAGAAAAGGGATACTCGAGGAAGCTGTTCCCATCCCACCCAGGGACACTCCAGGGTACTTTATGTACCACAAACACGGCTTAGATGCTGTATTATTTCTCGACTTATGGGTGGACTACACCAAAGATCTAGCAGAGAATCAGAGATGGCCCGTTACAGGGACATGGGATGCCGAGTGCATCATGAGAGTAGAAGAAGCATTATGGAAAAAGAAAGCCAGACAGTCACAGAAAGATGCCATTGAATTATGGCGTAAAGAATCGCACAGACTGACAGAGAAAGCACTCAGAAAAGCAGAGAGAAGTAAAGAGGATTCCGAAAAAGCCAAAGAAAAAGAACTACTAGAAGAAGGAGAACGAGTTAGGATAGAACAACACGATAGACGTAGTAATGCTATTATGACAGGATTGTATCCAGTCCTGGCCGAGGGCCTGCCCAAGGCGACCCCGGAAGTACCGAAAGATCAGCCCCCTCCATTGGTTCCGACTAAATTACGTCACAAGACCGCAGCAGAGATTTTCCTTTCTTCCTACTTAGACGATGTAGCTCCCGAATATATCAATGTTCCGCCTGCACGCATACCACCCGCTGATCGTCATCCCCCTGACCGTCATCCCCAACGACAGGACACTCCTCCACCACTTCCTGCAAACCCCATTAACCCTATTAATCTGCTTAATCCTTTTGGGCCTGACACGGCCCTACCGACGGATCATGCTCAAGCCTCCGCTTCAGGAGGTGCATCAGGAGGTTTCCAGACCCCGCCACCAGTACATCGATTAAATACTAAAGAACTAGCAATGCAACGTACTCCAAGACCGATTAGCAATAAAAAGGCGAAAGAACTTATCACATACTGTAGATATGACCCCATACCAGGCAAAGATGGTTGCATGTTATTAGCCCCAATACGTATAAGACGTGCTGCAGACTTTTTAGTTCTGTTTCCAGGAATAAAAGCTAATCTAGACAGGATATATCATTTTGTTCAGACGGGGGAGGGTCCGGAATGTATTCAGGAGGCCATGGCGCATCAGAAAGTAGACATTCAGAGCCTACTATTAAGATTCTTCATAAACTGTTTCATAAGAGAACGAGACCGGCCTGGTGTAAATGAAGAAGAGATGAAGGTACTAACTGCATGGAGTCAGAATATTTCAGACGGAAAACATGATAAACAAAGTTGTATAGAGAGCATGTACAGAAAAATTCGTAAAGAAGTAGTAGTATTCCATGCAAAAGCGAAAGCTGAAAGGGAAGCAGAATCAGATGCAAATAAATCCTCAGAGGATGAGCCAGAGACAGAGACAGAAGATAGAGGAACGATAGCATATGTAGGAAGGGGTAGATCCTTGAATAAACTGATACGTCCAGAAAGCAAGAGACTTTTTCACTCTGCTATGTCAAATCCGAAGACTCCTGAACATCTATTTCAGGCTACTGATAAAATACTTCAAGAACGAATGGGGTACCATGTACTCGACTCCATGGATGAGCAAGAATTAGCCAGGTCAGCAGTACAATGGGCTGACAATTCTGATAAATATAGTGATGACGCATTAGTGCAGACCTTTTTGAATCTTTCCCCAGACGAACAGCGACTAGCTAGTATGTACATGATACAACACCTCCTAATATTGTATAAGAGCCAACATTCTGATCCAGGTCCCTTACCTGATGTATTAATAGAACTACTCATGAATAAATGGAGGGGCCTGGGTACCGACTTAATTAAAGTAATTTTAGAACATCGACACAGATATAGTACTTTCCTGAATCCACAGTTTGTCTCAGCTCCACCCCCAGAAAGAAAAATGTTTTACATAGACAGACAAAATCCCTTGCGAGAAGTGCATCCAGTCAGGAATGATGATAATACCTTTAGACGTGTGTTTGTGTACACGCCCATAACAAAAATGGAACTATTGGAAATGAAGAAATTAGTGCCCAGTCACGATAAAGACCCTGCAGGTTTCCACCGTGAAATAAAAGACATGTTACTCATGGGTGATTATACCTATCCCGACATCATGAAAATATTGAAAGTATTATTGCCTGTCGGTATTTACGAGAAACTCAAAGAAAAAGAATGGGAGGTGGGAGAGCAAAAGATTGATTGGGCTGCATTAGAGAACGAAGAAAATACTAGAACCCCAGGCCTAGGGCTTGGGGACAAAACTAAAGCATTACCAGGATTGTTAGTACAAGTATTACCACGTTTATTAGCAACGAAAAAGGAGGACTGGGATGCAATCTCAGCCTGCAAACAGAAACCCGATGAAGACACTAGTGATTTTTATTCCCGATTTGAGAAATGTTTTATTATTAATAGTGGCCTGAAAGCAAGTAGCGAGTCATATCCACACCTTTTTGTATCCAAGTTAGTCGAAAATTCTCTGGCCCAAGTCAAGAATCGTGTTCTGAAAGTCGAGAGCACATGGCAAGCAAACACGCCTTCCCAAATGTTACAAATGTTACAGTACCACCAGAACAGAATTAGAGAAGAACATGAGCACGAACAAAGACGCATGAAAGATACGAAAATGAAAATGTTAGTAGCTCAGTCAGTTCCAGCTGACGGTCAGAAAAAGGGCATGACACAGTCCAATAATTCAGCAGCTCCTGTTAAAGGGACATGCAACTATTGTAAACAGCCAGGTCACTACATAAACGATTGTGCAGTTTTGAAACACAATATAGCTACAGGTAAGACTAAAGAAAGACCGCGTCAACCTAGACAGGACCAGGTCCAACAACAAGTACCACAGAATATCCAGCCTATGCAAGCTTCACAACAG
This sequence comes from Lissotriton vulgaris, assembly GCF_964263255.1. NCBI lineage: Eukaryota > Metazoa > Chordata > Amphibia > Caudata > Salamandridae > Lissotriton > Lissotriton vulgaris. The sequence continues at coordinate 1,592,198,897 of NC_141691.1, read as the reverse complement.
ACAGTACAGACCGTAGCGGTACCACAGCCACAACTGATTGCCGCAACACAACATGCAACGCAACAGATGTACCAGTATGCCCAAACTGATTATCCCGATTATCAGCGATACACATGAAACAGCCTAGAGAGGGAAGTTGGGTTGCCTCTTATTGAGGTTCCTGTAGATCAAGAGGGTCCTTACGTACATAGCCAAGTGTTAGGAAAAGATAGAAAGTTTTTGATTGATACAGGGGCAAGCAGAACAACAATAAGTCATGACGAGGTCCCAGGGGCACCCCTCTCAGGCTCCCAGAATGTTTCCCTTGGATTTTCAGGCAAACCTATTGTAAATGAAGTATCGAAACCAGTACCTCTTTTAGTTGGTCCGTTGTCTCGCACTACAGATTTGTTATTAACGAAATCATGTCCAGAAAACTTGTTAGGTATCAAGACACTGAAAGCTCTAGGAGCTGTGATTTGCTGTTCTCCGGAAGGAGTAAGATTGTTCTTACGTGACTTTAAGGGTCACTATGTGTTGAGAGATATTGATCCCAGATTACAGAATGTTCCTGCACATTTATGGGCACAAGGCCCCACTGATGTAGGTTGTATGCACATTACACCATATCGAGTCACACTCAAGCCAGGAGTAGTCTTACCACGAATCCGACAATACAAGTTACCCCCAGATGCTGTAGTGGCTTTGCTGAAAATCATTGACGAGCTCATTGCACAAGGAGTGGTTGTAGAAACCGACTCAAATCTATGTAACTCCCCTATCATTCCAATCCGTAAACGTACTGATCCAAATGCACCCCCAGTTTATCGATTGGTGATCGATTTACGAGAACTGAATAAATGCATTGTACCACAGTATCCCGTGGTCCCAGACATCTCGTCTCTATTGACTGCCATTGATTCCGAAGCAGCGTTCTTTACTGTAATTGATCTGAAGAACGCCTTCTTTAGTGTACCCATTGATCCGGAAAGCCAATATCTCTTCGGATTCTGTTTAAGTGGTCGAAGCTTCAAATTTGCACGCGCACCTCAAGGATTCACAGAAAGCCCCAGCATCTATAGCCAAGCACTGAAAAGACAACTAGACAGTATACACATGCCTGACAACACTGCCCTGTTACAGTATGTCGATGATCTACTGATCACCGCCCGCAACGAACCTGAATGTGAGCAAGCATCACTGACGGTTTTACATTTCTTGGCTGACAAGGGACACAAGGTGTCCCCTTCGAAGCTGCAATTCTGTGTTCAGCAAGTGGTTTACCTTGGGCACTTGCTGTCCAAAGGGGGGAGACAGCTAACACCTGACCGCATCCAGTTAATTGTAAACATGTCACAACCCAAAACACAAAAGGAGGTACGAGCCTTTATAGGCCTCACTTCTTACTGCAGACAATGGACCCCTCAGTATGCATTTCTAGCGAAACCACTCATACAGTTGACAACCCAGGAGGCAGCGACATCGACTGCCCTCCCTTGGACTCAGGAACATACACAAGCTTTTGACGACTTAAAGAAAGCCTTATGTCAAGCACCAGTTTTAGCGACACCATGTTACAGCAAGCCTTTTACACTTTTTGTCACAGAACGCAAAGGTACTGCATTGTCAGTACTCACTCAGGATCAAGCAGGTTCACACAAACCGTGTGCTTATTTTTCTAGTACATTGGATCCAGTAGCCCAGGCGCTGCCTGCGTGCTTGAAATCTGTAGCAGCGACAGCTCTAGCAATCAGACAAAGCGATTCCATAGTGTTAGGACATCAATTGACAGTACAAGTTCCACACTCCGTGGAAGTTCTTTTAAACCGAACACAGACTCAGCACTTGACTATAGCACGACTGACAGGTTATGAATTGACATTGTTTCAGCCACACATAGAAATCAGACGTTGTAATACATTGAACCCTGCTACACTTCTGCCATTAAGTGAGACAGATCCTTTGGCACATGATTGTATTGAAGTCATTACCATTACGACGAAACCCAGACAAGACTTGACAGATACCGCATTACCAGATCCAGACCTGACACTTTATGTGGATGGTTCATGCATGAGAACAAGTACAGGAGAATTAGTGGCCGCCTACGCAGTCACAACAGAAACTGAAGTCATAGAAACAAATTGTATTGACACCCTGTCAGCTCAAGCAGCAGAGCTCATCGCTCTGACACAAGCCTGTATTCAAGCAAAGAACAAGAGAGTTAACATATACACAGATTCACGTGATGCATTCGGAGTCGTACACGACTTCGGTGTACTCTGGCGAGAGAGAGGTTTCTTGACTTCTCACGGGGCCAAAATTCAGCACGGTCCCCTCATTCAAGCTCTGTTAGACGCAATACATCTGCCTACAGCCATATCCATCATGAAGTGCAAGGCACATACGAAAGTCACAGATATCATTTCCCAGGGTAACGACCTGGCAGACCGAACAGCCAAGCATACAGCTCAGACTCAGACTCACACAACTGACCTGACAAAGACAATAGTCCCGACACCGACACATTGCATGACCGTTAAGGATCCCGCCCTAGATGTAATTGACATACAGACACATGCTACACCAGACGAAATCAAGAAATGGATTGAACTAGGAGGGATCCAGACAGAACAGGGATGGATGACGAAGGGAAAATCTACATGGTTTCTCCCCGACTCTATGGTTCAAGTTATCATTAACACAGTACACAGTCCTGCACATTTAGGAGAAAAAGCCATGTTAGACAGTATTCAAAACCTCTGGTTCAATAAACATTTACGAGCAGCAGCCAAACAGAAAGTGCGTACTTGCATGATCTGTTGTCAGTTCAACCCAGGTAAAAGCATTCCCGTAGAGCAAGGTGGATTTCATCCTCCCGATCACCCTTTTGAAGTCCTCCAGATGGATTATATCCAGATGGAACGTTGTCGAGGATTTAAATATGTCCTCGTAGTTGTATGTGCACTCTCCCGTTGGACAGAAGCATATCCAGTCCCAGATTACACTGCTCTGACCACTGCCAAGCAGCTGGTTCGTGAATTCTTCCCCAGGTATGGTTTGCCCCGCATCGTATACTCAGATAACGGTCAACCATTCTCGTCCGAGCTTATGAAGCAGGTATCACTCCTGCTAGGCTATCAATGGAGATTCCACTGTGTCCGACATCCCGAGGCAGCAGGTCTCGTGGAACGTCATAATCAGACTCTGAAAATTCGTCTTGCCAAGATCTGTAGAGAGAAAGGCGTCGACTGGATAGTAGCTTTACCAGTTGCACTCTTTTACATGAGAATGGTCGCACACTCACGAACAGGGCTATCCCCGTATGAGGTGGTCTTTGGTAGGCCACCGAATATGTGGGGGACGCCTCTGCCTCGCAAAATTACTGATGTTGACTGTAACATGCTGACAGATTACCTTGCTTCCTTGATGTCTGCACTACAATCATGTTGTTCACAGGTTGCTGCAGCCTTTCCCGACAACACCGAGGTGAAGCCACATGAGGTTGTTCCGGGGGACCTCGTCTTCGTGAGGAACTTTGACAGGAGAAGTCCGCTGGAGCCCCGTTGGGAAGCGCCGAAGCTAGTACTATTGACTACAAGGACTGCAATTAAAGTCGAGGGCCGCAAGGGCTGGCTTCACTCGAGTCATATTAAAAAATACCATGGACTGCCGCCAGATCTAGACTCCCAGCCCTGCCCTCCTCCACAGACTGACTCGAAACTCCCCCTGGTCGAGAAAACTTCTTCTCAAGAATATAAATTAAAATTGAGGTCTAGCAAGTCAGACAGTTTAATTGTTTAAGTCCTCCCCTAGGTGAATCGGTTAGACGAGTTTCTGACATGTATCCCCTAGACCCCAATAGAGAGAGAGATAGAGAGAAACAGCTCAAGAAACGCGAATATTGTAAATCACTTCGTAGTCACTGTATTGTGACACTATTGATTATGTTTTTTCTGAGTCTTATGATTATTGTCGCAAGTATACTGTTACATATATACTATCCTATTTTCAAGCGTGCACATTCCTCCTTAAATGTCACTGCCGAGCACACTTTCAGTGAACTGCCCCCGCATGAGTTATCTTACCGACTTGCGCTGCGCAACAATACATTCATTAGTATGTTACATCATTCCCATCAGACCAGCAATGCTACTAATTGTTGGATATGTGGCCGACTCCCTCCCTATCAGAAATACAAGGGAGTTCTGCCCCTCTTTCCGTACCCGTTCACACACAATGGTTCCTGTGGTGCATGGTTTAGTTTGATTAATTCCCTAGATTCCAATTCCGTAGTTTACCAGGGCAACTGGGTATGGGGAAATCTGAACACAGTTCTGCATAAAGTATGTTTCCCTGACAAGGAGGGTCTTCCCAAAAGGACAGGGACTGATCTAGAAAACGAAGTATATGGATTAGGTAACTTTACACTTAACCTCATGATTCTGAATGTTGAATCCGAAACCGAACCAGTCTTGCCCGCTATGTCCGTATTACCAGTCAAAGGTGAATTATGTGTCAGAAAGAATGGTTCAGTACACCTGGGTCATAGTAAATGTACCACTGTGATCTAATTCAGTGATAAAGGCAAGTCTACATTTAAAGCTTCCCGTCATTCCTATTTCATTTGTGGTCATACCGCATATATACGCTTACCTCTAGATTGGGATGGCACCTGTTATATTGCATTCCTTCTGCCACCTGTTTTCCTAGCCCCTCCTGATTATCATAGGGACTCCCATCTAGTACACGTCAGACCCAAGAGAGATCTCCCGATTGTCGACTACACTGAAACGGCATGGGAGCAATACACAGACTTCAATAAAGGTTTCTTTCCCTATTTAGGTGCTGTCTTTAATAGTAAATTGATACGAAAATTAACAAGAACCCTCGAAGCAGTAGTGAATGAAACTACTTCCGCCCTAGGTAACTTAACAGAGGAGCAGTCTGCTATGCGGATTGTTGTTCTTCAAAATCGTCTTGTCCTTGACGTCATCCTGGCCGATAGGGGCGGAGCTTGTAGAGTCATCGGATCGAGCTGCTGTGTTTTCATTCCAGAAAACGCGCCATCAGTATATAGAGCCATAACCCGTCTTCACAAGATTGCAAGTCAGATACACCAGAATCCAGGCACCTGGACTTGGTCCGGTTGGTTCTGGAGTGTACTATCAGCTTGGGGATGGAAAGTCCTATCCTTCCTAGGAATAGCCCTTCTCATAGTATTCAGTTGTTGCCTATGTCTGCAATGTGGGCCAGCGATTTGCGGCTTGTGTGCCACATCATGTATTCCTCATTTAAGTCCACGTTCAAAACACCGTAAGAAGAAAGAAGAGCAAATGATGTTACATGAACAGATTGATAGAGTAATGAGGATTGATATATCATGAAGGGTCCGTAGGGGACAAGGAGGGAATGAGGTAATATGAATTTTTATGGTCAATTGTGTCCCCTAACGTAGACCCCAACGGCTCCATGTACGTGCTTCAGGTACATGTATGTTCCCTCCACTTCCAGCTATGAAGACGCAAATACATTTGCGTCCAACGTTAACATGTCCTCTTTCAGATCCACCATGAATGGGTCGGATATTCAGTTCCTAAGTGTGCCTTGCCAACGTCTTTACATGGTGCACTTTCATGTTTTCCTAGCTCTGGTGAGTTAGGCCCTGATTCCTGCCATCGAGCCCTTTCTGCCTTCTGTTTCTGAAAGCTGCAGTCTGCTGCTTCCTGACCCTTGCCTTACTCCCTGTGCGGCGAGCGGTGCCTGGCTCGACCTGCTTGCCTGCCAAGACTGTATTCAGCCTTCAAGTTATCTGCTCCGCGAAAATACATTCCTGTCTAGTGATTTAGGAAAACATCTCCCCAGCTGCAGAGCAAAGGGCCCGGCCTTCCTGTCTCCGTGCAAGTAATTCATAGCTCCTGTTACCATGGTAGGCCCATGGCCCCCTTGCTTTACACATAGACACGTAGTCGCATATGCACGCACTAGCAGTCAGTATAGAATAGCCTCTGCCCGAGAGACCTTTCCTTCTAGATAATACAGTTCCTCAAACACAAGATATTAGATATGATTTGGGATTAGGTTGTTCTGACACCCCAGACTTCTGTCTCCTCATGTAGGGCTAAATGTCAAGTCCCCTTCACCCTCCAGTTCCACGTCACTCACACGTCATGCTGCTGCGCGAGCATCTCTGCCATGTATTTCTGCTGACACTGCAGGATTCTTCTATGGATCCACCCACCTGTGATACGTTTCATATGACGTTGTCTAGCACACACCTCCGTGTACGCCCTCATGCACGCCTTCTGTTACGTACATGTGTTCTTATCTCGTTTCTCTCAGCTGTTACGCCTTCTGCATTCATCACCACTATATGCATTGACTATATATATGATATTCTGTTAATAAAGCATTGTACATGTCCATGTCCATTCCCTTCCTGAACCCTTGTGGTGATGGAACATGATACCTGGTTCGAACCAATTCCTTTTTAAGGAATAAAACCTTCATAAACTCAGATGCCACGGACTCTGCCTCTTATTTTTGACTGAGTTATTCTTATTGAACTTTACCGCATAAATTAAGTATAGGTAATTTAAATTTACCACAAGGTTTGAGGAGCTTCCTGCGGAGGTGGAGGAGGTACTACAACATCCTCCTGAGGAGGAAAACTTTGTTTATAGTCCGGCAACATACTCTGAAGATCCATAATTAAAGCTGGAGGGAATTGAACAGACTGCTGCTGGAAATATTGTTGGTACTACACCGGAGGGGCAGGATAATGTTGGTAATAATGATCCTCCTCATCATAGTCGTCATCCTCCTCCTGATATTAAACGTGTAGCTCTGAAGGACTACGTGCAGCTCTAAACTGTCCATCATGATCAGAATCCCCCACATCTAACAGACGGCTAGAGGAAGCGGAGCCATTTTTGGTGTCCTAAACCGCTGTTGTGCAGGTTATTGAAATGGTGTTGATGGACCTGTACAATAAATTCTTTGTTTTGTTGTTGACAGTAAAACTTTCATCGTCGACGGTACTGTCATAGCCATAAGGATTGATGTTGCCACATCTCCAGTCGTCGACGGTGTCGTCGTTGATGGTAGTAGTTCCTTCGTTGACGTGGTTTCGTTGTCGACAGTGTCTTTGACGTTGACGATGGTGTCGCCGCGACGATGGTGTTATCGTCAACGGTCTCACCGTTGATAATCTTGCCGTCGACAGTGGCGTCATCGTCTATGTCTTTGTCGTCGACAGCTTTGCTGTCAGGCTCGTTGATGATGTGGTCTTGACTCTCGTCAACGCTACAGTCGTCAACAAGGGTAGCGTCAACGGTATCAAACCTCCAGAACTCACTGTCGACGTGGTAAACACCGTCGACGATCTCGATGACGAGAGTATCACTGTGGACGTCCTTGAAGTGAGAACAGGTGTCGATGGTGAGCTTGCGCCTGATGAAGACTTGTGGCCATTTTTACCTTTAGAATGGCTAGTAAATCTTGCTTTTCCTTAGACGTTCCTGGAGTCTGGGAGGATCCAATCTCTGAGGGGACTTTAGTTTTCCTCTCCTTTTTAAGAGATTCTTTAGGCATTTGAGAGGTTTTAGTTTGTTTTTTCTTCTCTTCAGGCTGACCCTCAGGCGACCTGGGCCTCTTGATTGGCATAGAGGATGTGTCGCTGTCAACATCAGAAGACGCAGACAGTTTTTTCTTAAACAAAAGTAGAAGCCTTCCTTTTCTATCTCTCAAGGTCTTAGTGGAGAAGGTGCAGCAAATCTTACATAGCTTTGTCTCATGGCTGGCCTAAAGACAATAAATACAATCTTTGTGTGCATCATCTACATGCACTCTCTTCTTCCCACAGGATTTACCCGCTCTAAATAATCCTTTCTTATCAGACATTCTTCTCAAAGAAATCCAAAATACTTATCTGACAAATTTGAAGTAGAGTGAGCAGAGCTCAGGGAACCTCCCTTATACTACGAAGTGCGGTGAACATTTGAGGGGCTCAGCCTCTCTTGGGAAGGTTCTAAAGGGTGGCTGAGTTTTCACATTGGTCCTTTTGGTACAAGAAGACTAATAGGCTATAGAAAATATGGTTGCTACCATAATAGCCTATGGAAAGGTATAATCTATTACTTACTACTTTGTTATTTATGTACCGTGGGACTCCCACTACAACAACGGGGAATGATCCAGGCATGTGAATCTATGAAAGATACCCCTATACTGGATCAGTTATCGCACTGTCAATCACAAATGCAAGTATTATTGCAACTTTAGGCAAGAATTTGAATGCCTTTGTGGCCGCAAGCACAAAGTAATTCAAAATGGGATTATAACTTATTCCACCAGTGAGAAGCACAAATACATTGTGGAATACTAACTACTCATAAACTGGTACATAATCCTAGCAATGTAAAATATAAAGTGCAAACTAGAGAGTAGGCGTTAGTATATTCTAGGAAGACAAATGTTTGCACATGTGAAATCTCAACACCTGGAGACCTTTCTAATTTACAAGAACTTGTTTCTTGAAAGAAATTATAGCAAAACTGAGATGTCCTCACATCATAACCACTTGTCTATTTGGGGTAAATAAACTTCCTGCCTCAAGACTCACATGGCTTAACTGCGCACACTGTGGGACAGCTTTTTTCCTGTGCTGCTGTGCTGGTTTACTGCAGTAAGTGACATGTCTTTCAGTTCCGACCTGTCACTTGACCCTTGGCCCACTCTTTGCACAACCAAGTGGGAGGATTGAGCAGAATCCTTCCTGTATAGTCTCTTACAGTGCTTCTGTATTTTAATTTGGTTATTTCCCATAGACCACTACTACTTTGGTTGTGCTTCCTATTGTAGTGGGGGTAATCCCAACTGGATAGGAAACACACTGCCTCAATAGTAAAGCTCTTCTCAGATTGCCATGGAGCACACAGTCAACCATGAGCATATATAGCTTTGCTCCCATCTCTTATCTACTTTATTCTATCAGCATCTGGATTCTACGCTCCATTTTGAATAAAAGATTCATAATTTTAAAATGCCCCTTCCGGCAGTTTTTTCATTTGCTCCTTTACCTTTCTTCTCCACCTTCTAGAATTCTTGCACCTCTATCAGACTGCTCGAAAGCCTATGGGCTTTCAGCAATTTGAACAAGCTTTACCATCTCTTGATAGCTTGTGGCTAGAGACTTTCCATGAGAGATAAAGAGATTCAGCTCAGTGATATTTATCTCTGTGGAAGACAGCATCAAAAACAAGCATTTGTAATTTAATAGGTCTCGCATTTTTGCCAATTTAAGCTATAGGAATTGTAAATGACCATGCCTTTTATTTATGTTTTTAAAACGAAAACAAAAAAAAGGCGTTGTCATTTGCAATGTCAAAAGCTCAAACTCGATTAAATGCAAGACCTATTGCTGTGCAGATGCTTGTTTAGGTAAAAGTGCCTGCCTTTCACCACAACAGAACCGAGCCTGGCTCTAGCCCCGTCTGTGCCCCTCACGAAGAAGAAAACAGCAAGTTTATTAAATAACCAAGCGCGACTCTAAAGTAACAGCGGACCGCGCTGCAAATAAAAAAAAAATAATAATATATAGTGCTGTTTATTATGATAAATCAGACCGTGTAGCATGACCAGTAAAAGGTCCAGCCCTTATGGGCGGTAACAAATGGCGACAAGGCAGTACTAAGGAGGGACTAAAAAGCCTATTTACCAATCAGAATCAAGCATTTAAAAAGGACAATGACACAAAGCCAATGACAAATATGGGTGGAGAATGGACGAGGCTTCCACAGCATACCCTACTACAGCATGCCTCGCAGAGCGAGCAGCGCAAGCATGCTGCCGCTAGACTCAACCTAAAAATAGATGGCTCTGCAAATTGTATATTAGCCATGGTGCTTGTGCACTCCTGATATATTAATAAAGGCCCAAACTCCAGCATACTGGCCAGTGTAGCACTTGCTGAAGCTATAATTTGTTTGATTTTTATCTGGCCTGTAGTTTGGAACAAGAGAATGGGTACTTAGGGGTCGAGGTCAACTGAAAACGTAAGGGGCAATACATGTCATAGGAAGGGGTAGGCACCTCACCAAATGGTTTGCCGCCTCGCTCTGGCATCACACCGCAGTATCACTCTCACATCCGAGACAACACGGGGAAACAGACCTGCACCATCCCTGCAGACAAAGAGTGGGTCGCCATATTGGAAGATCCCATGTTGCTATAGTCTCCTTGATTGGGATGGGTTTGTCCAGACTTGGGTCCTGTGCTCTCCAAGCTGCTGGATTTAAGGTAGCCTGGCTGATACCCCGAAACCGTTCCCAGGATGCTGGACTCCGGTCCAGGGAGGACGTGGCTTGGCAGTTCAGGCCAGACTGTTCTCAGTGGTAGCAGGGTCAAGACTGATTTGCTCATAGCTGTAAAAGAAACTGTGCTTGGCACTATAAGAATTGGCAGACATCTGCACAAGGTCACGAGCTGGTGCATATTTTTTACAAATTTACCCCCAACATAGAAATGCAGGATAACTTGGACTAGACAGGCATGCTGCAGGGGTTGTCTTGTTTCACGGAAGTTTCTAGAACGAATTACTCGCCAGCTAGCATCCTTCGCAGCACTACTGAAGCAATTCACGAAGCCGCCTGCAGCAGCACATCAGACCTTAAGTATTAACTGCCAGGCAGGCCATGATTAACCCCTACCGTCAGCCACAGTATCAGCTGCCATTCTAATCTCTGGGACCTCTCGGTTCTGGAAGCCAGGGCACCCCCATGACTCAAAGCAGGAAGCTATACCAGGCACTTGCATGCCACAAGCGCAGCTGCTGCTACTTTTTAAATTATTCTTATTATTTCAGGCAAATGCAGGCTGCAACACGCCCGCCTTCCTGAGCTAATTCAGGAACGATCATCATCTCCGGATAAACGTAATAATAACAATTACTGCACACTATTCATCTTAATAAATATTATTTTCCACTCACCTTTATTATTGCCTCATTCTCCTTTTCAACCACCAGGAACAATGGAACTTAATGTGAGTTTTTAACTATGAGGGCATGTGCGAGGAATAAGTACAGCATATATGACACTGGTCACCGAGCCCCAGTAATATAATTTTCCTGGGTAAGGGCTCAAATAGTTTTTTTTATTTTGGGCTCTCCCATATCTGATGACTCACGGCTGAAAGTGAACATCCCTTACGATTTAAATATCATGCAAATTTACAAGAATAGTTAATCTATGAAACATTTGCCATAACAAAGATCTATCCTGCTCTACAACGTCTATCACTATATTTTTGGTAATAGAGTTTGGTCTTATACTTGGAGACAGGAAAGCCAGTCTTGTTAGGGGGCTGTCAAATCACCAATGAGTTGAGCAGGTGGCCATTAATGCATGCTTAGAGTGCGATTGGCAATTATCAAATTTAATACGTTTTACTAAAGAAATTACCAAGTGACTTACCTTTTGTAAAACCTTTTCTGGTAAAAACGTACAGCAGATTTTTCAATTTGGAAATTTCCCCAGGTGCCAGGCTGGATCAGGAAACTTTAAAGCAATTCTATATCGCGTCAACAGGTTGCATTGTGCACCTCCGCCTTAGGTCCATCACTTCCGGATACAACGTCAGGGCCACTATAAGAGCACCACAAGCATGCACTGACGTCAGTTTCTTTTTGATCTCTGGCTGTGCCCACAGCCGCAGGGCCATAGAAATCACAATATGGCAGTGTGCAGCTGTTTGAGTCTTATTAATGGACTACAGGAAACCATTCCACAAAACCGGGGGGGTAAGGGCCATTGAGGAATCTGCAGGTAGATAGAATTTCTACCAGAATGGCTTTACCAAAGGTAAGTAAGGAGTAGTTTCTGTCCTGTAACTCCAGTTCTGTAGTAGGGGTATCTCTGTTATAGTCATAATCTAGTGAATAGTCCCGCCCATGTGCGTGGACCCCGGCAATCAAAAAATAATCTCTTAAGTTGTCAAAATAATGCAGAAACTGCAAAGACACTTAAGAGAGAATTTAAAGACAAATAATGCAGCCTATATCCACAGGCTACACTGTCCAGTACTTCAACTAGAAATTCCACCAAAAAACACTACACATAATACAGCCTGCCAGTTTCTACCATAGAGAAACTTGCTTCCCCCAGTCAAAGACTCTGGAATGATAGAGAGGAAGGTAGGGACAGACAAGCCCCATAGGCTGCCATTATGTGGCTTAAATAGGATACTGTGCCTTTAAGAGAACTTTCCAGAACCTCTCCCAGTATCCCAGAATGCATAGCAGGTCCCTCTACTTTCAGTTCTTTTTGAAGGCGAAGCACGCCAGACCTGTCGCATTCCGTACATGATCAAATATCTCCACCGGGGAGGAGGGCGGGCGCTTATGACTATAACAGAGATACCCCTACTACAGAACTGGAGTTACAGGACAGAAACTACTCCTTCTGTAGTAGGGGATCTCTGTGTATAGTCATAATCTAGTGAATAGAATGGCAAGCCCATCCCCACACCAAAGCGGCGGTGGAGAATAAATACATAACGCCACTACTGTGCGAACAAATTCCGCAGCGAAGCCTGCCCAACCTGAGCATCTGCCCTGGCGTCAGTGTCCAGGCAGTAATGCTTAGCAAAGGTATGAACCGACTTCCAAGTGGCTGCCTTGCAGATTTCAGCAATCGGCACGTTACGGAGCAGAGCCGTCGTGGCAGCTTTGCCCTGGTGGAATGAGCCTTAGGCTTACCTCCTAAGGTCTTATTAGCCTTTTGGTAACATAATTGTATGCAGGACACAATCCACCTAGAGATGGACTGCTTAGAGGTCGCAAGACCCGTCCTGACCGATCCATAATTGATGAACAACTGGTCAGACCTACGAATATCTTTAGTTTTATCCAGATAAAATTTCAACACCCTCCTAACATCCAGGGAATGTAGAGACCTCTCCGCTGGGGATGAAGGGTTCTGAAAAAACGTAGGCAAAGTTATGGTCTGGTTGACATGAAAATCAGAAATAACCTTGGGAAGAAATTTAGGGTGAGTACGCATAACAACCTTAGCAGCATGAAACACAGTATAAGGTTCAGTACAACACAACGCCTGAATTTCACTCACCCTGCTGGCCGATGTAATGGCCACGAGGAACGCCGCCTTCCAGGACAGGTGCTGCAACGAAGCCTTATGAATAGGTTCAAAAGGCTCCTTCATCAATCTGGACAGCACCACATTCAATTCCCATGAAGGCGAAGGAAGCCTGACAGGAGGGAATACTGTCTTCAATCCTTCCAGAAAATCTTTGATCACAGGGATCTGGAAAAAGGAAGTCTGTGAAGGGCATTTCCTGTAGGCAGTCAATGCAGCAAGATGAACCTTAATGGAATGAACATTAAGGCCAGACTGCGCCAAATGTAAAAGGTAAGGAAGGATGACATCTTCCTTACAGGTCGTAGGATCATGGTTCTTAGACTGGCACCAGATACAAAACCTCTTCCACTTGTAAGCATATGAAGTCCGAGTGGAAGGTCTCTTAGACTCCTTCAGTATGTCCATGCAATCATCGGGCAGATTCAGATGGCCATATTGCACTATCTCAGGAGCCATGCCGCCAAACTCAAAGACGAGAGGTTGGGGTGTAACATCCGTCCCCCGAACTTCGTGAGAAGGTCCGGCCTGCACGGCAACCGAATGTGAGGAAGGAGAGACCGGTGAAGTAGGTCCGTGAACCACCACTGCCTGGGCCACTCCGGGGCAATGAGTATCATCCGAGCCCTAGACCGGGCCAGCTTGATGAGCACTGCCGGAATCAGGGGAATGGGAGGAAAGGCGTACAGAAAGCCGTTCGTCCAGTTGATCCATAACGCATTCCCCAGCGTCCCTTGCTGGAAGTACCTGGAGGCGAAGTTTCTGCACTTGCTGTTTTCGGCGGTGGCGAACAAATCTACGTCTGGAGTTCCCCACCTTGCGAAGACTTCTCCTAGTACTTCGTCGTTTATGACCCATTCGTGGTTTTTCTGAACCAGTCTGCTCAGGGTGTCTGCCTGAACATTCTGCACACCTGGTAGATGGGTGGCCGTTATCGTCAGTCCTCTGGCTAGGAGCCAGTGCCAGATCGCCTGCGCCTCCTGTGACAGAGTGTGTGATCTCGAGCCCCCCTGCTTGTTGAGGTAATACATCGTGGTGGTATTGTCTGTCTGTAAAAGCAGAGAGTTGGTCTGGAAGGACGGAAGAAAGGCCTTCAGTGCCAAGTGAACAGCCCTGAGTTCCAGGAAATTGATGTGATACGTGGCCTCCATCGGCGACCACGTTCCTTGAATCTGTAGAGTCCCGGAATGCGCTCCCCATCCCAGGAGAGAAGCATCCGTCACGACAGTCTGCGTGGGAATGTCCTTGTGAAAGGGAACCCCTCTGAGGAGATTCTCCGCTGAACACCACCACTTCAGAGACTGAAGAGCATGCAGCGACAGTCGAATCTTGTCGTCCCAAGATCCCTTCCTCTGATCCCACTGGTCCTCCAAGCACTCCTGCAGCGGTCTCATGTGCAGCCGTGCGTGTGGCGTCAGGAAGATACAAGAGGCCATCGATCCCAGTAGAGAAGACACCGTCCTCACTGTTGTAGATGGAGTGGTCATAAGAGCCTGAGCCTTCCGAAGGAGTGATAATCGTCGCTCTTCCGAAGGAGACACGCTTGCTGACAGCGTATTGATGGAGGCTCCCAAGTACTGTATGCATTGGACCGGAGTCGGGACAGACTTGGCCATGTTGATGTGCAGCCCCAGCTTGTTCAAGAGAACGCACGTCTTCTGGAAGAGTGCTCGCGCTTCCGAGAAGGAGGATGCCTTGATCAACCAATCGTCCAGGTACGGGTAGACAAACACCTTGTTCTTCCTCAGGTGTGCTGCTACCCCCGCCATGCACTTCGAGAATGTTCTCGGCGCAGACTTCAGTCCGAATGGGAGTACTGTGTATTGATAATGATTGGTGCCGACTTGGAACCGCAGGAACTTCCTGTGTTTGTGTGCAATGGGCACATGGAAGTAAGCATCCTGTAGGTCTATAGCGCATAGCCAGTCTCCCTGTTGCAACTGAGGGTAAATCTGATGCAACGACAGCATGCGAAACTTTTCCCTGCAAATCCATTTGTTTGCCTGCCGCAAGTCCAGAATGGGCCTGAACTCGTTCTTGTCCTTCTTGCGAACCAGAAAGAACCTGGAGTACAGACCTCTTCCTCTCTGAGACAGAGGTACGTCTTCTATCGCCCTTTTCCTCAACAGGATATCCGCTTCCGCCTAAAGCTCGCGCAGCTCAAACTGCGAGCTGACCGGGGGAATTGCTGGAGGAGGGCTGGTGAACCGAAGACTGTATCCATTGCAAACAATATTCAGCACCCACTTGTCCTGAGTAATTTTTCTCCACTCTGCCAGAAAAAATTGAATGCTTCCCCCTACCGGAGTGGGTAACAGATCCGGGGGAAGTAGGTTCCTAGGGCCTAGACCCAGCCTGGCCCTTGGGCGCCGGGGCCGACTGCTGGCCTCCTCTGCCCTTCTGGCGCTTCTGGAACGGCTTACGGAACTGGTGTTGCTGTTGCGATTGTCCCGAAGCCTGGTCTCGTCCTCGGCCTTGCCTGCCGAACCGCCGTTGGAAAGGGCGATACGTCTTCTTGGTCTCTTTAGGCTTCTCCAGGCCCACAGCCGTTAGCGTCTCGGCCTCCGCCTTCATGCGGGCCATCTCATCGTCCGCATGCTTCCCGAAGAGGGTTTCACAGGAGAATGGTAGTTTGGCCACCCTCTGCTGTGCGTCCGGTTTCAGGGACGTAAGCCGGAGCCATGCGTGGCGTCGTTGGTTGACTCCGTGGCAAAATCCGTGAGCAGCCAACAGGGAAGAGTCCGCCGCAGCGCTGATAATCTGGTTCGCCACCAGCATCCCCTCATTCACCACTTCCATGAAGTCCTCACGCTTCTCCCGAGGTAAATGCTCAGCAAACCGCTCGAGGGAGTCCCAGAGGGCGCGGTCGTATCGGCCCAAAAGCGCCGTGGCACTCGCAGCTTTCATGGAGGTAGCGGAAGTTCCACAGACTTTCCTCCCCGCCGAATACATCCACCTGGACTCCTTATCCGGGGGAACCGTAGAGGACGGAGTGGTGGCATGTTGCTTGCGGGCCGCTGTCACAATGACAGAGTCAGGAGGGGGTTCCGTTCTCAGAAAGGCCGGGTCTGAATCGGGAGCCCGGTACTTCTTCAGCAACCTCGATGGAGCCGCCCTCGTCACCGCAGGGGTGAGAAACAGGGCCATAGCCGGTTCCTCCAGGCCCGGCACCAGAGGTAGGAGAGGACGAGACAGGTGTTTTTGATGCAACGTCTCAAAAATGACTGAAGTCTTTGGAGTAGGCACCGTCAGGGATATGCCCAACTTCGCAGCGCCCCTTAAAAGGACGTCATGGAACGCCAACAGGTCATCAATCGGGGACACCCTCGTGTCTGGTGACCCCGACAGGGTAGGAGAATAGTCCTGGGTCCCAGAGTACCTCGTGTGTGAGCGAGATTCGCGCCTCCTATGGCGGCGTCTCGACCTCGTGGATGATCTGCGTCGCGATCTCTCCCTTCTCCCAGAGCGAGAGCGAGACCTGCCAGCCCGTGGCCGCTCCGCCGGCTTTCGTGGCGGGGTCTTCCTTGGCTCCTCACGGGGTTTCGGTTTTGGGGTCCCCTTAGGAGGAACAGGCAAAGACGGCAGGGAAGTGGACCTCGGCGGAGGAACCTTCGGCTGCGGGGTGGGCCCATGCGGAGGGACAGGAGGTGGTGGTGGGTCGCCTGAAGGAAGTGGAGGTTTGGGTGGAGGATCCTTTTTAGGAACAGGAGGAGGAGTCGGAGTCCGAGGCCGAGATGGCGTGTACACCTCTGAGTACACCGAGCCCGGTGACCCCTTAGGCGAAGGGGGCGGAGAGCCAGCCCCATCAGCAGGTGATACGCTTCCTCTTGCGTCCTCCACTAGAAGCAGCGTGACTTCTGGGACTAGAATCCCTCTTGCTCCGCTTCTGAGAGGCTGAACGACTCCTAGACGCCGACCGCTTTCTGCTAGACGCAGAGCGTCGCTTTTCAGGAGTCGAACGACGCTTCCGTGACTCCGGCGTCGATCACCGCCTCCGCGACGTCGACCCTCTTCTCCTCGACGTCGAACGCCGATCCCTCGACGTCGACCTCTTCCTCTGCGACGTCGTACGCCGCCTCCGCGACGTCGAGCGTTCCGTCTTAGACGACGAGCGTCGCCTTCTTCTTGATGCTCTCGACGTCGAGGAGCCCCTCGACGCCGACCGGTGCTTCGACGGCGACCGACGGTGTCGCCTCGACGGCGATCGACGGTGTCGCCTCGACGGCGAGCGTCGATGCTTGTCACTTCGCCTTCAGCGTCGATAGGAAGACCTTGACGTCGACGAAGACGATGACGCCGACGGTGGCTTCGACGGCGACTTCTCCATGATCTTCGACGTCGAGCCGTCACGCCGTCTCGACCTGGAGCCCCGGGGAGAAGGGGAGCACACCGCCGTCATCCCTCTCGACGTCGTCGTCGATGCAATCGACGTCGAAGGAGACCGGGACCGTTTGCTGGACTTCCTGCCCCTGGGGAGCCCCCCAGAGGCCTCAGCATAGGCAGAGGGAACCTTCCCAGCCTGCCCAGACCCACCTGCAGCCTGCAGACGCCTCTCCTCAAGGCCAGAAAGCCTGATCTTCAGTCTGTCCCTCAGAGTCCGAGCAGTAAACTGCTGGCAGATGACACAATCCTCAGGGACATGATCTTCAGGGAGGCAGACGATGCAGACATCATGGGGATCGCTCTTGGCCTTCTTCCTCCCACATGCTGGGCACTTATCAAAAAGGCTAGGCATTTTAGAGCCCTAAAACGCCTGAAACAGCACAAAAAAGAGAAAGAGAACACCAAGAAAGTAAACTGAAACACTTTTAGAACACAAAAGTGCCAAAATATCCAATAAACCCTTGAAACAAGGGAGAGCTCAATGCCAGGGTCCTGTAAGCAGGAGCCGGAAAAAAGAACTGAAAGTAGAGGGACCTGCTTTGCATTCTGGGATACTGGGAGAAGTTCTGGAAAGTTCTCTTAAAGGCACAGTATCCTATTTAAGCCACATAATGGCAGCCTATGGGGCTTGTCTGTCCCTAATACAATAAAGAGGGTGTGCAAGGGAAATATTTATTGACCTAGCATTGCTACAGTCCCTACGTACAATGAAAAAACAAATAATAGCAATGGGTCAAGGACAACTGAAGCTATCTAGAAACCTGTGTATATGTGTTGGGATACAATCCATGAATCCAAGGTATTCAAGGTGAAAAATGTTGTTCCCATCAGATACCCGTCCTGTACCGCCCTACATCATTTGGGATCCTTCACCCGAAGGAAGTGGAAACATGTCCACTATGGATTAGGTAGATTGTAGCCTAATCATGTAGAAGGATGCAGGGATGTGTTGGAAAAAAGAGTGGTATCAGGGGGTAAAAATAACTAGCAGTGCAAATTAATAAAAGTGCTATGTGCAACAGATAAGTGAATGAATTAATATTGGGTTGCAGGAATGGAAAATGAATTTTAATAGGATCCTACCCACACCCAAGGTTAAAAAACAGTGCAAAGTAGTGTAACAAATAACTACCATGGATTGTATCGCAACACATATACACAGTTGTCCTTGACCCATTGCTATTATTCGCTTGTCTGTCCCTACCTTCCTCTCTATCATTCCAGAGTCTTTGACTGGGGGAGGCAAGTTTCTCTACGGTAGAAACTGGCAGGCTGTATTATGTGTAGTGTTTTTTGGTGGAATTTCTAGTTGAAGTACTGGACAGTGTAGCCTGTGGATATAGGCTGCATTATTTGTCTTTAAATTCTCTCTTAAGTGTCTTTGCAGTTTCTGCATTATTTTGACAACTTAAGAGATTATTTTTTGATTGCCGGGGTCCACGCGCATGGGCGGGACTATTCACTAGATTATGACTATACACAGAGATCCCCTACTACAGAACTTGTTTTTCTGATAGAGACTTTTAACTGCTGCTTCTCCAGCTTGTCAATAGATACCAAAGCAGTACCTTTCGTTGGTGTTGGGTCTGTGTAATGTCTATTGAAAGGTTGAGTGCATTACCTCAAGTGTAAATGCATCCCTGCGATTGGGCACTCAATAGTGGTTCATTTGTAGTGAAACAGTTGACTCCAGGAATGAATGTAACCAATACATATACAATCAATGTTCAAGATTGAAGGTTTACTTGCAAGTTTTTTAAAACTGATACATTCTCAGTTTCCATTATTCAAACTTTTTCCAAAATCATAGTTCATGATGAAACCAAGGTTTTAAACGTGCGAGCTCCGATGCATTTCGAGCCAATGGGCTCTTTGTCAAGGAGCACTACAAAAGAATACAAACATTACGTGCTCATCAATATACTGAAATACGATCATAGAATGATACAAAACATTGTATGGCAATGGTGCATTTGGTGCATGATTCTCGGGTAATACGGAGTGTCACGCATTTTAAGAAAAGTGTGAATAATGGAAACTGAGAATGTATCAGTTTTAAAAAACTTGCAAGTAATACTGTAAAAGTTATAATATTAAAACTGCTGGGCAGCATTGTCTCTAGTCTAATGTCTTTAGAATAGGTACAATCCATATTTTTCTTGGGACAGTGTAAAATTTACAAAATAAAAGGATGTGCATTGTAGATTATGAGGACATATCATCACGAGGGCATAGGTCCAAAGTTCCAGACCAGTCATTCATGACTGGCAAGCTTGTTAGTCTGTGAAAATTCCTCAGGCGAAAACGAGTCAACTTCATCCTATCATGCCCATGGTTACATTTTCAAGATATGGCTGGATACCATGACATATTAATAACATCTGGATTTCCTTGACTGTGGGGTTTACAATTTATTTGACAGTCTGATGGTCTCCAAGTGATTCCCTATCAGGTGGTGTGGTAGGAATGGGTTAGGGTTCAGCCGGCTAATAGCGGCTTAACCATTAGACTCTCCTGAGTGGGACGCTGTGGAATAAAGTCTGGATCTCCGGGTTCTGATCTATGTCACCTTGCCACATGTCTATTAGCCGCCGGGAAAGATACTGTTTTGGGCCAGGTGCCCATTGTTGAATAGTAACAGAGGTTCTTGGCTTGGTTGTCCTAGGTACAGAACCTCTGTAAGTACATTACACTTTACATCTTGGGGGGGGTAAAGTCAAGTTGAGGACTCCTAGGGGCCTTCCTTACAACAGGATCAGGGAGAGTGTCCAGGCCACTCGTGTCCTGAAGATCATCAAAAAGGTTGGTGTGACTAGGAGGACCCGGACTCGGGCCCTCCAGGCTTACCTTTACCTGTGTCCCCTCTTTCTAAACAGCATACCGATACATGGAAGACGGCAGAAGACTGGTTCGACACCGTGCAGGACACTGGAGACCCGTGTTACTTTAATTGGGCGGAGCTGGACCCTGAACCCGCCCACCAGCCGGAGGTAAAACAACGCCCGGATCACACTCAGGTGTGTGATACACCTGGAGGGAGAGAAGGAGAGTGGTGGTGTGAGGAAGGATCGGAGTGGCGTACGGAGGAAGGAGAGCTGAGGAAGAAGATTGCAAGCGAGGAAGAAGCAGGAGACAAGCGGCGGAGGACGGGAGAGGAGAAGAGTGAAGAACATCGGAAGGAGGAGGCGGAAGAACAGCGGAGGACGGAGGAACAGCGGAGGACGGAGGAAGTAGGAGAGGAAGACAGCGACACCCATACCAGTGGAGCAGAAGGGAGAAGGAACCGAGACGACTGCGACAAGCCGGGAGGCCAACGGGAAGGTGCATCGCCCAGCCACACTTCACGCGAAGTGTGGCTAGAACAGGTACGGTCACGGTTCACGGGTTGGGCGGGACGTAGGTGGGGCAAGCCACCGTGAGACAGAACACTCGACCCTCTGTGCACTAAACCCTCCCCTACACCGTTTCGGCACTAAAAACATTGAGAGCACGTGTGTTCCCTCACTCCCCTACCCTAAACCGCCATCAAAACCTCTGCCTCATATGGGTCTCTTTCTTTCTGGGGTGGCGTTCCGGACGAGAGACGAGACGGCAGAAGCAAGGCCTACAACTCCCAGGAGGCACCGGGAGACACAAAGGATCGGAGCAGCGAAACACCTGGCAGAGGACACTGAAAACCCTCTCCCCTTTTACAGAGTACCTGTACAGAAGAGACGTCTATACAAAACAATAAAACCCTCGTTACCCAAGACCCCTTTGTCCGTTAGTTTATTCGACATCCCACACGAAGGGCCACAGTTACCCTCATTGTTGTATTCATGGAAAGCACCTTCCTTGTCCTCCTAAAATAGTGATAGGTGTCATGCTCCAAGTGGGCATGCTGATGAGGTGTGGGGGCTGGAACTTGCCCCTTGGAGTCCGAAACAACAATACGATCTGCTACGGGTGTCAAGGACATTGAAATCCGCATGGGGATGGAATGCCACATTCAGAACTGGGGAAGGAGCCATCGGGGGTTCCCCGACTGGAAGCCACCTCTGATCCTTTGGGCTTGAGGAGCACGGTAGGGATAAGGTGAGGCACCAAAGATCTTCTCATAGGGCAATTTCAGCTTGGATATCTACTCCAGTGTTGCTGTCCATTCAGGGTAGGGCCAAATCGGGATCTGCACCAGCAACTACTGCCTGACCAGCTCTGAGGCCTAGAAGTGCCTGGCTGATTTCCCAACTCCGAATAGTGGGAGCAGCAAAATGGGGAGTTGTGCTTTCTCTTTTTCTGTTTCTTGTGCGACCTCTAGGACTTATCCAAGTAGCATGACTGACATTCGTGGGAGCGAACTTGAGAGCAGGAGCTGGCCCTGAAATGAGTCCTACCTGTAATCGCCATCAGGTCTGCTTCTTAGATGTTCTGAAATTGGTGACTGCTAACTGCCTTCTCGGACGGCCTTGTTATTCATTTTCTGACAGCATTCACACATCTTTGAATTATACTGCTCCATTCACCAGAGAAACAAGCCATGGGTTCCACTCGTCTGTGGATCGGCAACTGATCACTTATATGGTCACTATATGCAGACAATATTATCATGTACATTCAGAAGCCAGATGTAAACCTCTCGCCAATCACTAGCGAGGTCATAAAATTTTGTGATATCTCCAGAGACTTCACATCAATAAATCAATCATTCAGGGGTTTATAAAGCCCACTACTCACCCGTGAGGGTCTCAAGGCGCGGGGTGAGGGGGGGGCTCCGGATCAGTCGAAGAGCCAGGTCTTGAGGTCCTTCCTGAAAGTGTGTAGTGCTGGGGAGCATCTGATGTTCGCGGGGAGCAGGTTCCAGTTCTTGGCTGCGATGTGGGAGAAAGCTCTCCCGCCTGTTCTGTTCTTGCGGATCTTGCATGCTACTCGACCAGGGATACACCGCAGCCCTCATCCTTCTTGACCTCCCCGCAGCCTTCAACACCATCTCTCATCGCACCGTTGCAGCCAGACTTCATGACGCTGGGATACAAGGCGCCGCCCTCAACTGGATCCGATCCTTTCTCTCCGGCAGAGCTCAGAGGATCAGACTCCCTCCCTTCCTCTCCAAGCCCACTGACATCAACTACAGAGTGCCCCAGGGCTCATCTCTCAGCCCCACGCTCTTCAACATCTACATAGCCTACCTCACCAGCATCGTCAGACCACATGGGGAGGCGGGTGGGTCAGTGAGGAATCCACAGGCAGATACTGTATCTACCAGAAAAAGCGTTACCAAAGGTAAGTAACTTGTTCTTCTGATAGATACATCTGCCAGTGGATTCCTCACCTTGTGAATAGAGTCCCACAGCAGTCCCCACTCCTGGAGGAGGGTGTCCACTCTCCTATTCCAGAAAATCTTGGAGGACAGAGCGCGCAAAGTGGCCATCCCTCCTCACTTCGGTATCCAAGCAGTAATGCTTCGCAAAAGTATGGAGGGAGGTCCAAATTGCTGCTCTGCAAATATCCTCAACAGGTACACCTCTAGACAGAGCAGATGTTGAAGACTTTGCTCTAGTAGAATGAGCCCTTATACCCTCTAGAGGTTCCTTACCCTCCAGGGAGTAGCAGATCTTGATGCATAGTATGATCCATCTCGAGAGCGTGCGCTTGTGCACTGCTTTCCCCTTCATGCAGCCAGCAAATCCGACAAACAGCTGGTCATCCAACCTGAACTCTCTTATCCTGTCCAGGTAAAAGCTCACCGTCCTCTTAGGGTCCAAGCGGTGAAGTCTCTCCTCCTCCTTGGGAGGATAAAAGGTAGGGAGGGTAATGGACTGCCCCAGATCGAAAGGAGTTACCACCTTCGGCAGAAAAGCAGCCCTGGTCCTGAGAACCATTCGTTCAGCATGAATGGACAAAAATGGGTGCTTTGAACTAAGAGCCTGAAGCTCACTTACCCTCCTTGCCGAGGTAATTGCCACCAGAAAAATAGTCTTAAAAGACAAAAGTCTCAAGGGACACTTGTGTAAAGGTTCGAAAGGCGAACCCATCAAAAACATTAGTGCAAGGTTCAAGTCCCACTGAGGCACAATAAAAGGTGTAGGAGGAAATTTATTGGTAAGGCCCTTAATGAAACGCAATACAATTGGAGATTTAAACAAAGAGGGCTGGTCGGGCAGACAAAGGAAAGCAGATAAGGCCGAAAGATAACATTTGATAGTTGCCACCGCAAAACCCTGCTGGGTCAACTAAAGTGCAAATTGAAGTATATTGGACAAACGAGCCCTTAAAGGGTCTACGGACTTCTTCCCACACCAAGTAACACATTTAGACCGTCTATAAGAATAAATGGACTTAGTGGAGTCACGCCTGGCCGATAATGTTACATCCACCACATCGTGTGGGAGAGAAAAGGAATTCAGGTTGCCCCGCTCACTCTCCAGGCATGAAGGTGTAAGGTCTGGAGGTGGGGGTGTAGAACCTGCCCCTCCATCTGGGAGAGGAGATCTGCCCTGTGAGGGAGACGGAGCGGAGGGCACGAGGAGAGGTGGAGAAGATCTGTGTACCACACCCTTCTTGGCCAATCCGGGGTGATCAATAAAACTTGGGCCCGGTCTTGGCGAATCTTCCTCAGAACCCGAGGAATCAAGGGTATGGGAGGAAACGCGTAAAGGAGCTGTGAGACCCAACTCAACTGAAACGCGTCCCCCAGTGCACCTTGCACGGGATACTGGAGACTGCAGAATAACGGGCAGTGAGCATTCTCGTGAGTGGCAAACCGGTCCACCCGAGGAGTTCCCCACGTCTGAAAGACATAACGAACTACCTCCGGATGGAGCCTACACTCGTGGTCAGCAGAGAACTGCCGACTGAGACTGTCCGCATGTACGTTCAGAACCCCGGCCAGATGATTTGCCATCAGACAAATCTGATGGTCCTGAACCCAGGACCAGAGACGCAGAGCCTCCCTGCTGAGACACTGCAATCCCACTCCTCACTGCTTGTTGATATACCACATCGCGGTCGTGTTGTCCGTCAGGACTTGAACTGACTAACCGCGAAGGGAGGGAGGAAGGCCTTGAGCGCTAAACGTATGGCCCGCAACTCTAGAAGGTTGATGTGAAGCAACCTTTCCTCTGGAGACCAAAGACCCATGACTTCCAGATCCCCCAGATGAGCACTCCACCCTAGAGTGGATGCATCATGTTGGAAGGCGGTGACCCCAGGGGTCAAGATGATTCTCCCAACCACCCGGGACCTCCTCTCCCACAATTACTGCCGAGTCTTATCGAGGGGGGAGTCCCCACCGGGGAGGACTGATCGTACACACTGTCGACACACCACACTTATGAGCAGACACCACACCGTGATTCTTTATCAAGAAAGACTTTATCGAGATTAAATAAAGAGCAATACACAGCGATCGAGGGATCGCGAAAGTCTCTTAACTGGGGGACGGGGGAGCGGGACAGTCTTAGAGGGCCCGAGGGCACGCCACGTACCCGGCGCACAGTTCTCAATCCTCGAACTGGGGGGTACGGGGTTGGCAATGGGACTTGCTGTCCTACTCACTTCGGGTTCAAGCTGTTCGTGAAGGTAGCGTCGATGGTCCAGCCGGACCAGAGAGTTCGTCAAGCCGCGACGACGTCAGCAGGGCTTGGGTAGGAGTACTCCGTCGTACACGGAAGTGGATGGGGCCGCGACGTCGTCTGCAGGGCTCCGATGTTCAGGTCTTGTGCTTCAAGAGGGAGCCGCGACAGCGTCAGCAGGGCCCCGATGGTTCAGTTCCGTAGGTTCTAGGATGAGCTGCGACGTCGTCAGCAGGACTCGGTGGATCAGAGTCGGTTCTCCTCGAAGTCAGCCGCGATCAGATCAGCAGGGCTTTCTTGTCCAAGATACAACTGCCGACTAGGTGGAAGGCAGGCTGTCTTATAGTCGTCAAGCTCTTTGATGTCCGGACTCTCATAGGCAGGAGGCCGGAGGTCCGAGGGCCAGGCGCCTGATTGTCTGGGCGGGTAGTTCTTTGATGCTTTGGACCATGCGCCCATGGAATCCCAGACGCTCATCAGGACCTGGAGCCAGCTCACTAGGAGGCCCAAGGTGCTATCGAAACCAGCCCCCAGGGATAGTTCAGAGGTGTGAGGGAAACCAGTTCCTCGGAAGGGGGCCGGAGGTGTGATGGGAGTCTTGGTTTCGGGTACTTGATGAGTCGTTCACCCCCCGGGTGGATCTGGGCGCGTCGGACGTGCAGGCTCAGCAGCCATCAGGAGCGGCCAGGGCTGCCGAAAGGAAAGAAGGCGGCCGGCCGGCCGGGGTGGCCAAACATGGAGTCTGATGGTCACGTGCACGGGTGCAGGCACGCGTCTGGGGATCGTCTCAGGTCCAGTGTAGGAGGATTATGTACAGTCATGAGTGGACGGGAACCAGTTCCACCCGTAGATCCGGGGCTGCGGAGATCAGCGAGGACCACGCCACGAGGCCGGGTCCAACATGCGTCCCCTCCAGCTGAAAGACGAGGGGAACTACCCATCCTCTTGGGGGTTCTCCTCGCTGAGGCGGAAGAAGCGGGACAGGCCGTCGGCGTTGGCGTGGTCGGCACCAGGCCTGTGTTCCACGGAAAAATCCATCCCTTGGAGGGAGATGGACCAGCGTAGCAGTTTAGGGTTCTCTCCTCTCATTTGCATGAGCCACCGGAGAGGACGGTGGTCGGTCTGGACCCGGAAGTGGGTCCCGAACAGGTAGGGCCTCAGTTTCTTCAAGGCCCAGACTACTGCGAAGGCCTCTCGCTCGATGGTGCTCCATCTCTGCTCCCGGGGCAGTAGTCTCCGGCTGATGAAGGCCACCGGATGATCAACCCCCTTGTCGTCCACTTGGGAGAGTACGGCCCCGATGCCATGCTCGGAGGCGTCGGTCTGAACCACGAACTCTTGGGAGTAGTCAGGGGCCTGTAGGACTGGAGCGGTGCACATGGCTTGTTTTAATTCTTGGAAGGCCTTCTGACAGGCGGGAGTCCAAATAACCTTCTTGGGGTTGGCCTTGGCTGTCAACTCTGTGAGGGGGCCTACAATACTCCCGTACCCTTTGATGAATCTACGGTAGTACCCTGTGAGTCCTAGGAAGGCCCGCACCTCGGTCTGGGTCGTGGGGGTCTCCCAGGCATTGATGGCGTCTATCTTGGGTTGGAGGGGGGCCACGAGGCCGCTGCCGACCTGGTGCCCTAGGTATACCACTGAGCTTTGTCCTATTTGGCATTTACTAGCTTTAATGGTGAGCCCGGCTCGACGCAGGGCGTCCAACACCTCCCAGAGGTGGTGTAGGTGCTCGGGCCAGTGAGTACTGAACACCGCAATGTCGTCTAGGTAGGCTGCACTGAAACCTTCCAGCCCAGCCAGGACCTGATTGACCAGTCGCTGGAAAGTGGCGGGGGCGTTTTTCATGCCGAAAGGCATGACTCGGAAGTGGAAGTGGCCATCCGGAGTGGAGAAAGCAGACCTTTCTTGGGCCCTCTCTGTGAGGCCGATCTGCCAGTAGCCACTGGTGAGATCGAAGGTACTGAGGTACTGAGCCGACCCTAGGCGGTCAATGAGTTCGTCGGCTCGGGGGACGGGGTGTGCGTCGGTTCGGGTGACTGCGTTGAGTCCGCGGTAGTCTACGCAGAACCTCAGCTCAGGAACGGTGCCGGGAGCGGCAGCCTTCGGAACCAGGACCACGGGGCTAGCCCATGGGCTGTCGGAGGCTTCCACCACTCCTAGGTCCAACATTTTGTCGACCTCCGCCTTGATGCAGGCTCGGACTCGGTCCGGGACCCGGTAGGCTCTGTGCCGTACGGGAGGGCTGTCCCCGGTGTCCACGTCGTGGACGCACCAGCTGGTGACGCCGGGAGTGAGGGAGAAGAGGTCTGAGAATTGTCCCAGCAAGTGGCGACATTCTTCCCGCTGCAAGGGGGTGAGGGAGGAGGAGAGACTCACTCCTTCTACGGAGCCATCTTGATCCTTTGCACACAGGAGATCGGGTAGAGGGTCCGTTTCCTCTTCCTCTCCGTCGTCGGTGGCAAGGAGTAATCCCAACTCAGACCGCACGAAATGGGGTTTGAGCCGGTTTACGTGTAACACTTTCAGGGCGTTCCTGGCTGATTTCGTATCAACGAGGTAGGTGACCTGGCTCTTGCGCTCTATCACCTTAAAGGGTCCAGTCCACTTGTCCTGCAAGGCACAAGGTTCCACTGGGGACATGACCCAAACCTGTTGGCCTGGTTGAAACTCGACCAGAGTGGCATTCTTGTCGTACCAGCGTTTCATCTCCTCCTGGCTGGCCTCCAGGTTGGCCTCGGCCAGCTCGCGAAACTTCCGCGTTTGGTTCCGGAGGGCCAGGACGTAGGAGAATACGTCGGGGGGTGTGCTCGGTGGGGCTGCCTCCCAGCCTTCCTTGACCAGGCTGAGGGGTCCCCGGACGGGGTGCCCATAGAGCAGCTCGAAAGGGCTAAACCCCAAGGATTTCTGGGGTACTTCCCGGTAGGCGAACAGGAGGCAGGGTAGTAGGACGTCCCACTTGCGTCGCAAGGGCTCCTCAAGACCCATGATCATCCCTTTCAGGGTGCGGTTGAACCGCTCAACCAGGCCGTTGCCCTGGGGATGGTAGGGGGTGGTGAACCTGTAGGACACCCCACACTGTTGCCAGAGGGACTTCATGTACCGGGATATGAAGTTTGTCCCTCGATCGCTTACCACTTCTCGGGGGAATCCCACCCGGGAGAAGATCCCCATGAGGGCCCGGCCCACGACTGGGGCCGTCACGGTCCGGAGGGGGATGGCTTCGGGGTATCGGGTGGCGTGATCGACCAGAACCAGGATGAACCGGTGGCCTAAGGAGGTCCGGGGGTCCAGAGGTCGACAATGTCGATTCCCACCCTCTCAAAGGGGGTACTGACAACTGGAAAGGGCTGGAGGGGAGCCTTGCGCTTGCCTCCGCTTTTGCCGCTAGCCTGACACGTGGGGCAGGACTTGCAGTGGCGTTCCACATCGGCCCGCATGTGGGGCCAGTAGAAGTGGGTCACTAGTCGCTGGAAAGTTTTATCTTGGCCCAGATGTCCCGCCAGGGGCACATCGTGAGCCAGGTTAAGGAGGAGTCCACGGAAACGTAGGGGTACCACCAGCACGCGGGCTGACCCTAGTTCCGCGGTCTTCTGTTCACTGTACAGTAGGCCGTTTTCCCAGTAAAGGTAATGGGAGCCGGACTGGTCTCCGGCGGCCTGGGCTGCGGCCTGGTGGCGGAGCCCCTCTAGGGCAGGGCAGGAGGTCTGCTCTTGGCAGAACTCCTCTCGGGACGGTCCTCCCTCTTGGCGCCACTGGGCCAACTCGGGGAGATCTGCTAGGGTCGGGACTGGTTCGACGGCTGGTCCGAGGGGACCTTCGTCGGATGCATTCTCTTCGAGGGAGGGCTGGTCGAGGACCGTAGGGTGCTCGCCGTCCTCGGGTACATCAGGGGCTGGACAGGGGAACTCAGGTTCTTCGTTCTCGGGGTTGGGCATTCTGGCGGTCATGGCCCGGGTGCTCACACAGGCCCAATGGGGCAGTCCTAACATGGCTAAATGGGTCCTTCTCTCCACCTCTTTCCACAGGGAACTCTCTAGGTCATTTCCCAGGAGGCAGTCTACAGGCATGTCCGTGCGAACTGCGACCCGCAGGTCGCCCGAGACTCCCTCCCACTCAAACGGGACCTGTGCTATCCTGCAGGAGCGGACAGAGTTATCGGCTGCGATCACCCGACAGGAGGTGTGGGGGATGATCATGGACTCAGGGACTAGCGTGTACCTAACAGATGTGATGCTGGCTCCTGTGTCCCGAAGGGCTCCTATGCTGCGCCCGTTAACCTTCACTGTCTGGCGGTACTTTTCTGTGTTGTCGGGCAGGTAATCTCCTGACATCATCTCGCTATTCCCCAGGGAGGCTAAGACCATGGCTGCGGGTTCCCACTCCCCCTGTTCTTCTACCTCTTCCTCTTCTAAGGCTACTGAGGATATCTGTCTAGTGGAGGGCCCAGTGGGAGTGGATTTCGGGGTCAGGGGACATCGGGGGTCACCGGCATAGTGCCCGGGTTGCTGACACTTGAAGCACATGGAGCTGGGGCGGAGCCCCGGGGGTCCTGTACTCGGGGCGGCTCTCGTCGCGGGAGGAGAGCGCGGGGTCTGGTTTCTGGGGGGACTACGCTGAGGTCCTGACTGGGAATTTTGCTGCTTGCCTCGACCTCCCCCACCTCGCTGGCGGAAAGATCCTTGGTTGTTCCGTGGGGGTCTCCCCCAGGTGCCTTCTGGACTCGGGTGGCCACCCATCGATCGGCTTCCACAGCCAGTTTCCGTGGGTTGGCGAGCTTGCTGTCCAGGAGATGCTGTCTCAGTTCCACAAAGCAATTTGCGGACAGGTGTTCGTAAGCCACTAGGTCGACTAGGCCCTCGAAGGTGGTCACATTGCTGCCCTTGATCCATCCATCTAGGGCCCGGGTGTAGTAGTTCACATAGTCCAGCCAGGTGGTGCCAGGAAGTTTCTTGCACTCCCTAAACCGCTGGCGATACATTTCCGGCGTCAGGCCGTAGCGGAATAAAAGAGCGTCTTTCATGTGTTGGTAGGCGTTCATGTGTGCCGTCGGTAGGTCCAGCAGGGTGTCTCTCCCCTCGCTGAGGAAGCGGCTCCACAGGCCGGCCCCCCAGTCCTTCTCGGGGACCCGGTGGGCGGACATGGCCACCTCGTATGCCTTGAACCATTGTTGGATATCGTCTCCTTTGTAGAACTCCTTTACCACATCCTTGGGGATATGCACCTTCGTTTCTTTGGGGACCACCTGCTCCCCAAGGTTCGGTGATCCGGCTGCTTCTTTTCTGGCTTTCAATTCGATTTCCTTGAGGCTGCGCTCATGCTGAAGTTTCCGTCCCTCATGCTCCCTCTGGAGCTTCTTCTCCTCTAGCTCTCCCTGGCGCCGCAACTGCTCCACCGCCAACTTTTTCTCTGCGGGTTTGAGCTCACCCTCTAATTTGAGGCGTGCTAGTTCGAGTTCATGGCTTCGGTCACGTTCTCGCTCGGTCATTTCCTCTGATGACCGCTTTCTCCCGGTTTCTGGGCTCCGGGTTGATTGCTGTGTTCTCTCACCGGTCGGTGTACCGGGTTCGGTCTGTGGCCTCCCTCCCTCGTCTTCGATCGGGGGAAGGGATGCTCCGGACTCTACCCAGGCAGTCAGCGCTTTCTGAAAATCTTCCTTAGTACTTAGTCCGGTACTCGGGATACTCAGTTCTTTGCAGAACTGCTTCAGCTCTTTATGTGTGTAATCTTCCAGGAGGTCCTTGTCAAAGGTTGTCTTTGCACCAGCTTCTGTAGTCGTCATCGTCGCTTTTTTCTTGTGCGTTTCCTGCGTGTAGGCTCAGGTAGTGTGTCAGTGGTACGATCTTTAGACGTATGTCCGTATCGCGTCGCTGCCACCAATGTTGGAAGGCGGTGACCCCAAGGGTCAAGATGATTCTCCCAACCACCCGGGACCTCCTCTCCCACAATTACTGCCGAGTCTTATCGAGGGGGGAGTCCCCATCGGGGAGGACTGATCGTACACACTGTTGACACACCACACTTATGAGAAGACACCACACCGTGATTCTTTATCAAGCAAGACTTTATCGAGATTAAATAAGGAGCAATACACAGCGATCGAGGGATCGCGAAAGTCTCGTAACTGGGGGACGGGGGAGCGGGACAGTCTTAGAGGGCCCGAGGGCACGCCACGTACCCGGCGCACAGTTCTCAATCCTCGAACTGGGGGGTACGGGGTTGGCAATGGGACTTGCTGTCCTACTCACTTCGGGTTCAAGCTGTTCGTGAAGGTAGCGTCGATGGTCCAGCCGGACCAGAGAGTTTGTCAAGCCGCGACGACGTCAGCAGGGCTTGGGTAGGAGTACTCCGTTGTACTCGGAAGTGGATGGGGCCGCGACGGCGTCAGCAGGGCTCCGATGTTCAGGTCTTGTGCTTCAAGAGGGAGCCGCGACAGCGTCAGCAGGGCCCCGATGGTTCAGTTCCGTAGGTTCTAGGATGAGCCGCGACGTCGTCAGCAGGGCTCGGTGGATCAGAGTCGGTTCTCCTCGAAGTCAGCCGCGATCAGATCAGCAGGGCTTTCTTGTCCAAGATACAACTGCCGACTAGGTGGAAGGCAGGCTGTCTTATAGTCGTCAAGCTCTTTGATGTCCGGACTCTCATAGGCAGGAGGCCGGAGGTCCGAGGGCCAGGCGCCTGATTGTCTGGGCGGGTAGTTCTTTGATGCTTTGGACCATGCGCCCATGGAATCCCAGACGCTCATCAGGACCTGGAGCCAGCTCACTAGGAGGCCCAAGGTGCTATCGAAACCAGCCCCCAGGGATAGTTCAGAGGTGTGAGGGAAACCAGTTCCTCGGAAGGGGGCCGGAGGTGTGATGGGAGTCTTGGTTTCGGGCACTTGATGAGTCGTTCACCCCCCGGGTGGATCTGGGCGCGTCGGACGCGCAGGCTCAGCAGCTATCAGGAGCGGCCAGGGCTGCCGAAAGGAAAGAAGGCGGCCGGCCGGCCGGGGTGGCCAAACATGGAGTCTGATGGTCACGTGCACGGGTGCAGGCACGCGGTCTGGGGATCGTCTCAGGTCCAGTGTAGGAGGATTATGTACAGTCATGAGTGGACGGGAACCAGTTCCACCCGTAGATCCGGGGCTGCGGAGATCAGCGAGGACCACGCCACGAGGCCGGGTCCAACACATCTGTTATCACTGTGGCCACCGATGGAGTTAGTTGAAAAGGCTTTCCTTGTGACAGATTGCCTTCCACGCTCCACCAAGACAGATCCACCGCAGTTTCTCTGGAGATCCTGACTGACTCCCTGAGATCTGGAGGCACCACTGGAGTGCCCTCATGTGCCAGCGTGCATGGTTGACCAACAGAATGCAAGAAGCCATCAGACCGAGCAGACGTAGAACCTTCAGGACTGGAACGACCGCTCCATTGTAAAATAAAAGAATCATTTCCTGTATGTCGCGAATCCTTTGAGGAGGAGGGAATGCACGACACACAGTAGTGTCCAGTACCGCACCTATGAACAGGTTGGGCTAGGAGGGCACCAGGTGAGACTTGGGTACATTTATCGAAAAACCCAACCTGTGCAACAAAACCCAACCTGTGCAACAACTGAGTTGTATCTTGCAGATGATGGAGCACTATCTCTGGAGATTCTGCTTTGATCAGCCAATCGTCCAGATACGGGAATACCGGTATCCCGATCTTCTGAGATGCGCAGCCACCACAGCCATCATCTTGGTGAAGACTCGAGGCGCAGTAGTAAGACCAAACGGAAGGACCGCAAACTGGTAGTGTTGCGACCCAACCGTGAAACGAAGATGCTTCCTGGGCGACTTCAGGATAGGAATATGAAAATACGCATCCTGTAAATCGAACAACACCATCCAGTCTTCTTCTAGCAGCGCTTGAAGAACCTGTGCAAGGGTGAGCATCTTGAACTTCTCCTGCTTCAGGTAAAGGTTCAAGTTCCTGAGATCCAGGATTGGACGAAGTCTGCCATCCTTCTTGGGGATCAGAAAATACCGGGAGTAGCACCCCTGACCCTTTTCCTGCTCTGGAACCACCTCTATCACACCATATCTGAACAGAGACAGGACTTCTTCTTGCAGGAGAAGCAAGTGGTCCTCCGAACAATAACCCTGGCAAGGAGGGTAATTTGGGGGAAATTCCCGAAAGGGAAGAGCATACCCATTCTCCACGAGATTGAGAACCCAAAGATCTGATGTAATCAATTCCCAATCTAACAGGAAATGGGTAAGCCGGCCCCCCACTGGACCCACATGATCCGGAATGGAGGATCTAGGGCTGCTTTGCTGCGTTGGCAGGGGGCTGGGAAGGGGAAGAGGAGGAGGAGGCTTGACGACCTCTAGGGCGCGCTCTCAGTCTGCCTCTGTACGACTTGTACAGCGTATTTTGCTACTGCTGTGGCTGCTGCTGAGATGGCTTGTAGGACCGAAAGGAAGACCTGCCAAATCCTCTAAAACGCCTCCCAGGAGTATCCCTGGTCTGAAGACCTAAAGATTTTGCCGAAGCCCTGCTGTCTTTAAACCGTTCTAAAGCAGCGTCAGCCTTCTTGCCAAACAATCCAGAACCATCAAAGGGCAAATCCATCAAGGCAGACTTAACATCTGCAGAGAATTCTGATGACTTTAACCATGCAGCTCTCCTAGTGGCCACCGAAGAGCCCATGACTCTCGCCACCGAATCAGCCGTGTCCAGCCCACTCTGAATCACTTGCCTTGCAGCAGCCTGAGTGTCCGAAATTACTTCCTGAAAGCCCTTTCTATCTTCTTCAGGAATTTTTGGCACCAACTGTTTCACGGAATCCATCAAGGCATGGATGTATCGTCCCATCAGGCAAGCTGCATTAGTAGATTTTAACGCCATGCTGGCTGGGGAGAAGACCTTCTTTGCCGCCTGATCTTGCTTTCTCGACACTTTTTCCCCAGGAACCTGCGGAAAAGCACCCGTAGACTTCTTTGAGTAAGCAGCCTGCACAACCAAACTCTCAGGCAGGGGGTGTGTAGACAAAAAGTCGGGGTCATTAGGCGCCACCCTATATCTCCCCGCAACCGCCCTTGACACGGCAGGGGCTGTCAGAGGTTTTTTCCACACTTCATAAACAGCCTCTGCCAAAGCATCATTGAATGGAAGCATTGGTTCAATCACAGAGGAAGGTGAATGAAAGACCTCAGTAAGAAGATTTGATTGATATTCAGCGGTAGGCAGATTAATATTCAGCAAGTCCGCCGCCTTTTTAATAACGACATGGTAAGGAGTCACATCCCTAGATGGTACATCAGACACAGAGGCCAAATCCCATTCAGGAGACAGATCCAGGCCACTAGCCTCCCTCAAGTCATCAAAAGGATCCTCTGAATCCTGTAGCTCACCTTCCTCCATCCAGATACCTCTCCTCCTCCATAAGCCTCTGGGCCTCACGCCTCGACCTTTCCTTCATAAATGAAGCCGACGGATCCATGAACGACTCCGCCGGAGTCGGTGCCGGCGTCGAAACCGAAGTCGGACGAGGCAGCTTAACTCGAGGTCGATCTGGATTCGGCATCGGAGTCGGGGGTATCAGCGTCGATGGAATCGGTGTCGATGGATTCGGCGTCGACGGCCTCGGCGTCGAAGGCTTAGTCGGCGCCGGAAAATGCCAATGCGGTGCTAGAGCCAGCATGAATGGCATAAAGGGCGCAGGAGCATAAGCCTGGGGGACACCCAGGTTAAATGCCAAAGGACCCGTGGGACCAACCGGTGCACCAGAGGGGTACATTGCCCTGGAGTAAACTCCGAACATGGCATTCAGGAACTGCGTTGGATCCTGACCTGGAGCCGGAAAGGCTGGATAAGAGCCCCCGGGTTGCTCTCGAGGGAGCGGAGTCGTCATGTCGTCGACCTCCTCTTCAGGCTGGTGCACCCGGGTCGACGGACCTGCAGGCAACGGAACTTCGCCTTCACCAACTTCCTCCACCTCACCTTCATCCTCCTGACCAGAAGGATTGGACGGAATCGGAGATGGAATCACTATCTGCTTCGGTGACCCTGGTGAATAGGAACGCAAAGCCTCACCCTCGGAGTCCTGTGCTTCTGAAGCCGAAGCCACCTCCTTCCGAAGCAGCTTAACCCTGCAACTTCGGTCTCAAACTCGAGTCCTTCTCTGAATGATGTCTGGACTCATGGCTCCTCCTCTTGTGCTTCTTCTTCGGAGACCTCGAGGCATGAG
This sequence comes from Lissotriton vulgaris, assembly GCF_964263255.1. NCBI lineage: Eukaryota > Metazoa > Chordata > Amphibia > Caudata > Salamandridae > Lissotriton > Lissotriton vulgaris. The sequence goes on along the minus strand of NC_141691.1, from coordinate 1,592,163,616 downwards.
CAGAAGACGACTCCGAGCGCGACCTCGAATGAAACCTCGGCCTCGAACGCCGAGTTCGGGACTTCAAAGTCTTTTTTTCTTTTTTACTTTTCACTTTCGCCACGAGGAGCTTCGTCTCCCTTTCTCGAAGGGCCTTCGGAGTCATCTTCTTACAAGACTGGTGATTCTTCTGGCAGTTGAGACAATTGCTTACTCATCTGATCTGCAGAGTGGGTAGCCACATATACAGAAGTATGTACTCACTCGACCTATGAAAGAATGGAGTCTGTCAGTTCATATCTGGTGGCACAGGCCCACCATGCAAAGTATTGGTTAGCGCCGCAACCAACACTCATGCATGTTCACATAGAATTCACTTCAACATGCCACGCTTCCTTACTTCTACCATATCGCAGGCTTTCATCCCTCAGACATTACATTAACAGGGTAGGTATGGCATGCAATGCTTGGAGGGATACAGTGTGTTATTTTCATTGGGCAATCCCCTACTCTCTGCTGCTAACTGCTAGCCACAATTCATTACTCCTCGATGATGAAAACTACTGCGGATAAGTTTGACCGTTGTAGGAGTGAGAGCGATGGGAGACTTATTTCCAAACAGTGCCTTCATGTCCTTTCGAAACTATAGGTAGATGGATGGCATCACCCCCTTAGCTGTCTTATATTATTATCAGCTTCCTTTAGTGGCAAAGTCTGCATTTTCAAGCTTTCCTAAACCCCAAAAAAATGAATGCTCCTCACCAAGTATATGCAGCGAACGGACACTGGTAAAAATTTCTTTCTTTATTCTACGAAATTATGATGGGTAGACCTCATGACTTGTCATCTGTCTAACAGGATTGCGAAAGTGAGCTTGGAATTCAGATTTCAGATAAAGTACGGCATATTTCTACGCTAGAGATACACAAAGCACATTCAATTAGAGACATCAATTATTGCATTTTAAGTTTTTACACTGTTACTATACCCTGCAGCGCATAGGTAAATTTACCCTGAACACCAGTACTGCTTTAAAAAAGTGTGGTCAAATGAATGTGGGCTTTATGCAAAGAAACAGGTTAGTGTTAGATTCCTTACCTCAGAATAGATACCCCAGCAATACCAACCCCAGTGGTGGGTCTGCGAACCAAGATCACACCAGGAAGTCCTGGAGAACGGAATGGCCAAAGAAGCCCTCTTTCCGAGCTTGGCAAACGTGTGCAGCAAAGCCCGCGTAGCTGCCTGACAGATGTCCTGCAAGGGGACTCCCCGACCCAGGGCAGTAGTAGCCACCGTGACCCGAGTGGAATGGGCTCGCAGCCCCACAGGAGGCTCCTTTTTAGCCGAGGAATAACAGACCTTGATGCCCAAAACGACCCACCGAGAGATGGTCCGCTTGTGCACCGCCCGTCCCTTCTTAGCGCCCACGTAACCAACAAAGAGCTGGTCGTCCACCCGGAACTGGCGTGTGCGGTCTAGATAAAAAGAGAGCGCACGTTTTGGGTCCAGACGGTGGAGCCTCTCTTCCTCTTTCGAGGGATGCGGAGGCGGAAAGAAGGTGGGCAAGGTGATGGACTGCCCGATGTGAAAAGCCGTAACCACCTTGGGCAGGAAAGAAGGACGAGTCCTCAGAACAACTTTGTCCAGATGGACAGAGAGGAAAGGAGGCTTAGAAGACAAAGCCTGGAATTCACTCACTCTTCTGGCAGAGGTGATGGCAACCAGGAAAGCAGTTTTAAGCGTCAGAAGAGGAAGAGGACAATTATGAAGTGGCTCAAAGGGAGCGCACATCAGATAAGTAAGTACCAAGTTCTAGTCCCACTGAGGCATCACAAAAGGAACAGAAGGGAACATGTGTGTGATGTCTTTCAAGAATCTATTTCCAACAGGGGACCTGAAAAGAGAAGGCTGATCAGGAAGCCTTAAGAAGGCTGAAATGGCCGAGAGAAAGCCTTTGATAGTGCCCAGAGCAGAGCCCTGCTGGGCAAGAGAAAGAAGGAAGAGGAGAACCTCTGAAAGAAGGGCAGAAAGTGGATCCACAGCCTTTGCTGTGCACCATGCCACAAATCTGTTCCACCTGCAGGTCTATACCGTTTTTGTGGAGGGACGCCTGGCTCCCAGAATCACATCACAGACTTGAGGAGGCAAGTCAAATGGCCTCAACTGTCGCCGCTCAATCTCCTTGTAAGAAGGTGGGGATTGGACATGTTCGGGTGGAGGACCGTCCCTTGTTGCTGCGATAGAAGGTTCTTCTGAAGAGGCAGACGAATCGGGGGATCGACTGACATACTGAGTAGCTTGGGATCCCAGTATCTTTGTGCCCAGTCCGGAGCCACAAGGATGACTTGGGCCCGGTCACGTCGGATCTTCTTCAGCACTCTGGGCAGAAGTGGTATAGGCAGAAAGGCGTACAATAGACCGCAGCTACACTTGCGACAAAAAGCGTCGCCAAGCGAGTGCCGCCTTGGAAATTCCAGCGCGCAGAACCGATGACATTGCGCGTTCTCTTCGGTGGCGAATAGATCTAACCAAGGCTCTCCCCACTGCTGAAAGAGATCTTGCACACCGTCCGAGGTCAGACGCCATTCGTGATCCATCATGCACCGGCGGCTGAGTTTGTCCCCCCTGGCGCTCAGGGAACCTGCCAGGTGTTGAACCACCAGGGCGACGCCCTGGTGTTCCAGCCATATCCAGAGGCGCAGAGACTCCTGACAAAGGGTCCACAACCCCACCCTGTCCTGTTTGTTGCAGTACCACATGGCAGTGGTGTTGTCCGTGAACACCTGCACTACACTTCCCCGGACAGAGGGAAGGAATGCCTTCAGTGCAAGTCGGATCGCCCGCAGCTCCAGAAGGTTGATATGGAGCCGGGACTCTGCCGGGAACCAGAGGCCTCTGATCTCCGCCTCTCCCATGTGGCCAACCCATCCCCATAGGGACGCATCCGTCAACACTGTGTGCTCCGGTTGGGGTAGGGAGAGGGATCTGCCACTGACCCGATCGCGGTCTGTGAGCCACCACTGCAACTGTCTTGCAGTGCCCTCCAAGATCAGGACATGGCCGGACAGGTTGCCCTGATGCTGTGCACACTGGAACTTCAGGTCCCACTGCAGAGCCCGCATCCGCCACCTGGCGTGATGTACCAGCAGGATGAAGGAGGCCATCAGCCCCAGGAGCCTCAGCCTGACCGAAACTCTGGATGAAGGCTGAAAGATCGGAATCAGAGACTGAATATCCTAAACCTGCTACTAAGGAGGATAAACCCGAAACTGCGCAGAGTCCAGAACCGCTCCGATAAACAGGAGCTTCTGAGAGGGGCACAGGTGTGACTTCGGCACGTTGATGGAGAACCCCAGTGAGTGCAGGAGATCGGCCGTAGTCTGGAGGTGTGAGACGATTGTCTGGGGCGAGCCCACCTTCAACAACCAGTCGTCGAGATAGGGGAAAACTGGAACCCCTGATCTGCGCAGATGAGCTGCGACAACCGCCACCACTTTCGTGAACACCAGAGGGGCACTGGTGAGGCCGAAGGGGAGCACGGTAAACTGAAAGTGGTCGTGGCCTACCGTGAACGGCAGGTAGCACCGGTGGGCCGGCAGGACGAGGATGTGGAAATATGCGTCCTGCGAGTCCAACGCTACCATCCAGTCTCCAGGTTCTAGGGTAGCCAGGACCTAAGCTAAAGTCAGCATCTTGAACTTCTCTTTGCGGAGGACGCCGTTGATGCTCCGGAGGTGCAGGCCCCCTTTGCCCTTCTTGGGAACCAGAAAGTAGCGGGAGTAGCAACCATGTCCTACTTCGGGCCCAGGAATGCGCTCAATGGCCCCCTTTGCCAAGAGGGCCATAACTTCCTCCTGCAGAAGTTGCAAGTGATCCCCCGACATGCGGTGGTACTGCGGGTGCATGGCTGGAGGGGTCGCCTCGAAGGGGAGGGAGTAGCCCCTCCAGACGATTTGCAGCACCCACCTGTCCGAAGTGATGGTACGCCAGTGGAAGAGTTGATGGCGAACCCTGCCCCCCACTGGCGTCGAATGGGCCTGAAAGCTCGGACTAGGATGGCTTTGAGGCAGATGCTGCGGGAGTGGATGTGGACGGACCGGACCTCTGTCCCCCTGCACCGCCACTGAGGTTACCACGTCCGCGACCGTGTTGAGGTTGGTTCTGTGGCTAGACGTACGTTCGGGGCCGCCCCTTCCTTGGCCACGAAAGGGGCAAACAGCAGAAGGCTGTTGGTGCTGGCCCGACAGGCCCAAGGACTTTGCCGTAGCCCTGGAGTCCTTGAAACGCTCAAGCGCACTGTCTGCTTTGTCTCCCAAAAGGCGACGGACTTCGAAGGGCATGTCCATGAGCGTGGACTGGACATCCCCGAAAAATTGGTGGACTTCAGCCAGGCGTGGCGACGGATCATCACCGTCGTGGAAATCGCTCTGCCCAGCGAGTCCGTGGTATCAAGTCCACATCTGATGGAATAACGTGCTTCGTCTTGCCCCTCAGCAAGAGCTTGGGCGAGTCAGTGCCTGGACCTCCTAGGGACACTGGGGCAGCACGTCAGCAACGTTTCCCACAAAGAGTGTAACAGCCCAAAAGGCAAGCGGTGTTCATAGACCGCAACCCCAGACTAAGTGAGGAGAACAGTTTCTTCCCAAACTGGTCAAACCTTTTGGATTCCCGATCTGGAGGGGCAGTCGGGAATGCGGTCTGGGACGCAGAGGCCTGAATCTCCAAGCTCTCTGGGGTGGGGTGTACGGACAGAAATCAGGGTTTGTCCGGAGCAGGTGATGGCATCGTGTCACGTTCCGATCCACAGGGGCCACTGTGGAGGGCTTGGACCAGGTGCCCATCAGAACATCTGTGAGGGCCTCATTGAACGGCATCGAAGAGCTTACTGGCGGCTGAAGTACCTCAGTGAGGAGATTAGTTCTCACGGCCACAGCAGGGAGCCCAAGAGACAAGGCCTTGGCTGCCCTGCGCAACACCACACCAAAGGTAGCATCCTCCTCGGTAGCCACGGAGGGAGGAGAAATGAAGCCAGTGTCAGGTGAAGTGTCAAGGCCACTGGCACCCCCCAGCTTGTCTGCCCAGTCCTAACTCAACTGGCACTGCTGTGCCAGAAGGCCCTCATACCCCTGCCTGTCCTCCCCTTCATCCGTGTCCTGATAAACAGGCAGGAATGACGGAGCCAGGTCAGAGATGAATTGCTCACCCACCGATGCCAGAGACGGCCCGAGCAGCGCCGCTCCAACGCCGGACCCGGACCGGGGCTGAAACCGGGGACGGCGTGGTCCGAGGACGGCGCCGTGAGTGACACCATCGGGGTCGGAGCCAGCGGAGGAGTCATGAGGTCAACTGGCGACTACCGGGAACCAGGCCTGGATCCTCCATGGCCCTATGACGTCGTGACCGAAGTCGACAACGGCGCCCGGGGCCAAGCCGCTGGCTCGCTAAGGCCCATCGTCGGGTCTGCGGGACCCGAAAGCGCGCCGGCAGGCCTCGACGGAAGGAAGGGAGTCCTCATGGCCACGAGGAAATCACGTACCTCCTTGGGCGTTACATGCAGTCCAGGGACCGAAGGGTATGGGACCGGACGCGATGCCTGCGGCTCCGGCAGACCAGCGCGGGTGGTGCCACCCGAACCCTCAGCCGAGTCACGTGACCGGTGAGGGGGCCAGAAGAGCGATGTCGCTTCTTTGACTTCTTTTTAGAGTGCCTCGACTAACCTGAATGCGAGGACTTGGAGCCCGGCGAACGGTGAGGGCTGCGGCTCCGCGACCGGCCCCTTGACTTCCTCCTCGACCGGGACCTCGAGCGGCGTGAGCAGACTGCCGGATCTCAAGTAGCTTGCGGGACCGCTCCCGCCTAGCCTTCGACGTCAAGGCCAGGCAGTCGGGGCACGACTTGTCGTCGTGATCGGCCCCTAGGCAGTAGAGACACCGGCGGTGGGGGTCGGTCACCGACATCAGGCGGTGACAGGCGTTGCATGGTTTGAATCCAGGCATCCCTCTGGCACCAGGAGTCGAATCGACTCGAAAAAGATAGCCAAAATAGGCCAAAAAGTGACTAGGGTACTAGCTCTTCCCATATCTGCGCTTGCTGGCACGGATAAAAGAAGAACTGGGGTCAGCGCGCAAGGGCGGCGTCTAAGTACTCCGACGACGTCATCCCGGCGATCACGACGCCGGATGCGGAACCGCAGACGACGCCTACCGACACACATGGGTAATGCTGACGAAAACTTTCCGGATCCAGTCTGACGCCCGGGGATATTCTAAGGTAAGGAATCTAACACTAACCTGTTTCTTTCAGATTGCGATCGCAAACGCCGAAATTCTGTGTATTTCGGCGTTTGCGATTACAATTTGGAATGGTACATATGGTCCTAAGTAATAAATAAAGATTTATTATGTTCATCTTGTCCCATTTGCTGCACTTTAAATACAGAGGTAAAATGTCAAGCAACGTCTTTAACAAATTGCTGCTTATTTTATTAACATGAAGATTGGTGTTAACAAACTCCTCTTACTTTGCAGTCAGCAAAAAAAAAAAAAAAAGGTAAATTATGAGACCGTCTTTTTGCCCGGAAACAGGTAGTGTGAAAGGAAAGGCTGTAGGACGGAATTTTGTTGTAAAACACAACAAAATGTAAACACCTGTAAATGAACTGTACTAAATTAGCAGTTAGGAAAGCAAAAATAAAGCACTTATTTTGTAATTCTGTAGTGTGATTATACAAAGATTGTAATAAGATCAAAACAAATCAAGACACTTTACTTGGTGATTCAATGATGATTTCTACACATTATCATTTGTGTGCAATATACTTTTTCAGTAAAACTGTATGTCTGTCGAAATGTAATGGACATTTCAATGGAAAATGTGCCATGTATAAATGACAGTGACTACTACACAATTCTTTAGTTGCATTAAAACAAATCGCCCGTCTCATGTCCATTAAAGCTAGATGGGTCGCAAAAGTTAGTAGTTCTAAAAAGTGGGTTGTGGTTGGAAAACGTTTGTGAAACAATGATCTATGCAGTCAATCAGATTTAAATTTGGATTCGCCATTCAGGTCTTAAACAAATATGTGAATCTACCGTTATGATATTGCATATGTTTTCTTGAGAAATTGAATGTTTAGCTAGAAAACCCTTTTTTTTTTTAAATCATTTTTAACACATTTTGTTCACAATTATATTTTTTATTTACAAAGACTGGAACAATTTATTTTAATTGCGGAAGGTGAATTCTACCTGTAGACGGAGAAAATCTTTGTAGGACTCCTGCTGATGAAGCTGTTGTTCGGTTGCAGGCTCAGCAAAGACGTTACCTCGTGCATAAGGAGAGTTGTTGGCAAATGCGAACCCTAGAAATATAGTTAGAGTTAATTAAGAACACAGCTCAAAGTATGTAACTAAATATCCTTAAGAAAAGCCAGATTTTTTACAAAAAGAAAAGCCAGATTAAACACAGATGCATTACTGAAGTCACCTGTCCAACAACTTCACCTCCAACATTCAAAATCGTCTTGAAAGAGCACCAAATTATTCTAATGTACCAAATGATAGCCTTCAGTAAGTTTTCGGCTTGCAACCTTGCCTGCACACTCTCCTCTAGCAAATAGTTACCCGAGTTGGAGCATAGTTGTGTAGAACTCTTTGATCTTGCACAGTGTGGTTGAAAGGACCAGAAAATGGGTTTTGCAAGGACCAGCTGATGAATCAACTCTGAAGTCCGCCGACTTTGAGAGCAGGAGCGAGATGGTTCATGCTGCCCATGGGCCTGTTTGCCATTGTGAAGATTAAAAAAACCTTGACTTAGGAGCCCGTGAGCTACATCAAGGGTTCAGGACCTGAGAGGCACCATTGAGGGTCAGGAACTCGCTGTAGCTGGGTCCAGGCACTGATTGGAGAACCTTTTATGTCCCTGAGGCGCTGCTCAGGATGCCTGCAGCCTAGCCCTTTGAGTCACTCTGGGGTCCTGGGTTCAAGATATAGTTACAGTTCTGGTCCTTCTTCCCCATGCAAGAGGGCAGAAGCTCCGCGCAGCAGTTCCTTTAGAGCAGCAATCCAGTAGAGTGGCAGTCTTGGCAGAGTATCCATAGGTCCAGAAGTGAACTGAAGAATGCACAGATGCTCTTCCTTTCCTGCCCTGGCTCCAGACTAAAGTGGTTTGTTGCAGCCCTTTCTATGGAGACAGGACACAGCCTACTCAAGTGTAAATGAGGCAGTGTCCAGCTGCTCCCTACCATCCTGCCATTGATGGCCTATCCAGTCACACCTAAACTCCCCATTTTGTTCAGTTATCTAGGACGAATACACAAAGCCAAACTGTCATCCATACCCAGTCATGTGACCCAGAGACAGGCTGCAGGCACCAAATAGCTAAAGCAAGAAAATGCCACTTTCAAAAAGTATATAGAAGCCACAGCGGTTGCAGGAGAAAATGTACATATGTATTGTGAATATTACACTGCGAATAAACCAGTGCCCACAAGAAAATTCAAAGTAAGTGAAAATATTATAAGATATTAATTAGCCAAAGAAATATCACAATATTTATTCTGCTAGCAAAAGCACAAAGACCACCCTACAACTTATTTCTGGTCTACATCATCTATATGGAAACCATTGACTACTTGCGTTCTTTTAAGCCTTGAAAAAGTTATGAAGTGATAAAAAATGGCTTGGCTGTTCTTCCATAACAAATACCAAGTTGTTTAGCATATGTATAACAAGAATATCAGTTGGATCATACAACATAATAAATAACATTGTTTCTTACTAGTCTTTACTCTTTGGACTGTGTATTGCTCTTATATGACCACGTTTGAGTGCTCTGGTTTATTTAGGATTGTTTGTTTTGACAGACTGGATCTCTTCAGTGTGGCAGTGGATATTTTTGGTAGTAAGGTTCCCAAAACATTAGATCACCACCTATTCATTGTATATATCATTATTGTCAACAATTTACCCAAAATATATGTCTCTTACGATTTAAAACCTCTACTACCCACTAACTTTTTTGTCATGTAAATATATGTGTAAACACATGAAGGACTCATCGAGGTAAATGACAAATTTCTCTTTTGCACTCCGCAAACAACCTCAGAGTTGGCGCAGAAATAGCATACACGCTAGACTGGCACTCAGTCGGCATTTTAAGCTGCACTGATCCCCTTGAAGAGGGAAGAAAGACTTTCCACTCGAACGGTCAACAGGAAGTTGATTTCTATAATTGTACTGATTTGCTCACAATGTAAAAAAGGTGTAACTTTCATTAACAGTTAAATAAGTGATCAAAAAGGAGAAAAGAGAACTCTAACTCTAATCTAACTCTAATTAAGCGCGAATCTGGTTAAGGTTCTGATCTGTTACCGCACATGTGCAGAACTGAAACACTAATCGCCGTCACCTTCCATTACTCATAAACTAATGCAAATAGACAAGAATAAGGAAGAGTGCTACTTTTACACTGCAAAAGCCACTTGCACACAGACTGTATGAAATCATGGCCAAATGCCCAGACTTCTCCTGTGTATAGGATCAATGTCCCAAAATCAAATCCCAGATGGGCACAACAGCCCTAAATCAAAACCAAGATCACGAACAATTGCATGGACCTTAGTCATGCATGCAATTGAAAGTGGGGACTTAAGTAAGGATAACAGTATCAATAGATAGCGAATGCCACTTTCACATAGCCCGCATGAAATTGTGGCCAACTGCACAGACCTCTACCGTGTATAAAATGGCTAAATCAATATGAAACTCTTATATGAGAATGAACCACAACACCAACCAAAATGAGAAGTGAGATGACAATATCTAAAGAACCAGAAGGTAATTAAAATGCTGTGGTTGTAATAGTTGGCAAATGAATAGCGCCTACGGGAGGCAAGGAAAGTAAAACATTCCAGATAAGACAAGACATCACATCCTCTCAGAGACAAAGTAGAGAAGAAGCGACAAAGACATTGGCACTGGTCCAATTACACCTCGAAGTAAAGGTGAAACCCTAAACATTGCATTAGGTGGATCTTCGTCGAGTCATATCCCAACAAAGAACTCGAGAGAGCCATGGCAAAAAACCTTGCTGCCAATGCAAAGTAAAATGTGAACAGTAAGTGCTAAACACCAGGCTAAAATCCTGCTGAGGCCACAGATCTTGCCCCCCTTTTCAATACTTTCTATATGGAAAGAAAGCTACATGGCGGGAGGTGAAGGAGAAGTTAACATGCGTTTAAACATAGTACGTACAGAGGAAAAACTTAAAATGCCCACAAGACATATCGATGATGGTCCTTGTAAAACAGGTACTTGGGTAGAAACTGGTGTACATAAAGTTACAATATAAGATACATCCCAGATCACTGGAAACTTAACTTGTCACTGACAGAATAAAAAGAACAAAAGTACCTGCAGCAAGCAGGAATACCTCACCCGGTATCAACCGGGAAAGGGAAGTCAAAAACGAAAAGCCAATGGGCATCACCCAGTAAAAGGCACCAATGCAAACGGGAGCTCCCTAAACAAACTATTACGAGAGAACTGACAAAACAGTAGGCAGAGTTAAGACTCTGCACCACCTTGACTATCTCTAAATCTCCGCAAAGCAGTCAACTTGCGTGTGGAATAGTCAAGCGCCATCAAAAGGCATATCAATCAAAGTGGCCTGAACCGCCTCTGAACACCCAGAGGTGTGCAACCAGGCACAATGACAGAGTGATACTGAAGAGGCCACAGCCAGACCTATAGAATGAGTGGTGTCCATACCACATCGAATAATCAGTTTAGCTGCCTGTTGCACAAGTTACTACTTGTGTAACGATATATCTGTAAGAGACATTAGTTAGTGATAGATTCCTTACCTTAGAATATCCCCAGGCGTCAGACTGGATCCGGAAAGTTTTGCGTAGCAGTACCCTTGCGCGTCGGCAGGCGTCGTCTGCGGCTCCGCGTCCGTCGTCGGCGTCGTGGGCGCCGTGATGACGTCGTCGGAGTACTTAGACGCCGCCTCCGCGTGCTGACATCAGTTCTTAGCCACAGCTTTTCCGCGCCAGAAGCGCAGAGCCATGACAAAAATCGACCCTGGTGCCAAGAAACTAGGGCCCTGAAAGGGGATGACCTTAACCCTAGATATCGGTTCGCAGAACGGGGAGGATGGGTGGGTCGGTAAGGAATCTATCACTAACTAATTTCTCTTACAGATATATCGTTACACAAGTAGTAACTTGTGCATCTGAAAGAGACACGTTAGTGATAGATTCCTTACCTTAGAATAGATACCCCAGCAATACCATCCCCGTGGTGGTGGGTCTGCGAACCAATATTTACACCAGAAAGTCCTGGAGAACGGAACGGCCGAAGTAGCCGTCCCTCCGGACTTGACTGTCCAGGCAGTAGTGCCTTGCAAACGTGTGCAACGAGGCCCACGTAGCTGCCTGGCAAATGTCCGGCAAGGGCACACCTCGGCCCAAGGCAATTGTAGTGGCCGTGGCTCGAGTGGAATGAGCCCTCAGCCCAACAGGGGGTTCCTTATTAGCCAAGTAGTAACACGCCTGGATGCACATGATAATCCATCGAGAAATGGTCCTCTTGTGCACCGCTTTCCCTTTCTTAGCGCCCGCGTACCCAACAAAGAGTTGATCATCCACCCGGAACTGGCGTGTGCGATCCAGATAGAACGAGAGCGCACATTTTGGGTCCAGACGGTGGAGCCTCTCCTCCTCTCTCCCGAGGGGTGCGGAGGCGGAAAGAAGGTGGGCAATGTGATGGACTGCCCAATGTGGAAGGCCGTGACCACCTTAGGCAAGAAGGAGGGCCTAGTCCTCAAAACAACCTTGTCCGGATGGACTGAAAGGAAAGGAGGCTTACAAGAGAGAGCCTGGAGCTCACTCACTCTCCTGGCAGAGGTGATGGCTACCAGGAAGGCAGTCTTCAAAGAAAGAAGGCGAAGTGGACAGTTGTGAAGTGGCTCAAAGGGAGCGCACATCAGAAATGTTAGAACCAGGTTCAAGTCCCACTGAGGCATCACGAAGGGAACAGGAGGAAAGGTATGAGTGATGCCCTTCAGGAATCTGTTTACGATAGGGGACTTGAACAAAGAAGGCTGGTCAGGCAGCCTCAGAAAGGCTGAAAGAGCCGAAAGATAGCCCTTGATAGTGCCCAGAGCAGAGCCCTGCTGGGCAAGAGAAAGAAGGAAGAGAAGAACCTCAGAGAGAGGGGCATTGAGGGGATCCACAGCCTTTGCTGTGCACCATGCCACAAATCTGTTCCACCTGCAGGCGTATACCGTCTTTGTGGAGGGACGCCTGGCTGCCAGAATGATGTTGCAAACTTCAGGAGGCAAGTCAAATGGCCTCAACTGTCGCCACTCAATCTCCAAGCATGGAGGTGGAGACTGGACAGGTTCGGGTGGAGGACCGTCCCCTGTTGCTGCAACAGAAGGTCCTCCTGAAGAGGCAGATGAACCGGGGGATCGACTGACATACTGAGTAGCTCGGGATACCAGTACCTTTGTGCCCAGTCCGGAGCCACAAGGATGACTTGTGCCCGGTCGCGCTTGATCTTCTTCAGCACTCTGGGCAGAAGAGGTATAGGCGGAAAGGCGTACAACAGACCGCAGCTCCACTCGCGACGAAAAGCGTCTCCGAGCGAGTGCCGCCTTGGAAATTCCAACGCGCAGAACTGATGACCTTGCGCGTTCTCTTCGGTGGCGAATAGATCTAACCAAGGCTCTCCCCATCGCAGAAAGAGGCCTTGCGCCACGTCCGAGTTCAGACGCCATTCGTGATCCATCGAGCACCGACGGCTGAGTTCGTCCGCCCTGGCGTTCAGAGAACCTGCCAGGTGTTGAACCACCAGAGTCACGCCCTGATGTTCCAGCCATTGCCAGAGACGCAGAGCCTCCTGGCAAAGGGTCCACGACCCCACTCCGCCCTGTTTGTTGCAGTACCACATGGCGGTGGTGTTGTCCGTGAACACCTGCACTGCACTCCCTCGGACAGACGGGAGGAATGCTTTCAGTGCCAGACGAATCGCCCGCAGCTCCAACAGATTGATATGGAGCCGGGACTCCGCCAGAGACCAGAGTCCTCTGATCTCCGCCTCTCCCAAGTGGCCTCCCCAGCCCTGGAGGGACGCGTCCGTCACAACTACGTGCTCCGGTTGGGAAAGGGAGAGGGATCTGCCATTGACCCAATCGCGGTCCGTGAGCCACCACTGCAGCTGTCTCGCAGTGCCCTCCGAGATCAGGACATGGTCGGACAGGTTGCCCCGGTGCTGGGCCCACTGAAACTTCAGGTCCCACTGCAGAGCCCGCATCCGCCACCGTGCGTGATGCACCAGAAGGATGCAGGAGGCCATCAGCCCCAGAAGCCGCAGCGTCAACCTCACCGAAACACGGGATAACGGCCCGAAGATCGGAATCAGAGCCTGTATATCCCGAACCCGCTGTTCGGGCGGGTAAACCCGAAACTGCTCCGAGTCGAGAACCGCTCCGATGAAAAGGAGCTTCTGAGAGGGGCACAGGTGTGACTTCGGCACATTGATGGAAAATCCCAGCAGGTGCAGGAGATCCGCAGTAGTCTGGAGGTGGTTGACGACTGCCTAGGGCGAGCCCGCCTTCAACAACCAGTCGTCTAGGTAGGGGAAGACTGAGACCCCTAACCTGCGCAGATGAGCTGCGACCACCGCCATCACTTTCGTGAACACCCGTGGGGCGCTGGTAAGGCCGAAGGGGAGCACCGTAAACTGAAAGTGCTCGAGGCCTACCGTGAACCGCAGGTAACGCCGGTGGGCCGGCAGGACGTGGATGTGGAAATATGCGTCCTGCAAGTCCAACGCTACCATCCAGTCTCCTGGGTCTAGGGCAGCCAAGACCTGAGCCAGAGTCAGCATTTTGAACTTCTCCTTCCGGAGGAAGCCGTTGACGTTCCTCAGATCCAAGATAGGGCGTAGGCCCCCTTTGCCCTTCTTGGGTACCAGGAAGTAGTGGGAGTAGCAACCACGTCCTACTTCTGGCCCAGGAACGCGCTCGATGGCCCCCTTGGCCAAGAGGGCCGAAACTTCCTCCTGCAGGAGCCGCAAGTGATCCCCCGATACGCGGTGGTGTTGCGGTGGCATGGCTTGAGGGGTCGCCTCGAAGGGGAGGGAGTAGCCCCTTCGGACGATCTGCAGCACCCACCTGTCCGAAGTGACTGTGCGCCAGTGAGAGAGGTGATGGCGAACCCTGCCTCCCACTGGCGTCACATGGGCCGAAAAGCACGGACTAGGAGGGTTTAGAGGCGGATGCTGCGGGGGCAGGTGTGGACTGGCTCCGCTTGTTTCCCCGACCGCCTCCACGGCGGTTTCCACGGCCGCCGCCGCGCTGGACGACAGTTTGCGGCGAGTGGCTGGCGGCACGTGTGGGGGCGCCCCTTCCTTGGCCACGAAAGGAGCGAAAGGCACCCATTTGCTGGCGCGGGGCCGAGAGGCCCAAGGACTTGGCCGTAGCCCTGGAGTCCTTAAAGCGCTCAAGCGCGTGGTCTGCCTTGTCGCCAAAGAGGCGACGGCCATCGAACGGCATGTCCATGAGAGTATTTTGGACGTCTGCCGAGAAGTTGGCGGATCTCAGCCAGGCGTGGCGTCGTATCGCCACCGTCGTAGCCATCGCTCTGCCCAGCGAGTCAGTAGTATCCAGTCCGCACCTGATTGAATACTTTGCTGCGTCCCGGCCCTCCACTAGGGCTTGGCCGAGTTTGGCCCGTACCTCCAACGGACACTCTGGCAGCACTTCCGCCACCGTTTCCCACAGAGAGTGGGTGTAACGGCCCAAGAGGCATGCGGTGTTGGAAGACCGCAGTCCCAAGCTAAGGGACGAGAATACCTTCTTGCCATAGGCCTCGTACCTCTTGGATTCCCGATCGGGGGGAGCCGTCGGGAATGCGGTCTGGGAGTTAGAGGCCTGGATGACCAGGCTCTCGGGGGTGGGGTGGGTGGACAGGAAACATGGGTCGCCCGGGGCCGGGCGGTGGCGTCTGGCCACGTTCCTATCTACAGGCGAACCTGTAGCGGGCCTGGACCAAGTGCCCAAAAGAACGTCCGTCAAGGCCTCATTAAACGGCAGCAGAGGCTCCATGGAGCATGACTGAGGCTTAAGGACCTCAGTGAGGAGGTTAGTCCTCACGGCCACGACGGGGAGCTCAAGGCCCAAGGCCTTAGCAGCCCTCATCAACACCACGCTATAAGTAGCAACCTCCTCCGAAGCCACGGTAGGAGGAGAGACGAATCCAGTGTCTGGAGAGGTGTCCAGGCCACTGGCCTCCCCAAGGTCTCCTGTCCAGTCCATGTTAGACTGACACTCCCTTGTCAGAGGGTCCTCAGACCCCTCCCAATTCTCCTCTTCCCCCATCTCCTGAGATTCAGGGTCATAAGTGAATGAGGACGGTTCATAGAAATGAAAATCTCCGAACGGCGTCGAGAGCGGCGCCGATAGGCGTCGTCCCAACGTCGGAACCGATTGAGAGGAGGCATCGGGGACGGCGCCGCCCGAGGACGACGCCGGAGGGGACACCACACGGACCGACGCCGGGGGGGTCGAAAGGTCCACCGGTGACGATCCATCGCCCCAGGAGGGTCCAGCCGGGCCCGAAGGCGCCGACGACGCCGGGGCCGCTGTACCCTGCGGCGCCGGGCCCGAGGGCACCAGCGGTGTCGGGATCGTGGGACCCTGCGGTGCCGGGCCCGAAGGCGCCGGCGGCGTCGAGGCCGAAGCGCTTGACGGCGTCGGGGTTGTAGCCCCCGACCCACTAGGGCCCCAGACGGGTTCACTGGGCCCGAAGGCGCCGCGGAACCCGTCGGAGGAGAAAGGGACCTCATGGCCATGAGGAAACGCTCGATCTCCTCCGGCGTCGCGTTAAGCCCAGGGACCGGGGGGTATGGAGTCGAACGCGGCGCCCGCGACTCCCGAGGAGCAGCGTGGGCGGTGTCACCCGAACACCCGGCCGCATCGCGCGAGCGTCGGGGGGAGCCAGAAGAGCGATGATGTCTCTTCGACTTCTTATGCTTCTTACCTGACGACTTGGACCCGGAGGAGTGGCGCCGACTCCCGGAGCTGTGACGGCTCCGTCCCCGCGACCTGTCCCTCGACCTCCGGTGGGACCGGGACCTCACATGGCGCGGGGCCGACTGGCGGATTTCGAGTCGCCTGCGGGACCGCTCCCGCCTGGCCTTCCTCGAAAGGGCCCGACAGTCGGAGCAGGCCTCGTCGTCATGGTCGACGCCCAAACACATCAGGCACAAGCGGTGGGGATCCGTGACTGACATGGTACGGTCGCACTCGTCGCAATGCTTGAATCCAGGCATCCCTAACGGCACCTTCGGAGTCGTAAAGACTTCGAAACGGATCAAAAGATCACAAAAGTTTAGTCAAAAATTGACTAGGGAACTGCTCTTTCCAGATCTGCGCTGGCTGGCGCGGAAAAAAGAAGAACTGACGTCAGCACGCGGAGGCGGCGTCTAAGTTCTCCGACGACGTCATCACGGCGTCCACGACGCCGACGACGGACGCGGAGCCGCAGACGACGCCTGCCGACGCGCAAGGGTACTGCTACGCAAAACTTTCCGGATCCAGTCTGACGCCTGGGGATATTCTAAGGTAAGGAATCTATCACTAACGTGTCTCTTTCAGATGCCTGTCCTGTACTAACACTACAAGAATGTTCAGTAACTCTTCTGGAACGAATCCCATAATGCATCGGAGAAGCATCCAAGGACACAAGTAGCATTGATAGACCGCAGTGCAGAGCTTGTGAAGGCGAAAATACGCTTGCCACAGGAATCTACTATTTTGGCCTTTCTATCTCGGGGGACAGCAGGGAATGAATCAATATTTTGGGCAACTAAGGCAGCCTGAACCACAAATTTATGATGAGTCAGATGTCTAAGGAGACACGTTGGATCTCCAGAGGCCGGCCGGTGTCTGTGAGAAACAGCTCGATCCACCAGAGTCCCCATTTCGAGCTTACCAAAGGCCCCAAGAGAGTATCGAAGAAAGCCTCACTATGAGGAAGCGCCGGCTCTACTCCTGATTAGCCCTTGTACAGGACCCCAAGTAACAGATCTGTCATCAGTTTCACTGAGGGAAGCGTGACCTCCAGAATGGCAGAAACTAACCTGCTCATAGGAGTGACAGGAGGCCTGAGGCTGGGAAAAATGCCACACCACTGGCTTCCCCTAAGTCAATCAACCAGCTAGACTATCGGAGGATGAATTGTGCAAGAAATGGGCTAGACAAACTCAGAACCCCTCCATTACCCCCTTTGTCATGTTCCTCAGCAGGAAAAGCAGGATGAAGGACTTCTGAAATAGGCAGGTCCACTGACACTGCATCCGGCGCTGACTAGGCAACATCTCGGCATCAGAGTGGAA
This sequence comes from Lissotriton vulgaris, assembly GCF_964263255.1. Classification (NCBI taxonomy): domain Eukaryota; kingdom Metazoa; phylum Chordata; class Amphibia; order Caudata; family Salamandridae; genus Lissotriton; species Lissotriton vulgaris. The sequence continues at coordinate 1,592,146,232 of NC_141691.1, read as the reverse complement.
AGAAGGTCGAGGGGCGCCGTCATTAAAATCAACAGGCCGAAGCTCGATGCTGTTGCCGTAGTACCAGACCCGAAGGTGGTAACCCCGAAGCACTGTGCACCGGCATCGAAACTGATTTAGGATCCAGCTACTGGACTGACACAGAGGGTGAACACACCAGCGTGAACACAGTCATGTGCACCTCCTTGGGGTCTTAGGGTGCTCTAGGGTGAGGTGGAGATCCAAAGAAACTATGGAGAGAGTTGTAATATTCTATCATTTGGGTCAAAATCCCCCCGGCCCTTCAGATAGGATGGAAGGCACCAGGTAGACTCATGCAACAGCACCAGGTAGACTCATGCAACAAGTCTTCAGCCCAAAATCGGGAGCAGGCCTTCTGCTGCAAAGTTAGTAGATGCCGTGATCTCGAATGACTGCTTATCTTACCTTTGAACATCGATGTAGAGTGACGCCCACGGGAACAGCTCGAGGATCGGACCCAGCGGACGGTTTTTGGAGCGTGAAGGAGACAGAGGTCGATGGGACGTCTTGGAAGACTGTGACAACCTTGCCGCTAGAAGCTTCATCAGATATTCCTTCAGCGCCATCAGTCGAAGCCGCTGACATGAGTTGCACTCTTGGGAGTAACTGTGCTCATCACCTAAGCATCAGATACAAATAGAGTAAGGGTTTTGTGGCAAGCATTTGTCGTTCACAGGACTCACAATGCTTGAACCCCAAGGAAATATGAAAGGCACACTTTTTCGTTCGACAAAATCGGCCTTAAGGAACTGCTGATCGGATCCACAGTGTAAGCACGGAAAAGAAGAAACTTACGTCAGCGGAGGGGGCTCATATGGACTCCGTCGATGTCACATCAGGAGGACGACCTCGCTACTGAGTTGCTCCATGCCCTCTACCAACGTGCAGAGGTGCTGCTGTACAAAAATTTCTGGATCCAGTCTGGCGCCTGGGGAGAATTCTAAGATAATGAATCTGCGGCTAGATGTCACTATCAGGTCAAGTTCAGCAGTCCCCACTGCAGATCGCATGTAGCTAGTTCCAAAACCGGGATGGCATCTGCCAGGTTGTCTTGGTGCTGGAGGCACTAGGACTTCAGATTCCACTGCAAAGCCCACATATGCCACTTGGGATAGTCAACACACAAGAAGCAGAAGGCTAACAGGCCAAGAAGCCCTAAAGCTAATTTCCACAATTGAGACTAAAACACTGTGAACATAGCCTAAATGTTATGAACTTAGGAAGTCCTTGAACAGCACTGTGTCCAAGACAGCTACTATAAAAGAAAGGCTCAGCAAAAGAGTGAGGTGTGACTTTGGCTCTTTGATCATAAACCCCAAAGATGTCAGGAGGTTCCCTTTCGACTAGAGGCAATCTATAATGGACTGTAGCAAACCCACCATTAAGAGCCAGTCATTGAGGTAGGTGAAAACTGGTATCCACGACCTAAGAAGATAAGTAGCGACCATCACGTTCACAAAAACCTGAGGGACACTGGTGAAACTGAAAGGGAGCACAGGAAATTGAAAATGCTCCTGGCCTACTGTCTGCGTCACTGAGGAAGAAGATATAATATGCATCCTGCAGGGACATTGCCACCATCTACTCACCTGGATCCAGGGGAGACAGAACCTGAAATGTTTCCTTCTGTGGAAAGGTATTCAGAGAATAAAGATCTAAGATGGGCCGAAGCCCTCCATCCTTCTTCGGCATGAGAAAATACCAGGAGTGTCACCCTGTTCACATTTCCATTTCTGAAACCCTCGTCATGAATTTTTGGAGACTAAAGCTTGTATCTCCTGCATTAGAATAGACAGGTGTTCCTTCGAGAGTCCGTCTGGTGCAAGAGGGAGGTGCAGGGGCAGAAAGAAACAGCAGAGCATAATTATGCTGAACAATCTAAAGGACCCATCTGTCAGAAGTGAATGATCGTCACCCTGGGAGAAAGTACTGGATCTGCCTCCAACAGGGGCGAACTGTGCCACTAAAGGCAAGCTAAAGCAGTTCGGAGGCTGTCACTGAAGAAGGGGGACAGGGAGAAATGATGCCGGCAATGAACCAATTCGCTGCCTACAGTTCCAATTCCTCTGCCATGAAAGGACTGGGAGACTGCAAAGTAGGCTGGGGAGACTGACATTACCTACATGCCAATACTCTGGAATAGCCCTGGAATTTCTTAAACTGGTGAGGAAACTATCTTGCTGGGGTTGAAAGACACGAAGAGCATGCCGTGGCCCTAATCTCAAAGCATTCTATGGTCAAATCAGCTTTGCTGCTGAAAAGACATGAGCCATCAAAAGGCAAATCCACAAGGGAAGGCTGCACATCCCCAGAGAAACATGCATATCGCATCCACGCATGGCAATGGAGCACTACGCTGATGCCTACCACCCGTCTCAGACAATCAGTGGTAGAAAGGCAAGCACGAATCAGGACTCAGTGCCATTATTCTGGACCATCCTGACTAGTGAGAGATGGAAGACCCTAAGTTACTCCTGCACCGTCGACAAGATCTCGCTAGCCTTGTCCCACAGGGTTTGTGTATATTGAAACATTAGCAAAAGGCACTGACTGACTTCAGTGTTAGCCGAGTCAGATAGTTCATTAATTGAGATCATTAATTTGGCAAATGCCTCAATCCTCTTTGACTCAATGTTGGGGGAAGAGAGGTTTGGAGTTGTAGGGAATGAATTGGGATTCATATTATTGACTGAAGTCTGAATCATCAGAAGCGGGTCTATGGTGTCTGGCCTCGTCTATTCGATGGCAGGCAATAAAAGGATTTGGACCAAGTACTCATCAAGGTATCAGTAAGGACTTCACTGAACAGAAGCAAGGGCTGATGTAAGGATGACCTAGTTTGCAAAATCCCAGTGAGGACATTTGTCTTGACTTCAACTGAGAGCAGTTGTAGGTGTAGGACCTCAGAGGATGGTCTAATTACCACAGTCAAGGAAGTGCTCTAATCTTTTGGGGTTCCCAGAGGCAAATCCAACCTTGCATCAGAGTAAGTATCAAGCCCACTGACTTCCTGCAAGTTTATGTTAGGCTGTCATCACCATCTTCACCATTAAGGGTGGGGTGTAAATCACCCCTTTTCCAACCATCTCAGAGTGGTGTCAAGCTCTGGTCAGTCAAAAGACAGTTAGGATCTGAGGGTGCCTCTGCGGTAGTGGTAGCATATGATCGGACAAAGGCTGTATGAAGACTTAATGTGTTATAGCATATTCAAAAACCAACCTCGGTCGAGGTAGAGGTGGTACCAATCCGGGCCCTCCGGCGTTAGCAACATTGGCTCCTGAGTTGATGAAGGAAGGATCAATGCGGGACTCGGGTTAGAGGTGGAAGTTTGCATAGGAGTCAGTACTGAACCCAAGACAGGTCGATGGGGCTCAGAGGGGGCAGAGGACAGATTCGTTGCTGGTAGTACAACTAGGAGGCCCTGCATATCCTTGGGGCCCAAAGGCACACCTGAGGGAACCGGTGGGCTTCCAAAGAAACAGCTATTCAGGCCTACACGGAGCCACAAAACACAGGAGCACTTCAGCTTCATCTTTCATTTTTACAATCAGCCTTGAGAAAGCCCTGGTCTGCTGGTCCCTGGGCAAAACACCTGTTGGCTGGTCTTTGCTTTTTCACGTCTTCAAATAAAGAAAAAAGACTACTATAACAGAGTACTCAACTTCCTTATCTACTACGCCTAATACGAAACTTTGGGATTTATTTACCCTGCAAATTTATATGATTAAGAGAGCACAAACCAGGGGGCGTGGCTTCGCGGGCTTGCCTGGCGGACGCTGCCTAGAGGAGCTCCGTCTTGGCCCGATCATCATCCGCCGAAATATCCTGTACCCCGCCTCCTACCGCTGCCAAAAGTGCGGTCGAGCTTGGGGAACCTACCGGGCACCCTCGGAGGGCATTTTCAATAGCCCGGGGGGCCCTGGATGCCGGGGGCGAAGCGAGTGTTTTGCGGCCTGGTTTGGCGCCGCGCAGCCGGGGCCTCGATTTTGCTGCTCCCCGGGTCCGGGACACTGTCGTTGGCCGCATCCTCGGAGACGGGACCCGGAGGTGCGAGGAGGTCCGGCCCTGCTCCCAATCCTCGGTGGAGGCCCTAAAGAATGATCCGGATAAGACGGAAGTGTTGCCCATCTCCATCTCGGGCAACCCTTGGAGTGAGAAATTTTGGCCTATGGAGCTGGGTGTGCCACCGAAACCGGCGTCCGCAGTCAAAAGTCTAGGCCTATATGTGGATGACAAACTATCCATGAAAAAACAAGTCATCACGGTAGTGGGTACTTGTATAGGCCTGTTACGACATCTAAGGAAGATTTCTGCCTTACTTTCATTCTCTACCTTGAGGCACGTGGTCTCAGCCACAATTTTGGCTAGGCTGGACTACGGGAACTCCCTATACATAGGTCTACCACAGCGGCTGGGGGTTATGAATGATGCAGCCAGGCTGATCTATAAAAAACCCAGGACTGCCCATTCTTCCCCCCTGATGCAGGAGCTACATTGGCTCCCGATTTGTCAGAGGGTTGTCTTTAAAGGACTGTGCATCGTACATAAGGCACTGTATGGTAAAGCACCAAGATATTTGAAATCCCGCCTATTCCCCTATATTCCGGGCAGGACTTTGCGCTCGTCGGACGCTACGCTATTGTCCCAATCCCGTTTTAAACTGACCACGGTGGGGGGTCGTGCTTTTTCCAACACGCTCCCAGCCTTGTGGAACAAATTGGCGCCTGAACTTAGGAAGGAAAGCAATTTATTATCCTTCAGGAGAAAACTAAAAACTGTACTTTTTAAGCAAGCATGGAGCAGACCCTAGGCGCACAAGGGGGATCAAGTGAATGCTATACCTCACTATGTAAATCTGGACAAATAGCGCTTAGAGACCCCGTTGGTTATAACGCGCTATATAAGTTAAATAAATAAATAAATAAATAAAGAATGCTGTGGCGGGCGCTGGACGCCAAAGACACTGCGCCTTGGGGTAAGCCCGCCGGGAGGTCCCGGAGGCGTGGGGCCTAATTGCTGACCCTTGGCAGGGAGACAGAGCCTGGCTGCGCCGGCGCTGCAGTCTGGGCGTGCCTGGCTTGTGCACCCGGAGCGGCGGACCCCCTCTCTGTTTGGGCTTCACCTAAGGGTCCATGCGGTGGCATTGGGATGCTGATCCCACGGGCGTGCCGTGGTGGATTGGAGGTGCCTGATGGTGACCCCAGGACATATCTACACCTGCTACACTGCCGCAAGACCGGAGTGACCTGTGGACTTGACAGAGACTCGCTTGGCTGGCTGCAGGTTCGCGCGTTCGTGGAGCGCGTTGGGAGGGCGAGTGAGGAGCCATTGGCGTGTGGACTCAGGAGTGGTGACATTGAGGGGCAACCGTCCTCCAAGATTGGGCCTTCTGGTGCCTCTGCCCCGAGTGAAGACGACGCAGGCGCCATTAAGTCCACGGTGGTCAAGGCTGGGTTGAGATCCGGTAAGCGGGATTGAGCGGGGCCACTCCGGGAATTGCGGAGTACTGGAAGGGGAGTGGACGTTGACGAAGATTCTCGGTGACTTAGGTGCCTGACCCTAGCAGTGCTTGGGTGGATATTCCTGACGTGGTCCGCCATGACCAGAGGCGGAAGTGGTGGTGGAGCCTCGAAGCAGGGTCCGATAGATAAATTCATAGGACCGCATGGCGGCGCCGGGGCCGCAGGAAGCCAGCAAGCATCAGGGCCAGACAATGCGGCGCTTATGGCGGCGATCACCCAGTCGCGAGATATGCTGGATGCGAAAATTGGGGCCGTGGGGGCAGATGTCACGCTGCTGCGCCAAGATCTACGGAACGCTGTGGCCCGCATCATGGAGGCCGAGACGAGGATAACTGGAGTGGAAGATGACATAGCGATCCTAAAGAAAAAGGTGCCCAGCATGGAGGGACTCCAGAGGGGCTTGGCGCTTAGGATGGAGGACGCGGAAGGACGGGCCCGGCGGAACAACCTGAGGTTTGTGGGGTTCCCGGAGGGTTGCGAGAAGGGCGGCATGGAGAAGTTTCTGACTCAGTGGCTAGAGAGCTGGCTCCCGCCCGACTCCCTTTCCAGATGTTTTGTGGTGGAGCGGGCGCACAGGGCCCTTACACAGAAGCCGCCGGTGGGGTCCCGTCCTCGGGCGGTGATAGCCAAATTGTTGAACTACCACGATAGGGACACTATCCTACGTCAGGCACGGGAGAAGGAACCACTCATGTACGACAACCAGAAAATCCTTATCTTTCCGGACTATACTAGGCTCGTCCAGCAGCAAAGGCAGTCATTCACGGCGGCGAAGGCACGACTGCGGGATCTTAAACTTCCATATGCTTTACTGTACCCAGCCCGCCTGTGAGTAGTTTACCAGTCCCGTACTCTGTTCTTTGATACACCAGAAGAGGTGTTCCACTGGACTGATGAAACAGTGAAAATTAGGGTGCATACACTGCCGGGCCTGGACTCGGACTCTTCGTCGAGTGGGCCACAGGGGCGGAGCCCCCGTTGATCCCGCAGCCGGAGCAATTGGAGGTCCAGGTCGCGGAAGCGCTCCAAATCCGGGGGTGCGGCGGCGAACAACAAGAAGGACGCTCCTGACCTACCACAGACGGACCCTTGATTCTGGACCTGTTGCATGACTGATGTAAGGTATACTTGATAGTCTGAGATGTGGGATAAGATGGGGACACTTGGGGCCGAAGTCCTGGGACAAGCTGAACTGATGTATTGAGACTGCTGACTTATGGTGAACTTGATTGCTGGGGAAGGCAGGGGGGGGGGGGAAGGTTGTATGAAGGGCAGACGGGTTACGTCCTAGTTATGGGGTGTGTTCTGGGGATCCATTGGAGGGGGTAGTTCTCGGTTCCCCGTTGGGGACCAGGCCGCGATCCGACCGCGACGGGTGCTTCCAAGTTGGGAGGTGCGGGGTGGGGGGTGGGAGTTGGTGGCTGATTGAGTTGGGATGGGGGGTTGCGCTTAATATGCTGCTGTTTGTATCTCGGGTTGTATGCATGCTAGACCGTTGGGGCCTTTGTGACTCATATAGTGCTATTGTCGAATGTCACCTGTTCAGAGTGAGGGGCGGGTAGCTCCAGGCACTGTGCGCATTGTGAGTTGGAATGTGCGGGGGGTTTTAGGTAAGGTGAAGCGGGGGCGGTGCTTCGCTATGTCAAGAGAGCCGGGGCTGATGTCTTAATGCTTCAGGAGACCCACCTACTGGGGACGAAAGCGCTTTGCCTCCAATGCTTTGGGTTCTCAAACGTTTTCCATGCAGGCTTTACAAGGGGCTCCCGGCGGGTTGCAGTCCTCATACATCGCAGGATCTCCTTTGCACATTAACAGAGTTGGTCTGACCCGCAGGGTAGGTACATCTTCGTCCAGGGGAGGGTCGGGGGAGATAGGTGACCTTTGGAAGCGTCTACGCCCCGCCGCCAGTACAGTGGCCTCTGGTGGAGAAGGTTATGTCCCTTTGGAGTGGTATGCCCGACACCTTGGCCGTGGGTGGGGGCGACTGGAACGATGTAATAGACATACGTCTGGATCGATGGCGGAGGGAGACGACTGACGCAGATGTAGATGTGGATGTGGAGGTGGAGGGACCCCCCACCAAACTCCGGGCCCTCGCCACGGGTTTGGACTGGACTGATGTCTGGAGGTTTAGGCACGGCGCGAGCCGAGAATACACATATTTCTCCTCAGTACATGGTTCGTTCTCGATACTGGATTATTTGTTCGTCCCTAGGGGTCTGGCGCAAAGGATCGTGGCCTCTGATATCCTGCCAAGAGCCCTGTCGGATCACTCACCGGTGGCCCTTACCTTTAGAGTGGGCTTCCGTTTCGTTGGCTCATGTCTGGATGTCAGCTATTACAAGCCCCCTATAGAGACCATATGTATCGGGAAATTGACAACTATCTGACCACCAATCCTAAATCAGTGGATTCCCAGACGACCCTCTGGGAGGCCCTCAAACCTACCCTATGCGGGGTAGACATATCATGGTGTGTGGCGGCACAGGCGGAGAGGCGGCGGGATCTGGTGAGGTGTGAGGCGGAGCTGGAAACACTGGAGCACAGATGTAGGGAGGAGAGTGGTAGATTGGTAGGGCGGCGGCTAGTCCTAGCTCAGCAGCAATACACGGCGGTCTTACTCGAGGAGGCGAGGTAGGCCTGGCTTGCCACTCGTAGTCGGGTGTACCAATGGGGGGACAAGTCCTGTAAGATGCTACACCGCTTGTGTCAGGGAACTCTCCATGCCCAGCCGATGCCCCAGTTGTTGGACCTGGCGGGTTCACCGATCTCAGAGCCGTCGGATATCGCAGAGAGCTTCGCGATCTACTTTGAGGGACTGTACGTGCCACTGGAATGCCTACTGGCTGAGACTGTTCAGCCATTCATTGACGATCTCCCCCTGCGCTCGGTTTCGGATGAGGTGCGAGACCTGTTGGACAGGCCCTTCACGGACGAGGAAGTGGGCACTGCCTTAGGCGAGCTCAACCCGGGCAAGGCGCCGGGCCCAACGGGTTTCCATTCGAATTCTTTAACCGGTTCCATGTGCAGCTGGGCCCACGCCTGCGCCCGGTAATCGAGGAAGCGCGGGAGCACCCCACTATCTCGCCGGACTGGAGACACGCCGAGGTGGTGGTCTTTCTGAAGCCGGGATGGCCTCCGGAGAACCACGCGTCCTACCGCCCGATATCGCTGATCAATACGGAGGCCAAGGTCATGGCCAAGGCCCTAGGCAATAGGCTTAAGCCCCATATTACAGACCTGGTCCACCCTGATCAGGCGGGCTTTATGCCCCGAAGGGCCACCCGACATAATATTAGGCGCGCCCAGGTGGCGGTCTCGGCCTGGAGACATCTGGACGAGCGGGCTGCCTTGTTCCTGGCAGATATGGACCGTGCTTTTGATTTCCTAAGTTGGACCTACCTGTTTGCCCTGCTGCGCCGCCTTAAAATAGGCCCTCGCTTTCTGGCCTACGTGCAGCTGTTGTACACGGCCTCTGTGCGAGTTGGGTGGGCTGTGTCCCGGCCATTTCCGGTTCAGAGGGGTACGCGACAGGGGTGTCCCCTCTCCCCATACCTGTTCGCGCTGGCCATGGAGCCTTTAGCCTTGTGGGTGCGCATCGACGCCCAACTCAAGGGTTTTCGCTGGTCCCCGGGCCTTACGGACAAGATAGCATTATATGCTGATGATGTATTGTTCTTCTTAACAGACCTTGATCGATCAGGGCCACGGCTGCTGCGCATCTTGCAGATCTTTGGGGAGTCCTCAGGCCTCTATGTGAACCCAGGAAAATCAACCCTGTGGGTCCTGGGCGGCCGGCGGGTGACTGGGCAGCGGGCTTACAGTTGGCCCCAGGAGGAATGAAGTACTTGGGAGTCTTTCTATCCGAGGATGCAGCTATCTCCTGCGCTCATAACCTTGCCCCGCTGTGGGATCGCACGTGGGAGGATATGACGGCATGGGGCCGCATGCCACTGTCTTTGGGAGGTCGGCCATCTTCAAAATGGTGGCGCTCCCACGCCTTGTGTATCAACTACAGAATCATCCCTACCCCATTCCGCCTCGCTGGTTTCAACAGGTTAATTCGGCACTGGGCGGATTCCTGTGGGAGGGTGGGACAGTCAGGGTTGCGCTACGGGCATGCTTTCGGTCCACGTACGTGGGGGGCCTCGCCAAATCTGATATACTCTCTTACTATCAAGCCGCACATCTTCTGGTCCTCAATGACTGGTGGTACGGGGACAGGGGGGATCCAGCATATGCTGTTGAGCGCCACCTGATGGACTTGTCGTCCATCCATGTCCTTCTGTACTCGGCACCGCTTCGGCGGAATCTCCCATCCGCCACGCAAGTGGTCTTCTCCGTCTGGCGGCAGGCGCTGCGCCGGATGGGATGGTGGAACGCCCTTACTCGAGAGAGACCTCCCCTTTGGCACAATGGTCACTTGCCCAAATTGCTGACCCTCAGGGGTTTTGGCGGGTGGGATGCCATAGGAATCTCCACCTTGGGGGATGTGATGTCAGGCGATACCCTGAAGTCGTTCCAAGATCTGCAGAACGACTTTGGAATGCCTCGCTATCAATTCTTTCGCTTTCTCCAACTCCGACATGCGCTGTCACCATATCTGACGGACATGGACACCCTTCCAGACTTTAGCCCACTTGAAGCCCAGCTGTTTATAGGGGAACTGCCTGACAAAAAAACTGTCCCGTATATACCAGTACCTGGTGCGGCATTGTTCTTCGGACTTACAGAGGATGCGGGAGGCGTGGGTGGGGGACGTTGGGGAATTAGAGGAGGAAGACTGGATGGAGGCACTGGCGAGCCCCAGGGGGGGGGGGGGGGGGCGGCTATTTCCACACGTCTGAGACTTGTACAATTCAAATACCTTCACCGCACATATTTCACCAGGGAGCGCCTGTGGAAGGTGGGTATGATAAGGTCCCCTGAGTGCCTGCGATGTGGCTCTGAGGTAGGCTCACTCTTACACACAACATGGGATTGCCCGGTGCTGCATAGGTTCTGGACCAGGGTCTTTCGATGTTTATCAGAAGTATTGGCATGGGAACTGTCCAGGGAACCGAAATTGGCTTTGTTGCATGTAATGGAGGGGATTGGAGGCAATCGATATAAACGTCACCTATTATTGCTGGGTTTGACCTTGGCCAAAAGGGACAAGGCAAGAGCTTGGAAGGCGCCTCTGGCCGCCTGGAGGAACGGCATGGACTTCTGTATGGGGTTGGAGCAGCCTGTCTTCCTAGCCAGGGGGTGCCCCCATAAGCACTTTCGGATTTGGAAGAGGTGGGCGGACTACAGGGAGCAGGACCTTGACCCCCCCAAACCCCCCGGAAAACGACTCTTCTCTGACATTTTAAGCACTAGGGAGTGCTGGAGCATGCTGGTAGTGCTCCGACGGTTTTGGCATATGATCATTGTTTCTCTCATTGGTCTCAGTAAACTGGTACATGGTAGCGGCGCAACCAGGGGGGGGGGGGGGGGGGGGGGGTTTGTATTATATAAAAATGTCTGACACTGATGTGCCTGCTTCACTAATGTATGCAACAGAACCCGGTGACCGGGGCTTTGCATTTATATTTGTGCAGACTAATAAAAAGTGTTTTGAAAACAAAAAAAGAGCACGAATCAATCACACAAGTGAATACTTACCTTAGAACAGGTGGCTTCTGGGTAAAACCACAGTTTTGGTATGTGCCACAGTCCAAATTGGTTCCTCGCGAATTGTGTGTGAATCCTGGTAACACCCATCATATGCTAAGGCTATCCAACCCTTTGAAAGCAGTTTGAGCAAGTGCAGGCCTCTAGTGCCCTCTCCTGGTGTTTCTCTCATTCTAGTTGACAGCATGACAGCAGCGCTAAGATTGGTTAAGGCAGTTGGCTGGGGCCTGCACTGAATTCCAGACTGCAGCAGCAAGAGAAGGAAGTGTTGAAGGTAAGTGGATTTTAATTATATTATTTTTACCCACTGCCCGCCCCACCAAGCTCTATGAAAGCCATCCGCTACTGCGCAGCATGACCGCACAGCAGGGGTCCTAAAGACAAGCTTTTTTGCGCCCTGAGCGCACCCAGTTCCAGGAACCCTGGCCCCCACAACCATGCAACACAATACCACAGCTGCAGCCGGAGCCAACGGACACTGCCACTATTCCTCGACGATCCTCCGCGACCTCAACAACACACCAGCAAACAGGCTTCTGAAGCGCATCTTCCCGCACCATGGTAAGACCTTTCTCCTGCAACCATTGCGATTTCACCTGCAACACCTCAGACGCCAACACCACCACCTCCAAACAACCGAGGCAAGACGCCACCACCAGTACCCCACAACAACTGTTCGTCATGCTCCTCCATGTTAGATCCCTTGAAAAACACTAACAAAATCTCGGGCCTCTTCAATAGCAGTACACCCAACCTTCTATTCCTGGCCTAAACATGGCTAAACCCAGTGTCCAAACCAGCCATCCCACCCGCCTCAAAATCATACACCAGGACCACCCTCAACCAGGCAGAGGACTCGCGATTATCTACATAAACATGACTGACTGCACCACCTTCACAGACTCAGACACCAACCTCATGGAACAGCTCCACTTCAAAATAAGAACAGACTACAATGCCACCTTTAAGGGGAACCCTTATCTACTGTTCTCCGGGCCCCAAGATGAATTCTGCAACCCTATCCAAGAATTCATCACTCCCCACTCCATCAGATCAACCAACTTCATCCTCTTTGGGGACCTCAATTTCCACCTGGAAGACGCCACATCCCTTCTCGACAGCCTCTGGAACTTCTGACTCACCCAGCTCGTCCAAGGACAAACACACAACTGTGACCCTATTTTCTTCTCCAACAGAAGAATCACCACCACCACTACCCTGCTCCCATGGTGTGACCACAACATCATACATTTCAAGATACCCGCCCACCAAGCCATCTGCATATGAAAAGCTCATAGCACCATCAAGACACTGGGACAAAATATCCAACGAAAACTAGACCAACACCCTACAGGAATGCCCACCCAACCACACCTGGATCCTCGATGTGGACACCAAGCTCTTCAATAAATGGCTCACCTACTGGATATCTCAGTGCTGTAGAGCACGTGGAAACATAATCAGAGAAGACAACCACAGCCCGACAAGCTTATACAGATTTATCAGAAAACCAGGACTTATTTAGGTTTCTGAACCACAAAACGTTACAGGGAGATCCTTTCTGTGGGTCCTCTACCATAGATAACAATTCATCAGCCCTAAAGTTTGCATAAGAACTGCTAGGAGGAGTTTTCCGAAGCCAAGTGTACTGCTGTGGCAGAGCTGGAAGAGGCAGGTGAAACAAAGCTAAATCCATGGAAAGCCACCAACAAGTATGAATACAATTCAGATGTTTCCAGATTATTGTCAGTCTACACAGTGCAGGAGGAGTCAACTGCACCTTATTAATAAAAATGAGCTGCTCCAAATGAAAACAGACCCCAAGTAATTCTCTTCACATAAACGGAAGAGGCGAAGATCTTCTTGGAGGCAAGGATTAATGAGACTGCACCTAACTGTTTTGTGTATTCTTATTTGACCAAAGCATAAAGTTAGTACTCCCCACTTAACCTATGTTGGGGACTTTCTTAGAAAATCCTTGTTGGACCTGGGGTTACCAGTCCACAAAGGGTAGCCTGGCACAGAGTTGGAATGGCTAATCCCAAAGGCAAATGTGTTGTGCTTACATCACTCACTTACAGTAACCGAGCCCCCAACCACTAAAAATAAATGACACCACACCAGATTAGAAAAATACGGTCTGCTTTATAAAACTCTTTTTAGTATCTCTTTGTCTCTAGCAGTATTTAGTTTCAGTACATTAAATAGCTCTGCATTTGATTATTAGCATATGCACAGTTTCATTTAGCATTAATAACACTTTTCTCCCCCAAATGAAAGGAGCTCAGTAATAACTCCTGCACCTTATGCAAGCAGTGTATATTCCACAGTTTTAGTTAAGACAAACAGCAAATATAGAGCTTCCTTACAGTTATACACAGCTGTACATTACCCTTGAGGACTCAATATTATTACTGGCAGGAGGATACAGGTTTTCAGCAACAGTTCCACTATTAGCACACTAACACCATGGTTCAAGCAGCTGGATATCTGAATAAAGACAGGCATACAGCCATAAAGATTGCTCTAAAACCACAGTGGGATGTTCAGCTCTCACAGTGACATTCTTTGGCTCTAATTGATCTGCATAACCGGAGCAACCCCCCAACCAATACTTTCTTACTCCCGGAATAGCCCGGTTACCACTGCTTTCATGTGCAGTCAATTAAACCTCAATCAGATACTCTTTCCTTCAGGTGACTTTGAATTAAGCAGAGAATGTACTTTAACTATTGAGTCACGCACTTATAGAATACTGTTCTTGGCGCAGTTTAGCAGATGGGAGATACTCCCAAGCCGGGTTGTTACTCCTTGGCCACCCCACCGCTGGTTGTCAGTTAATCGGTATAAGGTCGACAGCCCGGGTGAACCAAACTCTCCCCTCCCTCCACAGCTTCGTAGTCAGCAGTGAGGCCCTCTCAGCCCCTGGGGCCCCGCACTTCACTTCACTGCCTTACTGGGTTTCCGATAGACACGTCCCGGTCTATTCACTCGGCCACAAACCACCTCCGATCACGCTACCACTGCCCTGTGGTAATTCCGGCCCCAGCGCTGCAGGCTCCTAGCAGCTGACTGGGCCGGAGCTTCGCCGTGTCTCCTTTGGCGTTCCTCTCAGCTCCGCGTCCCGCCCTCGCCTCAATCGTCAGAGGGGGAGGATGCTAACGCGGGCCGGCCTTCTTCAATTTCCCGCCCCCTTCTTCCGGGTTCTTGCTCGACTGCACACACTGGTCTCCGCGATGCCGGTCTTCAAAACCGCTGCCCTGCTGACCCAAACCAGGCCCTCCCCGCTAGATCTCCTCAACGGGGGCCCATGAATGAGAGGCAGCAGTCCAATGACAGGAACTTCACCCGCCGGCCGCTACAAGGTAGGGTTTCTTTTCCCTCTACGTTCATATAGGCCAAGAGAACCCTCAGGGGAAGTGGCGATAATGTACCAGACCCCACACTTTCTGTGGAAGCAGTTTGGGCTGGGTCACGAAGGGGGAAAAACAAAGAAAGCTGGGCAATCTCCTTTATAATCGGATGTTCTCCCGGTGGACGTCCCAGGCCAGTTATCTACAGCTCTTCACAGGAATACCACAGGTTTAGAGCTAGAGGTGATTGATCGATGTCAGGGCTTAGTCAGTAGGTAGGGAGTCACGTCAGCAAGAAGAGTAGCCTGCCCGTGGGACAATCTAACCCCTCTCAGTGTGTCTGCCTCCCCATACTATCGCTTCACTCCTAACCATGCTCCACTTAAGCTCTCTGGTCACTCTAAAATGGCCGCCCTGGTTCAGGCCTTATATAGACTGGGCTCTGGTTGCTAGAATCAGCTGGAAGGTTCTAGAGCCTTCCCATTGTAGTCCTATGGCTCAGGATTCTGAGGTAAAAAAATGTGGCAGTTACAAGCCTCCTTATTCTCCATTTTAAAGAACACCTGTGCCTCAGGAGGTTGTAGGGGGTAAGGAGGCACTCAGAACTCTAGGGACAACACCAAACATTGCAGTGGACACAAAAATAAAAGAAGGTTAGGAGGCAAAAAGGGGACAAAATAAATATATAAATAGGAGGGACCACCCAAAGGGCTGACAGGTCTAACAATCCTACTTTAGCTTCAAATAGTTTGTTTGAGCAAATGTACTGGCCCATAGAGAATATTTATTTTCTTCTCTTGTGTCTCACCTCTGTCAACAGCTTCCTTCCGTTCATTTTAGATGTGCGTGTGAGGGGAGTGTGGGTGGGGATGGAGATCTTGGGGTCAAGGGCTGCAACACGGAGATGCATGAATGCTCTGCTAATTTAGCCCTTTCAGAAGCCAGAGAGCCACTTGTGACAGCCTGTCAAATGTCAGGTTCAGTATACAATTAAAGTCACCTGCAAAAAAGCTTATTGTCGCTAGTGCCTAGGGTCAAAGTGGCTAGGGATGTGAAAAATGTAAGTTTATATTTGTTTGGGTCATAAACATTCAATTGTACAGTCTTTCAGCTGGGGGCTCTGCCTAATTGATACCTTGATTTGAATACTTGACTCAGGATCCTTGAGGCAGTAAAAACATTTGCTTTTTCAAAGGACCTTCAACAGGTTGCTTAAGAAATACCAGCAAAAAGCCTGAACAGCTTTTAGTATTTCAAATGTCTGTTGTGTTAGTGCATATCAAACATAGGGATGTGAGGTGTTGGAAGCACGGAGTCATACTCTTGAGCTGTAGAAAAGGTGTGGGAATATCAGACAAACCATACAAAGTGCCTTGAACATTACACATGTGGTGTACTTTGTACATAAACAACCTACCAACATCCAGTTGCCTGGTCACTATTTGTGACAAAGTCTGGTGAAAACAAGAACATCGCTGTCATGATTAGGGTCTCATTATTAGATAAGTGACTAAATCTGTCGCAGTGAAATCCGTCAAGAGAAGATGTTTAAAGGGCTTAGATGAATCCAGACTATCAGCCACTATCTTCTTTAAAATCTCAGCCACCTCTTCACACATACGGAGAACTGTCTTCATCACCAATTTCCACAATTAATATTGGCAGGTGATTAATTTACTGACAGCATAACAAACTTCAATTCCAATACAGTAAAAGCAAAAACAATCCACTTGACTCATTATTAAGTGGTCATCTTAGAAACATAATAGGGCTCACACTCTGGAAGATGTACTCATCAACGATTATGCATCTGGTGGATTATGAGCTACACATTACTCAAATGCCAATATAAAATTAATGTTGTATGTATGCATAAGTATTTGTAGAGCTGAAATCTAGGCAGAGAGCAACAGAGCACTGAACAAGGACGGTAGCTCTGGGTTTTAACAGTTGTACTTTCAATCCAATGCGGTTTTATCTCTAGCTTGCATTGGACTGATATTATTGTTGCATTTATGTTTAGACTTAGTACACCTTTTAGAATGTATTCCCACCCACAGGCAAAACTAATCTGTGCAGCACAGGTTTTGACTGGGGGGGTGTTTAACCTGTATCTATTGTCCTACAGCAGAAATTTTCAAATTGCCATTGCATAGATTGAGGACATCTTCACAGTAGTACAGTATAGTTAGTTAAAAATTAGATTTTGTGTAAAAGCCTGATGAATTATACCTCTACTGCACCTTAATTCTACTTAGTGAGAGAAGGGGATTATATCCCCTTCTTTAGCCAACTGTCAATAAGCAGGAGCTTCTCAAACAGTTTAACTGAGGAAACGAGGAGTGAGATGGAAATGTTGCTGTCCTAATTCAGCTTTAGAGTAATTCTCCTCTGAAATCATATGCCCCGAAGAGTATTGCCCACAAGCAAGAACATCTGTGCACTTTTACAAATAAAAATATAAACTTTCTCTAGAAAAGCCAATTGTTTTCCTAGGCAATATTGGCATTTTTGTGTACATTTCTTTAATAAAGTACCCAATTCAAAGTTTAAAAGGTTACTAAATAAAGAATAGTGACAAGAAAAAGTCTTTCACAAAGTTTGTTAAAAGAAGGGTGAGAGAAAAGCAGTCTAAAAATGCTGGAAAATGTCACTGCTCCTTTAAGGGATCATTTTGCCCTGTCAGTGACTGTTGTTCCTTTTTATTGGAGACTCTGGATCCTGATACCTACGTATTTATTTCTTCTATTATTCCACAGGGAAGAGGGAGTGTTTCATATGATTTCAATGGAGATTCCCCTGAAGGAGAACTAGAATTACAGATGAGAATATGTTCCTCTCCTTTAGGAGAGCTCCCTCGAGTATTACGAGCACTGAATAGAAAAGCTAGTGAGAACATTAGGCCTGAATTCCACTAACCATGTGTACAGATGTGATTCTCATAAGAAAGCAGCCTTTTAGGGAATATGCTGCAAGGAGGTTCTAAGAATAGGTTTAAAGGAGTATCCATCAGTTAAAAAAATATATAAGCTCCCAAAGAAAAGAAGGTCCATGAGACTTCAGAACTGTAAAGTTGTGTGAAAAATGGGGACCCCCTGATTGGTGAGTCATCAAGTCACCAAGATTTGGTAATTTTCTCTTAGCAAAGGAAAGAATACTAGATATATTTCATGTAATCTCTCTTACAGTAGTGAGGTAGATTAAAAAATTCAAGATATGTCTTTTTATATCAAAGACGTGGCATCAGTCGTTGGTCTCGTTCAGCATTAAACTGCAGTTTGAGGTATTCTTTCCTTCACTCAAAGAAAATGACCAAATCCAAGTCACACAACTATACAGTCCTGAAGATGGTCTCAGGATATATAAATGGAGACCGAAATGTTGACACTTGACCCAACTTTCCTTTTAGTGATTGTTAAATTCAATTTTGACGCCTAGTTCTTATGCGATACTCATTCAGATAATAATTGCAACGGCTATTATCAATATATGTGGAAATTTTCTTATGAACCCCTAATTTTATGCTTCTGATTTTCTATATAAATTTGATAGAAAGACCATTTGCTGAAATTTATTTTCCAGATAAAATGAAATATACAATGCGCAACTGATTTAAAATGCCATGTTTAGACATCATGTATACTTGATATATTGGTTGAAACATTTTCATATAAAATAAATCCCTTGTTGGCATCATTACCAATTAAACTTTCAATTCCCAAGAGCACAAGAAGGAATGGGTTGCCCTTACATGTATAGCAATCTATATAGCTCTGTTTCGTCCCTTCCGAAGGTGGGACAAGCTTTTCACAGAGTCTGATGTCATCATCTGTTGTTAAGAAATGGTTAAAAATCCTCTACAGGGACTCGCTTAAGGTATATCTGAATGCTTTGCAAAAAGAGTCTGGAAAGCCATCTGATCCTGGGGCTTTGTTATTGGGTAGAGTTCTGTTTCCTTAGTTAGTGTGATTGGATCTTCAAACTGATCCAATAACTTTTGGTCTATATGTGGGCACTTTATATCTTCTAAGTAATCATATTGTTTGCTTTCTTATATTGTTGTTGCACAATATAAGGTAGAAGCTAAAGAAAATCTCTGTAGCTATATCTGCACTAGGGTTCAATATTTTCCCATCACCATCCTGTAAGAGACTAACCATACTGCAGTTTTGTAAATCCTCATTTTATATGCTAAAGTCTTTTTCATTCCATTTTATAGTACAGCTGTTCGTTTGGAGCATCTTTCTAGCTGTTTCCCCTAGCAGGGTCTGCTCCAATTCCCTATTTTATCCTTGTACTGATCAATTTTCTGTAGCAATATGCTACATGTGTTGGTGAGGTTCAACATGTTTCAAAAGTAAAAAACGAGCTCCATGCAGCAACTGGGCAGGGAAGCCGGAGATAATATTGGAAATGAAGACTGCTTACTTCTGCTATGGAAATAAATTCAGCTAAAGTTAATGCAATTAAAACATATTCTATGTACATATTTGCATAATTTATACATTAATAATAGTTATTTTGTTTAAAACAAGTTCAAACGCTCAGTTTACTTAGCACAAACGGTAAGCATCTTGCCAAGTTGCACACAGTAGTGCTATTTCTGTTTGTACACAAGTAGTAGAACTAGATACAGCTGTTGACACGCTGATTAATAGATAGCGATAGGATAGTATGCTGTCTTCTTTCCTCTTCTAGTTCAATAAACTCAAACAACACATGCTCAGAAGACACTAATGTTCAACAGGTTAAGAGATAGAACCTGCCATCTGCCTGTCAAAGTCAAAAGTGGCAACCAATTCAATAGAAAATAAAAGCTTACCAGACTCCTCATTCAAGTTTAATGGGCATTATACAATAAAAAGAGGCTACAAATGAGGAGGTATTGCAAGAAATGGGACTATGACACTCTCTGACTTAGCTTAAGGTATATCTGAATTTCATGAAAACTGAGGATTACTTTCTTGAGAAGTTTCTGAAATTGATCTTCTTTAACCTAGAGATTATTCAATTGATCTCAGAGTGAGAGTCTGCTACTGTGATTGAGAGTCCTGCAATCTTTCTAAATCTTTACGAAAGACAAGCTAACTTTGTCAGGCAATTTGATGTTATATGACATCTGCATCATTGCCCAGACCACTCTAGCCTTAGCAGGTATAAGAAAGAGCTGCAACTTTACGGTTTCAATTTGGGAAGTGATTTTTAAGCCCATAGCCAATTTCAATATGGCACCTATCATGCTAATTTTTTTGAAGCTTAAATTGTTGATCTGTTGGTTAAAGAAGATACAGATTTTTTCAGAAAGTTCTCCTTTCATCTTTCTGTCTGTTAAAACTGACATCTCATGTGGATTCCCCAGGGATCCTCCTTGAGCACCACACTATTCACAGTTAGATCCTTTAGTATTGAAATCGTACCATTTGCTGATGCTACACAAATATTTGCCTTCATTTCCAGTGGCTATGAACAGACTCAGGGATGTCCCCTCCTATATGTTCACCATTGGTGGTTGAATGAAGGACACCTGTTTGAAACTCAACAGTGAAAAAAACAAGTTCCTTTTGTTGGTAAACTCGCTTACAACTTGTCTTCTGCCAGGTGGCCACCTGACCTCAGCCCATCCCCCATTCCTGCAATGTCAGCCAGAAATGTGGGCATCAAGCTAGACCACAACCTCTCCACGGCTAATCAAGTAGCCCTAGCTTGCCTTTATATCTTATGCATGCTACAAACAAATCCTTAATGTCTTCCCCTATCAGCACAGAAAACCATGGTGCAGGGACTTATATTCTCACTGCAACACCCTTTCTTTGGGCACTGCCGATCACTTGATAAATCATTTGCCACGGACTCAAAACTCTGCGACAAGGCTTATTCTTTATCCTCCTGCCATATCTCCTACCACCTAACATCTCAAAGGACTGCACTTCCTCCATGTACATAAAAGGAATCTTTTTAAAATCCCCTATATCACACATATAGCCATCTGTGACACAGCACAATCTATCTTAACAAAAAAGTTAATTTTCATCATCCCTTCTGCACACTTCGCTCTGTTCTTCTCAGAAAAGTGATTTACCCCAGAATCAAGTGGATCAGAATCAGAGGTCAATCATTTTAACTCCTTCTACTTATCGTTCCCAGTCTGATTACACTCATTGCAAACAGGATTTCAAATCTGGCTATTACAGTAACCTTTTAGGGCTGCCTTTTTCCCTTTTTTTCCACAGTAGTTATTTTGGTGCCCGAACGCCTCCCTGAAGGTAATTGGTCATGCTTTATAAATGACATAATGATAACATTAACTTTGCAGTTGTATTTGCTAGGATAACAGTTTGCAGGGAAATACTGCCTGGAGTATCACACAAAATGTCAATAATCCTGCCCCCACAACAGATTTGACTATGCAATTCTGGTTGCCAGGAGGGGTTTACAAATGTATTGATCCCTGATTACTAGCTCTAAATGTATCCGAAGATTAAATGGCAGGGGGTCCTGAATGATGAACCTGCAAGTAAATCAGTATACGTCCCCAAAAAATGTTACCATACGAGAGTAACCTTTTCTTATATTGGCTTTCTATGCAAAGACTCCCATAACAGTAAAAAAATAGCCACCAGAATGGCCTAGAGTAAATTCCTTAGATAAGACACAACTATTGTTTACTACAAGTACTGATACCACAAATGGGTTGATCTTCTGAGCTCAAACAAATCACAGCCAGTGGCATCTCGGTAGGCCAAACTGCTCTTGATGCCAATAGCCCAAAAGGATATTATTCAGGTCTATGTGTCTTGCTCTTAGGGCCTTCCATGCAACATGGTCAGTAACCTCAGGAGAAACTAATTTGATATATTCCCTGGTGCACTCTTACATCCTTTGGCTTAGTATCTCTGTAGGTTCCATGTTTAAATGGTCCACTCAAGTAGCAGTTCCTCACCATACCTGGAAGCAGTGCTATAAAACTCGCCTCCCCTCACTCTTGAAAGAGTATAAATTTGATTTCTTTTTGTAAAGAGCTGAAGACCTATCTCGAAGGGATAATTCATCGAGGAGATCGCTGGATGAACAATTCTACAGTGCATTAGGGACTGAAAACCACTGAGTAACAGAGAGCTCAATAAATGGTATTTTATTAACGTGTTTAATTTCAAGCCCTATGCCCACTATGAACAATATTGTGAGCATATGCATTACAGATTTAGTATAATTTTTTATTTACCTGTCACCTTCTAAACTTGGGCTATTTGTCACGTTATTCCTGATGGTTTTACTTCTCACAGTGTCATATTTTGTAATACATACTTAAATAAAAGCCAATCTTCACACAATATATAAACCCACAGAGTGTTGGTTTGTTGCTGTCAAGACATTTGAGGATTTCCGAATGTCTCAATGACATGCACAGTGAGGTGCAAGCCAACCGCGCACTACATAAAATAATCATTGCTCTACACAGCTGGCAGGTAGCGCTCACATAAGGCTCAAGGCCTCGCACAGCAATGCATTACATTTGGTAAGGGTTTTGCTCCCCCATTATACCAGAGAGTGAAGGAAATTATTATTGTGACTGTATGATCCTTTATTTACTTTGGAATTTCTTGCACTTGTGATGCTTTACTTACAGCTTTGCTAGATCCGCTGCGGCCACCAGCATACTCAATTATCGAATCTTGGAGGTGGGTTGAGATTACCTCAACTGGAATTATTGCACTACGTTAACAACGAAAATAAAATTCCCTTGTTTGAAAGGCATTAGCCTGCCACAGGGAGAGAATTTTTTTTGAGAAATAAATATGCAGTTTAATGAAGATGAGGTGTGAAAGGGACCACGAATAGTGTTTTAAAGGTGTCTGGGTCCGCTATATAAAGCGGTACTACAAGCAGCACCATCTCCTCACAGCAGATTCTCGAATGGGGTATCCTGTGGGGTCGAGGCCAATACTCTGAGTTGGAACCAAGAGTTTTTTTTATTTACACCATTCGAACGTCCGGTGAAATTAAGCTATACACTATGCTATGCAGCATTTAATGCCTAATGACATATTTGGTTTTCCTTTTGCTTTAACCTCGCTATCCTGTACAAAGCATATGCCTTGTGACTCTCGCTATAAGCCACAAAAGCACGTCTATGACCATATTTCTATTGAATCTAATTAGAGTTTTAGCCTGTAGCACAACAATAACTATTTCCATACTCCTGCACAATTTTGGTAGGTTTCAAAAAGAACACTAGGGAAAGTAGCAGCTCACACTAATGCAATATTTTAGAGTTAAAGCATCTTAATTAGGTGACTTCGTAGCACCTGCAGAGGGACAGATGATGAAAGTACAGAATAAGAAAACAGTACCAATGCCAGTAGACATAGTAATGCAATGCCATCCTATATATACACAATTCTCCCACAGAGGAAGGCCCCATGATGAAGGAAGCCACATATTGGGGCGACAGCTTGTCCTCTTTAAAATAAATGTTACTCCTTAGGACATGGAACACTCATTCCACTGCAGGAAAACTGCGGCCCAATAATAATGTGATCCTCGGAGTATTAATACTTCCTGGTGTATTCAGCACAGGAGAAGAGCCAAGAAGCTCAATAACCTATTCTCCTTCAAATAAAAATACAGAATGATGTAAAAGGAATCTTAGAGGAAAAGGAGAACAGTCAGAGAACACATGCCTAATGGAAATAGAAGAAGTGGGTCTTTGGGGTTTTCCAGGATGCCAGGAGAGCAGGATGATATAACTGGCATCTGTAAGAGTTTCAAACGTTAGCTGTCACAATAGGAACATGCATGAATATTGGGTTTGGCTTTTTTCTGGATAGCAGTACATCCAGAGTTAATTCAATTTTACTATAGCATCAACTCAGGTTGCTATTAAATATTGAAGTAGATCTGTAGATTCTTTGTTCATTTTATTTTTGAACATTTAGCGTCCATAAACTTTGATGTTCCCATTCTTATGGAGATCTATTTTGCTAAAACAGATTAGTCTGTCCTTTGTGCCATGGAACACAATTAACTTTTTCTAGTACCTCTAACTGACAATTTCTTTACATGTTCCATACTTTCAGCATTCTTTGAAACAGAACGATAGAAAGCCGCATGTATAAAATACATCATCACTGCACGCCAACCAAAGTATCCAGAAACTGAAACAAAATAACAAAGAACATGTGCTATCCATTGAAAGAGGCCTAAGACAATGAAAATAAATCTTGGTTTCTAAATCTATTTCATATTTACCCGACGCTCTCAATTATTGCACTCACACTTAAGGAGCTTAATGAGGTACTACAAACAGTTGCCTTGTCAAAAAAAGAACTAATAACTAGAATATATAATGCACATTCTACAAACACCCTGCTTTGTCATAGTTTATACATGCTTGCTGTGCCTCCTTATATGCCTCGGGATAAATATGTAGATCAGATATTTAATTGTCTATACAATGATCCAAATTGTCAAAAGACCTCAAATAATTGAAAACTAACAGAACCACAGAGAAATTACATAATTCACATTACTAACACAGTAAAGCCAAAAACTCTACTATGTTGTATCTCTCAAAGATCAGACCAGCAGCGTAAAGGCCAATGAAAAGAACAAAAGATTACAAAAACATTCACTGTATTATCTTGATCAGTCATGACTGCTACAAGACTACATTGCTCTAAATCAGCGGCATCCCTTGAGTAATACGTACCTGCAATCTTATTGGTAGGTGCCGCAGTATTTTCAACTCTTGGGGTGGATAAACTTTGGTCAACCGATAATACTGGTCGTCTGTCGCTATAAGGTTTTGCTTCTGGGTTTTGATAAGCATCTTCATTTTGCCGGTGCATTCTGCTTAAATCAGCTAGAACGAGAAAAAGCAAATTACAATGGCTGGCATTAACCTCATGCGCGCTAGCGGTTTTCCAGCTGTGCGCTGAGATTTTAAAAAACCCGCGTTACATGACGAGCTCAGCTCGTCATGAGCGTACGACAGGCGTACCCTCATGACGAGCTGAGCTCGTCATGAGCGTCGAAAGGGTTAACATGCACCACATTTTCATTTGGAAGATCAGCACTACAATGGAATGTTGCCATGACGCTAATCAGATTTGTTATTCTATGTTACTTATTATCAAAGCAGCATCTTTAAAGTACCCATTTTCAGGTTAACAAGTTTTAGCAGTCATGAAAACTAAGTTTTATTTCAGGAGTTCATCATTCACAACTACTATTATACTCCTGACTGCATAGTGTGTACTACTGAGGTAGTACAGCTTGTTACAGCTTAAGTGTAAATATGTAATTTACATAATATAGATACATTCAGAATGTGCCAATGCACAAGTTACTACTTGTGTAACGATATATCTGTAAGAGACATTAGTTAGTGATAGATTCCTTACCTTAGAATATCCCCAGGCGTCAGACTGGATCCGGAAATTTTTGCGTAGCAATACCCCTGCGCGCTGGTAGGCGTCGTCTGCGGCTCCGCGTCCGTCGTCGGCGTCGTGAGCGCCGGGATGACGTCGTCGGAGTATATAGACGGCGCCCATGCGCGCTGACGTCAGTTCTGATAACACAGCTTTTCCGCGCCAGATACGCAGAGCCATGATAGAACTAACACTGGTGCCATGAAACTAGGGCCCTGAAAGGGGATGACCTTAACCCTAAATATCGGTTCGCAGAACGGGGAGGATGGGAGGGCGGTAAGGAATCTATCACTAACTAATGTCTCTTACAGATATATCGTTACACAAGTAGTAACTTGTGCATCTGAAAGAGACACGTTAGTGATAGATTCCTTACCTTAGAATAGATACCCCAGCAATACCAACCCCGGTGGTGGGTCTGCGAACCAATATCACACCAGAAAGTCCTGGAGAACGGAACGGCCAAAGAAGCCATCCCTCCGGACTTGACTGTCCAGGCAGTAGTGTCTCGCGAACGTGTGCAGCGAGGCCCACGTGGCTGCCTGACAGATGTCCTGCAGGGGGACACCGCGGCCCAGGGCAGTTGTCGTTGCCGTGGCCCGAGTGGAGTGAGCCCGCAATCCAGCCGGGGGCTCCTTCCTCGCCATGGAGTAGCATGCTTGGATGCACAAGATGATCCACCTGGAGATGGTCCGCTTGTGTACAGCCTTTCCCTTCTTCGCGCCCACGTAACCAACGAAGAGTTGGTCATCCACCCGGAATTGGCGAGTGCGGTCCAGGTAGTAGGAGAGCGCACGTTTTGGATCCAGACGGTGGAGCCTCTCCTCCTCTTTCGAGGGATGCGGAGGCGGAAAGAAGGTGGGCAAGGTGATGGACTGCCCGATGTGGAAGGCCGTAACAACCTTGGGCAGAAAGGAAGGTCGTGTACGCAACACCACCTTATCAGGATGAACAGACAGGAAAGGCGGAGAAGAAGAAAGAGCCTGGAGCTCACTCACCCTCCTGGCAGAGGTGATGGCAACCAGGAAGGCCGTCTTTAGAGTAAGGAGACGAAGAGGACAGTTATGAAGTGGCTCAAAGGGAGCACACATCAGATAGGTGAGAACAAGATTCAAGTCCCACTGGGGCATCACGAAGGGAACAGGAGGGAACATGTGCGTGATGCCCTTCAGAAATCTACTCACAATAGGGGACTTGAATAAAGAAGGCTGATCTGGTAGCCTCAAGAAGGCTGAAAGAGCAGAAAGGTACCCTTTAAGAGTGCCCAGAGCAGAGCCCTGCCGGGCAAGGGAAAGAAGAAAGAGCAGCACTTCCGAAAGGGGTGCAGAGAGGGGATCCACAGCCTTTGCTGCGCACCATGCCACAAATCTATTCCACCGGCAGGCGTATACCGACTTCGTGGAGGGACGCCTGGCTGCCAGAATGATGTCACAGACTTCGGGAGGCAAGTCAAATGGCCTCAACTGCCGCCGCTCAATCTC
This sequence comes from Lissotriton vulgaris, assembly GCF_964263255.1. Taxonomy (NCBI): domain Eukaryota; kingdom Metazoa; phylum Chordata; class Amphibia; order Caudata; family Salamandridae; genus Lissotriton; species Lissotriton vulgaris. The sequence goes on along the minus strand of NC_141691.1, from coordinate 1,592,119,770 downwards.
CAAGCTTGTAGGTGGAGACTGGACAGGTTCGGGTGCAGGACCGTCCCCTGCTGCTGCGACAGAAGGTCCTCCCGAAGAGGCAGACGAATCGGGGGATCGACTGACATGCTGAGTAGCTCGGGATACCAGTATCTTCGTGCCCAGTCCGGAGCCACAAGGACGACCTGGGCCCGGTCGCGCCTGATCTTCTTCAGCACTCTGGGCAGAAGTGGTATAGGCGGAAAGGCGTACAACAGACCGCAGCTCCACTCGCGACGAAAAGCGTCTCCGAGCGAGTGCCGCCTTGGAAACTCCAACGCGCAGAACTGCTGACATTGCGCGTTCTCTTCTGTGGCGAATAGATCTAACCAAGGCTCTCCCCACTGTCGAAAGAGACCTTGCGCCACGTCCGAGTTCAGACGCCATTCGTGATCCATCATGCACCGGCGGCTGAGTTCGTCCGCCCTGGCATTCAGAGAGCCTGCCAGGTGTTGAACCACCAGGGTCACGCCCTGATGTTCCAGCCACTGCCAGAGGCGCAGAGCCTCCTGGCAAAGGGTCCACGACCCCACACCGCCCTGTTTGTTGCAGTACCACATGGCGGTGGTGTTGTCGGTGAACACCTGCACCACGCTCCCCCTGACAGAGGGGAGGAATGCCTTCAGTGCAAGACGAATCGCCCGCAGCTCCAGAAGGTTGATGTGGAGCCGGGACTCCGCCGGAGACCAGAGGCCTCTGATCTCCGCCTCTCCCATGTGGCCTCCCCAGCCCTGGAGGGACGCGTCCGTCACAACTACGTGCTCCGGCTGGGGTAGAGAGAGGGGTCTGCCACTGACCCAGTCGCGGTCCGTGAGCCACCACTGCAGTTGCTTCGCAGTGCCCTCCGAGATCAGGACATGATCGGACAGGTTGCCCTGATGCTGGGCCCACTGAAACTTCAGGTCCCACTGCAGAGCCCGCATCCGCCACCTGGCGTGACGCACCAGAAGGATGCAGGAGGCCATCAGTCCCAGAAGCCGCAGCGTCAACCTGACCGAGACCCGGGATAACGGTATGAAGACAGGAATCAGAGCCTGAATATCCAGAACCCGCTGCTCGGGTGGGTAAACCCGAAACTGCGCCGAGTCGAGAACCGCTCCGATGAAAAGGAGCTTCTGAGAGGGACACAGGTGTGACTTCGGCACATTGATGGAGAACCCCAGCAAGTGCAGGAGGTCGGCCGTAGTCTGGAGGTGGGTGACGACTGTCTGGGGCGAGCCCGCCTTCAACAACCAGTCGTCGAGGTAGGGGAAGACTGACACCCTTTGCCTGCGCAGATGGGCTGCGACCACCGCCATCACCTTCGTGAACACCCGTGGGGCGCTGGTAAGGCCGAAGGGGAGCACGGTAAACTGAAAGTGCTCTAGGCCTACCGTGAACCGCAGGTAACGCCGGTGGGCCGGCAGGACGGGGATGTGGAAATAGGCGTCCTGCAAGTCCAACGCTACCATCCAGTCTCCTGGGTCCAGGGCAGCCAGGACCTGAGCCAAAGTGAGCATCTTGAACTTCTCCGTCTGGAGGAAGCCGTTGACGTTCCGCAGATCCAAGATAGGGCGTAGGCCCCCTTTGCCCTCCTTGGGTACCAGAAAGTAGTGGGAGTAACAGCCACGTCCTACTTCTGGCCCAGGAACGCGCTCGATGGCCCTCTTGGCCAAGAGGGCCGAAACTTCCTCTTGCAGAAGTTGCAAGTGATCCCCCGACACACGGTGGTATTGAGGTGGCATGGATGGAGGGGAAGACTCGAAGGGGAGGGAGAAACCCCTTCGGACAATTTGCAGCACCCACCTGTCCGAAGTGACTGCATGCCAGTGGGAGAGGTGATGGCGAACCCTGCCTCCCACAGGCGTCACATGGGCCTGAAAACTCGGACTAGGAAGGTTTTGAGGCAGGGGCTGCTGAGGGAGGTGTGGACTGGCCTCGCCGCTGACCCCGACCACCGCCGCGGCGGTTCCCACGTCCGCCACCGCGCTGCTGGATATTTTGCGGCGTGTGGCTGGCGGTCCGTGGTGGGGCGCCCCTTCCGTGGCCACGAAAGGAGCGAAAGGCACCCGATTGCTGGCGTGGGGCCGTAAGGCCCAAGGACTTGGCCGTGGCCCAGGAGTCCTTGAAACGTTCCAGCGCATGGTCTGCCTTGTCGCCGAAGAGGCGACGGCCATCAAACGGCATGTCCAGGAGGGTGGCCTGGACATCGGCCGAGAAGTTGGCGGACCTCAACCAGGCGTGGCGTCGAACCGCCACCGTCGTTGCCATCGCCCTGCCCAGTGAGTCCGTGGTATCCAGCCCACACCGGATAGAAAAACGTGCCGCATCTCGGCCGTCCGCAAGGGTTTGGCTGAGTTTAGCCCTGACCTCCTCAGGGCATTGTGGCAGCACCTCCGCAACCGTGTCCCACAGAGTGTGGGTGTAGCGGCCCAAGAGACAGTTGGTGTTCACTGACCGTAGTCCTAGGCTCACAGACGAGAAGACCTTCTTCCCGAACTGCTCATATCTCTTGGATTCCCTGTCGGGCGGGGCCGACGGGAATGCGGTCTGGGAGTTGGAGGCCTGGATGACCAGACTCTCGGGGGTGGGGTGGGTGGACAAAAAGCAAGGGTCGCCCGGTGCCGGGCGGTAGCGTCTGGCCACGTTCCTGTCCACAGGGGGGCCTGTGGCGGGCTTGGACCAAGTGCCCAGAAGAACGTCACACAAGGCCTCGTTGAACGGCAGGAGGGGCTCCGCGGAGCCGGACTGCTGTTTGAGGACCTCAGTGAGGAGATTAGTCCTCACGGCCGCGACGGGGAGCTGAAGGTTTAAGGCCTTAGCTGCCTTCGTCAACACTACACTGTAAGCAGAACCCGCCTCCGAAGCCACAGTCGGGGGCGACGTAAATCCAGTGTCTGGCGAGGTGTCAATACCACTGGCCTCCCCAAGCTCATATGTCCAGTCCTGATTCGACTGGCAATCACGTGCCAGAGGGTCCTCGGACCCCTCCCATTGCTCCTCGTCACCTGGCTCCTGGAGACCAGGATTAACAGCCAGGGCCTCCTCGTGGAGATAGAACTCTCCGAAGGCCGACGGAATCGGCGCCCAGCGGCGCCCCTCCGACTCCTGAGTAGGACCGTAGGAAGCATTGGGGTCGGCAACCACCTCGGCTGCCGGGGACGACACCTGAAGGGACGGCGCCGGCGAGGTCGTAAGGTCGACCGGCGAGGTCCCGGATCCGGAGCCGGATTCAGCGAGGTCGCGCGGCGCCGGGACCGAAGTCGCCAGCGGCGCCGGGGCCGAAGCACCCGACGTCGTCGGGGCCGAAGCGCCCGACCCGGAAGGACCTCCAGACGGAGCCGATCGGCCCGAAGGCGCCACGGGAACCGACTGAGGAGGGAGGGCCCTCATGGCCATGAGGTACCTCTCGACCTCCTCCTGCGACGCGCCGTGCCCAGGGACCCGAAGGTGTGGGGCAGGCGGCGACGCTTGCGACTCCCGCGGAGCCGCGTGGGCGGTGTCGCCCGAGTCCCCGGTCGCATCGTGCGAGCGACGGGGCGGGTCGGAGGATCGATGGTGTCGCTCCGACCTCTCATGCCTCTTACCTGAGGACTTGGAACCAGACGATCGGTGTCCACTCCCGGAACGTCGATGACTCCGACCTCGCGACCTGTCCCTCGACCTCCCGTGGGACCGGGACCGGGACCTGGAGCGGCGCGGGCCGACTGCCTCAGCTCGAGACGCTTGCGGGACCGCTCCCGCCTAGCCTTCGACGTCAGGGCCCGGCAGTCGGAGCAGGTTCGATCGTCGTGGTCGAGGCCTAAGCACTTCAGGCACCGGCGATGGGGGTCCGTGACCGACATGAGTCGGCCGCACTTCGAGCAAGGCTTGAACCCGGGCATCCCTGGCACCGATAGTCGAGAATCGACTAAATAGAGGATCAAAAAGATCAAAAAAATTTTCAGTCAAAAAGTGACTGGGGGTAGAGCTTCTTCCGGATCTGCGCTAGCTGGCGCGGAAAAAAGAAGAACTGACGTCAGCGCGCATGGGCGCCGTCTATATACTCCGACGACGTCATCCCGGCGCTCACGACGCCGACGACGGACGCGGAGCCGCAGACGACGCCTACCAGCGCGCAGGGGTATTGCTACGCAAAAATTTCCGGATCCAGTCTGACGCCTGGGGATATTCTAAGGTAAGGAATCTATCACTAACGTGTCTCTTTCAGATATATGTTTACAATATCTTATTCTTGAGGTGAACTAGGTTACTGCACAGTATATAGTATTTGAAATGTACATTTGGCATTAATTTGTGTTCAGGTTGTTGGCTTATTCCCCCCTTTCCAATAGATAAGTAGGAGAAACATATCTAATCTAGGGCTGTCATGTTGCACATATTAAACGACCCCTCATAAAATGCGATCTTCTTTCATGGTTTACCACTATGGCAGTGGGTAAGACCCCCTGTGCATAGGGTCAAAGTGTAAGAGAGGCAGAACTAGAGAGTAAAACTGAACTTAAGTAATTAATATAAACAAAATTATGTGTGTATGATTTTAAAGTTCTAATTGTACATATATCAATTAGAATTAATATTTTAGGAAAGCTGTGCACATGCATTTGGGGTGGCTGATGAACCGTAACACTGAAAAATATATGTACTAAATATGTTTCTTTACACCATGGGTTTTCATTTGGGCTACTTTTGTTTAATGTTCTCTTCTAGAGACCGAATCACTGGAGAGAGGCTGGATAAGGACTACGTATGTTTTACTCTACTGCTAGCATAAGTGCATAAAGTTAGTTACTGCTGTGGATGGATGTATTATACTAAAGAATTCTGACCCTATATCAGTTTGTTCTTGTAATTTGCACTCTCATAGAAGCTTTAACATTCATAGAAGCTTTAACATTCACCCTTTGTTTGGTTAATTCTTGTGGAAGGGGTTCAGGTGGTAGCATCATCAGATTATCCAAGAATGCTAGATCACAAATTTAGTTTTAAACACAAAGCATATGAAACAAGCATTGGCATAGCCAATAGGTCTCGCTTTTGGCCCATTCTAAGTATTTAGTTATGCAGCACAATATCCTTGGTGCAACCACATCAACTGTTGCGTGGATAAAAAAAAAAGGTCCCAAAGGCGAGACCTATTGACTATGCCAATGCTTGGTGTGGTTGTGTGTGTGGTTGTGTGTGTGTTTGTGTGTGTTTGTGTGTGTGTCACGTTCAGACTCCTCACCCATGCACACAAGGCTCTCCACGACTTGGGCCCGAAGTACCTCAACAGCCGCCTCACCTTCTACACACCCACCCACCAGCTCCGATCCGCCAGCCTCGCCCTCGCCTCCGTCCCAAGAATTCGGAAATCCACTGTCGGACGAAGATCCTTCTCCTACCTGGCAGCCAAGACATGGAACTCCCTCCCCACTCACCTACGGCTGACCCAGGATCACCTTTCCTTCAGGAAATTACTCAAGACCTGGCTGTTCGAGCAGTAGCGACCCCCCCCCCAGCGCCTTGAGACCCTTACGGATGAGTAGCGTGCTTTACAAATTTCTATGATTGATTGTTTGTGTGTGTGTGGTTGTGTGTGTGTGTGGTTGTGTGTGTGTGTGGTTGTGTGTGTGTGTGGTTGTGTGTGTGTGGTTGTGTGTGTGTGGTTGTGTGTGTGTGGTTGTATGCGGTTGTGACTGTGGGTGGGTGTGCGGATGTGTGGTTGTGTGCGGCTGTGTGTGTGGTAGTGGGTGTGGTAGTGGGTGTGGTTGTGGGTGTGTGTGGTTGTGGGTGGTTGTGGGCGGTTGTGGGGGTGTGTGGTTGTGTGGGTGTGTGTGGTTGTGTGGGTGTGTGTGGTTGTGTGTGTGTGGCTTTGTGTGTGTGGGGTTGTGGTTTTGTGAGTGTGGTTGTGGTTGTGTGTGTGGTTGTGGTTGTGTGTGTGGTTGTGGTTGTGGGTGTGGTTGTGTGTGTGTGTTGGTTGTGTATGTGTTGTGTGGTTGTGTGTGTGTGGTTGTGGGTGTGGTTGTGTGTGTGGTTGTGGGTGTGTGCTTGTGTGTGTGTGTGTGTATGTGTGTGCGGTTGTGGGTGCGGGTGTGGATGTGTGAGTGCGGGTGTTGTGTGTGTGTGTGTGTGGTTGTGTGTGTGTGTGTGGTTGTGTGTGTGTGTGTGGTTGTGTGCGTGTGTGTGGTTGTGTGCGTGTGTGTGGTTGTGTGCGTGTGTGTTGTTGTGTGTGGTTGTGCCTGTGGTGATGCATGTGATTGTGTGCGTGTGTGTGGGTGGGTGGTTGTGTGTGTGGTTGTGGGGATGTGGATGTGTGTTGTGTGTGTGGGGTTGTGTGTGTGTGGTTGGTTGTGTGGTTGGTTGTGTGTGTGGGGTTGTGTGTGTGGGGTTGTGTGTGTGTGGTTTTGTGTGTGTGTGTGTGTGTGTGTGGTTGTGTGTGTGTGTATATGGTTATGTGTGTGGTTGTATGTCTGGTTTTATGTGTGGTTGTATGTGTGTTTGTGGGTGTGTGTGGTTGTGTGTGTGTGGTTGTGTGTGTGTGGTTGTGTGTGTGTGGTTGTGTGTGTGTGTGGTTGTGTGTGTGGTTGTGTGTGTGTGTGTGTGTGTTGTTGTGTGTGTGTGGTTGTGTGTGTGGTTGTGTGTGTGTGTGTGGTTGTGTGTGTGGTTGTGTGTGGTTGTGTGTGTGGTTGTGTGTGGTTGTGTGTGTGGTTGTGTGTGTGTGGTTGTGTGTGTGTGGTTGTGTGTGTGGTTGTGTGTGGTTGTGTGTGTGTGGTTGTGTGTGGTTGTGTGTGTGTGGTTGTGTGTGTGTGGTTGTGTGTGTGGTTGTGTGTGTGGTTGTGGTTGTGTGTTTGAGGTTGTGTGTGTGAGGTTGTGTGTGTGTGTGAGGTTGTGTGTGTGTGTGTGAGGTTGTGTGTGTTTTTGTGGTTGTGTGTGTGTGGTTGTGTGTGTGTGTGTGTGTGTGGTTGTGTGTGTGTGTGTGTGTGAGGTTGTGTGTGTGTGTGGTTGTGTGTGTGTGTGTGGTTGTGTGTGTGGTTGTGTGTGTGTGTGGTTGTGTGTGTGTGGTTGTGTGTGTGTGGTTGTGTGTGTGTGTGGTTGTGTGTGTGTGTGTGTGTGGTTGTGTGTGTGTGTGGTTGTGTGTGTGTGGTTGTGTGTGTGTGGTTGTGTTTGTGTGGTTGTGTGTGTGTGGTTGTGTGTGTGAGTGTGTAGTTGTGCGTGTGGTTGTGTGTGTGTGGTTGTGTGTGTGTGTGTTGTGTGTGTGTGGTTGTGTGTGGTTTTGTGTGTGTGTGGTTGTGTGGTTGTGTGTGTGTGGTTGTGGTTGTGTGTGTGTGTGGTTGTGTGTGTGTGTGTGTGTGTGGTTGTGTGTATGTGGTTGTGTGTGTGTGGTTGTGTGTGTGTGGTTGTGTGTGTGGTTGTATGTGTGGTTGTGCTTGGGTGTGTGGGTGGTTGTGTGGGTGGTTGTGCGTGTGGTTGTGTGTGTGTGTGGTTGTTTGTCTGTGTGGTTGTGTGTGACGTTGTGGCTGTGTGTGAGGTTGTGGCTGTGTGTGAGGTTGTGTGTGTGGGGTTGTGTGTGTGTGGTTTTGTGTGTGTGTGTGTATATGGTTATGTGTGTGGTTGTATGTCTGGTTTTATGTGTGGTTGTATGTGTGTTTGTGGGTGTGTGTGGTTGTGTGTGTGTGGTTGTGTGTGTGTGGTTGTGTGTGTGTGGTTGTGTGTGTGTGTGTGGTTGTGTGTGGTTGTGTGTGTGTGTGTGGTTGTGTGTGTGTGTGTGTGTTGTTGTGTGTGTGTGGTTGTGTGTGTGGTTGTGTGTGTGTGTGTGGTTGTGTGTGTGGTTGGGTGTGTGTGTGGTTGTGTGTGTGTGGTTGTGTGTGTGGTTGTGTGTGTGGTTGTGTGTGTGTGGTTGTGTGTGTGTGGTTGTGTGTGTGTGTGTGTGTGGTTGTGTGTGTCTGTGGTTGTGTGTGTCTGTGGTTGTGTGTGTCTGTGGTTGTGTGTGTCTGTGGTTGTGTGTGTGTAGTTGTGTGTGTGTAGTTGTGTGTGTGGTTGTGTGTGTGGTTGTGTGTGTGGTTGTGTGTGTGGGTGTGTGTGTGGTTGTGTGTGTGTGGTTGTGTGTGTGTGGTTGTGTGTGTGTGGTTGTGTGTGTGTGGTTGTGTGCGGTTTTGTGTGTGTGTGGTTGTGTGTGTGGTTGTGTGGTTCTGTGGTTGTGTGTGTCTGTGGTTGTGTGTGTCTGTGGTTGTGTTGTGTGTGTGGTTGTGTGTGTGTGTGTGGTTGTGTGTGTGTGGTTGTGTGTGTGTGTGTGGTTGTGCCTGTGGTGATGCATGTGATTGTGTGCGTGTGTGTGGGTAGGTGGTTGTGTGTGTGGTTGTGGGGATGTGGATGTGTGTTGTGTGTGTGGGGTTGTGTGTGTGTGGTTGGTTGTGTGGTTGGTTGTGTGTGTGTGGTTGGTTGTGTGGTTGGTTGTGTGTGTGGTTGTGTGTGTGGTTGTGTGTGGTTGTGTGTGTGGTTGTGTGTGTGTGGTTGTGTGTGTGTGGTTGTGTGTGTGGTTGTGTGTGTGTGGTTGTGTGTGTGTGGTTGTGTGTGTGTGGTTGTGTGTGTGGTTGTGTGTGTGGTTGTGTGTGTGGTTGTGTGTGTGGTTGTGGTTGTGTGTTTGAGGTTGTGTGTGTGTGTGAGGTTGTGTGTGTGTGAGGTTGTGTGTGTGTGTGTGAGGTTGTGTGTGTTTTTGTGGTTGTGTGTGTGTGGTTGTGTGTGTGTGTGTGTGTGGTTGTGTGTGTGTGTGTGTGTGAGGTTGTGTGTGTGTGTGGTTGTGTGTGTGTGTGTGGTTGTGGGTGTGTGTGTGTGTGTGTGGTTGTGTGTGTGTGTGTGTGTGGTTGTGTGTGTGTGGTTGTGTGTGTGTGGTTGTGTGTGTGTGTGGTTGTGTGTGTGTGTGTGTGTGTGCGTGTGTGTGTGGCTGTGTGTGTGTGTGTGGGTGTGTGTGTGGTTGTGTGTGTGTGGTTGTGTGTGGTTGTGTGTGTGTGGTTGTGTGTGTGAGTGTGTAGTTGTGCGTGTAGTTGTGCGTGTGGTTGTGTGTGTGTGGTTGTGTGTGTGTGTGTTGTGTGTGTGTGGTTGTGTGTGGTTTTGTGTGTGTGTGGTTGTGTGGTTGTGTGTGTGTGGTTGTGGTTGTGTGTGTGGTTGTGGTTGTGTGTGTGTGTGTGGTTGTGTGTGTGTGTGTGTGTGTGGTTGTGTGTATGTGGTTGTGTGTGTGTGTGGTTGTGTGTGTGTGGTTGTGTGTGTGGTTGTGTGTGTGGTTGTATGTGTGGTTGTGCTTGGGTGTGTGGGTGGTTGTGTGGGTGGTTGTGCGTGTGGTTGTGTGTGTGTGTGGTTGTTTGTCTGTGTGGTTGTGTGTGACGTTGTGGCTGTGTGTGAGGTTGTGGCTGTGTGTGAGGTTGTGTGTGTGGGGTTGTGTGTGTGTGGTTTTGTGTGTGTGTGTGGTTGTGTGTGTGTGGTTGTGTGTGTGTGGTTGTGTGTGTGTGGTTGTGTGTGTGTGGTTGTGTGTGTGTGTGGTTGTGTGTGTCTGTGGTTGTGTGTGTCTGCGGTTGTGTGTGTGTAGTTGTGTGTGTGTAGTTGTGTGTGTGGTTGTGTGTGTGGTTGTGTGTGTGTGTGGTTGTGTGTGTGTGTAGTTGTGTGTGTGTGTGGTTGTGTGTGTGTGTGGTTGTGTGTGTGTGTGGTTGTGTATGTGTGTGGTTGTGTGTGTGGTTGTGTGTGTGGTTGTGTGTGTGGTTGTATGTGTGGTTGTGCTTGGGTGTGTGGGTGGTTGTGTGGGTGGTTGTGCGTGTGGTTGTGTGTGTGTGTGGTTGTTTGTCTGTGTGGTTGTGTGTGACGTTGTGGCTGTGTGTGAGGTTGTGGCTGTGTGTGAGGTTGTGTGTGTGGGGTTGTGTGTGTGTGGTTTTGTGTGTGTGTGTGTATATGGTTATGTGTGTGGTTGTATGTCTGGTTTTATGTGTGGTTGTATGTGTGTTTGTGGGTGTGTGTGGTTGTGTGTGTGTGGTTGTGTGTGTGTGGTTGTGTGTGTGTGTGTGGTTGTGTGTGTGGTTGTGTGTGGTTGTGTGTGTGGTTGTGTGTGTGTGTGTGTTGTGTGTGTGTGGTTGTGTGTGTGTGTGTGTTGTTGTGTGTGTGTGGTTGTGTGTGTGGTTGTGTGTGTGTGTGTGGTTGTGTGTGTGGTTGGTTGTGTGTGTGTGGTTGTGTGTGTGGTTGTGTGTGTGTGGTTGTGTGTGTGTGTGGTTGTGTGTGTGTGGTTGTGTGTGTGTGTGGTTGTGTGTGTCTGTGGTTGTGTGTGTCTGCGGTTGTGTGTGTGTAGTTGTGTGTGTGTAGTTGTGTGTGTGGTTGTGTGTGTGGTTGTGTGTGTGTGTGGTTGTGTGTGTGTGGTTGTGTGTGTGGTTGTGTGTGTGGTTGTGTGTGTGGTTGTGTGTGTGGTTGTGTGTGTGTGGTTGTGTGTGTGTGGTTGTGTGCGGTTTTGTGTGTGTGTGTGGTTGTGTGTGTGGTTGGTTGTGTGTGTGGGGTTGTGTGTGTGGGGTTGTGTGTGTGTGGTTTTGTGTGTGTGTGTGTGTGTGTGTGGTTGTGTGTGTGTGTATATGGTTATGTGTGTGGTTGTATGTCTGGTTTTATGTGTGGTTGTATGTGTGTTTGTGGGTGTGTGTGGTTGTGTGTGTGTGGTTGTGTGTGTGTGGTTGTGTGTGTGTGGTTGTGTGTGGTTGTGTGTGTGTGTGGTTGTGTGTGTGGTTGTGTGTGTGTGTGTGTGTGTTGTTGTGTGTGTGTGGTTGTGTGTGTGGTTGTGTGTGTGTGTGTGGTTGTGTGTGTGGTTGTGTGTGGTTGTGTGTGTGGTTGTGTGTGGTTGTGTGTGTGGTTGTGTGTGTGTGGTTGTGTGTGTGTGGTTGTGTGTGTGGTTGTGTGTGGTTGTGTGTGTGTGGTTGTGTGTGGTTGTGTGTGTGTGGTTGTGTGTGTGTGGTTGTGTGTGTGGTTGTGTGTGTGGTTGTGGTTGTGTGTTTGAGGTTGTGTGTGTGAGGTTGTGTGTGTGTGTGAGGTTGTGTGTGTGTGTGTGAGGTTGTGTGTGTTTTTGTGGTTGTGTGTGTGTGGTTGTGTGTGTGTGTGTGTGTGTGGTTGTGTGTGTGTGTGTGTGTGAGGTTGTGTGTGTGTGTGGTTGTGTGTGTGTGTGTGGTTGTGTGTGTGGTTGTGTGTGTGTGTGGTTGTGTGTGTGTGGTTGTGTGTGTGTGGTTGTGTGTGTGTGTGGTTGTGTGTGTGTGTGTGTGTGGTTGTGTGTGTGTGTGGTTGTGTGTGTGTGGTTGTGTGTGTGTGGTTGTGTTTGTGTGGTTGTGTGTGTGTGGTTGTGTGTGTGAGTGTGTAGTTGTGCGTGTAGTTGTGCGTGTGGTTGTGTGTGTGTGGTTGTGTGTGTGTGTGTTGTGTGTGTGTGGTTGTGTGTGGTTTTGTGTGTGTGTGGTTGTGTGGTTGTGTGTGTGTGGTTGTGTGTGTGTGTGGTTGTGTGTGTGTGTGTGTGTGTGGTTGTGTGTATGTGGTTGTGTGTGTGTGGTTGTGTGTGTGTGGTTGTGTGTGTGGTTGTATGTGTGGTTGTGCTTGGGTGTGTGGGTGGTTGTGTGGGTGGTTGTGCGTGTGGTTGTGTGTGTGTGTGGTTGTTTGTCTGTGTGGTTGTGTGTGACGTTGTGGCTGTGTGTGAGGTTGTGGCTGTGTGTGAGGTTGTGTGTGTGGGGTTGTGTGTGTGTGGTTTTGTGTGTGTGTGTGTATATGGTTATGTATGTCTGGTTTTATGTGTGGTTGTATGTGTTTGTGGGTGTGTGTGGTTGTGTGTGTGTGGTTGTGTGTGTGTGGTTGTGTGTGTGTGGTTGTGTGTGTGTGTGTGGTTGTGTGTGGTTGTGTGTGTGTGTGTGGTTGTGTGTGTGTGTGTGTTGTTGTGTGTGTGTGGTTGTGTGTGTGGTTGTGTGTGTGTGTGTGGTTGTGTGTGTGGTTGGGTGTGTGTGTGGTTGTGTGTGTGTGGTTGTGTGTGTGGTTGTGTGTGTGGTTGTGTGTGTGTGGTTGTGTGTGTGTGGTTGTGTGTGTGTGTGTGTGTGGTTGTGTGTGTCTGTGGTTGTGTGTGTCTGTGGTTGTGTGTGTCTGTGGTTGTGTGTGTGTAGTTGTGTGTGTGTAGTTGTGTGTGTGGTTGTGTGTGTGGTTGTGTGTGTGGTTGTGTGTGTGGTTGTGTGTGTGGTTGTGTGTGTGTGGTTGTGTGTGTGTGGTTGTGTGTGTGTGGTTGTGTGTGTGTGGTTGTGTGCGGTTTTGTGTGTGTGTGGTTGTGTGTGTGGTTGTGTGGTTCTGTGGTTGTGTGTGTCTGTGGTTGTGTGTGTCTGTGGTTGTGTTGTGTGTGTGGTTGTGTGTGTGTGTGTGGTTGTGTGTGTGTGGTTGTGTGTGTGTGTGGTTGTGCCTGTGGTGATGCATGTGATTGTGTGCGTGTGTATGGGTAGGTGGTTGTGTGTGTGGTTGTGGGGATGTGGATGTGTGTTGTGTGTGTGGGGTTGTGTGTGTGTGGTTGGTTGTGTGGTTGGTTGTGTGTGTGTGGTTGGTTGTGTGTGTGGTTGTGTGTGTGGTTGTGTGTGGTTGTGTGTGTGGTTGTGTGTGTGTGGTTGTGTGTGTGTGGTTGTGTGTGTGGTTGTGTGTGTGTGGTTGTGTGTGTGTGGTTGTGTGTGTGGTTGTGTGTGTGGTTGTGTGTGTGGTTGTGTGTGTGGTTGTGTGTGTGGTTGTGGTTGTGTGTTTGAGGTTGTGTGTGTGTGTGAGGTTGTGTGTGTGTGAGGTTGTGTGTGTGTGTGTGAGGTTGTGTGTGTTTTTGTGGTTGTGTGTGTGTGGTTGTGTGTGTGTGTGTGTGTGGTTGTGTGTGTGTGTGTGTGTGAGGTTGTGTGTGTGTGTGGTTGTGTGTGTGTGTGTGGTTGTGGGTGTGTGTGTGTGGTTGTGGGTGTGTGTGTGTGGTTGTGTGTGTGTGTGTGTGTGGTTGTGTGTGTGTGGTTGTGTGTGTGTGGTTGTGTGTGTGTGTGGTTGTGTGTGTGTGTGTGTGTGTGCGTGTGTGTGTGGTTGTGTGTGTGTGTGTGGGTGTGTGTGTGGTTGTGTGTGTGTGGTTGTGTTTGTGTGGTTGTGTGTGTGTGGTTGTGTGTGTGAGTGTGTAGTTGTGCGTGTAGTTGTGCGTGTGGTTGTGTGTGTGTGGTTGTGTGTGTGTGTGTTGTGTGTGTGTGGTTGTGTGTGGTTTTGTGTGTGTGTGGTTGTGTGGTTGTGTGGTTGTGTGTGTGTGGTTGTGGTTGTGTGTGTGGTTGTGGTTGTGTGTGTGTGTGTGGTTGTGTGTGTGTGTGTGTGTGTGGTTGTGTGTATGTGGTTGTGTGTGTGTGTGGTTGTGTGTGTGTGGTTGTGTGTGTGGTTGTGTGTGTGGTTGTATGTGTGGTTGTGCTTGGGTGTGTGGGTGGTTGTGTGGGTGGTTGTGCGTGTGGTTGTGTGTGTGTGTGGTTGTTTGTCTGTGTGGTTGTGTGTGACGTTGTGGCTGTGTGTGAGGTTGTGGCTGTGTGTGAGGTTGTGTGTGTGGGGTTGTGTGTGTGTGGTTTTGTGTGTGTGTGTGTGTGTGGTTGTGTGTGTGTGGTTGTGTGTGTGTGGTTGTGTGTGTGTGGTTGTGTGTGTGTGGTTGTGTGTGTGTGTGGTTGTGTGTGTCTGTGGTTGTGTGTGTCTGCGGTTGTGTGTGTGTAGTTGTGTGTGTGTAGTTGTGTGTGTGGTTGTGTGTGTGGTTGTGTGTGTGTGTGGTTGTGTGTGTGTGTGGTTGTGTGTGTGTGTGGTTGTGTGTGTGTGTGGTTGTATGTGTGTGGTTGTGTGTGTGGTTGTGTGTGTGGTTGTATGTGTGGTTGTGCTTGGGTGTGTGGGTGGTTGTGTGGGTGGTTGTGCGTGTGGTTGTGTGTGTGTGTGGTTGTTTGTCTGTGTGGTTGTGTGTGACGTTGTGGCTGTGTGTGAGGTTGTGGCTGTGTGTGAGGTTGTGTGTGTGGGGTTGTGTGTGTGTGGTTTTGTGTGTGTGTGTGTATATGGTTATGTGTGTGGTTGTATGTCTGGTTTTATGTGTGGTTGTATGTGTGTTTGTGGGTGTGTGTGGTTGTGTGTGTGTGGTTGTGTGTGTGTGGTTGTGTGTGTGTGTGTGGTTGTGTGTGTGGTTGTGTGTGGTTGTGTGTGTGGTTGTGTGTGTGTGTGTGTTGTGTGTGTGTGGTTGTGTGTGTGTGTGTGTTGTTGTGTGTGTGTGGTTGTGTGTGTGGTTGTGTGTGTGTGTGGTTGGTTGTGTGTGTGTGGTTGTGTGTGTGGTTGTGTGTGTGTGGTTGTGTGTGTGTGTGGTTGTGTGTGTGTGGTTGTGTGTGTGTGTGGTTGTGTGTGTCTGTGGTTGTGTGTGTCTGCGGTTGTGTGTGTGTAGTTGTGTGTGTGGTTGTGTGTGTGGTTGTGTGTGTGTGTGGTTGTGTGTGTGTGTGGTTGTGTGTGTGTGTGGTTGTGTGTGTGTGGTTGTGTGTGTGGTTGTGTGTGTGGTTGTGTGTGTGGTTGTGTGTGTGGTTGTGTGTGTGTGGTTGTGTGTGTGTGGTTGTGTGCGGTTTTGTGTGTGTGTGTGGTTGTGTGTGTGGTTGTGTGGTTCTGTGGTTGTGTGTGTCTGTGGTTGTGTGTGTCTGTGGTTGTGTTGTGTGTGTGGTTGTGTGTGTGTGTGGTTGTGTGTGTGTGGTTGTGTGTGTGTGTGTGGTTGTGTGTGGTTGTGTGTGTGTGTGGTTGTGTGTGGTTGTGTGTGTGTGTGGTTGTGTGTGTGATTGTGTGTGTGTGTGATTGTGTGTGTGTGTGGTTGTGCGTGTTTGTGGTTGTGTATGTGTGTGGTTGTGTGCGTGGTTGTGTGAGTGTAGTTGTGTGTGTGTGTGGTTGTGTGTGTGTGGTTGTGTGTGTGTGGTTGTGTGTGTGTGTGGTTGTGTGTGGTTTTGTGTGTGGTTGTGTGTGGTTGTGTGTGTGTGTGGTTTTGTGTGTGCGTGGTTGTGTGTGTGCGTGGTTGTGTGCGTGGTTGTGTGCGTGGGTGTGTGTGTGGTTGTGTGTGGTTTTGTGTGTGTGTGGTTTTGTGTGTGGTTGTGTGTGTGGTTGTGTGTGTGGTTGTGTGGGTGTGTGGTTGTGTGGGTGTGTGTGGGTGTGTGTGGTTGTGTGTGTGTTTGTGTGTGTGGTTGGTTGTGTGTGTGGTTGTGTGTGTAGTTGTGCGTGTGTCTTTTTGTGTATGTGTGTGTGGTTGTGTGTGTGTGTGTGTGGTTGTGTGTGTGGCTGTGTGTGTGGGGTTGTGTGTGTGGGGTTGTGTGTGTGGCTGTGTGTGTGTGGCTGTGTGTGTGTGGCTGTGTGTGTGTGGTTGTGTGTGTGTGGTTGTGTGTGTGTGTGTGGTTGTGTGTGTGTGTGTGTGGTTGTGTGTGTGTGGTTGTGTGTGTGTGGTTGTGTGTGTGTGGTTGTGTGTGTGTGGTTGTGTGTGTGTGGTTGTGTGTGTGTGTGGTTGTGTGTGTGTGGTTGTGTGCGGTTTTGTGTGTGTGGTTGTGTGGTTCTGTGGTTGTGTGTGTGTGGTTGTGTGTGTGGTTGTGTGTGTGTGTGGTTGTGTGTGTGTGGTTGTGTGTGTGTGGTTGTGTGTGTGTGTGGTTGTGCGTGTGTGTGGTTGTGTGTGTGTGTGTGTGGTTGTGTGTGTGTGGTTGTGTGTGTGTGGTTGTGTGAGTGTGTAGTTGTATGTGTGTGGTTGTGTGTGTTTGTGTGTGTGTGGTTGTGTGGTGGTTGTGTGTGTGTGTTCTTGTGTGTGGTTTTGTGTGTGTGTGGTTGTGTGTGTGTGGTTGTGTGTGTGTGTGTGTGTGTGTGGTTGTGTGTGTGTGGTGTGTGTGTGTGGTTGTATGGGTGGGTGTGTGTGTGGGTGTGTGTGGGTGTGTGTGGTTGTGTGTGTATTTGTGTGTGTGGTTGGTTGTGTGTGTGGTTGTGTGTGTGTGGTTGTGTGTGTGGTTGTGTGTGTGGTTGTGTGTGTGTGGTTGTGTGTGTGGTTGTGTGTGTGTGGTTGTGTGTGTGTGTGTGTGTGTGTGGTTGGGTGTGTGTGTGGTTGGGTGTGTGTGTGGTTGTGCTTGGGTGTGTGGGTGGTTGTGTGGGTGGTTGTGCGTGTCGTTGTGTGTGTGTGTGTGGTTGTTTGTGTGGTTGTGTGTGAGGTTGTGGCTGTGTGTGAGGTTGTGGCTGTGTGTGAGGTTGTGTGTGTGGTTTTGTGTGTGTGGTTTTGTGTGTGGTTGTGTGTGTGTGTATATGGTTATGTGTGTGGTTGTATGTGAGTTTGTGTGTGTGTGTGTGGTTGTGTGTGTGTGTGGTTGTGTGTGTGGTTGTGTGTTTGTGGTTGTGTGTGTGTGGTTGTGTGTGTGGTTGTGTGTGTGTGTGTGTGGTTGTGTGTGTGGTTGTGTGTGTGTGTGGTTGTGTGTGTAGTTGTGCGCGTGTCTTTTTGTGTATGTGTGTGTGGTTGTGTGTGTGGTTGTGTGTGTGGTTGTGAGTGTGTAGTTGTGTGTGTGTAGTTGTGTGTGTGTGGTTGTGTGTGTGTGGTTGTGTGCGTGTGGTTGTGTGTGTGTAGTTGTGCGTGTGTGTGGTTGTGTGTGTGTGGTTGTGTGCGGTTTTGTGTGTGTGGTTGTGTGTGTGGTTGTGTGGTTGTGTGGTTGTGTGTGTCTGTGGTTGTGTTGTGTGTGTGGTTGTGTATGTGTGTGTGTGTGTGTGTGGTTGTGTGTGTTTGGTTGTGTGTGTGTGGTTGTGCGTGTTTGTGGTTGTGTGTGTGTGTGGTTGTGTGTGTGTGTGGTTGTGTGTGTGTGTGTGTGGTTGTGTGTGTGTGGTTGTGTGTGTGTGGTTGTGTGAGTGTGTAGTTGTGTGTGTGTGGTTGTGGTTGTGTGTGTGTGTGTGGTTGTGTGTGGTTTTGTGTGTGTGTGGTTGTGTGGTGGTTGTGTGTGTGGTTGTGTGTGTGTGTGTGGTTTTGTGTGTGTGGTTTTGTGTGTGTGTGGTTGTGTGGTTGTGTGTGTGGTTGTGTGGGTGTGTGTGTGTGGGTGTGTGTGTGTGGGTGTGTGTGTATGGGTGTGTGTGGGTGTGTGTGGTTGTGTGTGTATTTGTGTGTGTGGTTGGTTGTGTGTGTGGTTGTGTGTGTAGTTGTTCGTGTGTCTTTTTGTGTATGTGTGTGTGGTTGTGTGTGTGTGGTTGTGTGTGTGGTTATGTGTGTGGTTGTGTGTGTGGTTGTGCGTGTGGTTGTGATTGTGCGTGTGTGGTTGGGATTGTGCGTATGTGGTTGTGTGTGTGTGTGTGGTTGTGTGTGGTTGTGTGTGTGTGTAATTGTGTGTGGGGTTGTGTGTGGTTGTGTGTGGTTGTGTGTGTGTGTGGTTGTATGTATGTGTGTGTGGTTGTGTGTGTGGGGTTCTGGTTGTGGTTGTGTGTGTGACAGTAAAGCATCTCAATATAAAGGAACACAGACATCGAGTTTGTGAAATGAAAAAGCACAGTCAAACGGGCGCAGCAAAGCATTAACACAACAACATGTTTATATATTTATTTATGAGCTTGTAAAGGGCACTTACGCCCTGGCGCTGCCTACTGACTCCGGACCTAGACGGGGAACTGTTCCATAAATAACCAGGTCTTAAGCCCCTTTCAAAATGAAAGTAGCTCTGAGGCATTTCTGAGATGCCCCGGCAGGTTGTTCCAGGCTTTTGCAGCACAGAAGGAGAAGCTGTTTCCCCCCCACCTGGCCTTTTTTTTACTCGTGGCACCGCAACCAATCTGCCTTCGGCTGATCGAAGCGCTCTGCCCGGCACATAACATTTTATACCACTGCTTCAGCGCTTTAAAGACTGTGCACAGAGCTTTAAACTGAGCACGTCTTGATACCGGCAACCAGTGTAGTTGCCTAAGACCCTCACGTACTGAAGCATATCTGGGGATCCCTAGCAAAAGTCTTGCTGCCGCGTTTTGAACCAACTGTAATCTGTATTCATGCTTGTTGGATAGGCCACATGAAGGGCTCGCTCCCTCCCCGCACGACAGGGCCCGGGCACCGGCTCTCCAGGTGCTACCCACAGAAGCAACTCACAAAACGTCCCCCACGGGACCCCTGCTCCCGGACATCTCTATATTACTGGGCCGGGCCACCGTCAGCACCCTTGCCCGACCCGGCCGCCATCTTAGACACTGCACCACGAGGCCGCGTGGCCTCAGCTCGACCCCAACCCTGGGCCTGGCCAGGCCCCGACAGCCCGGCACCACCATCCACCCAGGAGGTGAACGGACCACTTGGCAGGTCAATGGGAGAAAGGAGTGTCGATGGCTCTCCCCCGCCAGGTGCCGATCGCCCCCAGCCTCCCCGGGCGCTGGCTCCACCCCCCTGCTGGGTGTCTGGACTCCCTCATCCCGGACCTCCCGACCTCCAAGTGCGAGGGCCCGGACATCAAAGGGCGCCAGACCTATAACTGGGGCAGCTCCAGAGCAGGAAGGCAGTTGTATCCTGGAGTCGAGAGACGCCTTGAAGAACTCATCCTTGACGGACTGCTGGCGCTGCCGCAGCCCTACCTTGTGAACTGTCGTCCTGCCGCTGGCGCTGCTGCGGCCCTCTGCAATCTACCGTCTTCATTGGGACCTGCTGGCGCTGCCGCGATCCGTTGTAACTACCATCTTCATTGGGACCTGCTGGCGCTGCCGCGATCCGTTGTAACTACCATCTTCGTTGGGACCTGCTGGCGCTGCCGCGATCCGTTGTAACTACCATCTTCGTTGGGACCTGGTGGCGCTGCCGCGATCCGTTGTAACTACCATCTTCGTTGGGACCTGCTGGCGCTGCCGCGATCCGTTGTAACTACCATCTTCGTCGGGACCTGCTGGCGCTGCCGCGGACCGTTGCCACCTTCGACTACTCCGGGATCTGCTGGCGCTGCCGCAACCCATCCTTCAAGAACGCCGAGCTCGAGGATTGAGAGCTATCCACCATCTCATCGTAACTACCAGATTGGTAATAAGACTGTCCCGCTACCCCTTTCCTATCCAAGAGACTAGAATCGAGGGGACCCCTGAGTCCAGACCTCCTTGTACCATCCTACCGTACTTCAGGATTACTTATAAAAAACGTTAAAATCTTATCCTTGTGTGGTGCCTATTCTGTGGGGGGGAAGTTACTTGTCTGTACGATCGCTGGAGACGGCTCTCCCCGGAGACCTCTCCCCTTGTCCTCGGCCGACCCTCCAGGTCCCGTCTAACATTGGTGGCCAGCGGCGCGATCCGAACCAATGCTTAATCGTACAGAAAGCAACTCACCCCACGACTTAACCACAATGCCGGCCCAAGAAAGCGGGTCTACAGAGAAATTCCAAATGGACAAGCTGGAGGAGTACAACCATCGAGAATTAAAACAATTTTGTATAGAACTGGGCATTGCTACCACCGGTCTGAGCACAAAAGATGACTTTAAACACGCCCTAGAAGCATGGGCGGAGGTAAACCCCGCTGGTCCCCGGGACCAACACAGCGAAGCCCCGGAAACTGACCCCGCTCCTCCCGAGGAAAGGAGGGCAGGTCTCTCCCGGGAAGAGATCCAAGAGCGAGAGAAAACCAGACTGCATGAATTAGAGTTGGCACGGCTCAAAATGGATGGAGAACTAAAACTAGCGGAACAAAAACTGAACCTAGAACACTTACGGCTCCGAGAAGAGCGAGAGGAAAAACAAAGACAAAGAGAGCTTGAAGAAAAAAGACTGGCATATGAACACGAGCGCACACTAGCCGAAATAGAACTACGTAAGCAGGGCAAGGACCTGGGGGTGCCCGAGCGACCACGCACCCCAGGGACTTCAGAAGCAAAGGTCCACATTCCCAAAGATGTCGTCCGAGAGTTCTACCGAAACGACGACATACAGCAGTGGTTCAAGGCCTATGAGATCGCCATGTCCTCTCACCGGATCGATCGAAGCGACTGGGGAGCCGGTCTATGGGGGAGGTTCGTCAACGAAGGCCGTGATGCCCTGTTACAGCTCCCGGATCACCAAATGACGTCCTATGATCACATGAAGGCCGCCCTCCTCACTCGATATGGGCTGACACCCGAAATGTACCGCCAGAGGTTCCGCGACTGCACCCGAATCCCGGGTACCACTTGGGTGGAATATGTGAACTATTTCAGCCGAGCCCTCGAGGGGTGGATCAAGGGGAGCAACGTAACGACCTACGAGCAGCTTTTTAACCTTGTTGTGTGGGAGCACCTCTCCAATAACTGCTTTGTCGAGCTCAGGCAGCACCTCCTCGACAGTAAAATGACTGATCCACGGCAGCTCGCCGCCGAGGCTGACCGATGGGAGAGCACCCGAGTGGGCCGGGGTGGCCCGAACGAACAGAACAGGAACAACCAAGGCCATCACCGCCCCCGAGGAGGAGGAGGAGGCCAGGGTCGGGGGAAAGACACCGTCCCGGCCGCTCCCGCCACCAGCACCCCGCCCCCGGCCAACAGGGGCAACCCCCCGATGCGCCCGGGGTTCAGAGCCAATATCACGTGTCACCGATGCCAGCGAGTCGGTCACTACGCCAGTGACCCGAACTGTCCACAGAACCAGACTCCGAGGCCCCGCCAGGTAGCGGCCGCCGCCCTCGGAGAAGAGCAAACCTCCGAGGACCAGGAAGAGTACGAACACGAGCAGCAAGAGTGGGAGCCGGCCGCCATGGTCCTGGCGTGCCTAGGGGGAAGAGACATGGTTCCGCGGGCTCCCCTATCCGCCAACACCAGAAAGTATAGTCAGTGGGTGAGCATCAATGGGCGCAAGGCCGAAGCCCTACGTGACACCGGGGCCAGTGTGACGGCCGTCCGCTGTCACCTGGTGACCCCCGAGCAGATAATACCGAACATTCTCTGCCCCGTCCGATCGGCCGACAATTCAGAGAGCATGTGTCGGATGGCCTGCGTCCCCTTCGAGTGGGGAGGAGTATCCGGCATGCTGAAGGTGACGGTCCGCGATGATGCCCCCGTGGACTGTCTCCTGGGGAACGATCTCGAGAGTTCCCCATGGGCCGCCGTAGAAAGAAGAGAACACCTGGGGATGTTGGGCCTGCCGGACTGGGCATGCGTAACCACCCGGTCCATGGCGGCCCGCACCATCCCCCGACCAGAAGAACCCGAATGGCCAGCACCTCCTCCCCCGATCGCTCCAGTGGGGGACGCCGACACCGTCGACCTCCCAGAACAAACCCAAGAAGAACTCGTTCAGCCCCAGGATCTCCCAGACCTGGCTCAGTGGCGTCAAGAAGGGGGACCCACACAGGAGCAATTCCGTCAAGAACAGAAGGCATGTCCCTCCCTCGAGGGACTACGACAACAAGCCCTCGCCCAGAGCACGGGAGATACCGCCGGGGCCCACTGGATCTATTGGGACAATGATTTGTTGTACAGAGAACAAAGAATCGCAGAGTTGGGGGCCAGTCGAGTGTTAGTGGTGCCCCTCCGTTTTAGAGACTTCCTGCTGAACTTGGCCCACGATGTCCCCCTAGCCGGCCACCTGGGTCAGGACAAAACCTACAACCGCCTGGTGACCCATTTTTACTGGCCCAAGATGAGAAATGACCTGCTCAACCACTGCCGGTCCTGTCCCACTTGTCAGGCCAGCGGGAAGAGCGGCCGCAAACTCAAGGCCCCCCTGAAAACCCCTCCAGACGTCTACAAGTACCTCCTGACCCTCCGCAATCAGACCAGGCGGTTCCGAGAAATCGCCAAAGCCAATCTTGAAGCCAGTCAGGAGGACATGAAGAAATGGTACGATCAGAACGCCTCCTCCATAGAGTTCGTACCTGGCCAGCAAGTATGGGTGATGTCCCCCACCGAACCTTGTGTCCTGCAAGATAAGTGGACGGGGCCCTTCAAGGTGGTCGAGCGCAAGAGCCCCGTCACCTATCTCATCGACATGGAATCTTCCCGGAACCCCCTCCGGGTCCTCCACGCCAACAGACTGAAGCCTCACTTTGTGCGCTCGGAGCTCAGCCTATTGATGGCTACAGACAGTGGGACAGAAGAAGACTCCGAGCCCCTCCCTGACCTACTGAGGACCCGTGAAAAGGATGGTTCGGTAGACGGGGTCCGGCTGTCGGACGCCCTGACCGCAGAGCAGCGCCAAGACTGTTGGGTGCTCCTGCTGCAGTTTGCAGCTCTCTTTTCCCTCACCCCAGGGGTCACCCCCTGGTGCCTACACGACGTGGACACGGGGGACAGTCCCCCCATCAGACATCGGGCGTACCGCGTGCCAGATCGGGTACGTGCCTGCATCCAAGAAGAAGTCTCCAAGATGCTCACCCTTGGAGTCATCCAACCCTCGGACAGCCCCTGGGCCAGCCCAGTCGTACTGGTCCCCAAAGCTGCTGCCCCCGGCACCACCCCTGAGCTCCGATTCTGCGTCGACTATCAGGGCCTGAACGCTGTCACCCGAACCGACGCTCACCCCATTCCCCGAGCAGATGAACTGGTCGACCGCATGGGGGCTGCCCGCTACCTCAGCATCTTCGACCTGACAGCGGGCTACTGGCAGATCGGCCTCACCCCCAGGGCCCAAGAACGATCCGCTTTCTCCACACCGGATGGCCACTACCAATTCAAAGTGAAAAATGCTCCAGCCACTTTCCAGCGACTGGTGAACCAGGTATTGGCGGGCCTCGAAGACTTCAGCGCCGCCTACCTGGACGATATCGCAGTGTACAGCCGCCACTGGTCAGACCACCTCAACCACCTCCGAGAGGTCCTGCAGGCCCTCCAACAGGCCGGCCTCACAATCAAGGCCAGCAAATGCCAGATTGGCCAGGGGTCCGTGACCTACCTCGGACACCAAGTGGGGAGCGGTCTGGTGGCCCCCCTCCAGCTCAAGATCGCTGCCATCCAGTCCTGGCAACCACCCATCACCCAAACCGAGGTCCGAGCCTTCTTGGGGCTCACCGGCTACTACCGGCGGTTTGTGAAGGACTATGGCAGCATTGTGGGGCCCCTCATGGCACTTACATCCAAGAACCAGCCGAAAAGAGTCAACTGGACTCCTGACTGTCAAGCGGCCTTCGAGAAGCTGAAGGCCGCCATGTGCACCGCCCCTGTGCTCCAGGCTCCCGACTACAGCCGAGAGTTCATCGTCCAGACTGATGCCTCCGACCATGGCATTGGGGCCGTCCTCTCCCAACTGAACCCCGAGGGAGTCGACCAACCAGTGGCCTTCATCAGCAGACGCCTACTGGACCGGGAACAGCGCTGGAGCACCATCGAGAGGGAGGCCTTCGCAGTAGTGTGGGCCCTCAAGAAGCTCCGGCCCTACCTCTTCGGTACCCACTTCCGGGTGCAAACAGATCATCGCCCCCTGCAATGGTTAATGCAGATGCGGGGGGGAGAATCCCAAGCTGTTGCGATGGTCCATCTCCCTGCAGGGGATGGACTTCACTGTGGAGCACCGCCCTGGCCGGGATCACGCCAACGCGGATGGCCTGTCACGCTTTTTCCGCCTCGACGAGGAAAGTCCCCAAGAAGATGGGTGACTCTCCCCGCCTTCAGCTGGGGGGGACGCATGTTGGACAGGCCACATGAAGGGCTCGCTCCCTCCCCGCACGACAGGGCCCGGGCACCGGCTCTCCAGGTGCTACCCACAGAAGCAACTCACAAAACGTCCCCCACGGGACCCCTGCTCCCAGACATCTCTATATTACCGGGCCGGGCCACCGTCAGCACCCTTGCCCGACCCGGCCGCCATCTTAGACACTGCACCACGAGGCCGCGTGGCCTCAGCTCGACCCCAACCCTGGGCCTGGCCAGGCCCCGACAGCCCGGCACCACCATCCACCCAGGAGGTGAACGGACCACTTGGCAGGTCAATGGGAGAAAGGAGTGTCGATGGCTCTCCCCCGCCAGGTGCCGATCGCCCCCAGCCTCCCCAGGCGCTGGCTCCACCCCCCTGCTGGGTGTCTGGACTCCCTCATCTCGGACCTCCCGACCTCCAAGTGCGAGGGTCCGGACATCAAAGGGCGCCAGACCTATAACTGGGGCAGCTCCAGAGCAGGAAGGCAGTTGTATCCTGGAGTCGAGAGACGCCTTGAAGAACTCATCCTTGACGGACTGCTGGCGCTGCCGCAGCCCTACCTTGTGAACTGTCGTCCTGCCGCTGGCGCTGCCGCGGCCCTCTGCAATCTACCGTCTTCATTGGGACCTGCTGGCGCTGCCGCGATACGTTGTAACTACCATCTTCATTGGGACCTGCTGGCGCTGCCGCGATCCGTTGTAACTACCATCTTCGTTGGGACCTGCTGGCGCTGCCGCGATCCGTTGTAACTACCATCTTCGTTGGGACCTGCTGGCGCTGCCGCGATCCGTTGTAACTACCATCTTCGTTGGGACCTGCTGGCGCTGCCGCGATCCGTTGTAACTACCATCTTCGTCGGGACCTGCTGGCGCTGCCGCGGACCGTTGCCACCTTCGACCACTCTGGGATCTGCTGGCGCTGCCGCAACCCGTCCTTCAAGAACGCCGAGCTCGAGGATTGAGAGCTATCCACCATCTCATCGTAACTACCAGATTGGTAATAAGACTGTCCCGCTACCCCTTTCCTATCCAAGAGACTAGAATCGAGGGGACCCCTGAGTCCAGACCTCCTTGAACCATCCTACCGTACTTCAGGATTACTTATAAAAAACGTTAAAATCTTATCCTTGTGTGGTGCCTATTCTGTGGGGGGGAAGTTACTTGTCTGTACGATCGCTGGAGACGGCTCTCCCCGGAGACCTCTCCCCTTGTCCTCGGCCGACCCTCCAGGTCCCGTCTAACAATGCTTCTTTCTCAAATTCAGGTACAGGCAATTGCAGTAGTCCAAGCACGACAGTGTGAGGGCAGTGACAGCCGTCCTGAATCCCTCAGCTGGAAGGAAGCATTTTATTCTCCTTAATATCCTGAGGATATGAAAGCAAGACGACACTACTCCGCTAACCTGGTCTCCGAAGACTAAATTTTGGTCAACAATCACACCTAGATTTCTGGCCTTCCCAGTAGGGATAAGTGGACTTCCCAATGCCTCCGGCCACATATCAGGGGTCCAAATGTTAGGATTGTTTCCGAACATAATAACCTCAGTCTTCCCAGCGTTTAATTTGAGACAGTTGGAGGCCATCCATTCTGCCACGTTCTTTAGACAGTCGTGGCATCTCACTGCCATATCCACTTGAGACCCTTGTTGAAACAATAACACATTTTGAGTATCGTATTCGTATGATGTAAGTTGCAGGCCAAAGGATCTTATCAAGGCCGCCAGAGGGCTGACATAAGTATTAAAGAGAGTGGGGCTCAGGGAGGACCCTTGTGGCACCCCACAGGGAAGGGCAAAAGGCTTTGATTTATCCACCCCAGGTCTACTGTCCGAATTCTGTCGGTCAAGAAGGACTTAAGGAGACTCCAAGCCAGGCCATCCAGCCCTGCCCCCGCCAACCAGTCCATCAACACTCCATGGTGGACCGTGTCGAAGGCTGCCAACAGAATCAGCACAGCAGCCCCTCCCTGATCCCCAGCCGCTCTGACCTCTTCCGTGGCCTTGATAAGGGCTAGTTCCGTGCTGTGACCTGCACGAAACCCAAATTGCGTAGGGTCTAGGGCGTTGGTCTTCTGAAAGAACGTGCTAAGTTGTTGAATAATGGCCTTCTCTAGTATCTTAGCCGTAAATGGGAGACGAGATATTGGTCTGTAACTATTGGGATCCTTTGCAGCCAAACTGGGTTTTTTTATAAGGGGGAGTATTGAAGCGGATTTCCACTTCCTGAGGTACTCACCCCATGTTGAACACGGGTGTGAGAGTGGAAGCAATGACCTCGGGACAGATTTTGAGAACTGCAGGTGGGCATGGATCAACGGGAGATCCAGACCGAACTGTACGCAGTAGGTTTAAGACCTCTGTGTATTGTAAAGGATTAAACCGATCTAATCTGTCCTGCGGCTTCCTAGATTTTAGACCAGTACTGGTTGTTACTACCACCGCCTCTCCTTGGGTTTTGGAAAAGGAGGAGAAAATCCCTTCAACCTTATTCCTAAAGGACGAAGCTAGAGACTCACACAAAGCCAGGCTGCTATTAGTGCTGGGCTTAGTTGGAATCGTCAGTCTGGTGATGGTCCTAAAAAGTTCTCTAGAAGAGGAATTTGCACTCTCAATCTGCTCACAAAATAGGGTCACATGCCTGAATCAGAGTAGCAAGCAATACAATATGCACATTCTGTGTTGATACAGAAAATATACAACTGCAAATAAGGAACATTTGTGACTGTAAAAAACAACAGCATACAATGTCATGCAGAATCTAGTAATAAAGAAATGTGCATACCAGTCAAGGATGGTGGGAAGTAGGAGGGCTAACCTCACTGGAATAGATGGCGGAGCACTGCTCTGCCCACTGCTGCGTCTTTCGTCAGCTCAGCATCCAAGCAGTAGTGCCTGGTGAAGGTATGCGGGGACTTCCAGGTCGCCGCTCTACAGATGTCCAGGAGTGGCACTCCAGCAAACAGTGCCGCAGACGTAGACATGGCTCTGGTGGAGTGGGCTTTGGCCCGTGAGTCCAGAGGTCGCCCCGCCTTCTCATGGCAGAGAGTTATAGCTGAAGAGATCCATCTTGATATACTTTGTTTTGTTAAGGGCATGCCCTTCCTAGGTCTGCTGAATGCGACAAAGAGTTGGGATGACTTCCTGAATTGTCTTGTTCTGTCAAGATAGAATTTGAGGCATCTCTGAAGGTCTAAAGAGTGCAATGATTTCTCAGCCGAAGTAGATGGGTTCGGAAAGAACGATTTAAGAACCACGGGTTCATTTAAATGGAAGTCCGATGGTACTTTGGGTATGAATCGTGGGTTAGTACGTAGGATGACTCTGTCCTCTTTGAATTGTAAGAAAGGGTCCTGGATGGAGAGGGCTTGCAATTCACCTACCCTTCTGGCCGAGGTTAGTGCCAGTAGGAGGGCTGTCTTCCGCGACAGGAATTTGATATCCGATTTGTGGATAGGCTCGAAGGGATGCTTCATCAACTGGTGAAGAACTACGTTGAGTTGCCATGTTGGAGGGACAGGTTTTGGTCTAGGGAAGGACCTAAAAAGGCCCTTCAGGAACTGTTTGATGAGCCTGTCCGCCCACAGGGAAGGGCCCCTAGAAGTTCGAGTGAACCTAGAAATTGCTGCCAGGTGGACCTTGATGGACGCATGGGCAAGTCCGGAGTGCGCCAGGTGTAGGAGGTATGGCAGGAGTTGCTGGGGGGTGACGTGGAAAGGGTGTAGACTTTCCTTCGCACACCAGACGCAGAAGCGTTTCCATTTGAGGGTATAAGTCTTTTTAGTGCTGTCAGCTCTAGCGTTGGCCAGGACCTCTCTGCACTCCTGCGGTATGTTCAGATGGCTGAACTCGCGGTATTCAGGAGCCAGGCTGACAATTTCAGAGGGCCCAGGTTCGGGTGGAGAACCTGTCCGTGAGACATCGTGAGCAGGGTCGGGTGACTGTGTAGGCGAAGAGGCGGATGGACAGATAGACGATGAAGTTCCGTGTACCAGTGCTGCCTCGGCCAGGATGGGGCGATGAGGATCAGGGTGCAGGGCTCCGATTTCATTTTCCTGATTACTCTGGGTATCAGTGGGAATGGCGGAAAGGCGTAAGCAAACACGTTCTGCCAAGCTATGGAAAATGCATTCCCTAGTGTTCCTGGTTGGGGAAGCCTGCTTGCGAAGCTTGGGCATTTGGCGTTCTCCCTGGTGGCGAAGAGGTCTATCTGTGGTGTCCCCCACTTCGCGAAGATGTAGTCCAGTGCTCCCGCGTCCAACTCCCATTCGTGGGATAGAGACTGTTCTCTGCTCAGGGCGTCCGCTAGGACGTTGTCTTTGCCCGGAACGTATTCGGCTTTGAGTGTTATGCCATGTTGGAGAAGCCAGTTCCAGACTCTCTGAGATTCTCAAGAGAGAGAGAGAGAGAGGGCGCGTCCCTCCCTGTTTGTTCAGGTAGTGCATCGTCGTGGTGTTGTCCGTCCTGACTAGCACTGGGGAGTTTCGGATGCGCGGGAGGAACGATTGGAGCGCCAGGAAAACTGCCCTTAGCTCCAGAATGTTGATGTGGAGTTTGGATTCTTGTGGCGTCCATTTTCCGTTGGTCTGTAGTTCTTGCAGGACTGCACCCCAGCCTTCCAAGGACGCGTCCGTGGTGATGATATGTGGTTGCGCCGAAGGCAGGAACGGCAGCCCTTGCGACAGGTGTGTGGCTGATCTCCACCATTGTAGATTGTTGATCATAGGTTGGGTGACTCGTATGCGGTCCTCGAAGGATCCCGCAGCTTGTGTCCACTGTTTTGTCAGTTCTTCCTGCAGGGGACGCATTTTTAGGCGGCAGTGCGGGATGAGCAGAATGCATGACGACATCATGCCAAGGAGCGATTTGAAGATACGGACAGTCAGAGTCTTTTTGGATGCCACTGACCTGGCCAAGGAGATAAGTTTCGACTTTCTCTCCTGTGATGGAAAGGCTTTTGTGCATTCCGTGTCCAGGGTCGCTCCAAGGAAAGTGATGACTTTGGTTGGCGTTAGAGATGACTTTTCTTTGTTGAGGGTCAGGCCTAGACGGCGGAAAAGATGCAGACAGGCGCTGGAAGATGCTGCTGCGGCTTCTCTCAACGGAGCCTTTACCAGCCAGTCGTCCAAGTAAGGGAAGACCTGGTGTCCCTGCTGGCGAAGAAAGGCTGCGACAGGAGAAAGGCATTTCGTAAAGATCCGTGGGGCAGATTTGAGGCCGAAGGGGAGGACACGGAATTGGTAGTGTACTCCTGCGACTGCAAATCTGAGGTACTTCCTGTGTCCTTTGGGGATAGGGATGTGGTAATAGGCGTCCTGTAGGTCTAGTGATGTCATGTAGTCGCCTTTTCCCAGAAGTCCCAGGATCTCTTGTAGCGTGACCATACGGAACGACTATTTCTTTAAGAACAAATTGAGAGCTCTCAAGTCGAGGATCGGTCGCCATTTCTTTCCCTTTTTGTGAATTAGGAAGACATGGGAATAGAATCCCTCCCCCTTTTGGGCGTGTGGAACTTTTTCTATTGCGCCCTTCTGGAGCATGGAAGCTAGTTCTTGGAGAAGCAGCCCTAGGTGTCTGTGAGGGCGCTTGACAGGTGGTGTCTGTGGGGGATTTGAGAGGAATTCCAGAGAGTGGCCGAATTGAAGAAGTTGTAGAACCCACCGGTCCATTGTTATTTGCCGCCAATTTTGTAGGTAAAAGGAAAGTTTTCCTCCAAGTCGCAAAGAATGTGATGGTGGAGGGGCTGGCCAATTGATAGAGTCATTGGCGATTGCCTGCGGGTCTCTTCTGTCCTTTTCCTCTGTAGGACGATTTGTTGAAGGAGGTCTGACGTCCCGACTGGTTTTGGCGCTGTTGAAACTGCGTCTTGCCCTGTGAATATGAGTAGGAGGACTTGTTTTGATAAGAACCTCTATAGGAGGATTGTCCTCTTCCTCTGTTGGTACGAAAGGACTGATTGCGAGATTGCAGAGTACCTAGGGCTCTGGCTGTGTCGGTGTCCTTCTTGATTGCGGTGAGGGCTTCGTCAATCTTCTCGCCGAAAAGATGATCGCCGTCATAAGGCATATCAAGAATTTTGGTTTGGATCTCCTGTCTGAAAGAGGTGGCCTTAAGCCAGCCTTGGCGTCTTAGGACAGCGGCGCCTGCCAGCTGTCTGAAGCCAGTCATGGCCACGTCAATGGCACAGTCTATCAGTTCTGAAGCTGAAGTCTGGCCCTCGAGGAGGAGCGAGTGTGCCTCCGCTTTCAGATCTTCTGGAAGGTCCGCAAGGTAGGGCGCAATGTCCGCCCAGAGTTGACGGTTGTAACGTCCGAGAAGGGCAATGGAATTGGCGATCTTCACCGTCGTCGCAGACGTAGTGGAAAAACGCTTTCCGACGGCATCCAGCTTCCTGCCTTCTTTATCGGGTGGTGTTGATAAAGGGGATGCAGGGTTGCGCGAATTCTTCTGCGCCGCCTGGGTGACCATGGAGTCCGCCTTGGGGTGACCCGTGAGGCATGCTGGAGCCGACGACGTAGCTTTATATTTTTTGTCCAGTCTGGGCACGACTACCTGCAGGGAAGCTGGAGACTGCATGAGTTGTTTGCCCTGTTTTAATAGATAATCAATGATCGGGATCGATCTTGTTGTCTTCTTCGTTGGTTCCTTAAAATCATAGAGGAAACAGTCAGTTTCCTGTGTTTCCATGGACATATGGAACCTTTTGGCTGCCCTTTCCATGAGGTTATGGAAACCTCCAATATCTGCGGGCGGAGACTCAGAGGATTGTGGCTCCGGAGAGGCTGGGGAGTGAGTGACGTAGTCTTGGTCAGCATCCACGTCTGTATCGTCGTCTCTGACTTCCCCTTCTTCATGTTCTCTTCCTTCATCCTCGGACGAGATGGGGTCTTGTGCTGGGTCCTGTGTCCTAGGAAGAACCAGTGGAGGGGGCTTATGTCGTGGCACGGGCGCAGGAACGGACAGAGCTGGCTGCAGTGTTGGCGGGACATCAGGAGTGGCTTTTTGTGGAAACCGCTCTTTGTAGTCCTGAATGAGGAAGCGCAAGTCTGAAACTAAGGAGGCTGTCAAGCACACCATCGGAGTCACTTGAGTGTGAACCTGGGTATTCACAACTGGAGGTACAGGTTCTTCAACCTCCTGCTCTTCGTCAGTACTTTGGCACTTGACAATCAGGTCTGAAGGGCTAGTGGCCTGAGTAAACATTTCCTCCTCCATGTCTTGGTCCTGTAAGAAGCAGGATGGCGTTAGCTGCTGGACCTTACTAGGTGATGTCATCTCCGGTGTAATCGTTTTTTTGGAGATTCTGATGGTAACATGGGATGTTTGGGCGTCCATAGCATGTGATAGGAGCTCAGACTCCTTCCAGGCACCAGTCGCCGTCGACGTCTGTGACGATGGCTTCATTGAGGAGCTCTCCGTCATTGGTTGAACTTTAGTCTTCGTCGACGATGAGTCCGTCGACGAAGCTCTCGTCGACGGTGCCTTTGGTAACTTTTCCGCCGTCGACTGCTTCGTCGTCGGCGCCGCCGACGACGGAGTGCCCTTCGTCGACGGAGTGCCCTTCGTCGACGGTGGGGGCTTCGTCGACGGTGTGACCTTCGTCGACGGTGTCGGCGTCGACGTCCTCGTCGACGGTCGTGTCGTCGACGGCGTGCTCCTAGTCATCGACGGAGCGGAGGATGAAAGCGGTCTACCTGTCGACGATGAGGGTGTTAGTCTCGTCGACGATGAAGACGCCGACGATGCCACCGTCGTCGACACTGTCGTCGTCGATGTAGAGACGGTTTTCAGCGATGAGGTGGTCGCCGATGTCGGCGTCGTCGTAGTAAGCAGTGGTTGCTTCCTGGGGACAGGAAGGTCCTTGCTAGACACGGTAGGCTTGCCCTCTGAAGACCTTTTGGACTTCTTAGGAGGGGTGTCTGAGTGGCCAGGCGAGGAAGCCTTAGGCCTCTTCAATGAAAACTGTGAGGCGCCAGACATGCTCTCACCTTCAGAAACCAGGTCGCCTTCCGGTTTGTCCTTAAGCCTGTTCAGCCATATCAGAAGTCTCCCTTCCCAGTCTTTCTGGGTCTTGTGGGAGAATTTACGGCAAATCCTGCAGTCTATGGACTGGTGGTGAGGATAGAGACAGTATAGGCAGGTCTCATGTTCGTCGTCCACGTGAAGCCTCAACTTGCCACAGGAGGCACAGGGTCGAAAAAGTGCTCTCTTTTTGCTATCAGCCATAGCAAAGAAAGTCGAAAAACTGGAAGTTTAGATGAAAATCCAAGATTCCTGAGGAGAACTCAGGTGGAGACTCCCTAGCACAACGTGCGGTAGAAAATCTGAGAGACTGAGGCTCCTCACAGGAAGGTTCTAGAGAGAGGTAGTAGCTGATTGGTTGTTCCTTTTACTTTGGTCCTTTTTTACAAAAGGACACAGATAGGCTACCAAAGTGGGACCCTGGAGCCTACTCTATTTGGTCCTTCCTGCATAAGGACCTAGATAGGTTACTAAGGTGAGACCCTTAGACCTATTCTCTTTATGTATGTCTTAGGACATTACTTTTTTATATACCGGAGGCTCCCGTCTCGACGACGGGGAATGATTCAGGCATGTGAATCTATGAAAGACACCCAAATACTGGATAAGAGGGTGAGAACCCACTTCAAATAGTAATCACAATCCTGGTCAGATGAATCACAAAAGTCACTAAATAAACCTACGCTTAACCCTCTGGTAGCTTGACACAAAAGGAGCCAGACTTAACTAAGAGGCTCTATGTGGAGTAATTACGCAGCATTCAAACAGTAATGAAGTGAAAACACAGCACAAGGAAAATTCCAAACTTAAATAGAGTAAATGTTAATAACTAAACTGACATCAAAATTATGCACATTCCATCAGTAAAATTGGAGTTAATCATTTTTACAGTTAACGGTTAAAAACTGCAGGAATCTGGTTGCGCCAGACCAGGGAAACGTCACAAGTTGAGGCCAACCATGATGGAAAGTGGTCCGGATACAGGATCAGGTTTGTCCCACTGGAAGATTTAACTTCTGACTTTGATGTGAGCACAGTGCAGTGCAGCTTGGCTCTGAGTTGCTGCGGAGTGGATCTGATAAGATTTCAGTTGGGAGTGGTTCTACGAGGCTCAACATCAGATCCAGTGAAGCCTTTGGCGAGGAGCTTCGTGGTGCGGATCTGCATTGCTCGTAGTCAGATACAGTGAAGCCTTCAGTTAAGAGCTGCGTGGGTCGGAGGGTCTCTGTGTCAGTTTGGTAAAGTCTTGGGTTAGGATCTGTGCAGCTCTGCATTCGGATCCGGTGAAGCTTTCGGTTAGCAGCTGCGTGGCTCTGCATAAGACCTGAAGAAACCTCTAGTTAATCAGGGAAAAGTACACTTTGGCTTCAGCCAAGGGCCCAGAACCTTGAGGATAGCACATGGCGGTGAGGACTGACACCGGCAGAGGCCAACAAAGGGGACTATGTTCTCTTGGGTCTGCTCAGTTAGAAAGCAGGAAAGACATTTGGAACTTGTCGTAACCATGTAGCCAAATGACCCTTGGAGTCACTTCCTGAGTCTTGGATTTATATCAAGCAGGTTTAGTCTTCCTTCAACATAACAGCCCATAATTCCAATTTCCTCCAAAAAACCTAAACAAACAGCTATGTACATCAAAAGTAAGAGGGGGCACATGGGGTAGGGTACGGAGTAAATATGGGTATGTAGTCTGGTTTCTACGATCATACTAACCCACTCACGATTAGCACTATCCCAAATGGAATAAAAATGGATGGAGGCATATTAAATAAGGAACAAGTACAGTACTAAGACAGACAGCTATTGAAAGCATAACCTTAAATCTACTGGGAACATTATCAAAGCAGTTACTACAGGCTCACTGCTGGGAGCAAGCAGTATTCAGAAACTCCACCAATAAAAAAAGAGGTAGCAATACTGATTAGGCCTGCACATGAAGAACGTTAACTGTAATGGCTGGTAGGTACTAACAGACTTCGCACTATCAGCAACAATGTACTGTTGTAGGGTTTTATTTAAAAGACATTATTGGGAGACATTGTCAAAAAAATTAAGAACATTTTAGTGGCATTTCAACATTAATAACATTGCTAACGCGCAGTCTAGAAATACTGTCCTCAAATGCTGCATGGATTACAAAGAAGGAAGTAGGTAGCTTCTCGGAAGTGTCACACCAGCCCCTCTCCCTGGGGGATCGAGTGACACCTGGTTCCATATCCTGCCTCTGTTGGCATGCATTATGGTCCTCTCCATCAAGTTCTGTAGGTTTCACTACATTGTCCAAGGAGCAGGACAGTCTTGTATGCAAGTCAAGTGTTATCCCCCGGTGGCAGGTCCAGTCACCACAGACCTTCCCTTGTTTCTGCAGGAAGACCTGGTTGCATAGATCAGATCTCTAGGTAGAGGCACCTGTCTAGACCTTTTTTCCAGTCCGCAAGGAATGGGACTTCCAATTACTTCCAGTGTCTGGCCATGTCCGGCTTTGCTACTACCAGCCCAATACACAATAGGGCTCTTTTATATCTGTTGGCCGCACGTGTGTCTGAAATATGTATATGTATGAGTTTGGGATCCTTGGAAAGGGGCAATCCCATAACACCTCCGAGAAAGGTTAGAACTCCAACCCAAGATCAGGCAGCCCATAACATGTGAAGAAAGTCTCCGTGGTGGGCAGAGCAGCACAGACATGTTGTAGAGGCAATCCTAAAATAGTTTAGTACGAGTGAGGTAAACTCAAGTATTTGAACTGCAAGTATTTGAACTGCATAAGACAGAATTGAGCTGCAGTGACTGCCTCTCTAGGAGGACTTAGTGCTTCCCACCAGACATAGCCATCTATCTGCTCATGATCCCGAGTCCAGGTCGCCCAGAGTCTGTGAAAGGAATCTGTAGTGTGTATGACCAATGACATATATAAATGAGAGCTTATGTTCAATGGGCGGGCTGAGCAGCATCTGACTTTCCAAGGGACTAAACTCAGTAAGCTCCTTCAGACCAGAGACATAAGGTAGGAGTGCATGCCTGATCTGCAGAAAGTGGTAAAATTGTGTTTTGTGGAGCTTGTGCTTCAAGGTCAGTGAGTGGGCTTAATGGTAGTCCTCGTCATAATGTCTTCCAAAGTAGAGATCCCGGCCACAAAGCCCTCCAGCTAAGAAACTTGTAAAAGCCAATTTCCAGTCCACAACAGTTTCTCTAGTTAGGCGCTTGTTCCAACTAAGCACTCAGAGGGTATCGTGCTAAACTGGTATGCTACCTTCGTCACCGGGGGGAGCTTAGGTGGGGGTGGAGGGTGGGAGGAGTAAACCTCTTTACAGGATATGTGCAATCGGAGTACCATGTATGACCCATTTCTTTGGTAAGGTATGCTGGGGTGTCAGAGCCTCAAAACCACTATTCGTTAAGCACCACTAGGTGCGAGTCTCTTCAGTTTGAAACGATGTAAGGTGTGACATCCAGTTTTAAAGGTAGTACTAAAGCATTTGTTAAGCGAGTTTCTGGGCAATCCCTGGTTCCAAAGAAAGTGCTGAAGTGCCTAGTTCAGACACGTGAACAAAAATCCAAGGTATGGGGAATTCTGGAGTTGGTACAACAGGAGAGGGAGCCCGACACACTTATAGCACGCTAGTCAGCCCATGAGCTAGAGAGGAAGTGTAGACCAAAAGTAGAAATCTATGTGTAGTCTGTTTAGATGGGTTTGGAGATTTTCATCCCAAGCTCTTTGACGGTCTTCAGTAATAAAGATCTCCAGGTACTGGAAGCCAGCCTTTCACACTTGCAGATTATTCCCCCAGGTTATCAGTTGCGTCCAACTTCTTAATAGCCATGTAATGCCCAATCCGGAGTATTCATCAATGTATTAACACTCCTAGGCAATGTTCAATATATAGGTAAAGGTGTATAGACAACTAAACCAAAGGTCAGACAGCATTAAAATATTATCTAAATCAATTGACAACTAATAAAAAATGAAGTAAAAAAATCAGAGTAAATTATTTTATTCTTATAAAGAGTTAATTAAAAAATCCTTACTCAAGGATTAGAAACGATTGTGGCAGGAAAATTATTCTTTTCGATGCGCGTTTTGGCGTAGTGGAGACGCCTTCTTCAGGATAAGAACGAATACGAATAGAAAGTATCTATTTTTTATTAAAGAAATGTAAATGAAATTTGATATGTTTTTTATTCAATACGAATTTGTTAATATGGGTCTATTTTGTATAACTTTGTTTTAAATAGATTTTATATACGTGGCTTCCGGAAGAAGGCGTCTCCACTACGCCGAAACGCGCGTCGAAAAGAATAATTTTCCTGCCACAATTTGATTTTATGATTCACAGTTGCATAAATGTTTATTATTGTAATGTTTTTCTGTGATATATATATTTAGTCAATGTATGTTTCGTTTCTAATCCTTGAGTAAGGATTTTTTAATTAACTCTATATAAGAATAAAATAATTTACTCTGATTTTTTTACTTCATTTTTTATTAGTTGTCAATTGATTTAGATAATATTTTAATGCTGTCTGACCTTTGGTTTAGTTGTCTATACACCTTTACCTATATATTGAAAATTGCCTAGGAGTGTTAATACATTGATGACATTTTCCCTGTCCTAGGAATCAACCTATAAGTGGTTCAGGGAGTCCTTGTTATTTCCACAAAAAAATCCGGAGTATTCTCCAAAGATCTGCAGAATCTGTACAACCTGCAGGCCCGACCAAGCCACCTACACAAATTCAGACTATGAGGTCAGTGTATAATAGCTTAACAAAGCTGAAATAATGGGGTCAACGTTCATGTCGGTAAGGAGAGCGAATAAGTAAATCCACCCCACAGAGTCAAATGCCTTGTGCATATCAATCAGGAGTAGTGCCTTCTCTCCCAATATCCTTGCAGTCTTAGCCAGGACATTCTGGACTCACCAGATATTGTGTTGTGTGGCCTGACTGAGCACACATCCAAACTAGTCAGGGTGGAGAGGGGTTCCCCACCAGTCGGGTGGCCAGGGCTTTGGCTCAGATCTTCACCTCTACTTTAAGTAGGGAGATGGGCAGTAGGAGGAGCAGCAAGTTGGGGGATGACCTGGTTTTCGGATAACAAATATGTTGCAAATCTGGTGGTAACTGACCTTCCTTAAGGGCCTTGGTAAACATGTCTGCTACTGACAGGTCTAGTTGAGTCCAATATGCCTTCAAGAATTTCACTGCCAATCTGTACAGTTTAACATATTAGGCTGCAAATTCAGCAACCATTAAAGGCTCTTCTGTGATGCTATTGCCTGCGTTGTCTATTAGTCGGCCTATGGGCATGCATGTGGCAGGGCAAAGACAGTGGAAGATTTTACGGGCTTTATCTCCGCAGTGATATATGCAACTTTGTACCGCAAGCAGTGCCAGTCGAGCCTCATCTAAAAAGGTCCATCTTCGTAGGGATTGGATGTGCAGAGCAGTATCGGGTGTGAGGTCAGTGAGTAGATCTTTTCCATCTTAAGCAAGTGCATTTCCCTTTCTGTGACCTCTTGTCAGTTCTTCCGTTTCGACCTGATCTTTAATTGGCCATACCGTAGTGGGTAAGATTTCAATATGACCTTACACCCCAAATTGATAAAAGTACATCCATAGACAACTCCAATTATTTGCCACAAAACAAAACCCAAATGTGGCAATTAATTGCAAGCTTCAAATTAAATGACATTTGGCACAAGCACCCAGAGAAAAGTACAGGTTTATATTCTTAAACCAAAAAGCTTATTCCTGCATGGTTTACTACTTAATTTCTCAATCATTGAATAATTGTTGTTCATCATGGATAGGAATTAGATAAGTATAAGATCAAGAAAATGTGGGCAACCATATCTGTACTCAAAACAGTGAACTACGGACTGCAGTTTAGTTAGCAGAAATAAAACTACCAATCTAATTCTTGAAAGCATTGAAGAATTGAGTTGGATCAATAAAGTGACTGCCAATTTAAGGGGTTCTCTGGGATGCACTCAAAGCTTAATTGACAGTTCTCTTAACTAGCATTGGAAAGGGGACCCAATAAGCTTAATAGAATTAGATAAAAGAACAATGAAATAATATTAAAATAAAAATTGAAGAATTTTAAACTAGTTTAATCATTCATGAACCATTATTAATCTACAGGCATAAAGACATCAGCTGAAATAAATCTTGAGGAAAGCGAAAGATGCAAAAAGGTGTAATAGACATATACAAATGCAATAAACTGACTATGGCATTACCAACCAATAGCTAAGAATCCCAAACACTAATTGTTAAAAATTCATGGCCCAAACACTTTTGTATTAGTAAAATTAGGAGGTACATACAACCGTGGAAAAGGGAAACAGTAAAGTATCTCGCAGTACTTGCTTTTAATAAAATAAGAACATTCTAATGCAATGCTCTGGATCAAGATATAACATTAACAGGAATCAAATAAACTACCATATCATTAAAAAAAATCAATTAAACCAATCAGAATATCTCCAGTAACGTGGTACAAGGCCTTTAATGTTTTGAAGACCTATATATTGACTATATTTAGGTCTATGCCTTGTTTGAAAATACCAAATGACATAAAAATAAAGAAAAAAACAGTTCATACTGTCAGATGGAACTTCTCTAAAATACCTTCAGAATCTGTGCCTCAATTCAAGACATTTGCCTAAGGAACTCACTAGGGAAAGTTATAGTTGAGACAAAATACAGCTTTCTGCTGAGCAAACCACAAGTAATTGATCTAATATCATAAGACACGGAAAAACTCCCCTGCTCAGCTACTTTACTTGATACGGAAAATGCATTACTCAAGGTGTGTTGAAAGTTCTTGTGGACAGAGATGTGGCAAGTCGGTGATGCACCACTATTAATTCGATCAATCTATAGAAATGTAAATTGCAGATTCCTTACCTTTTGAATACTTTCCCAAACATCAGACTGAAGGCCAAAAACTTTAAGCAGTAACTCTGCACACTGGTAGGTGGCATTGTGCAGTTCCACACTGACGACTTTCAGCTTCGGAAGTGACGTGCAGAGCCTATGTAGAGCCAATCCCATGAGCTGACACCTGTTGCTTTCAAGACTACTCCTGCCTCCAGACGCAGAGCCCTAAAAGTAAACTGGTGTGACCAGTATGCATATTCCAAGAATAGGAATCCTGTGAATGGATGGAGGTCAACCACAGAATGGGGAGGATAGGAATGTAGGTGAGAAATCTGCAGCTAGAGTCTCTACCAGAAAGATGGTCACCAAAGGTAAGCAACTTGTTTTTATGATAGAGAATTCTAGCCACAGATTCTTTGCCTTTTGAATAGATACCAAAGCAGTACCTAATTGGAGATGGGTCTGTGGATGGACTCAGATCAGAAAGTGCTGCAGGATAGAGTGGGAAAAAAGCCACTCTTAGCGAACCTGATGGAATAATATTGCTTCGTGACTGTGTGGAGGGATGCCGGCATAGCTGCCTGAATAATATCTAGGACAGGGACACTGCATGTCAACGCAGTGGAAGCAGCTTTGGCACTGGTGGAATAACCTTGCAGTTGTTCAGGAGAATGCTTTTTAGCCAGTGGGTAGCAAATCTTACTGCATAGCAAGATTCAGCATGAGATGGTTCTCTTCTGCACACGCCTTTTTCACTCCTGAGAACCCCGTAAAAAAGCTGATTGCCCACACAGTGTGCTTTTTAGTACGCTCAAAGTAGATGCTCAGCGCTCACTTGGAGTACAAGCGATGGAGTCTCTCCTCCTTCTTAGAGGATGGAGAAGGAGCATAGAATGCTGGTAGGGTAAAGGACTGACAAACATGGAACAGCCATTAGTGCTTCCAAGAATCTTGGTTGCATCCCCGTTAGGGCACTCCACATTAGGTCCATAAAGGTTTAAATGATTAAACGTCAATTTTTGGTGATTTCTTCATGAATTTCTTCATTCATTTCATTTCTTTATTATTCATTGCATTGTAGTTTCTTTTTATTACATAATTCCTTCATTAAGCTTACTTGATACACTCCAATGAATTTAGAGCATTATATGCTCTTCATCAGGGATACAATCTACAAATTAAATCATATTGCATATTGATACAAGAACTTTTATTCTTTACTCTGCATTTGTATCATGTAAAATGTAATATGTTTTGTAGTGGTGCTCGTAGGGCGTAATGTGATGAAATAATAATGTGATACAAAGATAATGTGGTGATCATAAATAAAATAAGATACAAGTGCTCGTCTTGTTTATAAACAAAGTGTTCGTCATGCTTGTACATTACAGTGTTAGGTGTGCTGAAAAACTATATATGTAAAATTACTCATGATTCGAGACTTAATGAGTATACTTCACACGTTACTGTAAAGCGAACGGTTACAGAAGGCTAGACGAAACGCGGGACATTAAAAGAGCAATATTTCATAATGTCCTGGTTACGTTGAATGATAAATTCGTGTTTGACTTTAACTTAAAACCATACCTTCGTGCTCGCGAGATGAGCACTTCCATATTGGGTTTAGGACTTGTGTTTAATTCCACAGCGTAGGTTCGTGACCGGCGAATTTGTACTCGAACAGAATATCGAGGGTGTATGTTTTCCTTCCGTGGGCCGTATGTAGTCTGTTTACCGCGTATGCGTGATGGGGCTGTTTGGGGTAATGGAGAGTGAGGGCGGACTTTGGGTGAGTTTGTATGTGGCGGACATGTTTAAATGTCTATTGTGGCAATGCTATATGCACGGTTCGTGTGCTGTGTGTTATAATGATCTGACATATCAAATAAGGGTGAATAAGAAGTGGACATGAAAAAAAAAGTGGACATGAAATAGAATAAACATGTGAATATCAATATCCATACCATTACATTATATCCTGGGCATGAAGTCCTTTATATACATAATGTGAATTGTTAACATGTTGTTAATAGCAGCTAGAACAGTTGCTAGGAGCAAACAGTAATGCCTGTTCCCTATAGGTAGCAGGCATATTCAATCCGTTCATGGAGGCCGTACGGTTTATGGGACTGTAATTTCATTATCCAGCATTTTTCTCTCCGTAATAGGTGTTTGTTATCTCTGCCTTCTTTTCAGTCAATGTTTTCCAAGATCATGAATCTCAACTGAGATATATTGTGCTTCTGTTCAATAAAGTGTGTGGCCACCGTTTATTTCGTATTTTTAGTTCTTATGTTTGACTTGTGTTCATTAATTCTTAGACGTAATTTCCTTTCTGTTTTACCCACATATATGTTGCCACACGGGCATTTTAGTAAATAAACTACGTTGGAAGTTTCACAAGTGGCGGTTAAATGAAGTCTGATTTTGTGACCCTTCATTGGATGATAAATAACTGTACCGCGTATGATGTTATTGCAATTCTGACAGTTCAGGCATGGCTTCGTTCCACTGTGTAGTTGGTTTTGTGGGTCTTTTTGTTTGAGTATTTTTCCTATATTTCTATTCCTATTGTAAGCGAAGATTGGGGGCTGTGAAAATGCATATTTGAAGTCTGGCTCCATCGTTAGTATTGGCCAATGTCTGTTAATCAATTTTTTAAAGGTTTTGCTTGTGTTGAAAATTTTGATACCACCACTGTTCTGGTGTTCTCTTATTTTTCTGTGTGATTTAGAGCGCTTTCTCGTGGGGTTGACTGGCATTTGACTTTGGCTCTTTCTATTATCGGTGGAGGGAACCCTCTATCTGTGAATCTTTGTGCCATCTCGTTTATCCTCTGGTTTGGTTTGCCTTTTCAGTGTTTGATACAATTCTTCTGATTCTCCTCATTTGTGAAGTTGGTAAATGTGTTTTGAGTGATATCTGGTGATGGCTTGAATAATGGAGGATATTGCGTCTATCTATTTTTTTTCAATAGATGTCTGTCTCCAGACCCTTCTCTGTTTTCAGGATTAGTACATCGAAAAATGTGACTGGAGTCTCTGAAGTTTCACTGGTAAATTGGAGGTGTTCATTAAAAGTGTTCCAAGTTTCAATGGTAGTCTTAGCCTCTTCATTTGTGCCCTTCCACAGCATGAACATGTCATCAATATATCTATGATACATTTTAATATGATGTTTCCATTCTTGGTTTGACAGAATATTCTCCTCTTCAAATCTTTCCATTACCAGGTTAGCATACGAAGGCGCCATACAGTTTCCCATGGAAGTACAGCTGAGTTGGAGGTACCATTACTCCTTGCATTGGAAGTAACTTTGATAAAGCATAAAGTGGACCAACTCCATTATAAACGTTTGCATGGGTGTTTCCAACTCGGAGTTGAGAAGTGTGTGCTCCACTGCTTCTAATCCCATATTGTGAGGGATCGAGGTGTTCAGTGATTTTACATCGGCAGTGCATAATATGATGTTTTCATCTGATTGCCAACTTACTTTTTGGAGTTTGTGTAAGAAATCGGTTGTGTGTTTTATGTACTGTGGAAGGGCACAAATGAAGAGGCTAAGACTGCCATTGAAACTTGGAACACTTTTAATGAACACCTACAATTTACCAGTGAAACTTCAGAGACTCAAGTCACATTTTTAGATGTACTAATCCGGAAAACAGAGAAGGGTCTAGAGACAGACATCTATCGAAAAAAAACAGATAGAAACAATATCCTCCATTATTCAAGCCATCACCAGATATCACTCAAAACGCATTTACCAACTTCACAAATGATGAGAATCAGAAGAATAGTATCCAACACTGAAAAGGCAAACCAGAGGATAAACGAGATGGCACAAAGATTCACAGATAGAGGGTACCCTCCACCGATAATAGAAAGAGCGAAAGTCAAATGCCAATCAACCCCATGAGAAAGTGCTCTAAATCACACAGAAAAACAAGAGAATACCAGAACAGTGGTGGTATCAAAATTTTCAACATCGAGCAAAACCTTCAAAAAAATTATTAACAGACATTGGCCAATACAAACGATGGAGCTAGACTTCAACCATGCATTTTCACAACCCCCAATCTTTGTTTACACTAGGAATAGAAATATAGGAGAAATATTCAAACAAAAAGACTCACAAACCCAACTACACAGTGGAACGAAGCCATGCCTGAACTGTCAGAATTGCAATAACAACAAACGCGGTACAGTTATTCATCATCCAATGAAGGGCCACAAAATCAGACTTCATGTAACCGCCACTTGTGAAACTTCCAACGTAGTTTATTTACTAAAATGCCCGTGTGGCAAAGTATATGTGGGTAAAGCAGAAAGGAAATTACGTTTAAGAATTAACGAACACAAGTCAAACATAAGAACTAAGAATACAAAATCAACGGTGGCCGCACACTTTATGGAACAGAAGCACAATATATCTCAGTTGAGATTCATGATCTCGGAAAAAATTGACAGAAAAGAAGGCAGCGATAACAACAAACACCTATTACGGAGAGAAAATTACTGGATAATGAAATTAGAGTCCCATAAACCGTACGGCTTCAATGAACAGATTGAATATGCCTGCTACCTATGAGGAACAGGCATTACTGTTTGCTCCTAGGAACTGTTCTAGCTACTATTAACAACATGTTAACAATTCACATTATGTATATAAAGGACTTCATGCCCAGGGTATAATGTCATGGTATAGATATTGATATTCACATGATATTTATTGTATTTCACGTCCACTTTTTATTTCATGTCCACTTCTTATTCACCCTTATTTGATATGTCAGATCATTATAACACAACACACAAACCGTGCATATAGCATTGCCACAATAGACATTTAAACATGTCCGCCACATACAAACTTGCCCAAATTCCGCCCTCACTCTCCATTACCCCAAACAGCATCATCACGCATATGCGGTATACAGACTACATACGGCCCAAGGAAGGAAAACATACACCCTCGATATTCTGATCGAGTACGAATCTGCAGGTCACGAACATACGCAGTGGAATTAAACACACGTAAGTCCTAAACCCAATATCGAAGCGTTCATCTCACGAGCGCGAAGATATAGTTTTAAGTTAAAGTCAAACACACGTTTATCATTCAACGTGACCAGGACATTATGAAATATTGCTCTTTTAATGTCCCGCGTTTCGTCTAACCTTCTGTAACCATTCGTTTTACAGTAATGTATGAAGTATACTCATTAAGTCTCGAATTGTGAGTAATTTTACATATATTTTTCAGCACACCTGTAATGTACAAGCATGACAAACACTTTGTTTATAAACAAGACAAGCACTTGTATCTTATTTCATTTATGATCACCATATTATCTTTTTATCACATTATTATTGCATCACATTACGCCCTACGAGCACCACTACAAAACTTATTGCATTTTACATGACATAAATGCAGAGTAAAGAATAAAAGTTCTTGTATCAATACGCAATAGGATTTAATTTGTAGATTGTACTCCCTGATGAAGAGCATATAATGCTCGAAATGCATTGGAGTGTATCAAGTAAGCTTAATGAAGTAATTATGTAATAAAAAGAAACTACAATGCAATGAAGATTAATGAAATGAAACGAATGAATAAATTCATGAAAAAATAACCAAAAATTTAGTTTAATCATTTAAACCTTTATGGACCTAATGTGGAGTGCCCTAAGGGGGATGCAACCAAGATTCTTGGAAGCACTAATGGTAGTTAAACATTAAGACGTTACTGGACGGAAACGTCACCCCAAGGAGCACCCAATAAAGAAGACGAGAAAGGCAAACAAAAAATGTCTTGCAACAAAGTACAAAACCACTGGTTGTGCGCAAGCCAATTAACATTGAAGACAGAAACATGAAACAGCGTCACAATTTTAGGCAGGTAGGATGCCCACGTCTGCATCGAATTGACACAAACAGCTTGACGCTCACTCAAACGCTGATGTGATGACAATGAAGAACACTA
Organism: Lissotriton vulgaris; assembly: GCF_964263255.1. NCBI lineage: Eukaryota > Metazoa > Chordata > Amphibia > Caudata > Salamandridae > Lissotriton > Lissotriton vulgaris. The sequence goes on along the minus strand of NC_141691.1, from coordinate 1,592,075,301 downwards.
TCATGAGGGTGAGGAGCTGCAGGGAACAGCTGTGAAACGGCTCAAAGTTGACTTCACATTAGAAATGTAAGGACCAAGTTAAGGTCCCACTGTGGCATAACAAAGGAAGATAGAAGAAACAAATGTAAACCGTTCAAAAAGCACAACTGCACAAAAAGCCAAAAGATACTTTTCAACTGTGCCAGAGGCAAGGACTTGCCGGCCTAACAACAAAACAAACAACAAAAAGTGCAAAAACTTAACCTGGAGGTGGGTCTATCTGTCAAGCACCGCACAAAGCCACACATTTTTCCCAAAAACAGGCGTTTACAGTTTTTCTCAAAGGGAACATGGCTGCCAAGATAACATTAACCATCTCCAGAGGAAGGTTAAAGTTGTTCAGCTCTTGCCGCTCAAACTCCAATCAAAGGAGGAGGTTGAGAAAGCCATGGTGTAGAACCCTGCCCTGTTGCTGCAAAAGAGGTCATCCTGGAGGAGCAGCCTCATCGAGGACAGATGCTCAAGCCCAGGAAGTCGTGATACCATACTCTCCTTTCCCAATCCGAGGCCACTAGAATGACTAGGGCCCAGACAGTCCCAATCTTGATAACTCGAGGCAGGACTGATATCGGCGGAAATGCATACAGGAGTCCTGAAGTCCACTTGCGGTAGAAGGTGCCTCGGAGTGAGAGACGTCTTGGAAACTCCAGCATGCAGAAGTATTGACAATGTGTGTTCTCAGCAGATCGGGTCTCCCCATTTGCGCTACCTCCAGATTTAACTGCCACTACTGATCTGTGAGGCGCTAATGGCTGTATCTGTCGGTCCTGGTATTCATTGATCCTGCCAGGTGGTTCACCTCCAGGAAAACTCAGTAGCAGTCTAGACACTTTCATAGGCGCAAGGCCTCCTGGCACTGTTTGTTGCAGCACCACCTGGTGGTAGTGTTGTCTGTGAGCACCTGAACAAGCATTCCCATGATGGATGGAATTAAGGTTTTCAGTGTCACATTCCAAAAGGTTGATATGGAGCCACAACTCTGCTGGAGACCAGAGGCTCTGATCTGTGCCCAGATGGTTCAGATGAAAGGGAGTGTCTGAGAAGGAGTCAGGTGTGACTTTGGCACATTGATGGTGAACCCCAAAGATGACAGGAGGTTCCTCATAGTCTAGAGGTAGTTGACAACTGCCTGAAGTGAGCCCACCTTCAACAACCAGTCATCGAGGTTGGGGGAACTGGCATCCCGTACTTAAGTTATGTTGACATCACCACCATCACTTTTGTGAACACTTGAGGGGGCGCTAGTGAGAGCAAAGGGGAGCTCAGCAAACTGAAAATGTTCCTGTCCCACCATGAACTGCAGGTAGCGCCAATGGGCCTGTAGGAAGGTTATATGGAAATAGGCGTACTACAGGTCCAATGCCCCATTCAGTCTCCAGGGTCGAGGACAGACAAACCCATTAAAAAAAATTAAAACAGGAGAAGACGTTGAAAGGAAGCAGGCATACATAGGACAAAGTCCTCCTCCGTTCTTGGGCACCAGAAAGTAGCGAGAATAGCAACCATGTTCTACTTCTGGCATGAGCACCTGCTCAATAGAGACTTTTGGCAAAAGGGATTGTACTTCCGCCCGCAAAACGGAAAGAGGTTCCTTCATCAGTAATTAGGGGGACAGTGGGATGTGCAGTGGTGTGAAAAGAAAGGGCAGGGCATAGCCCTTCTGAACAATTTGCAGGACCCACCTGTCGGATGTTATGCACTGCCAACCCGGCAAGAATTTTTTAATCCGGCTTCCTACTCGGTGGCCATGCTCCACTAAGGACAGGTTAAAAGACTTCGGCAGGTGGGGATGTAGGAGGAGTGTACTCAGTGGCCTGTTGACCTGGACGGGGGTAGCAGTGGGCACCACGGTCACAAAACTGTCATAGGGCACCATGCTGGGGTTGGATTGACTGACGTTATGGGTTACCTCTGCTGAAGCCATGAAAAGTATGAATGGTAGGGATGATGCAGTTAGTGAAATGGGGTAGATAAGCCCAGGAAGTGTGTTGTGGACCTGCTTTCCTTGAACTTCCCATCGGACCTCATGTTTTTGATGGATGACTAAGCTTTGCCTGAAAAACTGGTGTAAACACAGCCATGTGTGGTGCCAAACGGTGGTGTCCAAATCGCAACAAATTGTGAACTTGGCTGCATCCTGGCCATCCTGAATGGCCTGGGCAATGACAAGTCGAAAATCGTAAGGGATAGCTTGGAGGATTTGAGCAACTGAGTCCCAAAGGGCGTGAGAATAAAGCACCAGCAGGCATTTACAGTCCTGAGGGTCAAGCAGGTGGATGAAAAAAAAATTCTTCCCAAATGCCTCCATCAGTTTAACCTACCTATTGAGGGGAGTAGTCAGAAAGGTGTTGGGATTGTTTTTTCTTGCAGATGCCTGCACCACCAAGCTTTCAGGTGAAGGGAGTTGAAATAAAAATACAGGTATGCCCGGGGCTGGGCCGTGGAGTCATGCACGGTTTGACCCATGCCCCTACAGGGTGTCCGTAAGAGTCTAATTATATTGTAAAAGGGCCTCAGTAGATGCCTGCCCCGGCTCAAAATCTACCATAAGCACTTTGATATTGACCTATAAGGTGGGGAGCAGGAGGTCAAGGGACATCAGCCACTAAGCCTCCTGCAGGTCGTCATACCAAGTTTCCTATTGATAAGGTTGGCCAGTCTTATCACCAATATCATGATCATTATCTAAACCCACACCGGATGGGGAATACAGGGTGTGCTGTTGTCATTGTGGAGACATATCAAATGGTGGAAAGCAGCTTCAATGGTTTGTCGGGTCGCAACTTCAGTCAAGGTCGAACTGGCACTGACTCTACATCAAAGGAGACAACTAAGCCTCCTCTTCCAGAGTTGACAGAGTAGATATACGTGTCAATGTGCCCGGAACTTGCATGGACAGTGAGTGGTGCTGGAGTTGGAGTCAAGAGTAGGGCCAGAGGTGGCCCTATTATGGGCTCAGAGAGTGTAGTTAGCACCGAGGATGAACTTTACAGCAGTTACCCAGGTAGAGAACCCCTAAGCTTTTTGAGGTCCACAGGTGCACCATGGGGAGTCGACAAGAATCTGAGGAGTCAGATTATGGCAGCGCAGAACTCTTCAATCTGCTTAGTTATGTTATGTTATGTTAGTTGCATTTGTAAAGCGTACAGTTACCCTGGGGTGTCCTGGCTTAGGTTGGGCAGACATCCCCAGAAACACGAGTAGTGCTGAAATAAGTTGCCGGATTGGCTCTGAAGTCAAATGATTTTAGAAGCGAGATCGAGACTTATGATGTCACCCCAGCATCTTCTCAGGAAGTATAAGTGGTGGGAAGAGCCAAATCCCTCTTAGATTTTTTGTGTTTTTCTTTGACATAACCAAAGATCTGGATCGAAAGGAAGACCGACCCCTGGAATGACTTCGGTGACTTCTGGATCTTGAACCAGACTAGGGCTAAACTTTCAACCTAAACCAGCCTTGTTGCCTAATCTTCTGGTGCTTGGCAAATTTTAGCTTGCTGTCTAGTATGACCTTCGGGTTTCATTAACGCGCAGTCAGTGCAGGCCTTAAAGTCGTGGTTTGATACCAGACATCAAAGGCAAATTTGGTGAAGATCTCTTACAGACATAGGTTTGCAACAGTCCTCATAGGGCTTGAAAATTTAGTTTGGGAGGTGACATGTCCCTTGTACACTGTTAAACAACTTTTGATTGAGGTAAGGATCTCAAAGAGAAGAGAGGTAGCTGTGGATCCGCACCTGGTGGCACGGAAAGAAAGGCATTGAAGTCAGCGAGTGGGAGTGGCACCTATATAGGCTCCGCAAATCATTTCCAGAGTAGAACAGCGCCAGTGGGGAGTGGAACAGCACCATCTACTGGCACAAAGAGGTACTGTTGAAACGTTCCAGATCCAGCCTGACGCCTATGGAATATTCAAAAGTTGAGGAATCTGTGGCTAGAAGTCTCTATCAGAAGCTTCCATTATTACTTCATTAAAAATATAATTGGAATTCAGTGTAAAACAGGGCTATCCTCTTAACCTCTCACTGTCTGCAATGAACATAAAATCCTTAGCACTGTAAAATTACACAACCATTGCAGTCCTTACGTCAAATCAAAAAAACTTGGGAAAGTACCCTGGCTGTGTATGCTGGTGATCTACTGGTACATACTAAATCCCCAACTACAGTACTTGATTAGATATAGAGTATAATATTGCTAAAGTTGCAGGATATTCAATGAGCTTTAATAAAACAAAAATGTCATCAGTTACTGCCCACTAGAAGACATGCAACACCAAAGACCTTTCCAAACAGAATTTTAAATCCACTTTGCTGGTATTGGTAAAGAACTTAAAATGGAGGGGAATTTAAAGATTACGTCAATAGGATGAATGGACTATATTAAAATAGCCCTGCTTCTGGCACAAGTGGAATTGCGCTTGCGTTTGCACCAGATTACACGTATGTTTTTACACAAACATGCTTGGAGTTTGAACAAACACCCACTTAATAATATTCTCCCTTGTCTCATCTCTGTATAACTACCTGTTTCTTATCCAATTCACAGGCATCTAGGCCACCCATTGTCGATTTCCATTATTTCAGTTAACTCATTTTCCTTTCTATATTGATTGATTGATTGATTATGTATTGATTTGTGTTATACCTTGCTGTATGTTTGTAAATGCTCTATTTCAATGTTATTGCTACCGTTGGATCATACTTTTCGTTTCTGGTATATTTGTAAAATGCCTCCAATTTACAAATGTTCATTTATTACACTCCGTTTTATTTCTAAAATGCTTAATAAAAATCATTTGAACTTAAAAATATCCCTGCTTCCCAAACATTTCTTATTAACTCCAATTTACCAGTACCAAAATCATTGCTATAAAGTCTGCTGGTGTAGTTCCCACTCGTGGCACAATGTTGTGAGCCTTGTGAGTGAATCCGCAATCGTGTTTTGTATTGCTGGAACGTGCTCCGCTCGGATGTAGATTTTGGGAGTTATAGCCCATTCCCATAGCTTCTGCACCGTTCTTGATAGTAGATGAGATTGTGTGCCGTCCTGTTTATTAATGTAATGCATTGTTGTAGTATTGTCTATTCGGACAAGCACCAATGAACCTTGTATTCTGGTAAGAAAAGCTTGTAGGGGTAAATGGACTGCTTTCAATTCCAGGACATTTATGTGTGATTGACTTGGAGTCCAATGCCACTTGCCGCTCATCTGCAGTTCTTGGAGGTAAGCTCCCCAGCATTCCAGGGATGCATCTGTGGTGATTACAAAGGGTGTTGGCGTGTGCTTGAGAGATCGCCCTACTGATAGATGATTTTTGTCTAACCACCACACCTTGACCATTTCGTCAAATGTGCCTTTGGACTGTGCCCACTGTTTGTGCAGCTCCTCTTGGATAGGTCGCATTTTGAGGTGATAAAATAGGATAAGAGATATGCATAAAGACATAATTTCCAAGAGTTACTTATATAGTCGTACTGAAAGAAACCTTTTTCTTTTTATGGATGCCGCCAGCCTGAGAAGCCGTCGCTAACACTCCTCCGCACGATATGCTTTTAAGCACTCTGTGTCTAGCTTTGCTCCTAGAAATACAATCTTTTGCGATTGGGTTTGCTTGGACTTTTGCAGATTGAGAGTGAAACACAGTCGACGCAAAAGATCTGTGCAGGTTTATGTCAATGCTTTCGCTGCTGACTCGGAAGATGTCTTCATCAGCCAGTTGTCCAAATACAGGAAGACCTGATGCTGGCTTCGCCCGAGGAATGCTGCAACTGGCGCAAGGCATTTAGTGAAAAACAAGAGTGCTGACTTAAGGGCAAACAGGAGCACCTTGAACTGAAAATGGCGTCCAACAACCAAAAACCTCAGATATTTCCTGTGCTTTGGATGAATAGGGATGTGGAAATACGCATCTTTGAGGTCCAATGAGGTCATGTAATCTGATTGGTTTATGAGACTCAGAACCTCCTGCAGAGAAATCACCCGAAAGGATTGCTTCTTCAGGTAAAGATTGAGGTTTCTGAGGTCAAGAATTGGTCACCACTGCCATAGCTTCTTTCTGATTAAGAAGAAACAGGAGTGGAAACCTGTGCCCCTCTGACAGCTTGGGACCTTTTCTATTGCCCGTTTGGAGAGCATTATCTTGACCTCTTGTTGAAGAGCTGTGAGGTGTTTTTGGTGAAAAGGCTGTGGCGGGGTTGTAGGTGTTCTTTGCATAAATTCCAGCGTGCGTCCAAATTGTATTAGACATAGGACCCACTTGTTTGTTGTAATGGTTTGCCATTGGAGAAGGCGGTTGGAAATTTTCCCAGTGCAGTTGAAGGGTTTTGATGGGAAAAAACGAGGAGAATGTGGTGAGGGATTTGGAGCCAAAGCCTGTGAGATATCATTGTCTACAGCCTCCATCCTTGCCTGGTCGTGCTGCTTTTTCGTCTGCTAGGTCTAACATAGGATGTTTGCGGAGGCTGTGTTTGCTGGAAGTGGGAATGGTAAGGCTGGTGACTTGACGAGTACGAAGGGTATCGATATTGCTGATAGTCTCCCCTATATGATAGTTGTCTTTTCTCACGGGAACCACGATAAGGAGGTTTCCGAAAATGGAGTGACCCCAAAGACTTGGTGGTATCTTTCACTGACTTGAGGGCTACTTCCACTTGACTCCCAAAAAGATCCTCTCCGTCATATGAGAGGCCTAAGATTTTATTACAAACCTCAGGGCCGATTGAGGTGGCTTTAAGCCAGTCCAGCCTTCTGACAACCACCGCTCCTGCCAGCTGTCTGAAACCAGTGATGGCAAAATCCATGGCGGAATCTATTATTTCATTAGATGACCTCTCTCCTTCATGTAAAACACACAAGATGATGGATGGAATGTTGCACAATAGCAAAGACATGGCGTGGCAGTTCGGGCTGGACTGTTCCCATGAAGCACAGGGTCAAGACTGATTTGCATATGGCCATGTCTGAACTGGGGTGGCTTGGTGAGGAAAATAACGATGGATTAAACCCAGATCTGTGAATGGGGGTTAATGTTTTGCCATTGTGCAACATTCCGTCCATCATCTTGTGTGTTTTGCTGTTCACCCTATGTGGGAAGGGTATGCCCAGACGTGGGATCCCGTGCTCACTACGCCACTGGAGTCAAGCTATCCTGGCTGAAGACCGCTGATAACCAGAAACCAGTCATACGATGCTTGATTCCGGTCCAGGGAAGACATGGCTTTGCTGTTTGGGCTGGACTGTTCCCATGAGGCACAGGGTCAAGACTGATTTGCATATGGACATGTCCGAACTGGGGTGGCTTGGTGAGCAAAATAACGATGGATTAAACCCAGATCTGTGACTGGGAGCGAATGTTTTACATTGAGCAACATTCCGTCCATCATTGTGATGGGGCAACGGGGCCGGAACCTCAGACTACTTCCGAATGGTGGACAGCCACAACTCTTTTACCGTGCACCTTGTCCCCACAGAATACACCAGCGTCGTGGACCGAAGAGGACGACTCAGTCTGGATTCCGATTAGTAATTCGGAAGGTCCCTTTAAAACTTCTGAGCAAGGTAACGAGTCTCCACCCCCTGAAGGCGTAGCGGCGTCATAAGCCGGAAAGACAGAATCCTCAGCGGACGGCGTTTCCCAAGGAGCGGAGGCACACGTGGAAGACAACGGGAGTTTCCAGGACTCGGAGCAGAAGGAGAACGACACGCCAGGAGGCCAACGGTTTCACGCTTCGCCCCGCCACGTTTTCACGGGAGGAGCGTGGCTCCAAGAGGTACGGGGCCGGGTAGCGGGTTGGGTCGGGCGGAAGAAACAGCAGTGAATGTTTCTGTAGAAAAGCCCTCTGTCCTCCACCCCTGCACGAGCACTTACTTTCCCCAGTTAGGGGGTAGATTAAGTAGTGCATGCACTCACGGCGGTTATTCCCTCACTCCCGGTCCCTTGAGAAAGTATCACAACATTATTTAGTCCTGACCCTCGTTTCCTTTCCTTTGCCGGTACCGGAGCGGAACCAAAAGACGACTCCCGGTGTGGACCCCAACAACCTGACGTCCCGAAGCCAAAGAGTCAACGCAAGAGGATTACTTTTCTTTGTCCCATTTCAAAAGACTGTGTTTCATGAAAAAAACTTACGTCCCAATAAAGCCTTCGTTAAAACCGCTACTGAAGGCGCCTGTGTTCCTCTTTTCATCAGCTCCACCTGTAGAAACAACAGCAGCCAGTTCAAACCCCAACGTCCCTACCACCTCGGGACAACTGGTGTCAGAATTGGGATCACAATCCGTCTGTAAAGAAAAGATGGAGGCCCTAATTGACCATATCATTAAAGGACAGGAGAAATTGGAAAAAGCAATGGAAAACCAAATGACGTCCGCACAGGCAGACCGGGACATGTTCACTACCACGATAACCGCTCACCTGGAAAGTCTAAAGAGTATAACCCCAGCGCCACAAGTCGTCCAAGGGGAAGTTAGAGTACATACCCCCCATCCCCCAGTGGTGGCCCTCCAGAAATACGTTTCAGGTGAAGATCCGGACGCCTTCCTGATTAACTTTGAAAGGGCAGCACGTGCACTGAGTTGGCCAGAAGAGAAATGGCCGTTTTTCCTAGCGCCTCTTCTAACCGGCGAAGCCCAGTCTGCCTATCAGGCTGCTAATCCCCTCGGCACAACCCCTTATGCCACCATCAAAATGGTGATCCTGGACCATTTGGGTTTGGATCAGGAAGCCTATCGTGTGCGGTTCAGGAAAGAAAGAGGCATTCCAGGGGAGAACCCAAAGACTCTCTTTTTTAGGCTAAAAATGTCAGCCGACAAATGGTTGCGCCCGTATCTCTGTAGTAAAGAGGACATTCTAAAGAAAATATATTTGGAGCAGTTCATGGAAGCCCTGCCTTACGCTACACAGCGTTGGTTGCGTCAACATGTGGGACTTACTGTAGAACACGCAATCGAAATGGCTTCCCAATATGCTAGAGCCCAACCAAAAACCCTTACGTGGGAGCCGGACAAAACTCAGAAAGCGCTTCCGCCATCCAAAATGGAGAAAAAACCTAAGGGCGGAGTAGAACTGCCTCGACTGCTACGCCCCACAAGTATGATCCTTCCACCAAACAAAGGTCCCCAGTGCTTCGAATGCGGAGAGTGGGGTCATATCGCAAGAATGTGTCCCAAACGTAAGCCACCAGAGGAACCAATGGAAGTCGGCTATCTCCCGAGGACAGTGATGTACTCCGCCGAAATGGGCAGCACCTTCTACGTGAGTATGAGGATGAATGGTTACTCTGTAAGAGCTTTGCTAGATTCAGGGTGCAGGCAGTCAGTAATTCAAACCCGCTTTGTTAAACCAGAACAGATGAATCCAAAGGGGCCCGTTTATATAAGGTGTGTCCACGGAGATGTAAAACCATACCCAGTAGCATCTATTACGATGGCCCTTCCAAATAGGGAACCTTGTAAGGTGTGGGTAGGGGTGGTGGACTCACTTCCTGAAGACATGATCTTAGGAACAGACAACCCTGAGTTCTTGTCCCTCTTCAAAGAGACCCTATCCCAAACAAAACAGAATAGTAGCCTTCCTGCATACCTATCCCCCGAACCTTGGGTTATTGATCGAAACTTCCGTTTTGCTCAGAGTGAGGACAGGACCTTAGTCAATGCCTGGGAAGCTGCCCATGCTGCTGGTGATCTAGCATCTCCCTCCTATCCGCGCTTTCTGATAAAAAACGACCTACTGTATAGGCAAAACAGAGCGGAAGGAGAATTACAACTGCTGGTACCCCAGTCCTTTAGAGAGCAGGTTCTTTTCTTTGCGCATGCACATCTGACGGCCGGTCACGCAGGGAAAGAAAAAACTACGGACAGCATAACCCGACATTTCTTTTGGCCCGGGATATATAAAGACGTGCAGGAATATTGTGCGAAATGTGAAGTTTGTCAACGACAAAATACCTGTCGACCATCCATGGCTCCGCTACAAAAGATGCCCATTATTGGAGTACCATTCGAAAGGGTCGGCATGGACATCATAGGCCCCTTGCCAAAGTCGAGCCGAGGATACCTGTATGCCCTAGTCATAGTTGACTACGCCACCAGGTTTGTTGAAGCATTTCCGCTGCGAACCACCACCACAGCAGCCATCGCTGAAAAATTTGTAGAATTATTTTCAAGAGTGGGGTTTCCTAAGGAAGTACTGACTGATCAGGGAACACCATTTACTTCCAAATTAATGAAAGAGGTCTGTGCTTCCCTTGATATAAAACATCTAAAGACCTCGGTGTACTATCCACAGACCGACGGTCTGGTGGAACGGTATAATCAAACCCTCAAATCAACCCCGAAGAAAATGTTGTCTGCCGAAGGACCCTCCTGGGATAGGCTCTTACCCGTAGCCCTATATGTTATTAGGGCCCAGAAACAAAGTAGCCTGGGGTGTTCCTCCTTTGAACTCCTATACGGAAGGATGCCACGTTCCTTGTTGGAAGTAACTAAGGACATGTGGGAGAATGAAGAAGTAGAAGAACAGAAGTCAATGTTAGATTACACAAGCCACTTAAGATCCAAGCTAGGAAAGTTACAAGAGCTAGCCTATTCTATTCTGGAAGTCCAGCAGAACAGGTACAAACAATCCTATGATAAAGGAAAGAAGTTGAGAACACTAAAAAAAGGAAGCTGGGCCCTCGTACTCTTTCCTTCTAGCATGAACAAACAGAAACATGAATGGCAAGGACCATATCAGATAGTTGATACCATTGGACTTACGACCTACAGGTTACGCATGTCCCCATCCAAGACACAAACCTTTCACATTAACATGCTCAAGGAATGGCTGGGACAAGCGCCACGGGAAGGACATTTGGTAGCACAAACGGCTGTGGCCCAGACGTCAACCCTGGACCAACTAGTGGTGAATACAGAGCTGACCAATCGAGAAAAGGAGGAGTTATCAGAGACACTGAAACCCTTTTCTGACGTCTTCTCCGACTTGCCCGGAAGAACTAATCTTGCTGAACATCGCATAGAGACCCTACCGGGTAAAGTGGTAAAGCAAAGACCGTACAGGATCCCAGCTGCCCGAAAAGATGCGGTCCGTAAAGAAGTCCAAGATATGCTACGACTCTGGGTCATACGGCCATCCCAGAGCCATTGGTCTTCACCCATAGTGATGATCCCCAAACCGGATGGGTCCAAACGGTTTTGTATGGACTTCCGTGCTCTAAATGCGGTGTCACATTTCGATACCTACCCCATCCCCAGGGTTGATGACCTGATAGAAAAGATAGGTGATGCCCGTTACATAACAACTATCGACCTCACAAAGGGGTATTGGCAAGTGCCCCTTCGGGAAGAAGATCGGAAGAAAACGGCCTTTGAAACAGACGATGGAGCTTACGAATTTACAGTTCTGCCCTTTGGGTTGCATGGGGCTCCAGCAACTTTTCAACGTTTAATGAACCTAGTGCTACAGCCCTACACTGCTTTCAGCTCGGCCTATTTAGACGATATAGTCATTTACAGTCGAGATTGGAAAGAACATCTTGTGCATCTGACAACCATCCTTTCTGCATTAAAGAAAGCGGGACTGCACATTAATGCAAAAAAATCAAGAGCCGCCTTTCATACTGTAAACTACCTGGGGTATGTCTTGGGTAAAGGGTCCATAGCTCCCCAAAATGAGAAAGTAAGAGCAATAGCGGCCGTTCCTTTTCCTTCTAGCAAAAGAGACCTACGAGCTTTTCTAGGACTGGTGGGGTACTACCGTAGGTTTATACCTCACTTTGCTGAGATAGCAGCCCCTTTGACTGACCTCCTTCGAAAAGACACAAGACCTAGCGAGTTTAAGCAGCCCTCACCTGAGTCCTTAAAAGCCTTTCAGTTCTTAAAAACCACCATGACTACGGCACCAGTATTGACCTCTCCTGATCATGCTAAACCATACATTCTAGCTACAGATGCCTCCAATGTAGGTATTGGTGCTGTTCTGTCCCAAGTCAGTAAAGATGGCATTGAGCATCCTGTTTTGTATGTAAGTAGGAAGCTGTTTCCAAGAGAATGCAGGTATTCCACTACTGAAAGGGAGGCCCTGGCTATAAAGTGGGCTGTAGAGAAGCTTAGATATTATCTCGAGGGAAAACCATTCATCCTTCATACAGACCACGCGCCCCTGAGATGGATACATCAAAACAGTAGCCACAATCCCAGAGTCTTGAGGTGGTTCCTGTCTCTTCAACCGTATGCCTTTACCATTCAACACTGTAAAGGAAAAGACAATGGTAACGCGGACTTCCTTTCAAGGGTGTTCCCTCTCCCCGAACGGGAGAAGCCAGGGGGGGGGGAGGAATCTGACGGGGGCAAACGGGCCGGAACCTCAGACTACTGCCGAATGGTGGACAGCCACACCTCTTTTACCGTGCACCTTGTCCCCACAGAATACGCCAGCGTCGTGGACCGAAGAGGACGACTCAGTCTGGATTCCGATTAGTAATTCGGAAGGTCCCTTTAAAACTTCTGAGCAAGGTAACGAGTCTCCACCCCCTGAAGGCGTAGCGGCGTCAAAAGCCGGAAAGACAGAATCCTCAGCGGACGGCGTTTCCCAAGGAGCGGAGGCACACGTGGAAGACGACGGGAGTTTCCAGGACTCGGAGCAGAAGGAGAACGACACGCCAGGAGGCCAACGGTTTCACGCTTCGCCCCGCCACGTTCCCACGGGAGGAGCGTGGCTCCAAAAGGTACGGGGCCGGGTAGCGGGTTGGGTCGGGCGGAAGAAACAGCAGTGAATGTTTCTGTAGAAAAGCCCTCTGTCCTCCACCCCTGCACGAGCACTTCCTTTCCCCAGTTAGGGGGTAGATTAAGTAGTGCATGCACTCACGGCGGTTATTCCCTCACTCCCGGTCCCTTGAGAAAGTATCACAACATTATTTAGTCCTGACCCTCGTTTCCTTTCCTTTGCCGGTACCGGAGCGGAACCAAAAGACGACTCCCGGTGTGGACACCGACAACCTGACGTCCCGAAGCCAAAGAGTCAACGCAAGAGGATTACTTTTCTTTGTCCCATTTCAAAAGACTGTGTTTCATGAAAAAAACTTATGTCCCAATAAAGCCTTCGTTAAAACCACTACTGAAGGCGCCTGTGTTCCTCTTTTCATCAGCTCCACCTGTAGAAACAACAGCAGCCAGTTCAAACCCAAACGTCCCTACCACCTCGGGACAACCATCTTGTGTGTTTTGCTGTTCAACCTATGTGGGAAGGGTATGCCCAGACGTGGGTCCCGTGCTCACTACGCCACTGGAGTCAAGCTATCCTGGCTGAAGACCGCTGATAACCAGAAACCGGTCCTAGGATGCTTGATTCCGTTCCAGGAAAGACATGGCTTGGCAGTTCGGGCTGGACTGTTCCCATGAGGCACAGGGTCAATACTGATTTGCATATGGCCATGTCTGAACTGGGGTGGCTTGGTGAGCAAAATACCAATGGATTAAACCCAGATCTGTGATTGGGGGTGAATGTTTTGCCATTGTGCAACATTCCGTCCATCATCTTGTGTGTTTTGCAGCTAACTATTATACAATTAATGGGTGGAATCTTCCGCTGCTGAATGTTTTTCCGGCAACTTGGGTGCCACCTCCAGTAACCTTTCGGCGGCAGGGCTCCCTTCACACTTATTAGGGTTAACTTCTTCCTCATGATATCCTTTGCATTAATCGCTCCCTCCCTCCTCCTGCTGGCCGCCATTTCTATACTTGCTAAAGATGAGCATTATTAATTGCTCCTTCTCTCCTCCGGCCATCCGCTACCTTGTTCAACTGACCCATCCCTCACTCAAACATCTTCCCCTGTTGGGCAGGGATATGTAGCAGCCCCCATCTTTGTGTGTGGTTCAACCCCTGCTATACACACTCCATTGTATCTCTGGCTGGGGGTGCGGTCTCACAGCCTTCAACCTTGAGCAATGTCAGAAAACAATTAGCCAGTTTTTTTTTAGTTACGAGGAGATTAGGTGAACTGCCCAGAAACACAGGATGGTGCAGAGACGCAGGGACTCAAACCTGGATCCCAAGTTCTAAAGATGGCAACTCTGGCCACCTCTCACATCCTCTACCTTGTTGGTACGTCTTGTCAAGCTCTCTCCCACACCTTGTTCACTATGACTAGAGATCTGCTCCTCTGCATAAGCAGGAATGCTTCCCACCATGCCCATCCTTGTCAAACACCTCAAAATATTTACAATCAATTTAAAAGATAAAAACACTTTTTATAATAAATATTGAAGTCATAATTCAAAAGAGAGCAACATGCCTTCCCACTTAACCAAATAATAACCCCCTCCACTCCACTGTATTATAGGCACCCACCACTTTCGCTAGCAACTCTGCTTCAGGAATTTTGATGCTGTCTGCAGAGCTGTTAGTTAATTTGTGTCGCTTTGAAAACAGCATTGCTTCATTTACTTGTGCTGATTCTTAGGTCTCGCATGCAGGCAGCATGCATATGTTGTCACTTGCCAACGACAATTGTTCCTTAAAAAATGTTTTGCAAGTGTGAATTGTGGGCTGGGCACTTCAGTTCACCCCCGTCTTCCCAGCTGTCAAAGTAGCATGCCATCTCCTCTGTGCTCATGTTTTCTATATTAATGTGCAGAATTTTATTTGGCCTGTCATAAAATACTATAGTTTGAACCGCCTATTGATTTTAAAGTATTGCTTTGTCCAACTTTAAACATGCAATTTCCCTTTTTGCTGCCTTGGAACACTGACATTTGTACTGATTCTCCTCTACGGGTATGGCATTAGGACAGCTTCACATCTCTCCTAGTAGCTGCAGTGCACATCGCCCTGCATGTCCCGCCATTTTTTACCCTCCATTTCCACCTGCCCACATTTCTTTTATACGAGACTAGTATATGTGTGCAGACGATCCCTGTGCCAATGAAAGGCACACACTGCCAGGTTCACAAAGTATGAATGGAGACCTCTTGCTTACACCACTGAACATAAGGGACTGACACTTGCTTTCTTCTCTGTCCCAAGTCTCTTCTTCATGGTCCTCTTCTTTGTCCACGTTCACACATTCAGGCCAAAAAAGCAAGCTCCCTCCCTCCTGCAGACACAAAAAGGCACCCGAAAAATACATTGCTTTGGAAATATACAAATAAGCTAGTGTTTGCAACCCTCTTTCTTGTTGCATGTCTGAACTGCACACGGTTGTGCTACTACTTTATAAATTATACCGTGCAGGGAACATAGCTATCAGTGTCTCATTGACTTTATCAATGTGTTTTAACATGGTGTACAGCTGCGCAGGATTGCTGAAAATAACCACAGAAAAGCTCTGATGCGCTGACTCAGCCATTCAGATATGGGGCACAGCAGCAGTGCCGCTGTACAACATGGCTAAATAAAACATTAAAGTCAATAGCCGGGACCAGAACATCCTACAATTTTATTTGATTCATCCAAAACTCCACATCCTTAACCTTTATTTGATTCATCCAAAATTCCACACCCTCAACCTTTATTTGATTCATCCAAAACTCCACATTTCTGTTCTTACTTTTTCACTCCCCAGATTTCATACATGTCTTTTCTCTTTGATTTTTTACCTGCTCGCTGATCCTTTGTTTCTTTTTTCTTAAATCCTTATCTTCTTTCTTTCTTCCTCAGTCCCTCCTTCTCTCGTGCATTCCTTTATTGATTTTCTTTTCTTTGCCTCTCTTTCCTGCACTGTGCTGCTCAGATGCCACGTGTGGTATAACAGACAGTGCCTCGCCAGGAGACGGGTGAGGTGAGCAGTGACCAGGAAGCTGTCTCAGACTTATTAGAAGCCTGCAAGGCTTTGTCTCATTTTGCAACTTTGCACAACACTTACATAGCTTTCACCTACTCTCACACACCACTCACCCTGCACACTCACCCACCATTTACTCTGAACAGTCAACCTAACATTGACTGGCAGTCAGATATTGCTCATCCACCACTCACAGTGCTGACTCTGTACTCACACACCCCTGACATACCTCCACCCTGAACTCAAACCGGTCATTCTGCACCTATGCCATTGACATACCACTCACCCTATACTCACACAATGCAAACCTTGTACATAGTAACATCGCTCACCCTGTACACTCACACAATTCTCATTCTGCACTAAACACACAGTCACCATGCATTGTGGCACTTTCACCCTGCACTTAGACACTTATCAACCTCCATTCATGCACCACTCACCCTTTGCAGAGAGAACTCACACCTTTCTCCCTGCACTCATACATTGCTCCCACACCTCCTAACTTTCTATTAATCCCATAGGCGAAACCTTTACACTTAGCAATGCTTGTTTGGTTTCCAGTTGCGACAATCTGTGAAAGACAGGTTACCTCACAAGATTATAGAGTGCTTTAGAAATCTTTAAACACTCATTCCTTTCTTCATTCTACACCTATTCTACATGTAGCTAAAAACGTATATGCCTTCCTGGAGCAGTCAGACTACCTGGATCCTCATCAAGCAGGGTTCCGCCCAGCTCACTCCACAGAATCAGTGGTACTAGCAGTCCTGGATTCCATGCGGGAGAAAGCGGACGAGAAATCACCCCAAGCACTAGTGCTACTAGATCTCTCCGCCGCCTTTGAAACGATCGACCATAACACCCTGATCGACCGTGTCATGGACGCAGGAATCCAAGGACCAGCACTCAAATGGATAAGTTCTTTCCTAAAAAACCATTACCAAGCGGTTTGCCTGGGAAACTTCACAACTCCCAAGATTAAAAACACCTGCGGGGTCCCCCAGGGCTCCTCACTCTCCCCCCACTTATTCAACCTATACCTTCTCCCACTGATCCATGCACTAAAAGAAAGGAAAGTCCAAACTTTCAACTATGCAGGTGACTTCCAACTAATTTTTCCGATTAACAACTCCCCAACCACTGCTCGCGAATTCCAGATGACAATGCTGTTCATCCGAGACTGGAATGAACAGCAACCACCTCAAACTCAATCTGGACAAAACGGAAGTCATCCTCACAGGTGGCCCATCGAACCCCTGGAGCTCCCACTTCTGGCCTAAAGAACTTGGACAATCCCCCGTCCCCTCTACATCTGCCAAAACACTGGGGGTCATAATCAACAACGACCGACCATGAAAAATCAGATCGGATCTGTGATCTCAACTTGCTGTTTCCAGTTAAGGAAAATAAGGAAAATCTGCAGGTTCCTTAATCAGGAAGCAAAAATACAGGCAGTCCTCGCGATGGTAATATCCCACACTGACTATGCCAACTCCCTCTACCTTGGCATTCCGGCCTACCTCACCAACCGCCTTCAAATGGTTCAAAACCAGGCGGCAAGGTTGATCCTCCAAGGTAACAGGCGCCAACACATCACTCCTCTGCTGAAAAAACGGCACTGGCTCCCAATAACCCAGAGATGCGCCTTTAAGGTAGGATGTATCATCTTTAAATCCCTGAATAGTAAAAACCCAAAAATCATCAACAGTCTGATCAGTAGATACATCCCTGCCCGTAACCTACGATCTGCCCACCTGCATCTCCTGCTCACACCCCCTTTCAGGTTAAAACATGCAGAGAGGACAAGGTTCGCCACCATAGGCCCCAAATTCTGGAACTCCCTGCTTTTGGAGATAAGATCCTGCACTGACCCCATGAGTTTCCGCAAACTCCTGAAAACTTGGCTAATAAAACTGGCATACTAGTAACACCTTAGTACAATTCCCTTAGAGCAGTGCCAGGAAACCAACCTGGTGTACGTGCGCTCTACAAATAAAGTTTAACATAACATAACCTATTCAATCTGCCTGTCGCTACAGGCTATAGCAATTACGAGTCAAAAGAAAGTCAAAAAGCTGGCCTACTTTGAATTGCAGAACACCTGCAGACTGCAAGGAGCATTTC
Source organism: Lissotriton vulgaris (assembly GCF_964263255.1). NCBI lineage: Eukaryota > Metazoa > Chordata > Amphibia > Caudata > Salamandridae > Lissotriton > Lissotriton vulgaris. The sequence goes on along the minus strand of NC_141691.1, from coordinate 1,592,057,355 downwards.
TCCCCAAGAGAGGGAGTGGTGCACAGGAGAGGTGTGTTTTGCTTTGCCCCTACCTGGTTGAAAGAGTATGGCTTTGGGTTGGCCTAGGACTAGGTGAAGAAAAGAAGTAGGTCCACCAAGTTCACTTCCACCAACTGGCAAATCCGTGGAAGAAGCATCGAGAGAGACAAAGGAACTGGGCCATAACGCGTAAAAACTGTGGAGTGGAATGTGCGTGAATTCCGCCAATCACTGCTGGGTACTGCAACACACCACTCTTTAAAATACAAGATGTATCTCAATTGTTTTTAAATATCTCTCACCCCCAAAACAGACTAGCTTTACTTTTGTCTCACTGTAACCATTATCTTGCATAACCTCAATTGGTTTCAGAATGGCATTCTAATTATTTCATAACTGTAACGTTATTTTGGTGTCAAAGTTCATTTATCACATTACTTTTTCCTGAGGAATGCCTGAATGAATGCATTTGCCAAAGCTACCAAGAGTAATTCTGCTCACATATCTGTTTTAGGTCTAGGCGCTAGATTGCTCTGACCCTATGGGAACTCAGTCACAGCTCGTATGCAAATTAATATTGAGGGTAATATAGCACAGGAATAAGAGATTACTTGAAAGAAAACAACGTGGTTAAGAAAACAACATACTTATTAGATTTCCATGTCCATCTTTGAGAGGAGCACCGCCTCCACCTTTTCCCCAAGGATTGTAATTTTTCATTTCTGCCTCTAGTTTGGCATCATAGTTTTCGGCTTCCGTCTTCTCCTTTCTGCGTCTTTCATTCCTTTCTTTTATCTGGAAAAATAAAATTTGTTTCTGTTTTAAAGGTATTGATGTGGGCAAAGAGGAAACGATCAAAACATCTTCATGACACGGCCTCTAGGCGTTTTCTGGATTATTCTCACCACAGTACAGAGTTAAATAACAAGCATTTGCAATGCAATAGGTCTCGCATTTGAGCGAATTAGAGCTACTGACGTTGAAAATGAAAGTTCTTTTTACTTATGTGTTTTGTTTTGGAGTGTAGTGGAGGTGTGTGGTGTAGAGTGGAATTATGTGGGTTGTATCAGAATTGTTAGTTGTAGAATTATGTGTTGGGAAGTGTATTTGTATAGTGTAATGATGTGGCATGGTGAATAGATAGTGGTGACAGAATCAGAGAACAGAGAGAAAGGAAGAATGTGAGGGATAGGTAGTTCCTGTGTAGGGAGTGGCTATTGAATTTGAGACAGAGAAGCAGAAATAGTGTGTGAGAAAGATAGAAAGATAGATTATTTGATAGAAAGAAGGCTACAGCAGGCCATAGAAGCGTAAAGAGGCAGGTTTTGTGTAAGCAGAAGACACCCTAAGAAGAGGAGAAGAGTGTGGGTTTGAGGGATGGAAACTTTGAAAAGTCACAGGAAAGAAACTGTGCTTGACAACCTGAGGGTTAAGTGGAAGGGGCACTTAGGGGGGGGTGAACTAGTGCACAGCATGAGAAGGTACAGGATAGTAGCATTTGTGAGTAGGCAGTATAGAGAGAAGACAGGTAGTGTAAGGGAGGGATGAGAGAGGCAACGGTGTTGCTAGATGAGAGTGGGGAGTGAGAGATGAGAGGGGTAGTGGGAGTGTGAGGGAGAAATGACAGTGTTGGTAAAAGTGCAAAGGAGAGAAGTATTGTATTGGAATTGTTTGTTGTGGAATTGTGAGGCAGGGAAATGTGTGGATAGTAATTAAGTATAAGTGTATTGGAATTATGTACAGGGAGAATGTGTGCTATGGAGTTAATGTGTACTGCTTTTGTATTTCTGCATTTTTTAGATTGCCCTTTTACGTGTGGTATTCCGCACCCGTGAGAAAGATAGTGTGTTTTAAGTAAACAAGCTATGTGCACACATGCAAACACAGTTTTTTTACTGCAAAGTCGGCAACATAAGCTCCACTAATACAGCTCTCACAAGATCTGAAGATGAATGCAGGTGAATAATATACTGATGCAATAAAAAATAACCATCTTTCAAATATTTAATGAATGTTGTTTCTTCCCCTTGCAAGCAGAATGTCGCATTAGTACGCAGCTTACAGAGTAATGAATTCAAGATCCTTTTTCTGTGCTTTTATTTATTATGCTGCAATATCAATTAGCTCTGGAGATGGGTGTGCACTGCCACAGCTGAACAGAACATGTGTACATGTGCGCGGCTTGATCTCACAGTTTGTACGAGTGTGGGTGCGAGAGGGTGAATTGGAAGTTATGTTATGCCTGTTGTGTGTGCATTTGATTGTGTGCACGCGCGTGTAAACATTTGGTGTTTTAGTGTGTATATAAGAGACTGTGTGTAGAGAGTTTCAAAGCAATGTTGTGTTTGGATGGTGCGCATTTGTGCATCTGAATGTTCATGTTTACTTTATGCTCGTGTATGGTTGACAGAGGATGTGTGCGGAAGAATATGGCGTTGCCTATATACTACTGAGAGCCTATTCTTGAATGTATATGTGCACGTCAGCACCAAAAATAACATACACAAGAAATACTCTTCGCGCTCCAAAAAGAACATTAATCCCTTCGCTGCGGCGGCAATTCCGCCGCAGCGCTAGGGGGGGGGCGAGCGGCGCTCGCATGCTCGTGACGGAGCCGCTCCGTCACGAGCCGCGGTTGCGCTGTGCTCATGACGGAGCGGTTCCGTCATGGCCCCGCCCGCTCAATAGAACGCACCGCGCAGGCGCGAAATCAGCGCGCACAGGCGCGGCGGCAGGGCCATGACGGAACCGCTCCGTCATGAGCACAGCGCAACCGCGGCTCATGACGGAGCGGCTCCGTCATGAGCATGCAAGGGGTTAAAGGAACGGGTGGTTGCAAAAATCGGCTCCCTGTCTCGCCTGAACTTCGGTGGTTTAACAGACACAGAAAATGTAGGGAAATAGAGTGTTTTGCACAAAATAAAAAGGAACAGTAAATTAAATATCTAGAACCCCCTCTCTTGAAACATTACAGCCAGAGTGGAGGTGAGAAGCACACGGCTGAGAACACGCAGTATGTCCTTGGTAATCTTCAATTTCTATGGACAACACAACCCCGACCCACTCTGCGGGCACAAAGACACATTTCTTTTTTAAATCACGGGGAAAAGAAGTGAATTGCCCCGAATTACAGGATGTTGAGTGGACTCTGAGATTTGAACCTGGTTCCCCAGCTCAAAGGTTGGCAGCTGTAGCCATTACGCCACCAGCTCTCCTCTGTTGGCACGTACCTATAAAGTAGTTTTCAAATGTTCACAAATTATTGCCTAAAAACATAATAATATAAATATGATGCAGAATAATAATATAATAATAATAATGTGATTTATAGAGCGCGAACAGCTACCTCACAAGGAGGTGTCCCGGCGCTGTAGGAATGTAGCACCGAGGTCCAGGGGCAGGAGGGGGAGACCTATCGAGGCTGGGAAAAGAGCCACGTTTTTAGCAGCTTCTTAAAGCAGGATTCAGCAGGGGCCTGCTGGATTGCTTGCGGTAGGGAGTTCCATAGCGCAGAAACATTTGCTGAAAAGGTGCGACCACCAAGGCGTGCCTTTTTTGCTCGTGGTACAGCCAGCAGGATACGGTCATTCGACCGTAGTGCACGATGTTGTGTATACCTAGGGAGGCGTTTTCTTAGGTAAGGAGGGCAGGAACCATGCAAAGATCTGAACGCGAGTGTCAGGGCTTTGAATTTTATCCGGTTGGCGACAGGGAGCCAATGCAGGGTTCGAAGATGCGGAGAGACCGACTGTTTGAATGGAATTTGCAGTAACAGCCTCGCAGCCGCATTTTGAACCACCTGCAGTTTATGGATTAAGAATTTAGGGAGGCCCAGGTAGAGACCATTGGCGTAGTCCAGCCGTGAAGTGACAGTTGCATGGACTACCATCTTTCTGCAACTCTCGGGAAGGAGTTTGAGAAACTTGCGAAGGTTTCTCAATTTACTTAGGCAGCAGCCGGCCACTTGGTGGATATGGGCAGAGAAAGACATCTTATCATCCCATCTCACTCCAAGATTTTTGGCCGAGTGACTGGGCAAGGGTGAGGGGCCCATTTCCACCGGCCACCATAGCTCTGGGGTGGGGACAGGACCTTTACCAAAGAAGATGACCTCGGTTTTGTTGGCGTTTAATTTTAATTTGTTGGTATTCATCCAGTGTGCAATGTCCTGGAGACAGCCTTTAAAATTTGCAAAAGATTCCTGAGTCATTACCGTGTAGGGGAATACCAACTGGGTGTCGTCGGCATATGAAATTGCCTTAACACCCCAGTTGGCAATGAGCGTGAAGAGGGGGGCCAGGTAGATATTAAATAAGAGAGGGCTGAGGGCCGAGCCCTGCGGGACTCCACAATTGAGGATTTTTGGTGTGGAAGAAATTGTCCCGAGTGCCACCTTCTGCGTTCTCTGGGATAGATAGGAATTAATCCAGCTCAGCGCGTGGTCTTGAATGCCTGTCTCTCAGAACAAGAAGTAACACTATTTACACCAACCCTGCGGTCCTTTGCGGTATCTGCGGTCAAATCAATTTAACAGTCTCTTTCAAACAACCCTCTGTCCAGGCAGGTAACTGAGAATGATTCAATACAGCACCATGTTTGTAACATGTTTGTAACATTGGCGGCTTCAGGAGAAAAAGTCCTAAAATAATGCATCAAAGTAAAGCTAACAAACAGGCCAAAAGTGCTTCTCTTGCGTAATATATCTTCACTTGAAAGGCACAGAAAAGGGCATTTTTGGACTTTGCGTTGCTATATGGCATCACAGTTACAGTGCTTATTACCTTGCAATATAAAAACGATAAGATTGAAATCCAGCAAAAGGCCTATAACATACATGTAATTAGTTACACGAGGGAGATGCTATTAAATATGTGCAACATTGTGTCATTTATTATATGAAAAGGAAAAGTAGTTCACGCTTTTAGTTTAAGCATTTAAATGTATATTTCATTAAATAGTGTTTTAGCGCATGTTGTGTCTCAAAATCTTCATACAACTTTACTTAGGATCGTAAATATCGTCGTTGAGACTGTCGTCGTCGACGTAGATACATAAGCAGGAGATACTGCTTTCTTCATCACCGATGATGTCGTCGACGATGCCGTCGTCATCGACGGTGCAGGCTTCTTAAAGGTCGAACCTCCTTTTCTGAAGCTGTTTTTGTCTTTACCTCTGAAGACTTTTTAGCTGCCTTCTTTTGAGGAGTATCCAAGGGGCCAGGGGAAGCTACCCTATGTCTTTTGAGAGATGATTTTGAGGAGATTGAAGAACCCTCACTTCCCTCAGAGGAATCCAGATTGTCTCTATCCTTAAGCCTTTGGAGCCAGATCAAAAGGCGTTCCTCTCGGTCTTTTAGAGTCTTAGTAGAAAAGGTTCGACATACCTTGCAGTCCTTAGCCAAATGATCTGGGTATAGACAGTACAGGCAGTCCTTATGTTGGTCATCAATGTGTAACCTCTTTTTTCCACAAGAGCTACAAGCTCTGAAGAGACCCTTCTTTGGAGCATCAGCCATAGTAAATAGCTCTCCTTGAGGAGAAAACAGGAAACAATATCCTAAAAACTGTTGAAAAAGCTATAAAGCAACAAACCTGAGCAGAGCTAAGGGGAGACTCCCTTAGCACAATGTGCGGTAGAAAATCTGAGGGACTGAGGCTCCTGCCAGGAAGGTTGTAGAGGGAGGTGACAGCTGATTGGCTCTTTTCTAGAGTTTGGTCCTTTTTACACAAGGGCCTAGATATCTTACAAAAGTGAGGCCTTATGGCCTACTATTCTCTATATGTCTATGGGACATTACTTATTTATGTACCGGGGACTCCCATCTCGACGACGGGGAATGATTCAGGCATGTGAATCTATGAAAGACACGTATAATACTGGATAATGCTATATGTCTCTTAATAGAGGATTCCCTAGGTCAACAAAGAACCATCCACAGAATGGATAAGTGAGTTTCAATATAAGTAATCAAAAGATGTTCTGCAAAACGTTGATCAATATCAATAGTTGCCTAGCTAATCCAGAATCAATCAATCAATGACTTAACTTCAACAGAACCAGTGAATCCAATTAGAAATATAGAGAAGACAAAATGTATAAGCAGGAGGTAAAGAATCATAAGGAGAAACACTGGAGCCACATATGGCAAATTAAGCATTCTCCTTACTTCTAGACTTCTTATGCTCCTGGGCGGACAAAGGACAGCATCAACCAATACAATCACTTCTTCCACAAAATAAAATAAATAAACACAATTTCTCTTGACTTCAACGAAATCTATCTTCACTTGTCAAAGGACTTAAAATTCTACCTACATAAGTTGGTTCCAAGGAGGGAGGGGAGGAAGATCACACAAGACATGAAGCAAGAATTAGTGGACTCAGTCCCTTTGGAATATCTACATCGCCCTTGTAGGAGACGATTATCTATACTACTATTATAAAGAGAGAACACAAACCTTTGAGCCAGGTAAACTTGGGAACCACAGCGCCAATCCACACACCCGATACATCGTTGAAAATGTCAGGGTGTGCAGATGGGCATAGGCTATATAAAATAAAAATTAATCGTAAATTAAAAAATTTAACTCCAAAAAAAAAGTAGTCCCCAAGAAGTAGCGCTGGCGGCGACGTAGCGCTGGCTGCGACGTAGCGCTGGCCGCGACGTGCGTGATGACGAGGAGGAGCGCCGGACATGAGCGCGGGGAGGAGCGGCGGACAGGCGGGGAGGAGCGGCGGACAGGCGGGGAGGAGCGGAGAGGAGCGGCGGACAGGCGGGGAGGAGCGGCGAGGAGCGGCGGTGAAGTCAGGAGCACGGGGAGGAGCGGCGGCCCAGGTAATGCAAAGGGACATGTAAAATGTCAGGGCCGGTGGGGGCTGGGGCCGGAGGTGGCTCCGGGACACTGACAATGTCGGGGCGGGGGCCTAGGCGGGCAGTTGGCCCTGAAGCCTCATTGCCCCCGGACAACGTCGGGGCGGGCTGCTAGTCTAACTATAAAGTAAAATCAATCAGGAATGATATTGTATTGGGAGCTAAAACCACCTGAGCAAATAAATCCTGAGCTGTAATTTTTCAGACTATGTGACATCGAAGGTACGTTGATAAAAATATGTAGAGTATGAAACCAAGCTTCTTGTACCGTGCTATAGATGTAGCTTCTCTGATACTTAAGCTTACTTTGCAAAACACACTTAAACAATTACTGTTTTTAAATTCTTGATAGAAAGCAGCATCGTTTCGCTAGGGTGGTTCTGAAATAAATAAGGGCCTGCCAATGTTAAATCATTTCCTTCCCAGGTTAACAATAATAAATATCTCTTTGGACTGCACAATAATGAAAAGTGTTGGATGAGATATAAATTGTAATAAAACCGCTTGAAATGCTGTAAATTCATTTGAATCACCATAAACTATTTCAGGATAAGGAATAGTGTACCCTGAATGCCAGAAAGGCATTGTGGCCATGAAAACTGCTGGTATGGGTTCATTTCCTGGTAATAAAACAGCCAACTGAGGTGCCAAGGCAGCATCTGAAAGGGCCTAAAGTGATGCAGCCAAATAATGTTGCAAGGCATTGATTCTATCTAGTAGAACAGCTTTTTACTGGCAACTAGAAGACGGTTTATCCAACATTTCAGTTGTTGAACTGCTACCTGCATATGTAAAGTCACAATAAATATTCTTACATTCTACCAGACACTGACCTGGATCTAAATGTGGGAACCAATGGATATATGCACCCAACCAATAAGGAAATAGTTCTTACAAAGTCTTGTATAAAAAAAAAAGAATACACCACTACACAAGGGTACAAAGAAAAAGATTTGGCGGCAAAACAAGTGTGAACTCAATTACCCTCCATATATAAAATTCCACGATGCTGTAGCAAGATTCATAAACAAACAATCCAGACAAGTTCTAATTTGCAGACAAGAAATTAAATCCTCCAAAGAGTTATCCAAGAAACAAAGAGACCTCAAGCAAGCATCAAAGTTAACCTGTTGTATGTATCCCAATGCTAACTAGAAACATTTGCATATATTAGTTTGTTCTTGTGCGTTTGTGGAGTGGATTGGAACGCAGGCAATGACTCAGACCAGGTAGATGGAGAATTTTTGGACCTTACTTCTGCCAGCATCTGTTTGATTCACTATTACTTGACAGGCCACAATACTTCCAGGTACTGCAGGCTGCAAATAATTTAATAGGCCAGCACAAAGGCCAGGTAAGAAATGAGTGATGTGCAGGAGCAACCTTTTAACTTCAGGAAGCTCTGTGCAGCGCTAGGAAAGGACTGAACCAGGCAAGATTTGCGCTTGTCTACCCTAAAGGGGTACGGATAATACAGTAGGATTGAGGAAAAGACCTGCGGCTGCCAAGAATTGAAGAAGCCAGATTAACTGGTCTGCTGAGGAGCTGCTTCATTCAATTCACAACTACAGTTACAACCGGCCCAGGTGTTATCATAAGGTTATTTCTTAGCCATCCGCTGTAGAGATTTGAGAAGTCTTGCTGTCGCCCAGCCAGACTAAACATCACAGTGGCTACCACTTGGATCAGGATGCATCTCTAACCTATTCGGGATCATCTACTTTAGTACTATACACCTAGTCCTGGAACTATAAAAGGCCATTAACAATTATGAATCAAGTAATGCATTGATTAGGAGGGTGCAGCCAGAACATTTGTTAAGTGAAACAAGATTCCCCTGTCTTCCCCACTGATCATACTTGTCAATACAAGTCTGCAAAGGAGTGAGGCAGTGATCATCAAAATTATGGCATAGGATATGCAGTGTTTTGCAATGGATGGTTACAGTCATCTAACTGAACCTGATTGAGCAGAACTTTCTGCAAAACCGATGGTCTACAACCCCAGTTTTCTGACCTCCAGTGGCATCATGTTAAAGTAAAAGGTGTGAAGGTTTACATAAGTAACAGACGCACAGAATCATCCATTTCTACTTTTTGGACAAAAGAATAAATGATTAGGCCTGCAAATGGAATTTAAATATTAAACTGTCATAGAAACCCATACTTTCCTAACAACTCCTGCTCACAGTTTCTTTGAGGAAATGGGGTGTATTATATGGTGGGGTTGTGTGACCTCACGGTGTAATACACTTACTAACTTCTTTAGGTTCAGTAGGTTTCGTCTGTAAAACCTTCAGCTTAACGCGGAGTAGCTGTTGCACTAAGCAGCAAGACTTAAACCGAGGAATAAGTGTTGAGCATTTAACGAGCGCCAATACAATTGAGGAAGAAATCGATGCGACACTCAAGAAATCCAACACCAAATTATAAATTTAGATTGTGTTTTTATATGAATTTAGACACTAGAATGAAAAAAGATCTACTGGAGGGTTCTAGAGATATGGATATTACAAGAATTAATAAATAAACACAATTTCACTCAACCACGAACAAGCCTTGGCAAAGTCAACAAATTAGACACTTAGAAACTATTTCAAAGAAAACTTTGGTAATTGTCAATGCATTCGGTTAGAAGTACTTGGGGCCACCAACTCAGGCAGGGAGCTAGTCAGGGGGACCAGCAGGGACCTCAAGAATAGTGACCTTCTTAGAAGAAGCAGGCCTTCAGCAGTTCCAGGCACTTTACCCGCATCACACTGGATTACAATGGAGTGATCCTGATGCAAGGGATGAATGATGATGAAGCTGCTATAGGCATACTGTGGATGCAACTTGGTCAACTGGGGGCTTCCTGTAGGCCTCAGGTCATAAAGATGGTGGGGGGTCCTGGTTGCAGGGTCGACCTCCCACAAAGTCCTCTCCGGTCTGCCCGAAGTCCAGTTGCCACTGGACTAACAGTCACCCGTTGTCGTGGTCACAGGCCAATCTTTCCTTGGTCAATAACTCGCCTTCTGATGGTCCCAGCCACTCTCCAACAGCACTCCTGGTCTCAGAAAACTCGGGTGCAACTCTGTGCCTTAGGTCTTTGTCCTTGGTGTTGCACAACGGTAGGGTTAGTGGTTTAAAGACTTTGGGCTACCAGTTGGCCCTAGTAGGCTTCTTCAGCTGTTGTGCCCCTGTGCTGTGAACAGGTCAGTTGGCCCTTGGAGTTCTCTTGGCTTGACAAGGCTCTGGAGACATCTTCCCCTTGAGCAGGACAAGGCAGGCACAATCTTTCTCTTCGCTAGCCACCAGGTGCAGTCTTTGACAGTGCAGCCTCTCTTCGCTGGTCCTTAAGGGTAGTCCTTCTTCGGGTCTACTACCAAGTCGGTCAAGATCTGAGGTCTGGGTGCCAGGTGTGCCCCCTCTATGTTTGGAAAGGGCCCTCAGAAAAGGATGTGGTTGGTAGCCAATGGACCACCAGTTTCCCTCCCACCCGGTGGCCACTTCTTGTGTAGTGTGGCATTGGGCTATCCCAAGATGCACCATTCTGCCCCCTCCCAAGATGGCAAGACCCTCTTTCTGTGTTCAGACTTCCCAAGCCCACCCCTGGGGTAGGGCTACCTCAGGCCTACATGCCCCTGGCGAAACTGGTCAGGTAACTGGTTTCTACTCTGTACCTCCTGTGCCAGCCTGTCTACCTCAACAATGGGGCACCCCTACCCCCCTGGTGCTAAACATCAGCCCTTCAAAGGAAGTTCTTCTTTGAAACCTGCCTTTTGGGGCTTACCCCCAAGTGACTTCCTGCAAGAGGGAGGGGACACCTCCCTGGCCTGCAATCCTTCATTGTTCTCTTTTCTTAGAGTCGTTAGCACATCTTTCCAAGAAGGTAGAAGGAAAATGCAACTTAACAGTATGCATCTGTTCTTGGCATGTAGGGCTGGTGACATTCATATCTTAGCATAGATCGCCGCCTAGTGTTGGGTCTGGATGATTGCACCTTGTTGTCCTGGAAGAGTCTTCGAAGTATCACGAGATAGGTGACTCCTCCCCTGGACTACAGTGTGCATGGGCATCTTCGAGATTGTTTTTCGCCATTGTGGCAAAGATGCAGTATAGTAAAGTAAGAGATGGCCATGCAAAAGAGAATCCTGCAGCTGCAACAGGCACCGGAGAGGTGGGTGGGCGATATGAATGTCAGAAGCCCTACATGCCAAGAACAGATGCATACTGGTAAGTAGCATTTTCCGTTCGAGGCATGTGGGCTGCTGAATTCATATCTTAGCATAGACTGAATAACAGTATCTCCTCTAACGGTGGTCACCCTGTACCAGCTGCAGCAGTCTGAAAAAGAGTTTTAAGGACAGACTGGCCTACAGCAGCTTGCTGCTTTGTTTGCACGTCTACACAATAGTGTTTAGTGAAAGTGTGTATGGTAGACCATGTAGCTGCCCTACATATGTCTTCAAGGGGAATATTACGTAGGAAAGCCATGGATGCCCCCATTTTACGTGGAGAGTGTGCTTTTGGGGGAACTGTTGGAGTGCGTTTAGCTTTTTGATAGCATATTTAAATGCATTTAACTATCCATCTGGCTATTCCTGATTTTGAGATGGGATTACCTTTATGTTGTGGTGAAAAAGCAACAAACAGTTTTCCTATTTGATTTACCCTTGTCCACATAATATAGCAGAGCTCTCCTTACATCTAGTGTGTGTAGGGCTCTTTCAGCTACTGACTGTGGATTTTGGAAGAAAACTGGCATTTCTATTGATTGATTGATATGGAAAGTGGATATGACTTTTGGCATAAACTTTGGGTTGGTCCGAAGTACTACCTTATTTGCATGAAGGGTTCTTGAATAGTTAGTGCCTGTAGCTCACTTACTCGCCTGAGGGAGGTAATGGCAATTAAGAATGCCACCTTCCATGTTAGAAATTGCAATTCACATGAACGAAGTGGTTCGAAAGGAGGTCCCATACGTCTGGTAAGTACCACATTTAAGTTCCAGACTGGTGAAGGTGGGTGCTTTGGAGGGATTATCCTTTTAAGACCTTCCATAAAAGCTTTGATTGGTGGTACCCTAAACAGGGAAAGGTGTTGTCTGTTTTGGAGATATGCTGCTATAGCAGCAAGATGCAGCCTTATGGAAGAGTATGCCAGATTGCATCACTGAAGATGCAGGAGGTAAGAGATAATGTTTTGGATGGAAGCATCTAATGGATTGATTTGGTTATTGTTGCAATAAATTACAAATCTTTTCCATTTAGCTGCATATCATGCTCTAGTAGTTGGCCGTCTTGCCTCCTTGATGATGTTCATGCAATCAGGAGGTAAGTTAAGGTATCCAAACTCTTAAGACCACAGGAGCCAGATCGCTAGGTTCATCTGATTGGGATCTGGGTGCCTGATTTCTCCATGGTTCTGAGATAAAAGATGGGGCGAGAGGAGCAGTCTTTGGTGAGGAACTACTGAAAGTTCAAGAAAAGTTGTGTACCATGGTTGTCTTGCCCATGTGGGAGCAACCAGGAACATTGTGAGCGACTGCTGACGTAGTTTGCGTGCCACCAGAGGAATCAGTGGGGTCGGAAGAAAAGCGTACGCAAATCTGCCTGACCAGTTCATCCATATAGCATTGCCCTGTGACAACGGATGTGGGAACCTGGCGGCAAAGTACTGGAATTTTGAGTTTTTGTTTGTGGCAAACAGATCTATCTCTGGATGCCCCCATTTTTAGAAGAATGGTTGGAGAACTTGAAGGTGAATCTCCCATTTGTGTAGCTGTTGGCTGTGTCTGCTTAACAGATCCGCTATTTGATTGTCTTTCCCTGTCAGATGTTCTGCTAGGAGAAAAATGTTTCTTGGAATTGTCCACCTCCATGCTCTGTGCTAAGTGGGACAGCTGTGGAGAGTGTGTCCCTCCTTGTTTCTGGATGTAGTACATGGCTGTCATGTTGTCCGTCCGGATCAACAGAGCCTTGCTGTACAAGTATTTCTGGAATGCTTTTAGTACCAGAAAAATTGCTAGCAATTCTAATTGGTTGATATGCAGTATATTTTTGCTTGATTGTCCAGAGCACTTGGACTGTGTATTGAAGTAAGTGGGCTCCCCAACCTGTCAGTGATGCGTCCACTGTCAGTACTACTTATGGAACCGGCTCTTGGAACAGTCGTTCCTTTGAAAGGTTTTGTGTGTTCCACCACTGCAGTGCTAGGCATTCTTGCAGTGGACGCATTTGAAGTTGTGTATGAGGGACAATGAATATGCAGAAGGCCATCATGCCTATGAGCTGCATGAACACTCGAACTGGCGAAGAGTGTTGTGGCTGACATTTTTGAATGAGAGTCTGCATATTGGCTATCCTGGCTGGATTTGGATATGCTTTTGCTACTGAAGTATCTATTGTAGCACCCAGATATTGCTGTATGTGGGAGGGCTGTAGATGTGATTTTGGGTATTTTTTGGAAAAACTATGGCTGTGTAGCAGTTTGAGTGTTTGAGACGTATGGCTTGCACACTGAAGTACGAGTTGGCTTTTATGAGCCAATCGTCCAGGTATGGAAACACGTGAATGTGTTGCCTTCGGAGGTGTGCTTCTACTACTGCTAAGCACTTTGTGAAAACTCTTGGTGCTGTAGTTACTCCGAAGTGTAGAACTTTGAACTGATAATGTTGACCTTCTATTATGAACCTGAGGTATTTCCTGTGAGCTAGATGTATAGGTATGTGAAAATATGTATCTTTGAGGTCTAATGTAGCAAGGAAGTCGCCTTGCTGGAGTAACGGGAGTACTTGTTGTAGAGTAATCATATGGAAGTGCTCTGAGAGTATGTATTGGTTCAGAGGTCCGAGGTCCAATATTGGTCTGAGGGACCCGTCCCTTTTGGGAATAAGGAAGTATAGTGAGTACACTCCTGTCCTTTGGTGTTGGAAAGGGACTGGCTCTATGGTTCCCTTTTCTAGCATAGATGTTACCTCTTGTTGTAACAGCGTGATGTGTTCTTTGGACATAGGACGGTGTTTGGGTGGTATGTTGGGTGGAGTAGAAGTGAGTTCCAGGCAATAACCATACTGGATAATTTGTCTCACCCACCTTGCGTTCCAGACTGGTAGGAATTGTTTGACTCTGCCTCCGACTGGTGTTAGATGGTCTAGAGGGAGTATGATGAAGTCACAGTTTGGCGGCAGTGGAGGCTCTGGTGTTATTGCCGCCATGTCCTCTGCCTTTGTTATTGTTGCCCCTATAACCTTCACTGTTGGAGACTTTATTAAAGGAACTTTGGGTGTTGCTTTTGTATGTAGAGGAAGTCTGTGATGTGTTGCCTCGTGCCGTACCTCTGTAGGAGGAGCAACAAAAGGAACCTCTATGTTGTTGAAACTGCAGTGCGCCCATAGATTTTGCAGTTTCGGTATCTTTTTTCATTTTGTCTAAAATGGTATCTACTGCGGGGCCAAACAGGAAGTTTTGGTTAACTGGTTGGTTGAGGATGGTGGATTGCACCTAGTTCTTAAAACCAGAGATGCGTAGCCATGCGTGTCTGCGTAGTAATACGCTAGTATTAATGGACCTGGCTGATGTGTCAGCAGCGTTAAGCGCACATTTAATGGAAGCATTGGTTATAAATTTGCCTTCCTGTATGAGGTCGTTAGCCTGAGCTTTGAAAGGTTCTGGCAGGTGTTGCAGTAAGCCTTCAAGTTGGTCGTAGTGTGCTCTATCGTAGCGAGCTAGTAGAGCCCGTTTGTTTGCAATCCTCAATGAATTAGCAGCCTGTGAGGCAACTCTTTTGCCTGAGGCTTCCAATATTTTAGACTCCTTGTCAGGAGGGGGAGCATCTCCTGTTGTTTGTGAGTTAGCTCTTTTGCAAGCGTTTGTTACTACCAGTGAGTCTAAAGGCAACTGGCATTTAATATAAGTAGGGTCTGTAGGGGCCGCCTTATATTTCTTCTCACTCCTGGGATTGAGTACACGTGCTCTGGCTGGATCTTTGAATATGTCTGGCGCGTGTTTTAGCACCCCTTTTAGCATAGGAAGTGTCCTGACATTTTTTTCAGAGGTAGGAAAAGTGCCAAATAGAAAATCTTCTTCTATTGGGTTGGTGTGCATGTCGACCTTGTGGTATTTTGCTGCCCTATCTAGCAGTTGGTTAAAAACAATGGTGTCGTCGGTAGGCGACGGCTTTGTAGGGTATGGTGAGGTGTCTGGGATGGGTTGTGGGTCATATGGATCATTCTGGTCCTCCCATGTGTCATCCTGTGCATGTGGATCCTCTGGTTCATTAAAATCATCCTGAGGAACTTCCCCCATGTTATCCTCATCATTATAATCTGAATGTGTAGGAGAGTAGGGCACAAAAGGCATATTAGTATAGAAAGGAGGAGGAGTAAAAGGCCTAGAGGGAGATGTTCCGAAGTCCTTTTTCTTTGGAGGAACAGGGGAAGGAGTGTCCATATCCAATGGTCTCTTTTTCCGGTAATAAGCTGTAACTTTCCCAGTTTCAGGGTTTATATACAGTTTAGATTGTTCCTCAGATTCTGGATCAGGATGGAAGAGTTCTTCCTCAACTGTCCGTGGCTTTGGCGCAAATGTTTTTGGCTTACTGACTTGTTTGTGACCTTTTGGCTCAAGGGCCTTTGGTTGTGGAGTTTTCTTCGGCTCGACTGTTGCTTTGGTGTCGGTAACCTTTTTTGGTTTGACGTCCTTTGTTGGCTTAACAGTCTTTTTCGGTTTGGCGACTTTGTTTGGGTCGACGACCTGTTTCGGATCGACCGGAGCTTTTGGTTCAATACGTTTTTTATGCTTGACGGCATTTTTTAGGCTCAAGGTCTTTGGTTGAGTCGATGACTTTTTTTGGTTCGACCGGCTTTGTGTTGTGATCCTGCTTTTGTTGATCAAAACTATTTTTAGGATCGAGGGCCTTTTTTGGGTTGGGTGTTCTTTTTGGATCGACGACCCGTTTTGGTTGCAGGCTCTTCTTCGGCTCGATAGCTTTTGACTCGATAACCTTTTTGGGTTGGGCGACCTACTTTGGTTCGACCACCTTCTTCGGCTCGACGACCTTCGGTTCGACAACCCTCTTGGGTTCGACGACCTTCTTGGGGAGAATGTTACTTGGTCCTGGGCTATCGGAAGGCTTGGTTTTGGGCTTCGGAGCCGAGCCGGAAGGCGGGGCTTCTGAAGGAGCTTGTCGATCTCGGCTAAGGCCTTCAGGCGATGCTTCGACCGGAGCCTTCGGTTTTGGGATAAGCGGTGATGGGGGTTGTGTACTCACTGTTTGCCCCGGCGGGATATGGTCATCGGAGTCAGACTGCTCCTCAACGGTGATGATTTCTAGATCCGAGTCCGCCGCTTACGGGAGGTCGTGTTCATCATCTAAAATGTTCTCCGGTTCCGGTGCCGCCCGCTGCATCTCTTGCCTAGCCGCCCGTCGAATCCGGATGGTCTTCTTCTAACGAATTGGGCACACGCTGGGCAATTTTCTTCGTTGTGCTCCGGTGATAAGCACTTGTTGCATACTATATGTTTGTCAGTATGCCGGAATTTGGAGTGGCATTGTGGGCACCTTTTTAAAGGGCTCCTTTCCATCGACAGCAGGCCCACGTGGTGTCGAAAGGCCCAACGGCCCGCGTCGACGTCCGGATCAAGATGGAAAGTTTGGTTGAGTCAAGAAGTACCGAACAAGAACAATACAGTTGAAGTCGAAGGCCCTTTGGCCTTTTAAAGTAGTTTAGTTTCGGTTCCGAAGTTGGAGTAGGGGAATAACATCCTAACCCAATGTCGGGAAAAAACAATCTGAGGATGGAGAAGATGCCCATGCGCACTGTAGTCCAGGGGAGGAGTCACCTATCTCGTGATACTTCGAAGTCTCTTCCAGGACAACAAGGTGAAATCATCCGGACCCAACACTAGGCGGCGATCTATGCTAAGATATGAATTCAGCAGCCCACATGCCTCGAACAGCTGTTTCTTGGAGCAGGCTTCATGTGTGCCCGGAAAGGCACTGGAGTTTTAAGGGCTAAAAAGTGGCAGTTTTCCTAAAGCTGCACACTGCAGCAAGTTACGTTAATTTTGACTTGAGATACAAGTCAGGTTTAATGTAACAAGTAGTTTGATACTTTGCAGTGCCCACTTGGGTCACACCATCCAGGAGTCAGCAGAGCAGAGGGTAAGCATGTAACCCTGTACTCACTAATTGGGCGACCAAGTCTTTCCACAGTAAAAATTGTAGTTTTGCGTGTTTTACTGGCAGGACATGTAAAATACACGTCTTGCCTGTGTCATATGTTGAACACACCTGTTAGGACTCGGTAGGCTTGCCAGAGAGGTGACTTACACACACACACATGTAGAGGAGAAGGGCAACTTTACAATTGCTTTCAATGGCAAAGACGGGCTAGCAGTGCAGGACTGCTCTAACAGTGTTCAGAGGCGGACTGGGGGACTCTGTTTACTTGGGGACCTCCAGGGTGGCGCAATCATTGCTGCAAGCCCTACCTCATTAACCTACATGCCTTGTGTATTTATTTGAGACTTACAGGTAAGTTAACCATTTCCAATTGGGTACAGCCAATTCAACATATACTTTTAGGGTCAGGGCCCTGGCAGTGAGGTCTGGTTAGCAAGGCTCATTGCACTCACAGTCTCGAAAGCCAGCAGCATCAGTCAAAAAACGTGGGGGTGACCATACAAAAAAGGCATTTCCTTACAGCTTTCATCACCAGAAAGACATTAAAGCCTAAAGTGTCCATATTTGGCATGTTGTAATTGTGTTTATGGAGCCAAATTGAACTCTAAAGCAACTACTATTTTAGTTGTTTATTTTTCACAAGTTTTCTTTAGCAACTTCACTACAAATATGAGGTAGCATAAACTTGCTGCACAGCATTGGGTCTAATTATGGGACTTTATGTTGTCGATCACAACCCTAAAAGATCATCTATTCATATGCATGGTGACAGATGGTTTTCCTCCAAGACATCTGTAAAAGTGCTCTCTTTATAGCTCTCCTAAATTAGATACATGTTGGACCAAGATGTGTAGCTCATTGCTTTCCAGTCAAAATGTTCAGAAATTCCTTTTACACAAATGGTAGCTTCAAGTTGTAATACCCATTGATAGATCATCTACTGCTTCAATCTTGAGCTGTCATGACATACCTTTAACAAACACACTGTTGCACTGGATTTCTTTGTGCAAGCAATTATGAAAATAACCTCAAACATACACAGAACTAAGGTGGAAAAAAAAATTATGATCCTCCTTTATTGAGGGGCTCATGACCTGGACAACAGAAAACGTCCTATCAAAATAAGCCAGGCCACTACCTTGATGACACAAACTTTCATCTGTCACTATAAACTGTAACTGAGTGAAACCTCCACTTCCTTACGAAGTAGCCTCACTTGCGACTTCGGCCTCGAACTGGAGTCCTTTCCTGAGTGATGACGTGACTCATGACCCCTCTTCTTATGCTTCTTCCTAGAAGACTTTGAAGCATGAGCAGATGACGACTCAGATCGCGACCTCGATCGAGACCTTGAACGCCGAGACCGAGACTTCGAAGTCTTCTTTTCTTTCTTATTTTTAAGCTTCGCAACGAGGAGCTTCGTCTCCCTCTCCCGAAGGGCCTTCGGAATCATTTTCTTGCACGATGGGCAATCCTCGACGTCATGGTCGGAGCTTAGACACCAGACGCAGCACTCATGTAGACGAAGATACAGTGAAAATAATCACAGAGTAACAAACTTACTACAAAGCTACTGTACGATCCCAGAAAACCGTTCGCGTTGACGACGCGGAAAAAAGGGAACTGATGTCATCACGCCGGCGTGTGCCTATTATGGTGTCGGTGACATCAGCGGAGTCGCGCGCGATGCCGTGCCTCTGTGACGTCGGTCCACGTCGGCGCAAACCTACAAAAGAATTTCCGAATGCTGCTGACGTAGGGGGATATTCACAAGGTGAGGAATCCACTGGCAGATGTATCTATCAGAATGAGTGTTTATTCAATGAATCTTTATTTCTCCCCTGCATTCTTTTATCGGATAATCTACATTTAAATTAACACATATGCCACATCATTTCCTCAGTGTTGCTGGTGTTGGGAAACCTGATCCTGTCTTCTGTGTCAGACTAGATTGATGAAGAGTAGTAATGTCCAATTTGGTAATCATTTTTTTAGGGTATGGTCTTCATTAGCGCAAACACAATCGCACCATCAAATCCCAATGTCTAAAAATAGTCTAAGGCAATATATTGCAAATAGGTAAATACAATCAAGAACTGGAGAGTAAGGTGAAAGGTTTACTACTATCAGGGACAATGAGAAAGTAAAAAATGTTTCCAAAATTATGGTATAATACAGTGATGACTATCTCCACAATGTTGACTCATACTGTGGATTGTGATGAGCAGATGGACTAAAGCAAGGAAGATAATGGAGCCGTAGCTCAGATTTAATATGACATATAAGGGCAAACTTAATTACTATACATTATTGGAATAAGTGCTTTTTTGGAAGACTTATCTACAATAAGATGTTGATTTTGTCAAGGTGACGTTTACTAGGAACATGCTTCACAAGGATCTACACTCATTGTGTCCTCTTGTTCCCCACAAGTGCACTGTATATCATATACATATGTCATACTTCTGTAATGCAAGTGGTAGTAAACGGGAGCCCAAATCACATTAACAACAGGACATCCAAAGACATGAAAAAACTTGATGACCAGAACAGGGAGATCAATGAGTACAAGGACTACCTGACCCAAGCAAAATTCAAAAAATTTGAAAAAGACCTCAAAAAGTTCTCCTATGCCAAAGTATACCCATACTCGGAGGAGAACTACACCCCTCCTGCAAAGGAGACCAACACACCCAACTCCTCAGGTGACGACAGTTCCGTCTCCAGTGACTCCAGCAGCGGATCACAAAAACGAGGAGGCAGAGGACGAAGAGGACAACGATGGCCCAACCACTGGCAAGGAGGACAACCAAACCAATTCTTTGGTTTCCCACCAAACTTAGGCCACATGCCGAACCCCTACTTCGGTTTCCCCAACATGTATCCCCAAGGACCAATGCCGTTCTTTGCAGGCAACCAGGGCACCAACTTTCCTTTTTTAGGACGGGGCCAGAGGACACGGGGCCGCAGAAGATCAACCCAGCACAGCAACGCACAGGTACACTGGGCAGAAGACGAAAACCCGGTGAGCTCCAACACACGTCAAAAGACAAAAGAGGTAACACCAGGAACGAGCAAGTAGCTAATCCCACCACCCAACCATCACTGGTGTTTAACCTATCCAGTACCCCATTATCCACAAAAGAACAGTCAGTCTTGGAGAGGGGTTTGTCATTCGTACCAACTACCAGACTTGACAAATTCAAATTACATACGGAATTAGCTCAATTCTTCAGAAAACTGAAACTGAAGTCCTTCTTTGAAAAGTCAACCCACGACTCTACCCAAACTGACGAAAACCCCAACACCACAGGTCTCAGAGTCAAATCAACCTTTGTCCCCCACCCTCTACCATCCCTGCAGAGATTACCACCTTTGAACAGGCGGTTTATCATGACATTGAGAATCTCAAGCCAACTAACCACTACAATAACATGTCATGGGAGGACAGACAAACCATACAACGCCTCCAGAACAACCCCACACTAGTAATCAAACCAGCAGACAAAGGGGGTGGCATCGTACTACTGGACAAAACAGACTACGATGCAGAATGCCGGAGACTACTCAGCGACAGCCGGAATTACCGCAGACTTGAGCAGGACCCTACAGAACGACTGCGCACCACCGTACATACCCTTGTCAAGAGGGCAGCAGAAGAGGAGCACATCTCCAAGCAGGAAGCCGAATACCTTTGTCCCGAGCACACCAGAACGCCATACTTCTACACAGTACCAAAGGTACACAAAGGGGTAATCCCACCCCCAGGTAGACCAATTGTATCGGGCATCAACTCCATACTAGAGCCACTCTCTAGATACTGTGACTTCTTTTTGAACCCCCTGGTACAAAAAACCCCCACCTACATCAGGGATACCAAACACCTGTTACAAGTAATCACCAATATCACCTTCGACCCTGAAACCCAATTACTGGTAGGGCTGGATGTGGAAAGCCTGTACACCAGTCTTCCACAAAATGCCACCTTACAGGTACTACATGACATCCTGGAAGAATCCCCTTGGCCATACCATACACCTAGGAGCTTCGTCATGGCATGCGCAGCCCTCGCCCTCAAAGAAAACTATTTTGAGTACGAGGGCACCTTTTACCTGCAAACGAACGGCACTTCCATGGGCAGTGTTTTCGCACCGAGTGTGGCTGGACTATATGTACACCACTTCGAAAGCACCAACATCACTGTGGAAGCCAACCCGTTCAGACACCACATACTGAAATGGCATAGGTATATCGACGATATACTAGTCATTTGGGAAGGCTCCCGGCTTGAACTAAATAACTTCCTAAACTGGCTTAACAGCAGAGACCCATACCTCAAGTTCACCTGCACAGCCAGCAACCACCAACTCCCTTTCCTAGACCTGGAAATAACAGCCAAAGGTGGAACCCTAGCAACCACCACCTACTACAAACCTACAGCAAGAAACTCATTGCTGCACTACACTAGCTTCCACCCCCGCCCGCTTAAAGAAAACGTACCCTTTGGCCAGTTCCTTCGTATTAGAAGGAACTGTTCGAACGTAAATGACTACAAATCACAATCAGCGGATCTAGCCACCAGACTAGAAAACCGTGGCTACCCAAAGGCTATCATCAAGAAAACTCAGAAGAGGGCCAGAAACCAGAATCGTGAAGCTCTACTTGAAGATATCACCAAAGAGACACAACCTACTACGTATGTCACCACTTATAACACCGCCTCCAATGAGGTTGCAAAAATTATTAAAAAACACTGGAGAATCATTAATTCAGGACAAAGGAAATGGGAACCACCCAGATTTGCTTACAAAAGGTGCCATAACCTGCGAGACCAACTCGTCAGCACCAGACCAAAACCACCACCCAAACCTGAGAACACCCTACTCAACGCATGGGGAATGCCTAAAGTAACAGGACACTACCCCTGCAACGACTGCATTGTCTGCCACCTTACATCCCACACTAAAACCCTGAACCTGGAACCCGACAAGATCTGGAAACAAAGGTGCCACACCAATTGTAATTCACGGAACGTGATTTACTTATTAACATGCACATGTGGCCTCAGATATGTGGGCATGACCACACGCAAAGTCAGGACCAGGATAACAGAACACCGCAGTACGATGCGATGCAAGAAAAACATAAGCAAATTGACTAACCACTTCATTACCCACTGTCACACCCCCAATGACTTCAGCTGGACAGTCATTGAGCAAATCCCTGAGAGTCCCATCAATAATGATAAAAAACTACTGAATAAGGAACAAAGATGGATATACCGTCTGTCCACAGCCACAGAGGGTCTGAATGATGCCATCCCCTGGAACTCCCTGACCCCTTCATGAACTCAACATTGCCTGGTCCTATGAGCTACATCCGTGCCTTACACCCCTAGAGAGCGCACTGAATCTAAACACAGGACATATGGGCACCCCCTGTCCCACAACCCATGATCATGTGCTAGTAGCCAACTGTGTACCCCTGAACACAGGACAGACGGGCCCCTCCTGTCCTATCATGTGTTATTAGCCTACTGTGAACCCCCGCACCACAATCCCCCTCAGCCTTGGGATGTTTTAACACCATAAACACAATGGTTAATTGGGCCTCTTTTCATCACCCCTGATCAAGTACTAGGGAACAATTCTGTGCCCCACGCCCCAAACCAGCATTTATATGGTCTCATATGTATAAAACGACATAAAACCAAAAGCATCAAAGAGGCGCCACACGGCGGCCACACAGACGCCAGGACGCATGCGCCGACCTCAGGCGCTTGCGCTATCATCACACCCGCCAGACGCATGCGCGGCCACACTGATCGGCCGCGCATGCGTTTCACTGTCCCTATTCACCGCGCATGCGCTAAGGAGTGCAGACAATACCGCGAACCGGCGCGAAACAAAGCGCATACACCTGAGCGCGATAATGACTCGCGATTGCGAGTCTCTCTACCATTGCTTCTCCCTCCAGGTGCCCTCACTTACGCAATCAACCCCAGTATAAAAACCGGCAACAGCAGCCATTCATTACCGGTTCTGCGAAGGAGGCACAACAGGTCCCACGCCGGTGCTGGCCAGAAATCCTGTGAGTACACTGACCTACCATCTCTACTATAGGTAAGCGCTACCTCTCCAACTTTCTCCTACAGGTCTCCTAACCCCAGTGGTCCTACCTTTGTCTCCCACCTAGGGCCACCCCTTGCCACTTCAATAACCTTGGAGCTAAAGCAAGCCATTACTAGCGTAAGACATGGTCCTTGCGCCTCGAAATTTTCACAATTTTCACCATTGCTGTATTTGATACCGCTTTTTTAACCACTTCACTCTCGAAGTTCTAGTGCGACCTTTTCACCATAATGGTACCACCAGTACCATTACACTTTAGCCGCTTATAGCCTGCACACAATCGCTATTTAGTCGGCTGCCATAACAGATGATAAATACTTCCTAGTGACTCTTTTTCTCCCATGTATGTTTTGTCTCTGTCATTTTATGTTATATGTACAGGTGATCTTGAGAAGGGAATCCCCCCTCTCACAGTTAGATACACTTTAGGGCGTGTAGACACATAGACTACACTACACAACCCCTAATTTTAATTACACACATTTTTTATTGTCCTGAAGAAAGCCAGATTAGTAATAAGGCACTGGCTGAAACATGTTGACATTCCAAGGACGTAGGAGGTCGTAACTCGCCTCTAACGTCCCACTGCCTTATTTTTAACCGCTGACGGAGGCCCATTTAATAAAGTATCCTCACCCCCTGGGACCTCCGCCAAGCCGTTTTAAACTCACGAACTTAACACCCTTCACCGCACACACAGTGACATACCTGCTCCGCTGTAATCAGGCGTCGTAGCACACACGGGACACGCTAGGTGTCACTGGGTGGGCCCGATGATGAAGCATGCCACCAACTAGGTTGGTGGGTGAGGGCTTTCAAAAGACACCCAACAGGTGCCACCACCAATTGACAAAACAATACTGAGTCACCATGACAGTTATAATATTAATGTCATACTAACCCCATTCCTAGCTAGTCTCTTTTTGATTTATTAACACATAAACCGGGGATCTCGACTAGCTATCTGGTCCTCTCTCTCCCTCTTGATTTTCGCACTATCATATACATATGTCATACTTCTGTAATGCAAGTGGTAGTAAACGGGAGCCCAAATCACATTAACAGGACATCCAAAGACATGTGTTCAATGTGATGAATCGGTGCATGCTACACCTCAGAGGATGCAAGTAATTTTAATCTGCATACTTTGTTCATACAATGCATATGCTTTGAGGATCAAGTTCAAGATCTGTGCAGTTTTTGTGAAATGAACTGATCAATAATAATGAATTTGATAAACACTGCCAAGAAAACAATGCCTAGAAGATTGTCCTAAGCAATGTAGTTAATGCAACCATTTCTATCCAAAAGGAGAAAGCATGCCAGCCTTAAAGCCTCAATATACCTGTTTTTGCAGCTCCTCTTGATATAACTGAGCCGCTTCTTTTGACTGCTTTGACTTTTCCTCAGGAAACACTCCCAGACTTGCTCCAGATTCAGCATTTCTATTTTCATTAAATCGCCTGAAACAAAAATGAAGCATAGGTAAGAAATGGTATTAAGTAAGGTTCTAAGCATATTCAGAATAATGAACTTCCTATGGGATCCTCCATGCACCAACTTATTTTTCTTCTTAAAGAATGTTGATTTGATTGAATGAAATTATTTTTCAGTTCCATCCTTTGCAAATTTAACCAAATTAAGTTGAAGAAGCCAGTACAAAGCATGTGAGTGTTTTACTGACTACAATGACTGGTATATTGCTTACTAAATATCAGTGTATTGGGCAGAGATTAGTGCTTTTACAGAATTGGAGTTAGTTTTGTGGAGTCCGTCTTGTTGGACCCTTGTTTTGCTCCACTTGTACCTTTCTGGGTAGCAGGAAGCAAAAAAGTACTGATTAGGACTTACTTACTTTAAAAAGCAGGCTATATAGATTAAAAGATGATGAACATCTTTGGACTCCTCCCAACCTTAGAAAGATCGCAACAATAAAAGGAAAAGTATCTTGTCATAATACAAATTCTCAACCATAGCAATCTTGAATTAAGTTATGGATTATCTCAGTTCATGAAAAAAATGCATGCCGGAATACATCTTTTGAGGGGCCTGGCTCTCAAAGTCAACAATAAAACAAAAACAATTGTAGGTGGACGAGAGCAGCAACAGAGTTACCCTCAGCCATAATTTTTAAAAGACCAGACAAAAAAGGTGTCAGTCCAGACGATGATTTGGGGGTCAATTTGGAATCAATGGAATTATTCTACACCAACAAATATTTAAAAAAATAAGCAGTAAATGGTATATCATGTACTGGGAACATTGTCAAACACATGGATTGAAATTTATAGGGGGTGTAAAAGATTTTTACCCTAAACATTTCTGATAGATTTGTGGCAATGGTGCTGACTCATAGTCCACTGGTCAAAACTGTATAGAATTTAAATAACATTTGATGGGGAATTATGGATTGTTCAGCAATTCAGTGACTCATGGTAAATGTCATAATGGGTCAGAAAGATTGTCAAAATGTGAATAAAACTAAAATACAACTTAGCAGCGGAATAGTTATTGTGTCTTCAGTTTGTTTTGGAAAATACTTCTCAAATGGCCCACCTTAAAGACATTTTACCAAACAACTCTGAATGCAAATTTAATGGGTTATAAAGGTAATTCTAAACACATGCCCACAAAGACAATGACACAGCTAAGGCTGTGCAAACACAGGCATGAACCCAGATATAGAAACATGCATGTCCCCCTCTCATACGCAGAATTAAGTAATGATGTAAGGGCTTAACATTGCATCTCCAGGGAAACACTGGTGGGAGAAGATCAAAAAAAGCCACTTAGCTCAGAGGAGGTATTTGGCATATTGTAAGGGTATTGATTTCCCGTTCATCCCTTAAGGAGAAAGAGAGGCCCAGGCAGTCACCCGTCAACCAATGAGGCGCCCGGGAGACCTGCCAAGGATACAGATTCCAGCAAGAGTCGAATCCCCCTTCCCCTCTTAACACGCCAGCAGGGTCGCAGAGATGGCGGCAGGAAGAACTAAGAGAGGAGGCTCGATCAAAGATATGCACTCTCGCATCCCTGAAGGGGACAGTGAGGGTACTACAAGCCGCTCCACATTACTTAGCGAAGAAGGTGGCCCCGGTCACTCTCCCCTACCTGGAGGCCCTCTTCTCCAACCTGAGGGATGAGCTCAAGGCAGTAAAGAAGGACATCACGTCTGAGCTCCAAGCAGTCCGGAAGGAACAAAAATTGGAGACAGATTGGAAGATCTGGAACGCCAAGAGTCCTCAAGAGACAAAGAATTAGAATAGATGCAACAATAGATCATCAGTTTGTCTGAGCAGCATCTGGATCTCCAGGCCCATGCAGAAGACATGGAGAATCGCTCAAGCCGAAACATCAGAATTCGGGTTCCCCCCCACCCCCCGAGATGCAGAGAGAGAGGATATATATGTGCAGGAACTTTTCTCACAAATTCTAAGAGACATGTCGGCTGCAGATATTTGCCTGGAACGCACACATGCATTTTTGCGCTGTTCAAGTGACACATCTTGGTGAATGCGTTAGAACGCCGATATAACGTATATTTCAATTGGAGAAGTGAATCTCCGGCGAAATTTGGCCTTCAGTAAGGACAGTACAACTTACATGAGAAGCTGCAGCATATCTTTCACAATAATTTTTCAGGATAGTAGAACACAACTTAAAGTTTGGCAATCTATTGGAGAAATAGTAGAACATTATCCTTAGTTGTTGTTGGATAAACAAAAAATTGGATGTACCTCCGTAAATGCCAGAGGATTCATCAGTTGTGCTTTTTCCCCGGCGGGTTGAGCGGCTCTTTTTAAAGCTCTATATCTGGCAGGTCCTGAAGAAGGTGGCATGTCATCGCTTCTGTAGCCACCCAAACGCGTCGACCGTAGCCTTGTCAAGATCCTGATATATGCAGTTGTTGGACTAGGTCATTTAAACTACAATGTTATCCTGTAGCTGAGTTCCCCAGATATATGTGATGTGTGTAAAGGTTGGTCTGGGGTGGTGTGAGTGTGGTATGAATGGTGGTGTGTGAATTTGGTTTGTGCTTCTCTACCTGGGGATATTATTTACTCTTTATATAATGCTTTATTATTTGTTCTATTGAAATATGTGTATCATTATTTGGAATAACCTGTGTTGTGTTGTTTAATGTATGTTAAAAAACCTTTATTAAAAAAAGAACAAGACGATGAAAACATTTTTGATAAAAGAAATGAAATAAAATAATATATTTTTGTTAATTGACTGAGTATTTGAAATTTTCTTGGTGCTCACACTTTGCATGTGAATTAATGTAAGTGATATAAGATCTTAGGTCGTGAGGGAGATTTTTCTCTTTACAAGAAAGAGAGTTCTGCTACCTCAGAGGTCTTTCTATTGATGGCTATAAAAGACGCCAACTCCTTCGAGGGTGGCTCTGTGGGGGTATCATAAGTCCAAGTCTGGGGAAGTATTTAGCATTGTGCAGTGTCAGATAATTGAACCTGTTTGTGTTGATAGAAGGGAGAATATTAGTCTCTAGGCAGGAGCGTGTATTGAGACTCCTTCACCAACCTCTGAGCCAAAGAGTGAGAACACATTTATATGGCTTTTAATTTGGCAGCATTTGATGGGTAAAGTGATTCACAAGACAGCACCGATGGGAGTGCCGCTGGGTGGAGTGATGGCCTCCACTAGTGTTGTAACTGCATTAGGGGTACAAAAGGGGGTGGTGATGGACGGAGCATCTAAATCAATCAAACACTCACACCCAGTCAAAAGTTCTGGGTTTAATCCATCACCGTTCTTTAGCCCACTCTGCCACCCCAGTTCAGACATGGCTATATGCAAATCAGTCTGACCCTGTGCCTCATGGGAACAGTC
Source organism: Lissotriton vulgaris (assembly GCF_964263255.1). NCBI lineage: Eukaryota > Metazoa > Chordata > Amphibia > Caudata > Salamandridae > Lissotriton > Lissotriton vulgaris. Next base: position 1,592,029,334 of record NC_141691.1, on the reverse strand, counting down.
CAGCCCGAACTGCCAAGCCATGTCTTCCCTGGACCGGAAACAAGCTTTCGAGTGCTGTAACTGCATTAGGAGCATGCTGAGAAGGGCAGACGGGTTGGTCACAAGAAGGACCCGCTGGAATCCCAATTAAGTCCTGATGGCTCCATGGGCTCAAGGATGCTCCAGAGGGAGCGTGGTAGAAAATCACATTTGTGAAGGCCACAAGCTGTGCAAGGTTAGCTCCTGGGCTGGAAACTCTAAAACGACTGGTATCGGTGCTGTGGCTGGACGAGTTCCTGGGGTGTCATCAATTCGATCCGAGGATGAAGCCGGTTCCCACTATGGGGACTTTTGGGTCTGCCTCAAAAAACCTACCTTGGAGCGAGAACAGCATTGGATAGTCCATCCCCAAATGTTTCTTTTGTTTATTGTAGACTTGTCTCATGTTTCGGGAGACTTGCGACTCAATAGCAAGTGAATTGTTCTGGAGCAGGACTAAGATCAGGATTACATCTGGGTTGGTGGTAGTTGCAGGCCCAAGCAAGGAAAAGTGTGGTCTCTTGGTCCCTAATGGTCTTGAAATGCATAAGGTAACATTTATCGCACAACAATGAGTACTATCTCTGCCCAGATAACACAGACTCACCTTGTAAGGGTGTGAAATGGACATCTGCTTATTGAAGGGTTGACACTGCTTAAAAAGTGATCTTCGGGGTGGTGATATTGTCAATACTGCACAGTAAAAGGTTTGAAAATGAAAAAATAAGCAAAAAGAAATAGAAAAGTGATATTATAAGAAAGATACAGTGAGGGGCGTGGCCAATTAGATTCCCACCTACCAAATCCCTCAAGGGTCCCCAACCTTTTCAGCGATTTATCCCACCACAGAGGTGTCCAACGCGTGATCCTCTGGTCCTAGCAAATCCATCATATGGCAGACCTCCATGCAAGCATAAACACCCCAGTAACCTATGGCAGAGCCCGCCAGATAGTTTTGTAAAGCAACCCCAGGATGTCATCTCACCTCCCCCCAGTGCCACTTTACCCAGAAGGCAAGGTCCCACCACTCAACAAATCACTTATTAGTGTCTGCGCAGCCCAGTAATACAGAGGGTATATCCATCTTCCAGTCATCTGGTGCTTGCACACATTTACCAACAGCCATATGGGAAGGCTTATTTATTCACCCATAGAAAGGATCAAATCTTAAACAGTTCTCAGAACCAACCTTGGGAGAAAGGAAGGGGAAGTTTTAGAGCACATGTTGTAGTAGTGGTTAACACCATGATTTTAAACATGGAAACCTTGCCCAGAATGTTGAGTGGAAGTTTGGCCCATCAAGTAAGATCAGTTTGTGTTGAGTATCAGGGGTCCCCGGTTAAGATTCCAAGTCAAATTTGGTAACAAGGCTATTTGGATTCCCTGACACTGAATGCTGAGATGTGATGGCCAGTCTACGTCTCCACTATCACCCTTTGATGGAGCCATGTGGGATTTAGCGCAGTTAACCTGGAGGCTAGAGGCCTCCCCATAAAGGATCAGCATCTGAATTAGACAACGTCCTGTGAGCGAGGATCGAGAACGAAAAAGGATATCATACTATATAGGATTGATTATGTTGAATGATGCGAATATTGTCCGTCAAAGGGTCACACACAAGCATAAAGTAAATGCAGAATTGTCACACACATGCAAACTGGAAACCTGGCAGCTATATTGAAGATGTACAGTACGGCCCTCCCCTCTCAGTATGTAATCAACTGTGGATATGTCATGGGGCTCCCACCTTCATATATGAAAGTTTTACATTTATGGACGGCTGGCTAGTGGCTTACAAAGATCACTCTAACCAGTGCAGGCTCATTGCCCCCACAAGTTAGATCCTATAAATCCTTTCATAATTCTATTATTGGTTGTTCAGTTATTCCCCAGTTGGGACTTGTCTTAAATTTGGTTGGATTATTTATTTGTCATTGACAGGGTGATCGGAAGTGGGGGAAGGTGTACTTAAAATGAGTCCTGCTGTTATCACATTTAAAGGTAGATTGGTTTTCTGACATAAAGTATTCATCCTGGAAGCGAGAGAGAGGCCACTACTCGAAATGTATACCTTTTTAGAACACAATAGAGGCACAGGGCCAATTCAAGTTTATATCTTAGACATTCAAGGGGAAGTGGTCAGCAATTGGATGTTACAAAACTCGTGTGTAACTCATTAGGAGCACATGCTGCAATCCTTCTGAAAGCCCACCTGAATGACAAAGAAGGTGATTGCCTGAGACGTAGATGGAGGGGCCTGGTTTTTAGAAACGGTTACGGCACATAAGCCAGAGGCGCCGCAAACAGGGTGCGCATGGGAACTCCATTTGAGCTTGAGGATACTGGCATAGACCTAGAAAGGCAATATGTATAAGTCAAGGGCTGGCTAGAAGTGCTCCGACTCATAGTGGGCAGAACATATACAATGAATGTTGATCATCACTTCCTAGTAGCATTCTCACTGAAACTAGCAGCTTGTCTGGAAACACTCAATCTGTTAGGGGGTAGATTTAACTCTGCTAATTAAACATCTCTAAATCAGTCGCACCTCCCCCTCCCCCCCTTCTGGCATGACATCTATTTGAAATGCAACAGCACTAAGAGACTGGTTGCAGGAATGGGAACTGGTTGATGCATGGATAAAAGACAGGATTGAAAGAATATTCCTTTTATAAGTCCTCAAATGTGTTTCATGCCAGGCTGGATTGTTTGGTATGCTCGCTATCATTGCAAACACAAGTATACCATGCTACCTAGGTAGGTTAAACATTCTCTGACCATAACTCTCTAGAACAGAGTTTGGCATGGGTAGACATCCAACCCCTTTAACAACTTGGAGAATGCAACCTGCATGGCTTGAGCAAGGGGCTTCTAGGCAGTCTCTGAGAAAAAGGACCACCAATTACTTTCAATCAAATGCGGACACTGTTTCTTTGCCCAAGGTCGAATGGGAAGCATTTAATACAGCAGTCTGTATTGTAACAACAATAGAAGCTTGCCGATCTTGAAAAACAATCTTTCTTACAGGTGCTGGAAAGGGGCATCACTGCAGATACCAGCCTGGTAGACTGTATTAAAGAAGCCAGGGACAAACATGCTGTTTTATTTGAATGTTTATGTTGCCTTGACATGGCGGCACATAAGGTCAAAAAGCATGCTAAGGTTGATAAAGCTGGTAAACTATTGGTGTGGTTGATTCAGCCACAACGCCTACAAGTCCTGGCTTCTTCTGTCAAAGGTCACTCCAGTGGCTCAGTCCTCAAACAACAGACAAGCTGTCACTGTCAGACAATATTATGGAAAGCAGTATTCTTTGGAGTCTGGACCTTATTTCAAGATTATGGAAAATTCATGACTGGGCTTAGCATGCCTCAAGTGCCACCATAAGCACGTTGAAAAGACAGAGGCACTGATATCAAAACAGGAAGTCAAACCTTCCATGTCCTCACAAGAGGCTGTGCTAGCTTACCTATGGTGCGCTTTATGACTTATGAGCAACAGCTGGTCCCCAGATTGGTCAAATTATGTCAAGAGACTAGGGCAAAAGGATACCTCATTGATAAGATATGAGGCAATAGTTGCTTTGATATTGAAATCCAGACGTGACCCTGCAATACCGCCTATTATACATTTTAAACACTGATTCTAATATATATTAAGCAAAATTCTAGCTTATAGATTACTGCCTTACCTACTGCTCTCAGAGAAAGCAGTGTTTAGTGCGTTCATGCAGATACCCCATTTGGTCCACCATCTTTGTTAGTAATGGTCTAGTTGCAGCAGGGGTGGCCTGTGGGGTGATAAGAAGGGCCAGTGCATGGAAGCACCTCTAGGTCTATTGACTATGCTTTTGCTGGAGGGGATGAGGGGGGGAGGGACATTTTTACTGTAGGTTTGTTTTTATTATTGAATACTTGCCTGAATACTCTGAGCCTCATTCTTTTTAAGACTCACCAGGCACTCCGAGAACGCTGTGTTTAGTGCATTTGTGCCGATACCTCAGTGTTTGGCCATCTTGGGTCACTATCTTTCCTAGTCATGGTCTAGTCACCGTGTGAGGATGTCCTGTGGGATCCAGGGCATAGACACGCAGCAGGTGTGTCAAAGGCATGCCTGTGGCAAAGTCTGTCTCCCCATCTATGCTCATTCCGCGCTCAGTGCCAGTCATGCTGCTCAAATATCTACCTACCCGAGCACATGTAGAAGGTACTCTTCCTCTGAGATTCATGCTTTGAATCCTGGTGTTTCATGTTCAGGTCAGTTTGACCTGGCGACTCAGCTCTACCGCTTGTTTGCCCTCTGTGCTCCTTTAAACTGTATGATGGTTTGTCATCTGTCAATGAACCCTGGTTTAATTTCCCCCTGAAGGCTAGTAACCATCATGCTAACAAGCTAAGGACTCAGGTAGCAGTGATAAATGTTCAATCTCTCAACAAAAATGCCCTGCATATCTTTGAGCTTCTTAGGGAAGAACCCCTGGACATCCTGTTTCTCACTGAAATATGGATGAGCGATGGCTCAGCGCTTGATATTGTGTTTGCTGTCCCCGCAAGCTATTTGATCATTCACCATGACAGAGTGGGAAAGAGAGGTGGGGCGCTGCTGTAATTGCAAATCTCCCCCTGAAATGTACTTCTTTTGACACTCCTGAACTTTGTGGGGCTGAATGCTTGGGTTTCTGCCTTTCCCCTTCAGCTAATAAAGCTGTGTCTGAAATATTAAGCTACCAGACTACTTAATATTTTAGATACAGCTGGTCAGGTTACTCATTTTTTGTCCCCGCCTAATGACCGTTTGTCCAGCTACATGCTAAAGTACTCCAATTTATGGGTTTTGGGCAACTTGAACATTCATTTGGACAGGTCAGAAGATCACCATGCCTCCCTTCTCTTGGACACTATCTGCCTGGAACCTGAAGCAATTCGTGGACAAACCCACCCACTCCGCAGGTCATCTGCTTGATACAATCTTCTCTAATGGTTATATCAAGGTTGCAGCGGATCTGAGTAATACTCTACAGTGTACTTTTGCTGGACTTTGGAGCAAGGTCCCAGATGTAGAGAGAGGGTTTAATTCTTCACTTCCACACTGTAATTGGGGCAAGGTCAAGATAGAAGAAATTACTTCTATTTGAAATTACAGTGATCCTTGTTTTCTGGCTGTATTGAAACAGATGCACTGACAGTTAAAGCCTGGTTAAGTAATATGGCTAACTAAGTGGCAACTATTGGATCAGGCTCTGGTGGTCTGAGACGCCTATCAGCTCCATGGTGATGAGAAGCTTAAAATCAATGTGGTAGAACTGTAAAAATCTCGAAAGAATTTTGAAACAGCAGTATTAAGCTCCTAGGGGGAAGAAGGTCCTGTTGCAAACTCTTTAAAGGCAGCACGAGAAATCCTTAGTTGCATGAATAAGGAGACTTGAGAGGTATTCTCTTCCGGTTAGCCAGTTTCTGCCTTGTGTATCTTAATGGAAGAGAACTGCAAGCCAAATTAGGCTGAGTGGACAATGTATGACAACTTTCAGTTTCTTCTTGCATTTTGTGGGGTTGATTGGTGGTTCTCTCGAGTCATAAGACACTCAATCTTTTCCATTTAAAGGCACAAGACGACTGGATGAATGGATAGATGTTTTGCCTCAAGATCTTCCTGCAGCCTAGACACAGCCAGATGCCCATTCAGCAAGACATCAGGAGATAGGCGACAGTGCGCCTGCTTAGAAGTCTGTGACGCTCTCTCCTTTTAGTTATCAGTACCAGGTTGGTCACAGACATCATTATTTGACTCTGACTCATACCACGCGTCACCAGAATGTTCTCTTAAATTTTGGGTGATCTGATAGCAGCAGCCCCTGAAGGCCGAGAGGTCGAAAGTGCCATACACTAACACATTTTCATCACCACTTTTCTAAAGACTTGAATTTACAAAGGGTCAGCAGCCGAGAAAGGAAATAGTATCATTGGTTTTATTTTTATAGACATGGAAATGGGCTTGGGTGACTTAAATGTCTATGGTGCCTGATAGCCTTGACAATAACATCAATGTTTCATGTCAGATTCTCACTTTCTAAAACATGAAGATGAAGTAAGAATTTTCTATTCTTTTATGTCATCTTGTTATGACAGAGTCTTATTTCTAGATCTTATTTTATTTCATTTATTTATTCATTTATTTGGCGCACAAATCATCCTCGAGGGAATCTCTAGGCGCCTTTACAGCGGGGGTGTCACACAGTACAAGATGAAATTATAGGGTGAATAATCAGGTTTTCTGGAGATTTTTCAAAAGGGGCGGTCAGAGCATACACGCATAGACTAGAGCAGCTGATTCCAGTAATAAGGTGTGAGGTAGAAGAAAGAGCGGCTCCCAAACCTTGTTGTTCGAATTCGTCTGGGGTGTAAGAGTAGTAGGTCACTGGATCGGAGCTGGCTGACTGGGATGTATGGCTGAAGTTTGTTTCTGAGGTAAAGGGGGCCATTACCATGGAGAGTTTTACAGACCAGCCAAAGAAGTTTGAAAAGGATGCGTTTTTTTAATCAGGAGCCAATGAAGTAAATGGAGTGTGAGCTCCAAAGGAGAACGAGGAGGAAGGTTCAGGACCAAGCGTGCAGCTGAGTTCTGCACTGCCTGGAGCCTAGTTAGGAGGTTTTTATTGATTCCTACCATTAAAGCATTGCCATAGTCAATACAACTTATTATCAAGGCTTGAACAAGAGTTTTCCTGGTTTGCAGTGAGGTCCATTGAAAGACTTTCTTATTCATTCATGTTAGACCAAAACAGGTTCTGGAGATAGTTTTCACATGCTCACTAATGGAGAGATTATCATCTATGAACACTCCCAGGTTCTTTGCACATTTGTTTTGGATAGGAGGTTGGCCCAACTCCAATGGCCACCAGTCGGCTGACCAGACTGAGTGAGCTTTTCTGAAAAAAAGGATCTCCGTTTTGTTCGTATTGAGCTGCAAAAAAATATCTGTCATCCATGTGAAAAGTCTTAGTAAACAGTTCTTAAATTTTACTTTGGTCAGCACGGATTATGGTCCATAGTGATGACCAATTGAGTGTCGGCAGCATAAGAGATGGTTTCAAACCCACATAACCGGATACGTTTTGCCAGGGATGTCACAAACATTAAGCAAGGTGAGACTCAAAATTGAGCCCTGCAGCACCCCTTTATTCAGGACCATGGATGCAGATGAATAGTCACCCAGATGAGTACGTTCAGACAGGAAATTCTTCCTCCATTCCAAAGCTTTACCCAAGACACCAATCTCCCCTAGTCTTTTGACTAAGATTTGATGAGAGATGGTGTCGAAAGCTGCTGGCAGATTCCAGAGAACCATCATAGCTTTAGAGCCCGGGTCCAAAGACAATTTGATGGGATCCGTAACATCTACTAAGGCTGATTCCGTGCTGTGGGATGACTGAGAAGCATCCAGCAGGTGGTTCAATTCGAGGTACTCTTTCAAGGGCATTCTAACCCATTTCTCCTGGCGATAATAAGCTTAGAGGTGCCTCAGAGCACAGATACTACATGAAGCAAAATCATGTTCACTTCACAGACATTACATTTGGAGGATGAGGGTAAGTCAATGGCATCTGCCTCTTGTATTTTGGACATGGTAATAAAAGCTAAAAGAGAAAAGGTCTTTGAGACAGTGTACGAGACATGGTCAAACAGAGTCAAATCAAATTTCAGGAATCTGTCTTTGATCCCAAATTCACAGGTTTAAATTCCAGCAGGACCAACCAGTCGTTAATCCTTCTTAGGTCAATAAAATGAGTACCACTAAGGTCAGTAACATTACGCATCTGTTATTTCAGGGCCAAGAAGCCCAAGAGTGAACGTGTGCTTTACAAACACATTACATTACGTTTTATGTCATACTAAAGCTGCTCAGAAGGCTCAGAAGATGTTTGAAGACTGAATACTCACATAAATCAAGATGAAATACATGCTGATATTCTAGTAGGCTGCATTTGGTTCTTTGCGGGGAATTTAACTCAAAACTGCAAGCTAGGATCTCCATTTTTCAATAGTCGGGCCACATTGTGCTGATTGTTTGATATTGCATAACTGTCATAAAAGAGGGTTTTAAAAGAAGAAGAAGAAGAAGAAGGAGGTGGAGGAGGAGGAGGAGGGAGGAGGGAGGAAGTGTCATATAGCTACTTCTTTTCTATATACTGTGTTAAGTTAGCATGAGTTTATTAAATGGTTGCACGCCGTTTTCATTCTTGCTTCACTTTTGCACACGACACATAATTGTTGTTTTAGCTTTCAACCCAGAAGACCTTTGTGATTTACTTGAGAAATAATATGTTATTGCTCTGATATCAGTTTTGTTCTGCACTCTGTCTGCACAGTGAGTGCTGAAGGCTACACGGATAACTTAACCCAGTGTTGTTTTAAGATCTGATCTTCGCACCCCTATAGACATAACACACATGCTGCTGCCAAATTCTGGCTCTAGGCGAGTTTTATATTGTTGTGCTGAACGCACAAAAACACACTTGATGTGCTTCGCATGCAGAGAGCTGGTGGAAGATGATGTAATCCTCCTGCCACTGAGATTTTGAGGTATGGGCCTGCCCTGCTAAAACCCAAATGAGACCTTCATAGATATAAAATATTATGCTAAATAGGGAAGGGTGAGAATTAGGTATTGTAAATTCCTATTCATTACAGCATCTTAGTATGCTGTCACCGTTTCATTTCTATGGACTAGTGACTATGCTAATAACTTTGTTTTTTATAATAGGTTTGCTAGTGTTATATAAGATACTGCGTTTGAGAACTCTGCATTAGTAAATAAATATTTCAAATATGCACGTGTCCTCATTTACTCCACGTTCTGGTTTTGAAATGATTAAATAACGAAAGAGTGTTCATGTGTTCCACGATACCTGAGGTATTTCAAGTTCATGTTCTGGTCTGTCTAAAACATTGGGAGTTTGTTATGACCAATGAGACACTGTAGCTAGCTCGGTAAGGGGATTTTGGGTACTGAGGTGAGTTTTGGGCCATCCTAATTCACCGAGGTTCCAGGTCTCTATGCACAGTTCTGTAGGAGAACGGAATTCCCGCTACATGGCGCCCATACGTTGTTGCCTTATATCATGACACTCGAGTAGTATATCTTTCAATCCTTAACCCCTTCACTGACGTTTCCGGTAAACGGTGGTGTTGGAAAACCTACCTATTTTTGAAATAGGTCCTTTCAAGCTTGATTCTTACTAAAACGGTTTCCTTGAATTACTACCCAGTTGTGCTACAAAGTTTACTTTGTTTTTTCTCATTCCTGTGCTGTCATGGCCCAAGCTGTGGACATTCCGCAGCATATTCGCATTGCGGTGCGAGATCATTTGCGGGCTTACAATGTTCCCGTTGAGGGCTTGGCTGTAATTATGGTGGTGAGTGCGGAACATGCTTACCCTTACGAACTCTTTTATTCGTGGGTGACATTTCCGGCGGTGGACGCAAATTCTGGCGTATTCCACACATATACTCCCACGGTTGTACCTAATGAGTATACTCCGTACAGGGCACAGGAAGTACCTATTGATGTTTGGCAGCATGGAGTTTGGTTTGGTGGCGCCCTACCCCATACTTTAACCGCTCCGAGGTTAGGTCCTTTGTCCATTCCAGGCGCTAGTAACTTGGGTGAACTGCGTCGACAACATGTAGCCGCGATTGCGGTGATTAGAGCCTTAGTGCATTACATGGGCCGTAATCTTCCGGGTGGAGCCCCGGGGGGTGCAGTGCTTCCGGCAGGGCAGGGTGGTTTGAAAATCAGTCCTGTCATGGTCAAAGCCATTATGGGCAAGAAGCCCCAGGAAAAGGATGATTTTCCTTTCTGGCTTGCTGAGAAATTTGACCAGCTGGAAGCTGTGTTTCCTAATACGACTCCTGGTGAAAAACACCGGATTCTTACGCTTAGTTTGCCGAAGGATTTGGCCCCTGAGCTCGTTGACTGTGAGACCTGGGGTAAGACTTTTGCAGCGGTCTATGCTCGGTGCTACGGCACCCCGTCTATGTCCGTGCTGTCTTCGGTCCTTAAAAGTGTTCAGGATGATCACGGACCGGAATCTGCGGTCGAGTTGGGCACGCGCCTGTGTGGCACCTTTGATGTGGTTTGCGATCTGATCCTTTCTAATGTCAAGGGGGATGCAGTGAACTTTCAGGTTGCTAACGCGTTGGCGGCGCTTCCCGAGGCCGAGAAACCCCGATAGTTAGCGAAGATTATTGTGGCGGCTTATAAAACCGTGGGTCGCAATAGTAAGGGTGTTAAGCCTTTTTCTGTTAAAGATAAAAAGCAGCCCCAGGGACATACTTCGGAGACGGAAGTTCAGCCCAAGTCCAAAAAAACAAAATTGGCCTAAAAAACAGAAACAGGGAAAGCAACCCCAACAACAACAAACACAGGTTTCTCGTCCTGCGTCTCCGTTACCTAAGCAGTCGGAACGTGTTTATGACTTGCGCAACCGCGTGACGATTAAGACTCCTGATCGTTTTCAGGCTTCTGACCAACGCTCTCCTCGTTCCTTTCAGGACTCATCGGCTCCGACGACCGGTGGTGGAGGGGGCGGCAGGGGTCGGGGTGGCCAGCAAGGACGTGACCAGCCCCGCCCAAGGAACGGTGCAGAAAAACAGGAAGGCTCAACGCCTAGGAGACCACAGTTTGCCAAGAAGAAAGTCGCAGCCTTAACAGCGCATCGATATGCCCCAGATAGTGAGAACGCGACTTCGGAATCTGACGTGGGCTCTGACCTTGCTTGACAGTGCGGCGGAGATTACCATAGTGAGAGAGGCGCTCCGTCCACTACTGAAGGTGACAGCGACTGATTCTTATGTTGTCATTGAAACAGCTGACACCAGAGTTGCTCCCCCTGATAGACTTTTTGAAATTGTCCTGTTAATTGAAAGTGACATACAACGAACAATAAAAGGGGTATTTTGGGAAAATCTTTCGTCTACATATGACATTTTGCTTTCGGAGGCTGACTGGCCCCCACCTTTTGTGCTCGCAGCTCAGCGAGGGGAGGAGGTGATCCTCCCCAGTTTCGCGAACACAGTCTCGAAAGAAGATGCGCTGCATTTTGCGGAAGAGTGGGTTCTAGCTCTGGCGCCGGCTGTGTACCGTAATCAATGTGGTTGGGATAAATTGTCCCCGAGCCACGAGATTCCTTTACGGTCTCAGCCGCAGCCTCAACCTCAAAATCCTATACGACGTGAAGCGAAAGCTTCCGTCGCGGCAATCCTTGAACAATTGGAATATCAAGGTGTAATTGAAACGTGTGTGTCACCGATGAATAACCCTCTTTTTACTGTAAACAAGCCTGACGGTTCGTATCGTTTGGTTTTGGATTACCGGCATTTAAACTCGCATTGCCGTAACTGTGCAGTACAGAATACTCACGGCTCTGCTCTTGTGAATAGTCTCGTGCGTAAGCGGTTTAAGACCACGCTTGATATTTCTAATGGTTTCTATGCCCACCAATTGGATGCTATAAGTTCCTAATGGGCCAGCTTTACTTGCGGCGGTGTCCAAAAACACTTTCGGCATTTGCCTATGGGCTACAAGAATAGTCCTGAGATTTTTTCTGCCCGCATAGTCTCTCTTTTGGAGAGAAACGACCCGGATGCTTGTTCGTATGTGGATGACATATATCTCACAGACTACGAACTTTGGGAGCATCTGTGTCGTGTAAATGGGATTATTTGTACCTTTGCAAACTTAGGTCACAAATGCAACTTTGCAAAATCGCACATTGCAAAGTACACAGTGTTGTTTCTTGGCTACGAGCTTAACAACGAAGGAAAGGGATTGGCTCCTCACTTCCTGGAGAAATGCGCACAATTGCGCGCTCCAACAACACTGAAAAAATTACAATCTTTACTGGTCTTCTTGAATTTCGGGAGGACTTACATTCCGGAATATGCCCAGCGTATCAAGCCTTTGTATGCTTTGATACAACCATCATTTTCCAAATCATGCTGGCTGCCTGAGCATTCGGCTATTCTGCAGTCTTTGCAGGCTGATCTGCTCGCTTCAAAATTCTTACTGACTCGTGATAATCAGACCAACCTGGTGATAAGAATTATCCCTGGGACGGTAGGTTTCACGTACCTGACTTTTAATGAAGGAGACACAGTACCTATCGCTTACAAGTCACACTTGTACACTTCGGCTGAGTTGCGCTTTTCCACGGTGGAGAAGGTTTTGACGGCTGTACAGATGGCAATTCTTAAAGAACGTGCCCTGTCACAGGGAAAGCGCATGCTATTTGTTACGCCGTGTCCTGCCTTGGAGGCGGTCACGAAAGCAAGTGTACCTAATTCTAAAGCTTTGGAACCTCGGTGGATTCAATGGGCTGCGTCCTTGACATCACAGGATGTCACGTTTGTCTTTGACGCCACATTACGGTCGCATGAGTACTTACAGTATGAATTTGTTCATCCAGCTCCTTTAGCAATGCGACCCCTGGAGGATTTCTATTGCATCATTTACACCGATGGTTCGGCGCAGGTTGCGCATGGCTCTAAACATGCCTACGTTTCCACATGCGCCATTGTGGTCGGTGCCATGGTGAACGATGAGTTCAAGTCCAGAGTCGTTCACACGCAGACACTTGGAGACTGCACTGCACAATTAGCGGAGCTTCGTGCTCTAATGCTTGCATTGGGGTACGCAGATCCTAGGGTGACTACTCTTATCGTAAGTGATTCTTACTACTGTGTCCAGTCTTACAATGAGAACTTGATCTTTTGGATTCAGAATGAATTTCGTGATTCCAAAGGTAGCACAATAAAACATAAAATGATCTGGGGCCGAGTGGCTGAGCTTAAAGAGCAGTTGCCACTTGTGTTTGTGATTCATACTCTCGGCCATCAGCGTGTGGGAGTCCACGCTGTCGGTAACTCGCTTGCTGATGAAGCAGCGAAGTCAGCAGTATCAAAATATTTAGTTGCAGCAGTTACACGGTCCAAAAGTAAAATAGATGATGACATCTTGGCGGCAGTCGCTGCCACTGAGAAGGGAGGTAAATATCCTGCGGGGTTCCCTTCGAAGCACACATACCACTTAAGTCCCGACAAGGTTCCTTATGTGAAAATTCCTGATGCTGGGGAACGGCTGATTCCCAACTTGGATCGCAGGGCTACGTTGATTACAGCGGCGCATGAAGGTGTGGCATCTGCGCATGCGGGCGTCTCAGCCACTGTGACTCAGCTACAACTACGATTCTGGTGGCAGGGACTGTACAAACAGACGCGTGATTATGTCCTTCAATGTGACATTTGCCAGCAGATTAAGCCTTCGACTGCTGCGCGTCCGCCACAGACACAGTTGTACATATCTAATAAACCACTAGGATGCGTTTATTTAGATCACTGCGGTCCTTTTTCTTCTGATACTGCGTATAAGTACATCTTAGTAGCAGTTGATTCATGCACACTCTTTGTGTGGGTATGGCCCCATCGCAGCGCTGATTCACGGACTGTCATAAGAGATTTGCGTGTCTTTGTAGGGATTTTTGCCTGTGGTACCTTCCATTCGGATCAGGGTCCGGCTTTCGCCTCTAAGGCGTATAAGGATGCTATGGTTTCATTGGAGTCCAAGTCAAGTTTTCGTCTCCATACAGACCTGAGGGTAATAGTGTAGTGGAACGAATGAACCGTGACTTAAAGCAATCTTTGACAGCTCGAGTTATAGGCACTGGCAGAAACTGGCTGGCCCATCTCAATGGCGTGCAGCGTGCTCTTAATAATCTCCCTAGAAGGTCTCTGGGTGGGCGGACCCCGTACGAAATGCTCCTTGGTATCAAGATGTATGTCCCTGACCTCGACGGTCTAGACTGCGTGGCTCAAGCCACGGCCTTTGACGTAGATGAACATTGCAATGTTTTACAGGATCTACAAAATACTAGAGACAGTCTTGCAAAGGAACATTTGCCCTCCACATCGGATGATGCGTTGCAGATCCCGGTAGTTGGCTGGCTACCCAAAGTTGGAGAACTGGTTCGAGAAAAGATCGATAACAAGAAAGAATTTGGTCCTTCCTATCGAGCACTGGTCCCCGTTCTTGGAGTGAAGGGCACAAGAACAGTCATATTACCACCACTTCCAGGTCGTAAGGAAAACAGGTTTATCTCAATTGACAATGTCAAGATACACAGGGTGGCCGATTCTTCATAGCATGACGCCGGCTGTCTCCTGTCCTGCGATGGTGAGAAATTCTGTTTTGGCCATTACTGCAGCTGCTGAGCCAGAAGTGGCCCTCGAGATGCCTCTCATTTCCAATCCTTTACTCAATACTTTCCCCGTTAATAACATTGATGACCTCGATTATGCCTATCCTGCTGATTTATCGATGCCTGACTTACAAACACGTTTGGCCACAGACTCAAGATTCTCATTTGACTCTGCTTCAGCGACTTTGCAATTTATGCCTCTTTATTCAAGAAACATTTTTGATTCCCCCGTGGACATATGTTTGGCTAGTGCTTTCATCAGTTTACCTTTTTATGTCAATTGGTTTTGTGTTTTATTTTTTTCGTCTCATGGATGGACACTATGTCAAGGAAAGAACATGTATTCGACATCTTAATGGAACTTTGGCCCCCTTTTCCTCTTCACATTCTGCACACAGACTGAAAAGAGACTTGAACTTTGTTAACATCACAGCTTGGCCGGTTCTTTTTTTTTTTTTTTTTACATATTTTTATTGAAGAATTTCCCCCCCTTTTTTTTCCCCTTAAAACATGAGCAGGGCACGATAGAATTCAAGGTAGTACAGCACACATTCATATATACAATAGGAATATAAAAATATACAATACCAAATCATACATAGTTGTTCCAAGATAAACCATATAAACAATAGATACACGGAATTCTATACACTACATTCTCAATTTCCCCCCCCAGTAATCAATGATCAATGATCAGAACCTTGTTTCCACCGAATGAGGGGCTCCCATATTTGCAAACCAAGTTTCTTACCTTTTTTCCCCTTCCTAGCATATATAGCGGATTCTAATTTTTGTATTGATAATACCTTGCCCAACCATTTATTATATGTAGGAGGATTAGGATCAAGCCATGCCGAGGCCACTAGCAGTCTGAAAATAGCCATCACAACAAATACAAAGTTTTCATTATTCACATGGCCCTCAGGATTAACTCCTAGTAACATTACAGCTGGATTTATTTCTATCGTAGTTGATAATACATTCTGCAAAAAGTTCCCAATGTCCTGTTTTACACTATCTAATTGTGGGCAGAGTGAAAAGATATGTATTAAATCCGCCTCCGCGCTACCACACCTAAAACAGGTAGTTCCCGATAGACCCCCCCATTGAGCAATTTTCCCAGGTGTGTAATACAGATGATATAAGATCTTGTTATGTTGAGCCTGTAGAGATGATGAGCACAACAATTTTCTTCCCATCTCTAGTGACTCTGAAAAGATATCACTGGTTATATCCAAATCTTCAGACCACTTATTAATCCATTTCTCCATATCATCTTTCTTTAGTGTTGTCATCTCCAAGTAGAGTCTCTTTATGGTACAGTCGGAGCCTGCTTCTATAAGGTCCATCAACACATTTCTGTCAAAACCCAAAGGCCCCCCTTTTCTATTTATTATGCAACTTCCTATTTGGAGATATTTAAAAAAATGCTTTGTATCTAAAGTATATCTATTCTGTAATTCTGCAAATTGTAATATACCATGGGGTCCCTGGATATCTCCAATCTTTCTTATCCCCCGCCTCTCCCAGTCTTGGAATACAACTCCTGTAAAAACCATACTAGGCAGGGAAGGGTTATTTTTAAACCTGGTGTAAGCATTGTATTTCCCAATTCCTATCTTTTTCGATATTCCCTTCCATATGTTATAAGCGGCCGTTATAGTCTTAAACCGTGTTCTTTTGTAATAACTTTCCTCAGTAAATCTCAAAAAAATATTTTCCGCATTGTTACCCAAAACCAAACCATAAATAGCAAGTGAACCAATGTTATCCCACCCGTCCACCTCAGCCCCCCCCAACCAATCCCAACATATTTTGGAATGCAGCAGCCCAATAATACAATTTTAGATCTGGTAGAGACCAACCCCCACGCTCCCGCGGGAGTGACATGTATCTCAATGCCCTGCGTGTCTTTCCTCTAGCCCATATAAACCGGTTAATCATTTGCTCACATATTTTGAACCATTTGTTATCAAATAGAAGTGGTACTGCCCTAAAAATATACAAAAATTTTGGCAACACCATCATTTTGATGATGTTGACTCGACCTACTAACGATAGGTGTAAATTTTCGTACCGATCCAGGTCTTTCTTTGTTTTATTTATTATTGGAGCAATATTATTTTCCACCAAGTTATTTATATCAGCTGAGATATTTATTCCTAAATAAGTCCCTGCCTGGACCACTCGGTTATCGTCACACATGGTTGCTGAGTTTTTAATAATCTGGGTCTTTGAGGCATTTAGGGCGTACCCCGATACCTGTCCAAATCTACGGGCCTCTTCTTCTATAAATTCAGTTGCCTCCGTGGGGTTTGGTGTTATCACTGCCACATCATCAGCGTAGGCCTGTATCTTACAGGGTCCCAACAATGTTGGTAACGGAGTTATCTCTGGGCATAGGTCTAACTTACGGATCAATGGGTCCATATACATGGCAAACAATAAAGGGGAACATGGGCACCCCTGCCGTGTTCCTCTTTTGATCAAAAATTGACCCGTAACGCCCCCATTGACTCTTAGGGCCGCGACCGGTTCTTTGTACAGGGTCTGTAAAGCTTTTATAAAACCACCCCTGAATCCAGCTCTTACTAAAGTATGCCACAGATAGTCCCAGGAGACCCGATCGAATGCTTTTTCAGCATCCAGCAACATTACTGCCATCGGATCTCCTGTGACCTCGGCGGCATCGAACAGTGTTATAACTTTCCTGGTGTGGTGGGTTGTTCCTCTACCGGGAATGAAACAGTGTTGACTACAGCTGACTAAGGCACTTATCACCCCAGCAAATCTCATTGCCAGGGCTTTTGAATATATTTTGGTGTCATTATTCATTAATGTGATGGGACGATATGACCCAGGCTCAGTAGGCGGCTTTCCTTTTTTAAAAATTAATACAATATCTGCACCCCCCCAAGACTTTGGAATAGACTCGCCCAACTGAGCAGCTTGGATCATTTTAGTTAACTCTTGAGCCAGCATTCCCCAGAAAGTTTTATAAAATTCTAAGGGCATCTGGTCCGGACCAGCAGCCTTTCCTGAAGGAAGATTACACATGGCTTCTTTAATCTCATCAACATCTAACTGGCTTTCTAATCTATCTGCGTCTTCGTCCAAAACCCTCTCGGTTGGGATATTCTCAAGATATTCCCTAATCTCTTCATTACCACAAGGATGTTGATGATCGTATAAGGTCTGATAGAATTTCCTGAATACTTCCCTAATTTCTTACGAATCTGTTTGCAGATTACCATTTTCATCCCTAATTTCCCTAACAGTCCCTTCTGCCGCTATCTGTCTGGTGCGCATGGCGAGAACATGCCCAACTTTTTCATTATATTCATAACACTTCTCCCTTCTGATTGTGTAGTATACTGCCGCTTTTTTCGCCAGTTCATCTTCAGCTTCACTTTTTACTTTTATTAGATCTAAAATATATTCTTCAGCTGGTTCCCCTCTGATAACACAGTTATTAAGTTGTTCTTCTACCTCTGAAACAGCTCTCGCTAGCTCCTTTTGACGGAGCCCTTCTATTTTACGTTTATGAATACTATAGCTACATGTTTCACCACGAACACCCGCCTTAAAAGCATCCCATATGACTCCCACCGAGGCACTTCCTCTATTGTTTTCAAAAAACTCAGTGATCCATTTTGACATATGTGATATGTAATCATCATCTAAAAGAAGCCTTCTTTCGAATGTCCATACCCGATTAGTTCTTATTCCTCCTTCTGATTTCATCGTCAAAACTACTGGATTGTGATCGCTGAGAATTCTTGGGAGCCTATCGATCTTGGCCCTTGTCATTAAATTGTTAGAAATCATAAAATAATCCAATCTAACACAAACTTGATGTGGCGCAGAATAATATGTATATCCTTTTTGATCTGATCTGATTGTACCCCAGACATCATTCAGGTTAATATTGACCAGAAGATCCACAAGGGCCTTGTGGACTCTTTTCTTCCGTCCTTTATAACACCTAATCTGTCCTGTTCCCAATCCTTCTGCCCCATTAATGTTCAAGTCTCCTCCTATGATGACCTGCGGGGGCCAGGCGGCTAACTCAGAATCTAGAAACTGTAGTACCTCCGGGTCATCCTGCGTAGATCCATAAACTGCCACCAACTTTGTCCATACACCTTCTATCACAATCTCCGCCATGGCCCACCTTCCCCATTTATCCTCTAGTTTTTTCCTTATTATCAAATTTTTACTCCTTGACAGGATAGCGACCCCTCTATTTTTTGCACCTTGTTTAGATCTTGCTATTAGATGAAAACCCAACTGATTGAGGCAATACTCCTGCGTACTCATTATGTGTGTCTCTTGCAAGAATATAAAGTCTACATTCATCTGGCGTAATCGAATACCTATCTTTTGTCTCTTTTGGACATCATTTAAGCCGCACACATTCCATGTTACAAATCTAAGAGTCATATCTAGGTTTTCGGGGACCGCTGACTACCTGTTCACTTGTATTTCTTACTTTAACGAATTTGATCTCTATTACATCTGCTACATACAAAACGTAGTTTTTAGTTTCCATACTCCCTTCCTTACAGCCATACTGCTCATGCACCTGTTTCAGAATGTGCCCTTCGTGATCCCAGTGTATTTCAGTACCATTGTGCCCTGCCCTTGTGCTCTCCCTCCCCCCCCCCCGAAGGCCCTCCCTCAGGAACCCTCCCCCCCTACGGGCAAATAGGTCCATAAGACCTATGTCTGACCGAAGCGTGCCACCGGGATGTCTCACCCCCTCCCCCCTGATTTTCCTTAATCATATATATCATTCGAAGTGCTCACCAACAGAGAGAAGAAGTTAATCTTAATCTCTATCTACCAAGTTTTATCTAGTACTACCTGTTTAAACAACAATATAACAACATATCAGCAGTTTTGAGCGATTTGAGCGTACCCAGGATCTTCAAAATAAATAGAAAGAGAAAAAATAACATGCACATGTGAATATACATATTCTAATCAAAAGAAGGGAGGTGGAAAACAGATCCATTCATTTTCCAGGTAGGTATAGGCTAATCAAAAAGGGGAAGGATCACTTGTCCTGCTCAACCTTGAGTGTACAGGACTAGCAAGGGGTGTCCCAATAAAAAGACCCTCATACACGTGATGGGTAAGGTGGGTTCAGAGCGGTATATCTTGATTCTCCGCTTTGTTATCACGTGTCTGCATAATCATAAGGTCTAGTTTCGGTATGCAGCCTCCACCCGGAGGTATTTTACCCAAGGTTGGTGCAGTAGTGAGCCAGAGATAAAAATATATTAAAAAGACCAAAAAACTCAGATAAGGTAAATTTATTCAGTCTGGTTTATGGTCTGGTACACTCTGTTATAGTGCGACTTGTTTACTTGATAATGGGTAGTAGTTGCACTTAGAGTTAGAAAATTACAAAAATAGGGAGGGGAGTGACTGAACATAGGTCGACATGTTTCTGCCTTGATTGCCTGGTTTCTAGGACTTACGGGCATTCATCAGGACCAGTAGTGAGTGAGGTGGGGGTTTAGAACAAAATAAGTGCTCAGAATAGTGATAATAAGAGGAAAAAGGTTATTGACCTGTTCCTATGTTTGGAGGTCTTATGGTACCTGTAACGAGTAAACACAAGTTTGCAGCACTCATACAGGAAGGGGAGAAGTGGAGGGACACACGTTAAGCAAAAGTTTGCTTCTCATGCACATCAATTATAAACAACTATAAAATGACAATACTTTACATGACCGGTTACTGTCTGCGACAATTTCAACTTACTCTACTACTTTCCTGTCTCATGCAGTTGACTACAGCATGCTGGTGGATAGATAGGCATGCACCTCTTGTGAGTATCACATCGTTTCATGTAGCAAAATTGTGCTCGTAAAAGTTGCTACTAATTGTGATCAACTCTGTAGTGTTTTCTTTTACATTGTGAAAAAACACACTTAAAACGCACTTAAAAATGCACAGAATCTCGGTGGGCATCGCGTATACTATAAGTGGAACTAGGTGAAATAATGCGGAGATACAGCGCGGTGCACGATAGACTGTTTCACACGTGGGTAGAAAAGGGCATTGTGACCGTCGGCGTGTTTTGGTATTACCTCGCGCTAATATTAAGCACACTCCAATCGGTGGTAAGGCTCTGAGGAGGGGCTATGGGGAGAGAAGAGAAGGCAGAAGGGTTCTGAATATTAGGCAGAACATCGTTCAATACTTGCGGTTTTGATGAGAGCGCATTCGCGGTATTTCATGGCGTGTACCTATTGCGCCCGTCCCGCTGCTTTCGAGGTGATGCGCTGTGCTGCTCTTACCGAACCGGAAGCACTAAGCATTGTTTCCGGTTCATATAAATGGGCGTTAGTTGTGTACTTAGCGGCTTCCTATTGGTCTAGAGACTTTGTCAACGTTACTATGGAGACCGAGTATGTTGATCTCGGTGTTAGAGTCCGGTTTTCAGAGGGCAATGAATGCGTTGTTGGATTCATTCGGTCGCTGGCTTACTTGAAGATAGAAGGAGGGCTTGGATAATTAAAAAATGGGAATATGTGCTGGCATTTTGTATTTTGTTCCCTCGTGTTTTTTTATATATTATAATATTCCTCATTAGGGCACAGATTCGTCTTGCTTAGTAGAGGGTGAGGGGGTCATCGTGAATGCTATGTATATTCTCATTTTGTAGTAGTATATCTAGTCTACTGACTGATTGATCACCTTCTCACTAGGGATAACCAGGGTATATTATCATTTAGTCCCTCGGTATCGGTCTTGAGTCTATGGACCCATCTTTGCTCTTTCTCGAATAGGGTTTTTTCCGCATTGTGATCCTTATTTGTCAAGGTTTCCAGGATCATCCATTGTAGGTCTAGAACAGTGTGACCTTTCTCCAGGTAATGTGAAGCCATTTTGGTCGTGCTTTTTCTACATTTCACGCTGCTCCTATGTTCACAGATTCTTTGTTTCGCTTTTCTGCATGTCATCCCAATGTAGTTAAGTTGACAAGGACATGTGATCATATACACAACATGTGTCGTGTTACAGTTAGTATGGTTGTTTAGTGTCCATCTGAAATTAGGTAAAAGCTGTATTTCTTTTACTGGTCTTGTAAGGGCACAGACCGAGCACGAGCCACATGGATAGTGGCCTGTAACTCTGGGGTTGCCCCACAAAGAGACATTGTCTCTAGGTATTTTGGGGGGTGGTCGTGTGTGAACCAGCATATCTTTTAGGTTTCTGCTCCTTTTGTTTGCAAATCTAGGTTTCTGCCAGGTTAGACTGCCTGATGTTAATATCCGCCAGTTTTTATTGACAATCTTCTTGATGGCATTTGTCATGGGGCTGTATGTGGTTACACATGTTAGCACTTCCTCTTGTGGGGTTTTCTGAACATTATCCAGAAGTGCCTCTCTATTCTGGTTTCGGGCCCGTTTTTTGCAGTTAGATATGATCTTTTTTGGGTAATCTCGGGCTTCAAGTTTTTTACAAAGATCGTTAGCTTGAGACTTATACTCTGAGATGTTGCTGCAGTTACGTCGTAACCTGAGGAACTGACTATAAGGTAGGTTCTCTCTTAGAGGTCTGGGATGGAAGCTCTTAAAGGACAGAAGGCTGTTTTTTGCCGTGGTCTTAAAAAAGGTTCTGGTTTGGAGGGTATTCGCCTCAGCATAGATGGTGACATCTAAGAAGTCAATGCTTGTTTTGTCTGCAGTATATGTGAACTGTAGACAAGTGTCCTGTTGGTTGAGCCAGTTGTGAAAATCCAATAAAGTTGCTTGGTCCCCTTTCCAAATAACAAAAATGTCATCAATGTACCTTTTCCAAAATAGTATACATTGATGATAAGGGTTATTGGTTTGGTTCAAAATGAACGTGTCTTCAAAAGTACTCACATACAGCCCTGCCACGCTGGGGGCAAAGGTGCTGCCCATCGAGGTCCCGTGGCATTGTAAGTACAGGGTGTCTCTGTATTGAAAAAAGTTCTCCATCAGGGCTAATCGGCAGCATTCTAGGACAAAGTGTCTGGGAGTTCTGTACATCCAGGTTGTGTTGAAAAGTATATTTTCAAGAGTTTCAAACTTGATGTTTTCAAAACAAAGTGCGAGATGGCTGAGTTTTGCCGAAAATTGAAATTAAAAGCGTTTTTCCAAAAAGACCAACCCACTAACAATGAAGGTGACACCACCCTGAGAAAAAAGTCTTCTTTTTGCCCATTAAACTTCCAGATACCCATCGAGGTACAAACATTCGAACAGGCAGTTTTCAAGGGCATTGATGAAGTAGCCAATGATGTACAGAAACCATTCCAGAACATTACAAGATCCGAACAACAGGCCTTGAACGCTCTGAAGAATGATCAAAATATTGTCATAAAACCGGCCGATAAAGGCGGAGGCATTGTCCTATTGACCAACATAGGATATCACCAGCAATGTATGGACCTACTGTCAAATGACAAATTTTACAAAATTCTCACAACAGACCCTACACCTAGACTCCAGAGAACTGTGGCTATGATGATAGAAGAAGGTGAGGTTAACAACTGGATTTCAAAAAAAGAAGGGGAATACCTACGTACCACTACACCCCGTACCCCCTACTTCTATTCATTACCTAAGACCCACAAGGGGCGGATACCACCACCTGGACGCCCAATCGTGTCGGGTATAGGTTCAATTCTTGAACCACTTTCAGAGTTTGCAGATCAATATCTACGACCACTCGTACAAAAAACCCCCACGTATCTCAAAGATACCAGGGATCTTCTGAACCACCTAAAGAACATCAACTACTCACCAGACACCATGCTTCTGGTAGGGTTCGATGTGGAAAGCTTATATACTAGCTTACCACAGGAGAAAACTATGGAAACTCTTGAAAATATACTTTTCAACACAACCTGGATGTACAGAACTCCCAGACACTTTGTCCTAGAATGCTGCCGATTAGCCCTGATGGAGAACTTTTTTCAATACAGAGACACCCTGTACTTACAATGCCACGGGACCTCGATGGGCAGCACCTTTGCCCCCAGCGTGGCAGGGCTGTATGTGAGTACTTTTGAAGACACGTTCATTTTGAACCAAACCAATAACCCTTATCATCAATGTATACTATTTTGGAAAAGGTACATTGATGACATTTTTGTTATTTGGAAAGGGGACCAAGCAACTTTATTGGATTTTCACAACTGGCTCAACCAACAGGACACTTGTCTACAGTTCACATATACTGCAGACAAAACAAGCATTGACTTCTTAGATGTCACCATCTATGCTGAGGCGAATACCCTCCAAACCAGAACCTTTTTTAAGACCACGGCAAAAAACAGCCTTCTGTCCTTTAAGAGCTTCCATCCCAGACCTCTAAGAGAGAACCTACCTTATAGTCAGTTCCTCAGGTTACGACGTAACTGCAGCAACATCTCAGAGTATAAGTCTCAAGCTAACGATCTTTGTAAAAAACTTGAAGCCCGAGATTACCCAAAAAAGATCATATCTAACTGCAAAAAACGGGCCCGAAACCAGAATAGAGAGGCACTTCTGGATAATGTTCAGAAAACCCCACAAGAGGAAGTGCTAACATGTGTAACCACATACAGCCCCATGACAAATGCCATCAAGAAGATTGTCAATAAAAACTGGCGGATATTAACATCAGGCAGTCTAACCTGGCAGAAACCTAGATTTGCAAACAAAAGGAGCAGAAACCTAAAAGATATGCTGGTTCACACACGACCACCCCCCAAAATACCTAGAGACAATGTCTCTTTGTGGGGCAACCCCAGAGTTACAGGCCACTATCCATGTGGCTCGTGCTCGGTCTGTGCCCTTACAAGACCAGTAAAAGAAATACAGCTTTTACCTAATTTCAGATGGACACTAAACAACCATACTAACTGTAACACGACACATGTTGTGTATATGATCACATGTCCTTGTCAACTTAACTACATTGGGATGACATGCAGAAAAGCGAAACAAAGAATCTGTGAACATAGGAGCAGCGTGAAATGTAGAAAAAGCACGACCAAAATGGCTTCACATTACCTGGAGAAAGGTCACACTGTTCTAGACCTACAATGGATGATCCTGGAAACCTTGACAAATAAGGATCACAATGCGGAAAAAACCCTATTCGAGAAAGAGCAAAGATGGGTCCATAGACTCAAGACCGATACCGAGGGACTAAATGATAATATACCCTGGTTATCCCTAGTGAGAAGGTGATCAATCAGTCAGTAGACTAGATATACTACTACAAAATGAGAATATACATAGCATTCACGATGACCCCCTCACCCTCTACTAAGCAAGACGAATCTGTGCCCTAATGAGGAATATTATAATATATAAAAAAACACGAGGGAACAAAATACAAAATGCCAGCACATATTCCCATTTTTTAATTATCCAAGCCCTCCTTCTATCTTCAAGTAAGCCAGCGACCGAATGAATCCAACAACGCATTCATTGCCCTCTGAAAACCGGACTCTAACACCGAGATCAACATACTCGGTCTCCATAGTAACGTTGACAAAGTCTCTAGACCAATAGGAAGCCGCTAAGTACACAACTAACGCCCATTTATATGAACCGGAAACAATGCTTAGTGCTTCCGGTTCGGTAAGAGCAGCACAGCGCATCACCTCGAAAGCAGCGGGACGGGCGCAATAGGTACACGCCATGAAATACCGCGAATGCGCTCTCATCAAAACCGCAAGTATTGAACGATGTTCTGCCTAATATTCAGAACCCTTCTGCCTTCTCTTCTCTCCCCATAGCCCCTCCTCAGAGCCTTACCACCGATTGGAGTGTGCTTAATATTAGCGCGAGGTAATACCAAAACACGCCGACGGTCACAATGCCCTTTTCTACCCACGTGTGAAACAGTCTATCGTGCACCGCGCTGTATCTCCGCATTATTTCACCTAGTTCCACTTATAGTATACGCGATGCCCACCGAGATTCTGTGCATTTTTAAGTGCGTTTTAAGTGTGTTTTTTCACAATGTAAAAGAAAACACTACAGAGTTGATCACAATTAGTAGCAACTTTTACGAGCACAATTTTGCTACATGAAACGATGTGATACTCACAAGAGGTGCATGCCTATCTATCCACCAGCATGCTGTAGTCAACTGCATGAGACAGGAAAGTAGTAGAGTAAGTTGAAATTGTCGCAGACAGTAACCGGTCATGTAAAGTATTGTCATTTTATAGTTGTTTATAATTGATGTGCATGAGAAGCAAACTTTTGCTTAACGTGTGTCCCTCCACTTCTCCCCTTCCTGTATGAGTGCTGCAAACTTGTGTTTACTCGTTACAGGTACCATAAGACCTCCAAACATAGGAACAGGTCAATAACCTTTTTCCTCTTATTATCACTATTCTGAGCACTTATTTTGTTCTAAACCCCCACCTCACTCACTACTGGTCCTGATGAATGCCCGTAAGTCCTAGAAACCAGGCAATCAAGGCAGAAACATGTCGACCTATGTTCAGTCACTCCCCTCCCTATTTTTGTAATTTTCTAACTCTAAGTGCAACTACTACCCATTATCAAGTAAACAAGTCGCACTATAACAGAGTGTACCAGACCATAAACCAGACTGAATAAATTTACCTTATCTGAGTTTTTTGGTCTTTTTAATATATTTTTATCTCTGGCTCACTACTGCACCAACCTTGGGTAAAATACCTCCGGGTGGAGGCTGCATACCGAAACTAGACCTTATGATTATGCAGACACGTGATAACAAAGCGGAGAATCAAGATATACCGCTCTGAACCCACCTTACCCATCACGTGTATGAGGGTCTTTTTATTGGGACACCCCTTGCTAGTCCTGTACACTCAAGGTTGAGCAGGACAAGTGATCCTTCCCCTTTTTGATTAGCCCATGTGAATATACAGTCTTCACTTAGATTTCCTGAAAAATCTAACTCTTACTGATAAACTGCTTTTTCCATAACGTTTTTACCCTGTCCTCTCTTTTTTACTTTTTACGGGGTATGTTTCTGACAGTCCCAGTTTGCGAATCTTGGACCTCAGGGACCTTATGATGAGACTTTTGCTGACCTTTATTCCCTCTCAAGAAGCTGAGATATTCTTGTGCCATAATTTCAGAGTAGAAGACTCTATAGTTGCCATCTAGACCAACTTTTAGACGCGCGAGGAACATTAGATAAGCCTCACACCCTATATTTTGGAACGGGGTAATAAGTTGCCTCATCCGCCACCTTCTTTCCACGGTGGTATGGCAGAAATCGGGGCGAGCAAAAAATTCAGTTTCCTTATAGGAGCGTTTAGACTGTGGCTTTGCCTTATTGATGATCTCTTCGCGCAAAAGGAAATTCCCGACATATAGCAATATTGCGCGGGGCTTGCCCTGTGATTCTTTTCGTGTCATCGGAAATCGATGCGCTCTTTGTACCTCATGTTCCCAGTCCCATGAAGTCAACTCGGGGAATGCACCTTTCAGCAGATCAATGACAAACCCACGCACGTCCCCTGCCTCTTTTCCCTCTTGGATTCCAATTAATCTGACATTGTTCCGCCTTTGTCTATTTTCAAAGTCCTCTAGCTTCCAAAGCATGTCCGCTGTTGTCTTATCATGATCCTTACTAGCATCTTTCATTTTAACAAAATCATCTTCCAGTTTCCCCGTTCTAACCTCTATCTCAGATACTCTCCCAACCATTTCTTCATACATTTTGTTCACCTTATGGAGGGAGGATTGTATTTTTTTATTTGCATGTCTGGCCCTTCTACTTGCTCTCTGACTCTCAGCACGAGCCTCGCTTTGAATTTGTTTTAAGGTAGAGAATAGAACTTCGAAATTTGAGGCACCTCTTTCAGAGCTCCCCTCGGCTACCTGAGAACTAACCTCCTGGGTACCTGTTTCTGTAGTCACAAGTTCCCCAGACTGAGTTACTCCACTCTCTACTGTATTGTCCCAGACAAGCTTTTTTACGACTGTTTTCACATGCCTTCTACGAGGCACTCTAGATTGATTCTTACGTCTTGGATTGTCGTTTTTAACCTTACCCTTATACATAGGGTTATTGTCTGTCACAATCTTCGTCATCTCTTTAGAAGCGGTTTTTGCTTTTGTTTTTATCACCTTTTGTGCGGTCTCTTGCTCCATAGATTCTGTATCGCTATCAGAGGTGACTGAGACATTGTCAGATTTGGATAGGTTGGTTTCTGAACCTGAGCCTGCTACAGAATCTTCTGAGGTGCCCAGTTCCGAATCCGTATCTGAGGGAGCAGAGCTACTGTATTCACTTCCATCGACCTAGTCTTCTTCGTCATCCACCTCGTCGTTTCCAGTGAAAAAGATCTCCTCACCGGGTGATGCCAAAATAGATTCAGGAATGCTTTGCATAGTCTTTACATTCATTTTGCTTCTATTTTCCAAAGCATAGCTGATTACCTCCTGCTCCTGCTGTACTGCAGTAGTTGCAATCTCCTTATCCGGTATCTCTATAATTGAATGTTCATCTACATTCTCATTAGTCTTCTCATTATTTCCAGGATGGACATTTATCTAGGCATGGGCGGAAAATCCGTTCCGCTCGCGGATTTTGCGGATTTTCGGGAAATCCGCAATCCGCGAGATTTGCGAATCTCCCGCAAAATCCGCAAATCCGCGAGCAGCGGATTTTGCTCGCACTGCTCGCACTGTTCGCGTGAGTTCGCGTGAGTTCGCGCCCCGCGAATAAGTGCAAAATTGCAGAAATACGATTTTAGCAAAACTGAAAGTAACTACTTACCAGGTTCAAAAGTTCAGGCTCATCATTAGTAGCCATTTCCTGTAGTGCTTCCTGAGGGGCCCCTCCAGAGTTCAGTTGCCAGTTGAAACTATTATGTGACCCTGCTCTGAACCTCAGAATAGTTACACATATGCCACAAAGGTCCTGAATTACAGCTAAGGGAGACAAGCAGGAGCCAGGCTGGAAGTTAAAATCCATTAATCAGCCCCTAATTCATTATTGTCAGTTGGGGCAGGGCAGGTGTTGTAACTAATTTTGCAACAATGAAAGCACTTAGCAAGTGCAAAAGATCACTAATCAGGGCGCACTAAGGAAGCAGGTGCCAGCTAAAAAAATATTCTGTGACACATTAATCAGCCCCAAATTAATTCAGGTCACTTGAGGCAGGGAAGGTGTGCTTTGCTTTGCCGAAAATAATGTACACTGGACAACCAGAGGGTGTGGTGATGAAACAGAGGGTGGCATGGGTGGGCCAGAGGGTGGCATGAGTAGTCAGAGAGTGGCAGTGGTGACAGAGAGTGGCAGTGATGAAGAAGAGTGTCCCAAACAGGCTGGACACGTAGAAACAACAAGTTCGCGAAACTTGCGACCCGACAGGTAAGTTCGCAATTTGCGAAAGTGTACAAAACCCTCGCGAACTGGCAGAAACACGGGCGAACACAAAAAAAAAAAATCCGCAAATTCGCGGGAATTCGCGGATTTTGCGGATTGCGAATCCGCAAATCCGCAAAATTCGCGAACGCGAGATCCGCAAAATTCGCTCATGCTTACATTTATCACATTAATCTCAGCATCAGGATCAGACCCCCTGACTGTTTCTGAAGATAAATCTTTTGTCTTATTTTTATCTTCGATTGAACCTTCATGCGACTCCTGGCCCTTTAAGCATTCGGTCCCGCCCCCTGCTGTAACTGTTGAAGAGGCGGCTGTTCCCACGGGATCTGTAACTTCATTCTGGCTGGGAGGCTCCAACATGCTGCCTGTGCTCCCGGCGGCTCCCGTGGCTCCAGCGGTATCAGCAGCCCCAGCGCTCTCCATATGTGTGGGATTCAGCTTCTCTCCACATAGCGCTGCTAACGTAGGAAGGATGAAGGTCCGTCGCGTTACCGGCTGGGCGCTCATTACAACCCCTGCCACAAGTAAGAAAGACTCCACTATCGTAGTTTGACGAAAGGCTGATTCTCTTCCCACCGTTTCGCCGGCAGTAGACTGTGACTCAGTGTTCTTTTTGACCGATCGGGTCGACCGAGCACTTTTCACTTTTTCCGTATCTTTTTCCCGTAGCTTCTGCGTCTTAGCCTCTTTTGCCGCTTCTCGCCTCAGCTGTGCTTTTGACCTTGATTTGGCTCTAAGATTGCAGGTTAGAGCTCCAGGGCCATCTACGGATACTTCTTCTTCCTCGGAGGCAGTCGGGTCATGATGTTTCTTGGTCGATCGGTAAAGCTTAGGAGCCATTATTCTTGAATAGTATGTGCGTCCTGTCTGATAGGACCTCACGATTAAAGCAGCAAAAAATTCCAGCAGAGTTTTTCCCTTACTTCGATCCTCAACTTGAGGGAAGTCTTTTAACAGCGTGGGCCAGCCCGATAATACTCCAAGCATTTCAACCCACAGGCGCTGAAAGTATGTCGATGAGTTACTGCTGATTACTAGGTAGCACTCCTCCCCAATGCCAGCCGGTCCAGTTTAAAGTTTGGTTCACCAAGGCATTAGTGTAGTAAGAGAGTTATTGTTTGTTAGACCCAAAAGATTGGGGCCAGGGCGTGCACTTCATTTTCCATCAATCTGTCATCAGGAGCAGAGTAAGGATGAGACCATCCCCTACGGCGTCTCGGCGGCCATCTTGCCCCACAGCTTGGCCGGTTCTTGATGGGATTGTGTGGGATGCAGTTAAATTTCAAATTCATGGCCCCACTGAAGTGGTTATTGTCCCAAATGTGCTGAGAGTGAACATGGGGGATGTGGTAAAACAAAACATACGTTCTGATGATTGGGATGTTCAGGCCGTAGAATCATTATTCTCTGATTTGAAATATTATGTTGCCTTTGATGCTGAAGATTTATATTTAGAGTCTGCTAATTATGGTGATTTATTTTGCTTTCAACATTTTAGTAACCATTTTCTGCATAAAACAAGTTCCAGAAGGGGTACTGTAAATTACACACAATGGGAACATTGCCCAGCACCATTACAAGGCAGCTCCAGTACATTTTTGAAGAAGTACACTTACTTTACCGACTTTAATCAATCAAGCCCTGAGTCCTTTTATTTTAAGATGACACAGAAGCCCATGTCCAAAGTTAGACTTATCGATACTAAATTATTGTATTCGAAGTCCTTTCTAGAAAAGTTAGCTGTAGAGGGCTACGAGCTATGGAAGGAAACCATTGACCTTAAATCGGTTTGGGGTTCTAAAAGTTGGCAGGTACAAGGCACTGAGGCTTTGCACCGTGCATGTCTCATCCCGAATCACATGTTGTTTTTGAATTCTACTATTTCCCAGACAATGTGCCTTGGATTGGCTACTTCAAAAAAGTTGAATACCCCTGCTATT
The DNA here is from genome assembly GCF_964263255.1 of Lissotriton vulgaris. NCBI lineage: Eukaryota > Metazoa > Chordata > Amphibia > Caudata > Salamandridae > Lissotriton > Lissotriton vulgaris. The sequence goes on along the minus strand of NC_141691.1, from coordinate 1,591,998,740 downwards.
CCTGATTTGGAAGAATATTCCGGTTGGGATAATTTCACAAAGTTTTCTATTCGAGAGCTGCAGACATTATTATATAATGCATCCTTTAATGTATCTAGTTTGGATCCAAAGGGTTGGCTGCTGTCGCACAGAAGCTCTGACTCTTGCCAGCGCCGCTTTATGGGTTTAACTGAAGGTTTTACACAAGTCAGGCCTGATCCATGTTTTGATCCTGACCACACTGTTACAACATACTCAGTTGGCAAATTATGTCAGAATTGGTTACAGCATTCTACATTAGCTGCTGTTAAATTACATCTATCAAGGCTAACTGATGATGTTGATCTAAATGATTTTATAAAGGGCCCGGCTAGCAGTAGATCTAAACGTTGGATTTATGCTGTTTACAATGAAATCTGGAAGCTTTCACAAATTGAGGCTGCTAAGCGTCTGAGAGCTATTGATCAAGCTAATTTGGAAAAGGTGCTTGCAGTTGTCGATAACAGTATTAACATGCTATCTTCCCGCAAATACACGTTGAATAATATTGTTTCTTCAGTGGTTGATGTTTCCATCTGGCCACGCATCCCAACCTTGAAGGCAGAGTTCAATGGTATGACTAGAATAAGAGCCTTTTTGTCTCAGAAAGAGGTGGCCCTGAGTTCGGCCCGAGAAGCATTAATCCTTCACATAGCTAACACGCGCACAGAGGTGCAGGCGCTTTTAAATACTGATTTACCGTTACAATGCAGCGAGCTGCTTCATCAAATCTTTAATGCCTCCTCCACTTCCGGCCTGGCTCACTTTTTTAAATTAGTTAGCAGCGGTCTCGTGACTTCGTTTGAAAAAAAATTTGGAGTCATCCCTGCTTTCCTTCATTCTATTTTTTCGAGTTTGTTTGGTGGCTTCCCTGTCTTGCTGGCTTTAGCTGCAGGCTTATTGGTGATATTTTGTTTTATTAAACATGGATGCCCATCCTGCGTTAGGAGCAGCAGAGCCCCTCCTGTCACTGTTGCGCAGCCAGATGCTTGATTACTATGGCACCCTGCCGCTTGCGACTTTGAGCACGGCGTTTGGGTTATCGTTTCGATTTTGCTATTTCACCTGTGTCCAGCCTGTGTTTCATTGCCTGAGCTGCGATTTCGACTGGGCCCTTGATTTGTGTCTCTGCACGTCGATTTTAATCATCTGATGAGCCCCGTAGAAGCTCACGAGTTGGTTTGTTCTGGCGAAAGGATTATGGCCTTGGCAGCGATGCATGGACTAATGGGTCATTGGGATATACCCGCAGCGGCGCATGAGTTCTTGGCACAGAGCTTTCTTGAGAACCCACCGAGTTGTCCTCTGATGATGCTAGAGGATCCAGTGCTGGAGCAGCACGTATGTTCCTTCCCACTACTTAATTGGATGGCTGAACTGTTTTCGGATGATGACAGTGATTTCATGTTGGAGGCTGTAGCTGCATATTTTGCATATTCAGTTCTATCGTGAGATGCCATGGAGTTTTTTACTCATTTCGGCAAGTGCATGTTTATATTTTTGGACAGTGCCTTTTTTCTTACGTACAATTTTTTATACGTCCCAGAACTATTGAGTTATATTTTCAATGGTTGGAACAATTTCGCTTTGCCCCTATAGGCCTTCATATATGCGTTTGGAGAATAGATTAGCTCATTATTATTGAACGCTGTTTTCAGGTTACACCCCTTTCTGGTTCTAACTTTACATGATTTTTGACAGTGCTCTGATCATTGGGGGGTGTCATATAGCTACTTCTTTTCTATATACTGTGCTAAGTTAGCATGAGTTTATTAAATGTTTGCACGCCGTTTTCATTCTTGCTTCACTTTTGCACACAACACATAATTGTTGTTTTAGCTTTCAACCCAGAAGAGCTTCGTGATTTACTTGAGAAATAATATGTTATTGCTCTGATATCAGTTTTGTTCTGCACTCTGTCTGCACAGTGAGTGCTGAAGGCTACACGGATAACTTAACCCAGTGTTGTTGTAAGGTCTGATCTTCGCACCCCTATAGACATAACACACATGCTGCTGCCAAAATCTGGCTCTAGGCGAGTTTTATATTGTTGTGCTGAACGCACAAAAACACACTTGATGTGCTTCGCATGCAGAGAGCTGGTGGAAGATGATGTGATCCTCCTGCCACTGAGATTTTGAGGTATGGCCCCGCCCTGCTAAAACCCAAATGAGACCTTCATAGATATAAAATATTATGCTAAATAGGACAGGGTGAGAATTAGGTATTGTAAATTCCTATTCATTACAGCATCCTAGTATGCTGTGACCGTTTGCTTTCTATGGACTAGTGACTATGCTAATAACCTTGTTTTTTATAATATGTTTGCTAGTGTTATATAAGATACTGCGTTTGAGAACTCTGCATTAATAAATAAATATTTCAAATATGCACGTGTTCTCATTTACTCCACGTTCTGGTTTTGAAATGATTATATAACGAAAGAGTGTTCAAGTGTTCCACGATACCTGAGGTATTTCAAGTTCATGTTCTGGTCTGTCTAAAACATTGGGAGTTTGTTATGACCAATGAGACACTGTAGCTAGCTCGGTAAGGGGATTTTGGGTACTGAGGTGAGTTTTGGGCCATCCTAATTCACCGAGGTTCCAGGTCTCTATGCACAGTTCTGTAGGGGAACCGAATTCCCGCTACAGAAGAGGGAGGAGGGAGGGAGGAGGGAGGGAGGGATGGAGGAGGGAGGGAGGAGGGAGAAGGGAAGAGGAAGGAGGAGGAGGAAGGAGGAGCAGGATGAGGAGGAGGAAGGAGGAAGGAGGAAGGAGGAAGGAGGAAGGAGGAGGGAGGAGGAAGGGGAGGAAGGGGAGGGGGGAAGAGGAGGGGGAGGAGGAAGAAGGGAGGAGGGAGAAGGGAGGAGGAGGGGGAGGAGGGAGGAGGGGAGGGGAGGAGGGAAGAGGGAGGGAGGAAGGAGGGAGGAGGGAGGAAGGCGGGAGGAAGGAGGGAGGGAGGAGGGGGGAGGAGGAGGAAGGAGGAAGGAGGAAGGAGGATGGTAGTGATAGTAGTAGTAGTAGTAGTTATGTTATGTTAGAACTGTATTTCTTGAGCGCACGGCTACCCAGATCGGGTGTCCCGGCGCTTTGGCAGAGAGTCCTGAACACAACCAAGAAAAACCCAGCGGCAGAAACACTGTAGGCCCACTGGTTAGGTGGAGAAAAGGAGCGTCTTGAGCTCCTTTCTGAAGGCCAGAAGATTATTAGCCTTGCGGAGTGATAGAGGGAGCTCATTCCACAACCTGGCCGCCATAAACTGGAAAGACCGGCCTCCCATCCGCACGCGTTTGATCACTGGTATCTCCACTTTAGCCAAGTCAGCAGATCTCAAACTCCTCCGGGGAACGTAGAGAACAATCCGCTTCCTGAGGTAAGCTGGGCCAATGCAGTGGAGGGCTTTAAACGCCAACGTGAGGACCTTGAAACTAATTCTGCTGGGGATAGACAGCCAATGCAGCCTGCCGCGCAGTAGAGAGGCACTGGCTCTCCGTGGAAGGCCAAAGATGGCTCTGGCCGCCGAGTTTTGGACAACTTGCAATCTGGATACCAGATATTTAGGCAGACCAGCGAAAAGTGCGTTAGCGTAATCTAAACGCGAACCCACGAGTGCTTGCACGATGTTCTTGCGATATTGAAGGGAAAGCAGGGGAAGAAATTTCCTCACCATCTTCAAGATACCGAAACATTTCCCCGCCAGGCCCGTGATGTGGGGACGAAAAGAAAGACTGTCGTCGAATACCACACCCAGATTTTTTACTTGGGCAGATGGTTTCTCAGGGGGGAACATGTCGGAAGGCCACCACGATTTCCAGCCAGGGTCCTCAGCGCAACCAAAAAAGAGCAACTCGGACTTATCCGAGTTACATTTCAGGTTCTGGTGCTGAAACCATGCAAAAACAGCACTCAGGCAGTCTCTGATTCTGTCGCCACTAAAAACCTCTCCCTTCCTGCAGGTGAACAGGAGCTGGGTGTAGTAGTAGTAGTAGTAGTAGTAGTATTAGTAGTATCCCTACCTATTCAGGTACTTGGTCATTGATCACATTTTTTTCCACAGAGATTTCTATCCCATCTAGTATCCTGCAAGACTAAGTCTGAACCCTATAGTAAACAGACTTTATTCAGCTACATCAGCAGCATTAGGATCAGTACTCGGAGGTAGTCTGAACCCTATAGTGACCATAAGCCCCTTGTAGCCTTGATATTCCCTACCTTATTCATCTTCTCCCATCTTTCAAAGGATAATTTCACTTTGACTACACATTCTGATGGGCTTAGGTTCTATGGAACATGGGCGACCAATAGGGTTTTTAAAAAAACAACTTATTCCTGATTATATAGCTTTTTAGTTCATGTCGGTCTGAACAAATTGATGGGGCTCACATGATTAGGTAGGTGATTTGTAGATATCTGTTCTAAAATTAAACTATCCTTGCTAAAGCCAGCTAGTAATCTTCCCCACTCAGTAGTCAATTGGTTTGACACTTGGCCAGGAGGCAACTGCAAAAAGTTTTGAAAATTGGCCTGAAAGATACTGCAGCAATTATAGTATGTCAGGAACACTGTAAGATAGCTATTAAGAAAAGGAAATATTCCTTACGCTAGCACAAATGGGACTCCATAATACTTGCTAGCGAGACCAAGAATGTTAAATCATTGGAGCACTGTTAGAGCCATTAAAGACAGTGATGTTAATGTATCCAGCACAAGTATGCATATTACTGCTGAACAATGGGTTGCTCACTTCTCGCTAATCTATTCCTTAGTGCCAGTCTTAATATGCAAACTTTTGAACAAATCTTATTATGATGGAAATTATAGCTCATGTTGGCTGCTGAGGTGGCCAAAAGAAATATAGAAACAACAGTTGATGGACAGAATGCAGAACAATGTCATACATTCACCCCAGTACAGAGATCTGGGCCTAAATCCATCGTTATTTGCTCACCATGCCATTCCAGTTTGAACCCAGCCATATGCAAATCAGTCTTGACTCTGTCCCCCACAGCCTGGCTGATGGCGGCTGTTGGCCAGAAACCGGTCCCAGGATGCTTGTTTCCGGTCCAGGGAAGACATGGCTTGGCAGTTCGGGCTGTACTGGTCCCATTAGACACAGGGTCAGACTGATTTGCATATGGCCATGTCTTAACTGGGGTGGTGGAGTGAGCTAAAGAATGATGATGGATTAAACCCAGATCAGTGACTGGGGGTGAGTGTCTGAAAAGTTTCAGCGCTCTGTCCATCATCTCCTTGTCTTTGCAAAAGAAATATAGCACGGCCTAGGGAACAAGTAGACTGCCGAGTGTGGCGAACTGGGAAAACGACCTGACTGGTGCCAACCATAAGAGGAGGTAGTATATCAAAGTCGGGGTTGCCCTAGGAAATGGGGGAAGGTGTGGGAGCACTGGTGTGAACACAGACAATGAAAAGTGATTTCCGCAAGAGGGCAAAGGTAACAAATATTTGGACATACGATATGTGCTAACCTGTATTGTATGATGGTTGATGTGCACATACATGTTACAGGCCTCTATTGTCTACCTTTAGTTATTTCTCTCTCTGATGTTTATCTGGTCATTGATTGATCTACTGTATTACGTACTGAGCAACTGTTTAATGAAAAGACAAAAAAAATCTAATTTGATAATTATGGCACCCTGTCGAGATATGTGAGGTCATTAAAGTGTGGCCTGTACCTCGAAAAGCCTAGAGCTCTTGGCCACAGTCTTTGTAAATGTTATGACAGAGTTAGATCTGGAGACAAACTTCACCAAATTAAAAATAATGGTATACAGAAGACTTAGTCAAACCATAAGGGAATATCAGTTCATTGCAACGCACTAAGGTTTCCCAGTTTCTATACCTGGGGATTATTTATGACCGCTCCAATTCTTGGGAGTTATAACTTGTCTGCCTGGAGACAGAAACTATAACAGTTGGTGGGCACCTTGAGGGGCTGGGCCGGAGGAGGGGGTGGAGAGGGTTCCGGTACCAAAAAAAAGAATACACTTACCTGGCCCTACTTCAGGCTTTGGGCAGAGGCTCTCAGCCTATCCTGAGGCCAATCCTGAAGCTGCTCTCGCATCAGAGCAGCTTCAGGATTGGCCTGAATGTCAGCAACTTGCGCTCTCAGGCAGACTGGGAGCATGTGCCTGCTCTCTCCAGCACCAGCATCACAGATGAGGCTGGAGAGAGCTTCACTGATCAGGAGGGGTTTGGACGGCCGGCCATACACCTCATGCGCAGTGAAGGGAGTTCCCACCACTCCCCCACCAGCAGTGTCATGCCCTGGACCCGCCTCCAAGACTCGTCAGAGTATACAATAAAATAATCAGTGCTAAGGCTGCAGTTTGGATCAACAAACAGAAAAGTCTACGCCTCTGTGAATCAAACAAAGCAGGGAAATCACTGGCCTCCTATCTAAAGTTTAAAACTCAAAAGTAGGTGATTAATGCCATCAAAGATGAAGCAGGTATCGTCCACACTAGCCCAAACAAGATAGCTGATATGTTCAAAGACTTTTATCAAAAACTATATAAAGCTAATCCCAATTTGAAACAACTAAATAACAAGAAATACCTGGACAAGATTCTCTCAACACCTTATCGGACCAGAAAGGTCCGCCATCAATGGCCCTATAGATATTCAAAAGATTGAGAGCGCCATTAAGAAATTAAAAATGGCCAAAGCCCCATGCCCCTAGGGCTATAATGCCACCTTTTCTAAAACATTTGCTACACATATTCAGCAACCACTTCTGAATTTATATAGACAGTTTGCATACACAGAGCAAATCACAGGTACAACTGCAGAAGCCATTATAACAATCATACCTATAGAGGGTAAAGATTCTCTCCTTACAAAAAACTACAGGCCGATCCCTCTAATAAATCTAGATTGCAAAGTATATGCAATGATCTTAGCCAACCGGGTCCAAAAGTATATTGCTAAACTTATTCATCCATCAAAGGGAGCCTTGTTCAAGCATAGACTCTTGAGCTATAACACCAGGATTTTCTGTCACGCTATTGAAAAGGCAAAACTAACAAATTCACAAACAGTGGCCATCACCCTCGATGCAGAAAAAGTGTTTGACAAGGTGGATTGGACATACCTGCGTATGACACTTGAAAAATTTAACCTGTGAGACACAGTAATACGTATGATCATGGCCCTATAGCATGAACCAAAGGCCAAAGTCAGAGCTGGGGGAGCTATTTCCTCCCACCTTGTCTTTAAGGCAAGAGACTAGACAAGAATATCCCTTCTCACCATCACTCTTTCTATTAGCCATAGAGCTGTTTCTGAAACACTTAAGAGAAAACCAGAACATACCAGGTATAGACTTTAGTAGCAATAATATAAAGTGGCCACCTATGCAGACGATGTTCTGATAGTTTCCAAGGAGGCCGACACAGCTATTTCGGCCCTTATGAAATTGTTACAAGAGTTTGCCGAAGTTTCAGGCTACACACTTAAAAAAGACAAAACTGAAGTTAAACTACTAAACGCTCTGGGTAATAAAGGAATAATAGGAGACACGGGACTAGCATTGTAAGCAGGGTCTATTAAATACCTGGGACTAGAATTTACTACTGATCTCATTTACACCCTTGAAAAGAATGAAAAGATCCTATATAAAAATAACTGAACTACTGAATGTATGGTCACCAAAGTTTTTATGGTGGAGGGGTAGAGTTGAGACAATAAAAATTATGATAACGCCACTTATCAACTACCTTAGTAGCATGCTACTGATGACACTATCAGAAGACGTACTGAGTTAACTTGATAATACTCTTAACAACTTTTTATGGCAAGGAAATAAGTCGGGAATCTTGATTGTAAAACTCAAACTAGCTAAACCCAGTGGAGGAGTAGGCTTACCAAACTTTAGGCACTACCAGACGGAATTTCCTCTGTAAAAAGGTGCTGCTTGGTTTGTCGAAACTCCTGAATATCTACCTCCATGGCTGGATGTAGAGAGAAGCCTCATTAAGGATATCTCCCTCCCTGCCATTATGACAACTCATACCATGATACTACCACATTCTAAATACATTATTCAGAAAACACACAAAAAAGCACTTTCCTGCTTGGACATCTACTCTAATATTAAATAGGCAGCTCTAACATGGCTGCGATCTGGTACAACCCCAAGATTAGAATAGATGGCCAACTTACATTTTGGCAAGACTGGTCCCAAAGAGGCCTTAATCAGCTTAGAGATTTGTATGATGATACCTCACCTAAGGCCTTCTCAACCCTTCAAAAAGAGAGGGCACTGACTGATATACACCTAAACAGATTTTTGAAACTTGAAGTTCAGATCTCTAAACTACCTCTAACACAGATAAGCCCCTCACTACCTCTGAAGCTAGCCCAACTATTCAAAGTGGGCCGTATGGTTTCAAGATTTAACTCCTACTTGCTAAACCACGTAAAATGAGAGGAAATGGGAAGCAGAATCCACCACCAGAAAGATCACATTTCAATGGAACCTCATACATATGACACCCTTCAGGAATACCATCTCACCGGCACTCTCCCATTTGAAATTTATGATCATAAACAGGGCCTACTGTGCGCCTGCCAGACAACATAGGCTCAACCTCACTCAAACACCCCAATGATGGAACTGTAATTTACATGTGGAAGATTTAGCACACATGCTGTTTCAATGCCCAATCATACAATCCTTCTGGGACAGGGTCTTCGATTGTATTAAGCACACACTACATGAAACTTCATGGCCCTTCTGAAACTGTACTGTTCCCTCCTGTCGGTCTTACTCCCTGTCCCCTGACCTTGATGGTTCCCCCTTTTGTTTGACAGTGTGTTGACTTAACTACATCATTTGTACCATTGTGTTGGTTTTATTCGTGTTTTTGCCACTTTGTACAGAGCTCTGATACCCGTATGGGTCATGTTCATACTTTATAAAACTTTTCAAATAAATAAATAAACCCGACCAGATAATTCTCATACATTGTACAGGGCTACCTGGATCCCCAACTTCAAAATCATAGATGGGGAGCCCATCTTGTTTTGCCGTTTGCTGCTTGCTTTCGTGCCCGGGACCGGAAGGGGGATGGGGGGCAAACCACAACCCCCTGCCAGCCAAGTGGCACAACAGACGTCGCCAACGACACTCACACAAGCCAGGAGGCGTATAAATTACGGCCAGGGCTCATGCAGCGCATGAGCCAATCTTGTTTTGCCTGATGCTGTCTGCTTTTGTGTCCGGGTCTGGGAGGAAGCCAAACCACAACCCCAAGCCAGCCAAACGGCATGGATGCTGCCAACGACACTTACACGTGCCAGGAGGCCCATAAATTACGGCCAGGGCTCCCGCAGCGCGGAACATGCGCGGGCGTGCCCAGGCCGCGTCCGTGCGAAGCCCGGGCCAAGGGTGGGCCCGTCTGCGTCCGGAAGAGGCTGGGGTGGGTCTCCTCTCTTAGTTCTGCTGTCCCTGTGGGAGCTTTTTGGCGATGAGGACCAATCACAATTAGACGGACAGAGACTTTTCTACAAAGTAAGCTTCTTTATTACTTTCCATACTTGTGACTGCGATTTTTTACCAGCTGGGAAAAAAGAAAAAAAGACTGTTCTGCAAAATGTCCAAAGGGAAGAAACTGGGGAACATGGAGGGAACACCCAAGATCCTGCAAAACTCCACACTTGACTGCTTCTTGAAAAAGGCTGCTACAGCCTTAGACAAGGAAATACTAGCAGTTCAACGTTGGCTATCTCTAGGGGGTAGCTCCCTTATCACTTTGAACCAAGACCTAGTGCAAATTGGGGTGTCGGAGGACATTGTCCACGGTGATCCGGAAAGTGTAGAAGTACCAGTTACAACCCCAATCGAACCATTATTGCCTCCTGCGAAACCTTTTTACCCCTCATGCCAAGTCTCTACTCTACCTGGCCCACCTGCTAAAAAGAAGAAAAAGCTGAAACATCTGGAGCCATCAGTGGGTACAATGACTAAGTCTGAGAAAAAGCTGCAGGAACCACCACAAGGAACTATTAGCACTCATCCTGCTCCAGTTATTGTGCAAGAACTCCAACCTGCCCAGACAGTCATTTCAGTTCTTCCCCTGCAAGACATAGACTCTTTAATAAATCGGTTTGAATTATTCTTAACTAAAAATCTCTCACCGGGGGCGTGGCCAAGGCGGTGAACATAGCGGATGCAGCATAAGAGAGCTCTGTCCCGCCGATGCATTATCCGCCACTTATCCTGAGTTTCCCCAACCCTGAGACGTCTCATCATTTCTACATTGCTGTCGGAGGTGGCGGGGAACCTCAGATGCCCGTCTAGCGACGATCCGAGACCTCCAGAGGCGTGGCCTACCTAGCCAGCGTCAGCCGGGCCCTTGAGTCTGAGAGCATCCGGGCGGAAGTGGGACGCGACTGGGCCCAGCGAGGAGCAGAAAACGGAGCCCTGCACCGGACGCGTGGAGGCCCCGCAGTGAGTACCCCAGGCTCCACGGAAGACACGGAGCACCCACTGATGCTGCGGCCGCACCTGGGGGCTGTGAGGACTGAGGACCGGGGGAGTGCGAGGGGGCCTTGTTCGGCGGTCGCGTGGGACCGCGGGGGTAACAGTTGTGCCGCAGTCGCAGTGTCCTGTATCTCCCCCCCCCCCCCCCCGCCCACCCCCCCCGGACAGAGGTGGTGGCGTCCGCTGCATCGGGCGTGAATGAACGGTACTGCACCTGATTAGGCCCGGACCTGGTTGCCTCTCACACGTGGTGCGCCCCCTCGGCGGCGCAATCAGACTGTTGGGGTGGACTCCGAAGGCGGCGCGCAGGGGAGCAGGGGAGCAGAATCCTAAGCCTTGGACACTGTATACTGGCGGCGGCGCTGAGGGCCCGGAGGCTGTGGCAGACGATCCGGTGCAGACCAGGGTCTGCCTACACATCTTGAGGCCCCCGAGGCTTTGAAGAGGGGCAACAGTGCCCCCGGAGAAACACCTGCACACGGCCGAGGTACACCTGACCCCCACATCGGGCATTGAACACCGGATTGTAGCAAGATCGGAGGGGGCACCGTGTCCTTGGGGCGGAGAGTGGAGGCGCCATGGGCAACAGCGCAGGCAGCTCTGGGAGAGGGCGACATCCTCCACAACAGCGTATAAAGCAGGACAGGCCCAATAACAATTCTGCGACTGGGGAGATTGGGGCGACCGATCATCCGTCCATGCGGTGCCCTTAACCCAGTACGCGCTTCCAGTGGCAACCATGACGAGGGGTGGCAACAGTGGAGGCACCTCGAAAGAAGGTACAATCGATAAATTTACTGGGCCGGCTGGAGGGGCTGGGGCGTCCGGAGGCGCTCAAGCAACTGGCCTGGACAATGCGGCCCTTATGGCAGCGATAACGCAATCCAGAGACATGCTGGATGCGAAAATAGGGTCAGTCGGAGCCGATGTTACCTTGCTGCGTCAAGATTTGCGTAACGCCGTGGCCCGCATCACCGAGACTGAGACCAGAATTACAGGAGTGGAGGACGATGTGGCGACACTGAAGAAGAAGGAGGCCAACATGGAAGGGATTCAAAAGGGACTTGCACTGCGGGCGGAGGACGCGGAAGGACGGGCCCGGCGAAACAACCTACGCTTCGTAGGGTTCCCGGAGGGCTGTGAGAAGGGCAACATGGAAGCCTTTCTGACCCAGTGGTTGGAGGGGTGGCTCCCTCCGAAGTCCCTATCGCATTGTTTTGTAATTGAACGCGCGCACCGAGCACTGACCCAGAAGCCGCCGGAGGGGGCTTGTCCGAGACCAGTGATAGCCAGACTACTTAACTATCACGACCGCGACACAATCCTGTGACAAGCGCAAGTGAAGGAACCTTTAATATTTGAGAATCACGCAATCCTAATATTTCCAGACTATACCAGACTGGGTCAGCAACAACGTCAATCCTTCACTGCGGCTGTGGCGCGGTTGAGAGACCTCAATATCCAATATGCCTTGCTCTATCCGGCCCGCCTACGCGTGGTCTACAAGTCCCGAACTCACTTCTTTAATACTCCGGAGGAAGTCTTCGCCTGGACGGACGAACCGGTCCACATCAGGGTCAACACTCCTCCGAATCGGGACTCTGATTCGTCTTCCACGGCGGGGCCTCCGAGGTCGTCCCGGAGATCGCGAAGCAGGAGTAACTGGAGGTCGCGCACCAAGAAAGACCCTCTTCCTACTGATGGCACGGCGGAGGCGACTGTACCTACAGACTCTCAAGATCCGGACGCATGAGACCCGAGGACGCTTGGCAGGCTGCAGACAAAGCTCTAAAGAGGGATTGGAGGCCGGCGCCCGTCCCGTAGACAGTGGTACTTTCTTTCTATGTGATCTGTTGACTGTGATATTTGGAACACCAGCAACTGAGCAACCATGAGACGTGGGTTGGGAGACGAAGGCGGGAGGGGGGTCATAACCCCTCGGCTCAGAGGAGTTTGTTTAGCGGGGGGTGTTGGGATTGGTGGGTAGTTCATGGGGATCCATTGGAATAGTGGTTCTCTAACCTCCCGTTGGGGGTCGGAGATAATCTATACCGCGACAGATACTTCAATGTTACTGAGCTATGGGGTGGGGGGTGGTGGGGCAGTTGAGGGGTGATTGGGAACGGGGTGGGGAATGAGGGGTTTGTTGGGGGTGTGCTACAGGGGGATGAGAGAGGGTGGGAAATGTCAATGTGCACAGTGTACTTTCAGGTCCTATCAAAGCGAGATGTGTGTATGTGGCCTCGGATGCTCGGGCCGTTAACTTTTCACCTCATGGATGGCTGTTGAAACCTCCGAAGCTGGCCTGCAGAGGGCATCTATGCGTGTTGTGAGCTGGAATGTAAGGGGGATGCTGGATAGGATAAAGAGAGGGGCAGTCCTGCGTCAGGGGAAGAGGGACGGGGCAGATGTACTGCTGTTACAAGAGTCTCACCTCATGGGTTCCAAGACTCTTAGTCTACAGAGATATGGCTACCAGCAAGTGTTTCATGCGGGATTTGTGAGGGGATCTCGAGGAGTAGCCATTCTGGTTCATCGCAGGTTGTCCTATACACATGAGACTCAGTGAGTAGATACACAGGGCAGGTGTGTCTTTGTACAAGGCAAGATAGGTACTGAGCCGATAGTCTTTGGGAGTGTTTACGCCCCGCCCCCGCTGCAAGGTGCCCTTATAGAAAAACTATTTAGTGTGTGGGCCGAGGTGCCAGATGTGATGGCAGTGATAGGCGGCGACTGGAATGACGTGATGAATGCACGGATGGACCGTCACAGACTGGGGGGGGGGGGGGGGGGTGAGGGGGGGGGGGGGGGAGTGCCATCGGGTACCCCCACTAAACTGAATGGCATGGCGAGAGGAATGGGGTGGGTGGACATATGGCGACACCAACACACCCAACAACGTGAATACACATATGTCTTGGCAGTGCACAGGTCCTTCTCTAGAATTGATTACTTATTTGTCCCACATGCCTGGTTGGGAAGGGTGAACCCCACGACGATACTGCCGCACGGCCTGTCGGACCACTCCCCGGTGGTGGTGGACGTGCCTCTTGATAGGAGGTGACAACCGTTTAGATGGCGCCTTTCCACGTGGCACTTACAAAAAGAAAATTATCAGTCCCACATGAGGGAGGCTATTGCCCACTACTGGAGTGAAAATGATAACTCGGATACAGACGATATGACCCTCTGGAAGGCACTGAAGCCCACGCTTCGTGGGGTAGACATTGCTTGGTGTGCGGTCGCCCGCAAGACCGCAGGGAAGATATAGAGAGGGCGGCGGACCGAGTCAGTGACCAGGAAAGGAAATGCCACGCTAGCGGGGTGAGGAAGACGTAGGACAACTCCTACTGGCACAGCAGCTGTATGCCTCCCTGCTATTGGATGAGGCTAGACAGTTGTGGTTAGCGACTCAGAGTAGGATCTACCAGTGGGGAGATAAGTCCAGCTCCATGCTATATAGGCTCTGCCAGAGTACGTTTCAAGCGCAGTCCCTACCGTGCCTTCGGGATGATACGGGCGCACCCATGACAGCACCGACGGCCCTAGCAGCTAGCTTTGCACGGTATTATGAGGCCCAGTACGCCCCCTCAGGAACTCCTATTGGCAGATGACATTGATAAATTCCTGGCTGACCTTCCGCCACAGTCAATATCGGACGAAGGGCGGGCTCGCCTTGAGCTCCCTTTGTCGGCGGAGGAGCTGGATACAGCACTCTGGGAACTAAATGTGGGCAAGGCCCCGGACCCAATGGGTTCCCTTGCGAATTTTTCAATAAATTTCACCTCCAATTGGGCACGTACTATGGCAGGGCATTAGAGGCAGCCAGAGAAAGTGGCCGGCTTCCGAGGGATTGGCGACACGCTGAAATAGTGGTCTTTTGGAAACCAGGGAGGCCCCCGGATCAACCTGAGTCCTATAGGTCAATATCGTTATTGAATACCGAAGCGAAAATACTGGCGAAAGCGCTGGCCAATCGCCTCCTCCCGTATATCACTGATCTTGTCCACCAGGACCAAGCCGGATTCATGCCCCATAGAGCAACGAGACACAATATTAGGCGCGCACAGGTAGTGGTGGAGGCAGCCCGGGCGGCAGGGATTCCTGTGGCTCTTCTGTTGGCTGATATAGATAAGGCCTTCGACTCAGTGAGTTGGGTCTACCTCCGTGTGCTTCTGTCCCGCCTGAATCTGGGGCCCCGATTCTTGTCTTACCTACAACTACTATACACAGATCTCACAGCATCGGTGAGAGTGGCTGGGGCAGTTTCTGATTCCTTCCCTATAGGTCGGGGCACCAGACAGGGCTGTCCCCTATCGCCATATCTATTTGCCATGGCGATCGAGCCGCTGGTGGCGTGGGTCCGAATAGACGCACCGTTGCGCGGCGTCGAGTAGAGAGCAGGACCCTCTGATAGAATTGCACTCTATGCTGACGATGTCCTCTTTTTTCTTACGGATCTGAACAGATCGGGGCCGCGGGTCCTCGACATCATGCGAATCTTTGGAGAGGTGTCGGGCCTTCACCTGAACAAGCGTAAGTCAGTGCTATGGGTGCTGGGGGAGCGCCGCGGCCTGGGGTCCTGGGCAGCGTCGCTGCAAGAGGCGGCAGGAGGCTTCAAATACTTAGGTGTGTTCCTTACAGATCTGCACGGGATCTCCTGGGCGCGCAATGTTGTCCCTGTATGGGAGCGTATCAGGTCGGACATGACTGCATGGTCCCGCATGCCCCTGAACGTATACGGCCGCTCGGCCATTTTCAAAATGGTGGCCCTCCCACACCTCTTGTACCAACTACAAAACCACCCATACCCTATCCCACCGCAGTGGTTCAAGCAGGTAAATTCGGCACTTGGTAATTTCCTCTGGGCGGGGGGAGTAGCGAGAGTGGCACTCCGCACGTGTTTCCTATCCACGTATTGTGGTGGTTTAGCAACATCAGACATCCTGTCCTATTATCAATCTTCCCACCTATTGATACTGAACGAATGGTGGTACGGAGACCGAGGCGATCCGGCCTACGCCCTGGAGAGATACCTAATGGACCCCGACACGCTCCACGTCATACTGTACTCGGCAGCTAAGAGGAAGAGGCTCCCAGTGGTCACTCAAATAGTTTTTCAAATATGGCGCGGAGCACTCCGCCGCATGGGGTGGTGGAACAGGCTAACAAGGGAAACCCCATTGTGGCAGAATGGGCAACTACCGACATTACTGTCCCTGCAGGGGTTTGGTGGCTGGGACGCGATTGGCGTTTCGGCCATAGGCCACATTGTCAAGGGCACGACTCTTAAGTCATTCCAGGAGCTACAAGTAGAGTATGACATGCCCCGGACCCAGTTCTTTAGATACTTGCAAATCCGCCATGCTATCACACCCGCCCTGAAGGGCCTAGACTCCTTGCCCGAATTTAGCCCTCTGGAAGCAAAGGTATTTATGGGTGAACTGGAAAGTAAAATGATATCTTCTATCTACCAAACACTAGTTACACACTGCTCAACTTCACTAGACACTCTGCGGGCCAAATGGGAGAACGACCTGGGTGCGTTTGAGGAAGAAGACTGGAGAGAGGCACATGAGGCTTCAAGAGGGGCGGCCATTGCAGTACGCCTGCGATTCATTCAATTTAAATATCTGCATGGGGCCTATTATACCAGGGAACGACTGTGGAGAGCTGCAATGATTGTGTCCCCTGATTGCTTGAGATGTGGCAGAGAGATGGGCACTTTTCTGCATACAGTGTGGGAGTGCGATGGTCTACGGAGGTTTTGGTCGGGAGTGTAAGACTGCTTGTCGGAAGTGTTGGGCTGGGAACTCCCCCGAACGCCACAATTGGGCCTCCTCCATATACTGAAACAGGTTGGGGGAAATATCTACAAACGCCACTTGTTATTGTTGAGCCTCACATGGCCAAGAGAGACGTGGCCCGAGCCTGAAAAGATCCCAGGGCCCCCCTGCTGTGAGGGTGGAAAAGGGGTCTGGACTTCTACATGGGACTGGAGCGCCCAATCTTTGAGGCCAGGGGCTGCCCCAGGAAACACTATAAGATTTGGAAGCGGTGGGCGGATTATAGAGGATTGTGGCTGGAACCGCCGACTCATGAGGAACCTGAGGACTGACATTTGGACATTGAACCCGGGTAATGAGGAATACACACTAAATGTTTATTTTTTACTAAGCCTGTTACTTATGGACCGTCAAGTGGCTGTGCAGGGGGTGGGAGGGGGGACTTCGGGTGGGGGGAGAGGGGGGCATTGGGTAGTTACCTCCACATCACTGGTTGTTTGAATTGCCTGCAATGTATTTGACATTTTCATGCACACAGCTCTTTCGGTTTCCGAGGGGCTGTGCACACTATGTAACCTTTTCAACAACACAATAAAATTTCGTTCTGAAAAGAAAAAAAAAATCTCTCACCAATTCAGTATAGACTCGACAACCTTGAGGCTAATGTGGGAAGCTTTTTGAAATCCGTCACGTCAACTGGAAGGGGTAGAAACAGATAGAGTATTTCCTTTCGGTATCTCCCACCATGGGGGAGCACATAGCCCTGCAGGTATCCCGTATAGGATGGGAAACAAAAACATCAAAAACCCAAAATTAGCACCAGCAGGGGTTGCTGGGATTGGGAAGGTTAATGCTCAATCAAAAAATGGAGCAACAAATCAATTTAACCAAACAAGCAGGGGAGGGTTCTCTGGTGGTAGCCTAAGGCTCAAAACCCATAGTTCTGAAACTAAATTTAAGGGGAAATGGTTCAAGGGGCTATGGCTCAGTGAGACAGCCTTCCTGTCAGACAGATGCTGTGGCTCATCCTTATAAACCACTAAATGAGGTTAAATTGGATCTTCCGCCCGAATGCTGCCCATATGTTGCAAAATTATTCAATGTCCCCCCACTCCAGGACAGCTCACTTGAAACCACTGAACAAATGAAAAATAGGGTATGCCACTGGCTATCCCTAAATAAAGAATATGTAAGTTCCAGCTATCATGAAATTCTGATGGTCAGACGAGTTAGCTGGGTGGGTCGCCTATGTAAGTCCACTCATGGAGACTGTATTGTGATAAATTGCTGAAATCCTCATAATGCAGAGTTTTTTATTAGGTGTGTGAGAAACCAATACAGATGGGGCCCAGACCATGGGATAGGCATTATGCCACTGGGTTTTTTCTATAGACATCTAAAACCCTGAGGCCCAGCTAACTCACAAAAAGCCAGACTAACACGGCATGAGCAGATGAGGAAGGAGCAATCCCCTTTGGTAACCAGTAACAGATATGAGGCATCAACTAGATTGACTAAAGCCTAGTAATGTTGTTTTTACGACGGGCCAGGGTACTTCCCAGGCCGGTAATTCTGTGGCGGATAAAATACATCCCATCCCTAAAGTAAGAGAGAACCACATCTCGGCTAGTCCAACTGAGAATAGGACTCCCACCATAGATCCAACAAGAGATAGCTCCCAATCAAGACATCTACTGGGGAAGGAGGGGTTAAAGGGGCAGGGAAGTCCTATCGCTGATTTACAGCTGAACATGATGTCTTGGAATATTGCAGGGCTGCGCTCTAAACTCAATGATCCGGAGTGGGGCAGACTAGTGGATAACTGTCACATCTGTCTATTCCAAGAAACATGGTCCACTGAACAGATCCACAGGGTGGGTTTCTCCACATTTAACCTAGAAGCAAGACAGTCCGCATCTGGCAGACCTGCAGGTGGGTTGTTGATCTGGGTCAAGACGACATTAGCTTGTAAAATTACGCGCCTAGACATAGACTCACAAGAGATTCTTGGAATTGACTTAGTCTAGTTCAAAAGGGACATCCATGTTAGGATTATCAACATATAAAACCGATTTAAAAGCCGCCGTAGCCCTCTGATACCATGACAATGCTAACTAACTTCCTTGAAACTGCCAAAAATGAGTATCACCGGATTAAAGCAGGTGATTTTAATACAACATACAAGCCTGTAGAGTATGTACAGGAAATAGTTCAGGAGGAAGAAGAAGCTAGAGGCATTAAAAGGCTCCAGATCCCAACTCTTAGAACCTGCTGCCCAACATTGGTGCATCTTTTATCATTCACTCTTGCTTATGGGGTCCCTGTAATGGGAGGACACACTTAGATGCAAATGCGGAGTACACTTTTAAGAGGGGGAACACTCTGTTGGAGTAACCATGCACTCTATAAGCTGTAAAATAATAATAATAATAATAACGTTAAAAACAGAATTTACTTAATTATGGTAGACCTCAATCTTTAGCCACAAGTTAGTAATATGTCCATCCTCAATTGTGAAGACAGTGATCACAATGCACTGCTCTTAACCCTCGCTGGGCTCCTGGTCTTACAGCCCCAGTATTATCTATCAAAGGCGCCTCTGGCAATTACCAACAATAAAAAGGAGGGTCAAGTGGGCAAAATACTTACTGATGGCAAGCTTCTCCCTAAAATCTACAAAGAGGGGCTCAGACTCTAGTGAATATGAGTAATGTTAACACAAATGATGACAGTTTTGGCTAGTTATCAAGTTTTGTCGAACAACATCTCGCCCTATTTTAGTAGTCAGAGAAGGCAACTTTTGTTTAAATATCAAAAGGCCACATGGTATAACAATGCATGCAGACAAGCAAGAGCAGAATTCATGGTGGCAGTAAAAGTAGGGTCAAGGCCTGGCATAACTAATAAAAGGAGCCTTTACAAGAGCACACAAGCGGAGGCTAAACGGAGCTGGGAAATAGAAAATTGGTGCATTCTAGTTGAGGCATCCAGGCAAAAGGATTGTCGATTATTCTGGCATCTTTTTTCTAAAGGTGTAACCCATCAGGTTAGTGAAGAAGATTTTTATATACAACCACACACCTGGGAAGAGTACTTCCAGGCATTATATTCTGAGAAGGAATGTGGGCTTGAGAGTGACTCGGTGAAACAAATGAGGCTAGTAATTAAATGCTTGACGCAAATGAGGTAGTGAGCTTCTCCTTAATGGAGCCTATGAATGCTATTAGCTCACTACAAACAGGCAGAGCCCCTGGGTTAGACAGACTGCCGGGGGACCTATATAAATCGGAACCCAAAATATGGGGCCCTCTGCTGTATACAGTTTTTAATGCCATTGCACGTGGAGGAGACATCCCGGCAACCTGGAGGGTACCAAAATAATCCCAATATTTAAAAAAGAGGGGAACCTGCAAATTATAGGCCCATCAGCTTCATAGATGTGTCCCAGAAAGTTTTTAGTAAAATGATTTTATCACACATTCAAAACTGGATAGAGGACAATAGTATTCTTTCGCACCTGCAGGTAGGGTTTAGAGCCTCCACAAGCACTTGGATCAGGTGTTTTGTTTTCTCTTGCTGATATGGAAAGAGATTCAGAAAAGGGGGTGGGGTCAAGCTTATGAAGGTTCATCTTTATGTAGTGTTTGTTGATCTCAAAACAGCTTTTGATTCCATTGATCGTACAAGGCACTGGTTGGTTTTGAGGGATTTGAGACTCCCCCTTGGCATACTCCTACTCTTAATTCGTATACATCATGATAACTATGCTAGAGTTAGATGAAATTTGGATGGGAGATTCACCGACATTATACAGATTATGAAAGGAGTCTGTCAGGGATGCGTGTTGGCCCCAACCTTGTTTACTCCTTACCTAAACGAGATCACAGGAGAGCTGTACGATTGTGGAGGTGATCTGCCCAAATTGGAAGGCAAGTTAATACGGTCCCTTTTATTCGCCGACGACACATTACTTATATCAAAAACCCCATTGAGCATTCAGAACGTTCTAACAAAATTTGTGATAGCCTGCAAAGTACGGGGCATCAAAATCAATTGCTCAAAAACAAAATGTATGGTTTTTAATCCATACAGATCCACTAAGGAGAAAGTGAGGCTTGAAGCTCAATTATTACATCAAGTCAAAGATTTTTCATTATCTGGGAATAAGAATTAGTGACAACCTCGCATGGTCTCCCCAAATCCAGAAAAGTGTTCTGACCCTCCAGCATGTGGACTGTGCAACTGTTAAGAGTCAGCTTTTCGCCCAATTTCTCCTAAGTTAGAAATACACCGAGCCAAAGGCTTGGGAGCGGTTTTTATGGGGCTGCATTGTGCGGACTGGAGCATATTTTTTTTAAAAACTTTTTATTAAACAAGAAAAAATAAATAAATACATAGAATAACTCTCAGGTGAATGTCTTCAGATCCAACGCACAGGTTAATACGGCACATTGCAGAATTAAATACCCAACAGTCAATACTAGGGTCTGGCGGATTCTTGCGCTTCCAAATCAAGGCCTGACATGGGCGGGTCACAGATTCCCCCACGGTGGCTATTCCACGTCCCCCAGATCTTGCCCCACTTCCGTGGGCAACATGCACCGACCTTTCTCTGAACATACACCAATCAAGGTCTTCCGCCCATTTGTTGATTCGGGGCGGCTGGCTGGCCACCCTAAAGTTGAGCGATATTGCGTTTGGCCACCATATACGTTAACGTAACCCACTGTTTCTGGTACACACTTAGATCGGATGGCTCCCAAACATTCAACAGACATCTCCGGGCTTCTGGTCTCACACTCACCCCCAGTACCTCTCCCAACTCATCATGGATCTTCGCCCAGTATGTTTGTATCACATTACAATGCCAGAGGGTATACATAAAGGTGCCCACTGCTCCGCACTCCATCCTACAAACTCCACTCTCAGCACGCCCCATTCGTACCAGGCGAGGCCCTGTAATGTAGGATCTGTGTAGGATCTTCAGCTGCACCAGAGTCGGAGCCGCATCTGGATAGCGACTACCTCGGGGGAAGACACTGCCTCCACCCAATCCTAGTCGTCCAGTTCTAGCCCATCCGCACTCCGGACTGGAGCATATTAACCAACTAGAAGTTACTGAAAATATATTTTTAAGAGTGCTTTTAAATCTACCAAAGAACACACCCATATTACCCTTACTCCTCAACCTTGGTTTAAAGTCCATTTCTCATTTTGCTGTTCTGAAGGTGCTTATATTTTGGATAAGAATTCGGACTAGTAACACCCATGTACCAGTGAAGGATGCTGTAGAGGAATTATTAATACTCCAAAAGAGATCAGAACTCCTGCCATAGTTTGCAATTGTCAAAGAGTGGCTATTTAATTTGGGGCTGTGGATTATGTGGGATGACCCACAGCACATCATAAAAAAAATTAAACCACAGTTACAAATAATGTCCTGGAACCTTATTGATACCTTTGGCACGGAGTCCAGGTCTTTTGGCATCTTAACTACAAGTTTTATAAAGGTCAAAATTTGTTTTAATTTGGATATGTATATGGATAATGTTGAACCACCCCAGGCAAGAGCACTTTACATACAATTACGATTAGGCACTTTATCTCTAAATGCTACGAGAAGCAGGTGGGCAAAAACTACTATTTCCCCTGTATATCTGTCCTGCAACTCTACTACTGAAACTATTGATCACTTCGTGTTTTTCTGCACCGCATATGCTAATCTGAGGAAAAGATGGAATATCCCTGCATTTCGGCTGATGTCATTTTCTCGCCACTCATACTTTATTCGTGTATTTAGCTCTGACATGACCAAATGGCATGTTTTTGCCCTATCTAGATATCTCCTTTATGTTTAGTGGCAGAGATCTAAAGTGGTTATATAAAGTTTCATTATTGGATTATGGGGATATCTATGGGCTTAGACTGTGATCCAAGTGTAAATTATGATGCAGGTTAAATGTTGCAAACTCTTGTCTCCTTAAAATAGATGTTTATCTATTTTTTAACTTAAATTTCTATTTTTTATTTTAAATCCGGACTTGATATATTTGTAATTCTGTTCTTTTTTAACATTTTGTATGCCCTTTTACAGATGAAATTATGCATTGAGAATTACTGTTATGTGTATGTGATTCTTTGTATTGTGTATGCTCATGCTATTGATCGAATAAAATAAATACAATATTAGTGATCGTGACCTGCTTAATTTAATACTCAAATTAGCACGTAAAATAATTTTGTGTAATTGGAAGAATGTAAAAATAATCTCAATCAAAATGTAACAAGAATGGCTAATCTTTCTTAGAGGTGCAGATGACACAACCCTACAACTTGCTTCATGGCGCTCACCTTATAGAAAAATGTGGGATTTGATGGACTCCTCTGCCTTTGACTTCAAACCACCCTCAATGACTGGGAAACATACCCTGCGAAGCGGCCAGACCCATTATGAGCCAGACAAAGTACTCGAAGATCCATATAACGCTTTATAAAATCCAGCACAGATTCCTCCCAAGTGCATCGCAGGTCGACATTGTCAGCCCTTGGTTCTTTCCTTTCTTTTACTTTTCTTAATCCTATGGTTTTGGCGGTTTAGATTGCCATGTATTTGCTGTACCACAAAGAAGTTTTGCTTTAAGACAACTGTTAAACCGATTATATTTTTCTGAATTACGGTTCCAAATATGCCTAAACATTCATTCATCAATATACAGGAGTTCCATCCTGTCAATTTTATGTGGCAATGTTCCTTACCAAAGTATGTAAGCAGTGATAGTTATGACAACCAATGCGCCCACATATTACTTTGTTCCCTTCTTTTTGTAGTTTCTCCTTTTAAAACCAATAACAAAAAGTATTTGAAATAAAAAACGAATATAAAGATACTGTTAAACAAAAGACACATGGAAAGGGAAGATGAAAAGTAATACATAAATAAATAAAAATCAGTCAGGTCTTATGTTATTACTCAAACTTGCCTGGAAACTGAACCCTGTTTATTAAAAGTGGCCAGGCACTGGGATAGATCACTTCTTACCCGGTTCTAGAACGGGGTTATTCATTCCCAAATCTGCTTTCCACTGGGCGAAAAAGATTATTCTGAAATATGTGCGTCACTGTGATGGGCTCTCCATCCAGTCACTCTTGCACTTTTGTCTTTTTCTGTAAATTTGATTGCCTGTACTCGAAAGGTATAATTGCATATAGTGTAGACCAGCTTTGTGTGTTTTTTTTTTACAGTTACAAAAGGAGTGATAACATTTTTTACCAAATAAAGTATTGTTGACTGACTGACCCATCTACTGACATGCTGATATATTTTTCAAACTAGAACATTCTGGAAAGAAAGAGTGTCGTTTTTTAGGTCTCGTGCATAGCGGTGCAGTGTGCAGCAGTGCTCGCGCAACGAGAGACTTTGTGTAAGGGGTTTGAAAATGACCCTAGGGATCGCACACGCTTGTGCGTGTGCTTTTCCTTTTGGGCCACGCTAATGGCCTTTGCATGCGTCTTTTTATAAAAGACAGCACGCAATTGGATAAAGGCAGGCGCATTGCTCCGCCCATGGCCTATTGGTGTCTATTACACGCACTGCTGCCACGTGGTTTCAATTATCGTGCCCAGACACAGGCGCGATAATTGAAACCACATGTCTCGCTGTGGCGCGCGAGTACCACTCGAGGGATTGTTCTTTTTTGGATCCATTTCACAGGAAAGCAACTAAATAAAAGAAGGAAAAAGAGGCTGTCTGCCTATTTTGTTGGCGATGCACCTTTAAGTATGGAGCTGAAGGCACGGCAGAGACGTGTATGTAAAAGCAGTCTGCTGCTGCCCTTAGTGTAGGTGACATGAGAAGAAGGGATTGACAGAACAAACACAGTTTTGGTTTGAAAGGTGCCAGGCTATGCATTGAAGCCCCGTGCAGAGTCTCGTAGTCAGAGTGCTTGGTGAACCTAGTATCATCCGGAATGCCAGCGATCGTCTTCCTCCGTAGACGATATTTTTGGGTAGATGGTATACCATCACTGCTTGAACCTGTAAGGTTTCCATCACCTGTGTGACAGCGCTGCTATCCAACCCTATGAAGTCTGGTTAGCTGTATTATTCTACCTAAGATCGCAGAATGTGCCTTACTGTATTTTTCAACTATACCCATTTCAGGAGTGCACTGCAGTTGTGGGTTAGAGTGCAGTACATGGGTGGAGTTCAAAGCAGGGGTGGGGTGTGATGCCAAGGTGGAGGGCAGTAGTGCAGTGCAGTAGAAGCGTGGAGTGCAGGTCAGTGATAGAGTGCAGTTCAGGGTTTAAGTGCAGCGTGTTATGAAAACACACATGGCTTACATACGCGTACATCTGTGGACATTCCCATCGGTGCCATGGCATCTCTCCATCACGCTATGGCACGGACAGCTCTGTGCGAGCTGCACTTCTGTACCATGACATGCCTTTATCAGGACACCCATTGCACTGACACCGCTGTGCTATGGTCGCATCTGCACCCTGGGTACATCCTGGCCCCGCACATGACCACCTTTATACCATGAACGTAACGTTGCCTATTACAGGCGACACTGGTGCACTTCAAGCATACCTTCCCACGGCACACCTCTGTGCCACATAACACCAGGGACACATACCGCCCCTGGCATACTTTTATCAGGACTCATCTCCACGACGGGCACCCTGGGGCACATGAGACGCGCTCAAACAATCGAAGCGGAAACCTGTTGACACCTCTCTGTTGCTGCAATGACATTTCTGCCAATCGATGTGATTAGCGGAAGCAGTGTTCAGTGCCTGGTTACTCCTGCACTCTGCATGAGGTGGCAGCACTCTGAACAAGGGGGCTGCCGGCAGTGCTGTACCCTCTGCATGAGGGGACACTCCAGGCGCTCTAAGTTCGGAAAGAGGGACCACCTGCTTCGCTCTACGTACTGTACGAGGGGCCACCGGCAGCGCTCCAAGCTCTGCATGAGGGCC
Source organism: Lissotriton vulgaris (assembly GCF_964263255.1). Classification (NCBI taxonomy): domain Eukaryota; kingdom Metazoa; phylum Chordata; class Amphibia; order Caudata; family Salamandridae; genus Lissotriton; species Lissotriton vulgaris. Next base: position 1,591,973,449 of record NC_141691.1, on the reverse strand, counting down.
ACCGGCAGACCTATATCTACACTCACACCTACACCTACACACCTACACGAGGCTCGACCCCTCAATTACCCCGGTACTCACGCTGCTGATGTGCCCTGACCAGTGCACCATGGCTTGATTGTGGGCGGAGTCCCCAGTTAGGGTGAAGGTGGTGCTGGTTACCCTCAGGTCTTCGGCACGAAAGCGCGTTCCCTTGTCCTGCTCAGAGGGAGGCTCTATGCCCTGCATTCGGGACACCCGCTTCTCCTCAGCCAAAGAAGGGGCCCTCGGTCCTTGCCTGAAGCCGGGCTCCTGTCCTGCACCTCCACGTGGTCCCGAGTGGACAGCTGCATGCCTACATGCTTCCCCCCAGCACCTGGAAGAGAGGGGCTCCTCTTCCGCCTCCCTGGAGGGTTAGGTTGCAGCGGTGTTAGTCTCGCTGGCCCTGGTGGGTCAACCTGCCCTGGGACAGGACCATCCTTCTCCTTTATTGGAGATGCGTTTATCGCCTCTCCCTTGGCCTCGGCGCCTTCATGGGCAAAGAGGGGGGTGACTGGCAGACACAGAAACTTTTAATGATGATAACTTGGCTTGTTCTGCAGGTGAGAGGGGGCGGAAAGGCCTGCAGTAGACCTTTTAAATGGGGAGAATAGGTTTTACCTGGCGTAACCCTGGGGCATCTGCTCTTCCACTATGTTTTTAAATGTTGGAATTTTGTCACCCCGGACGGTTGTCTGCTGCAAATCCCCAGCAGGTTCATTCAACGCCGGGTGCATCGTTTCTTTCACGTAACTGTTGACTTTTAAGGTCGACAACTTATCTGGCTGGACGTGGCTGCGCAGCAGGTCAACACCAGACCCCTTCCCTGTTGAAAAGACAGTTTCTTTCAGGTAGTTGCTGACCTCCAGCCGTGTGATCATGCCCTGCATGCCTCCATCAGACCCTTTAAATGTGAACAGTATGTCTGGCGGGAGCTGGTTATAGGGTGAGGGGTCGCATTTTAGTTATTCCAATCTGGACAACTTCTGGTGCTGGCTTGAGTCGGATGGCTTCAGACCCCCCTTGGCCCCCTGCAGCACTGCAGAGATCGCCTGCAGGCTTCAGCTCTAGGGTTTCGGGTGTGCCCCAAATCCGTGCGATCCTTACCACAAGTGCCAGCTCACCATACCATCATTGGCAGCCCCCCAAGTACCAAAACCAATCTACTGGCCTCCTCGGCCACCAGGCCCCCAGATAGCCAGGCATCGGGGAAGAGCAAGAGTAACAAAGTTGTGAAAGTGGCATGTCTTTCCAAATTTTCTTTTTTCCAAGAAGGGCTCATGAAGAGGTAGCACTGAAGACTACAAGTGCTACAAATGGATGTTCCACTCACTGCCCTCATCATGTGCATTCTGAAGGTGTCCAAATAGTCCTTTGCTTCTTTTCTGAGCTTGCGGCCAGTGTACTATTTGGGATTTTCCTTTTAAGTGAAAGTCTCTCCCGGTTTCTCTTTTTTCATGCTCTTCTTGCCCCCTCCCTCGCTTCCTCTATCTCTCAGTCTCCCCTCTTCCTCTCTCTCGCTATCTTTCCCCCTCTTCCGCTCTCACTCTCCCCCTCCCAACTTCTCTTTGTCCCTCTCCCTCTTCCTCTTTCTCTCTCCCTCTCACTTCCCTCTTCCTCTCCCTCTCTCTTGCCCTCTATCCCTCTTTCTTTCGCTCTCCCCCTCCCTCTCATGCTTCCTCTCTCTCTCTCTCTCTCTCTCTCTCTCTCTCTCTCTCTCTCTCTCTCCCCCCTCCCTCTCATGATTCCTACCTCTCCCTCACCCTCTCCCCAAGGCAACAGTCTCAAAAGCATTTGCAATGCAATAGGTCTCGCTTTACTGAAACTTTCAGCTATTGTCATTGCTAATAATAATAATTGAACGCCAATAGCTCAAACGTCCAGTAATGAGGGACCTATTGCATTGCAAATGCTTGTTTAAGCAGCCTCAAGAAGCAGGCACTGGTCTTAGAAGAGAAGAATGACCTAATGACTAGGAAACCACAGTGGCGGGACACAGACTAGCAGGCAAACACTAAAATAAAATCCACTAGCCTGAAGCACAAGTTTCTTACCGCCAGTAACGGTATATCTGTAAGAAACACTAGTTCGTATTAGATTCCTTACCTTAGAATATCCCCAGGCGTCAGATTGGATCCGGAAAATTTTGCGTAGCAGAATCCCTGCGCGTCGGTAGGCGTCGTCTGCGGCTCCGCGTCCGTTGTCGGCGTCGTTGGAGCCGGGATGACGTCGTCGGAGTACTTAGACGCCGCCCTCGCGTGCTGACGTCAGTTCTTATACATAGCTTTTCCGAGCCAGAAACGAAGAGCCACGATAAAAACCAACACTGGTGCCATGAAACTAGGGCCCTGAAAGGGGATGACCTTAACCCTAGATATCGGTTAGCAGAACGGGGACGATGGGTGGGGCGATAAGGAATCTAATACTAATTACTGTTTCTTACAGATATATCGTTACCGAAGGTAAGTAACTTGTGCATTTGAAAGAAACAGGTTAGTATTAGATTCCTTACCTTAGAATAGATATCCCAGCAATACCAACCCCGGTGGTACATCTGCAAACCAATGATCGCACCAGAAAGTCCTGGAGAACGGAACGGCCAAAAAACAATCTCTCCGGACTTGGCTGTCCAGTCAGTAGTGTCTTGCAAACATGTGCAGCGAGGCCCATGTAGCTGGCTGACAGATGTCCTGCAAGGGGACTCCCTGACCCAGGGCAGTAGTAGCCGCCGTGGCCCGAGTGGAATGGGCCCTCAGCCCAATAGGAGGCTCCTTTTCAGCCAAAGAGTAGCATACCTTGATTCACAACACTACCCATGAGAGAAGGTCCGCTTGTGCACTGCCCGACCTTACCCGGAACAGGCGTGTGCGATCCAAATAGAATGAGAGCGCACGTTTTGGTTCAACGGTGGAGCCTCTCTTCCACTTTCGAGGGATGCTAAGGTGGAAAGAAGGTGGGCAAGGTCATGGACTGCCCGATGTGGAAGGCTGCGACTACCTTGGGCAGGAAAGAGGGTCGCGTCCGCAACACAATTTGTCCGAATGGACAGAAAGGAAAGGAGATTTAGAGTAAAGAGCATGGAGCTCACTCACTCTCCTGGCAGAGGTGATGGCAACCAGGAATGTACTCTAACAACGAAAACTTGAAGGTCTAGAAAGCTGATGTAAGAAAAACTACCACAAGAGAGATACAATAAACAGCTACCACTTGTGGTGAAGAGCCATCAGGTACTTAGATAAACTCACAAGCATACTGTACAGTGATATTTTCACACTGTCATTACACTGTTTTTAAACCTGACGTCACGGTGGATACCAATAAAAAACTTTTTTTGCCTTGACCGTCATCTTAAATCACCACCATACATATATTCATTTTTGATTGAGCACTGCACTCCATCAGCACCACTTGCGGTGAGGATACATCTATCCTCTGAACGGGGGTCTAGTGATATTAAGCCACTACTTCTGGGCTTGGACACACAGACCCTGTTCAAGAGGTCCTAAATGACGATGCTCCGCCATATGGGTGGGCTGATAGGACTTATCTAAGTACCTGATGGCTCTTCACCACAAGTGGTAGCTGTTTATTGTATCTCTCTTGTGGTAGTTTTTCTTACTCAGCTTTCTAGACCTTCAAGTTTTCGTTGTTAGAGTATAGCTTGCCAGGGGTATTAGCTTGAATGGTCGGTAAACGCAGTCCCCTAGACCCTCCTTTTGAAAGCTGTTTTTCCAACCAGGAGTGTAGTCTTGAGAGTAAGGAGACAAAGAGGACAGTTATGAAGTGGCTCGAAAGGAGCGCACATCAGATAAGTCAGAACAAGGTTCAAAGTCCCACTGAGGCATCACAAAAGGAACAGGAGGAAACATATGAGGGATGCCCTTCAAAAACCTATTTACAACTGGGGACATGAACAAAGAGGGCTGATCAGGGAGCCTTAAGAAGGCAGAAATAGCAGAGAGGTAGCCCTTGATAGTGCCCAGAGCAGAGTCCTGCTGGGCAAGAGAAAGGAGAAAGAAGAGGAGAACCTCTGAAAGAGGGGCAGAAAGGGGATCCACAGCCTTTGCTGTGCACCATGCCACAAATTTGTTCCACCTGCAGGCGTATACTGATTTTGGGGAGGGATGCCTGGCTGTCATAATCACATTACATCCTTCAGGAGGCAAGTCAAGTGGCCTCAACTGCCGCCACTCAATCTCCACGCATGTAAGTGGAGACTGGACAGGTTCGGGTGGAGGACCGTCCCCTACTGCTGCGACAGAAGGTCCTCCTGAAGAGGCAGACAAATTGGGGGATCGACAGACATGCTGAGTAGCTCGGGATATCAGAATCATCGTGCCCAATCCGGAGCCACAAGGATAACTTGGGCCCGGTCGCGTCTGATCTTCTTCAGCACTCTGGGCAGAAGTGGTATAGGCGGAAAAGCATACAACAGACCGCAGCTCCACTCGCGGCGAAAAGCGTCTCCGTGCGAGTGCCGCCTTGGAAATTCCAACGCGCAGAACTGACGACATTGCGCATTCTCTTCTGTGGCGAATAGATCTAACCAAGGCTCTCCCCACTGCTGAAAGAGGCCTTGCGCCCCGTCCGAGTTCAGACGCCATTCGTGATCCATCATGCACCGACGGCTGAGTTCGTCCGCCCTGGCGTTCAGGGAACCTGCCAGGTGTTGAACCACCAGGGTCACGTTCTGATGTTCCAGCCACTGCACAGAGCCTCCTGGCATAGGGTCCCCACCTCGCCCTGTTTGTTGCAGTACCACATGGCGGTGGTGTTGTCCGTGAACACCTGCACTACACTCCCCCAGACAGAGGGGAGGAATGCCTTCAGGGCAAGCCGGATCGCCCGCAGCTCCAGAAAGTTGATGTGGAGCCAGGACTCCGCCGGAGACCAGAGGCCTCTGATCTCCGCCTCTCCCATGTGGCCCCCCCAGCCCTTGTGGGACACATCCGTCACAACTACGTGCTCCGGTTGGGGTTGGGAGAGGGATCTGCCGCTGACCCAATCGCGGTCTGTGAGCCACCACTGCAACTGTCTTGCAGTGCCCTCCGGGATCAAGACATGGTCGGACAAGTTGCCCTGATGCTGGGCCCACTGAAACTTCAGGTCCCACTGCAGAGCCTGCATCCGGCACCTGGCGTGATGCACCAGAAGGATGCAGGAGGCAATCAGCCCCAGAAGCCGCAGCGTCAACATGACCTAGACTCGAGGTAACGGCTGAAAGATCGGAATCAGAGCCTGAATATCCCGAACCCACTGTTCGGGAGGATAAACCCGAAACTGCGCCGAGTCTAGAACCACTCCGATGAAAAGGAGCTTCTGAGAAGGACACAGGTGTGACTTCGGCACATTGATGGAGAACCCCAGCAGGTGCAGGAGGTCGGCCGTAGTCTGGAGGTGGCTGATGACTGTCTGGGGCGAGCCCGCCTTTAACAACCAGTCGTCGAGGTAGGGAAAGACAAACCCCTAACCTGCGCAGATGAGCTGCGACCACCACCATCACTTTCGTGAACACCCGTGGGGCGCTGGTAAGGCCGAGGGGGAGCACGGTAAACTGAAAGTGCTTGTGGCCTACCGTGAAACGCAGGTAACGCTGGTGGGCCGGCAGGACGGGATGTGAAAATAAGCGTCCTGCAAGTCCAATGCTACCATCCAGTCTCCCGGGTCCAGGGCGGCTAAGACCAGAGCCAAAGTCAGCATCTTGAACTTCTCCTTCCGGAGGAAGCCGTTGACGTTCCGCAGGTCCAAGATAGGGCGTAGGCCCGCTTTGCCCTTCTTGGGAACCAGAAAGTAGTGGGAGGAACAACCAAACCCTACTTCTGGCCCAGGAATGCGCTCGATGGCCCCCTTGGCCGTAACTTCCTCTCGCATGCGGTGGTACTGCGGTGGCATGGCTGCAGGGGTCGCCTTGAAGGGGAGGGAGTAGCCCCTTCGGACGATCTGCAGCACCCACCTGTCCGAAGTGATGTTGCGCCAGTGAAGGAGGTGATGGCGAACCCTGCCCCCCCACTGGCGTCATGTGGGCCTGAAAGCTCAGACTAGGAAGGCTTTGAGGCGGATGCTGCGAGGGTGGATGTGGACTGGCCACGCCGTTTCCCCGGGCACCGCCAGGGCGGTTACCACGTCCGCCATCGCGCTGGATGTTAGTCTGTGGCCCGTGACTGGCAGGACGTGTGGGGGCGCCCCTTCCTTGGCCACGACAGGAGCGAAAGGCAGCAAGTTGCTGGCATGGGGCCGACACGCCCAAGGACTTGGCCGTAGCACTGGAGTCCTTAAAGCGCTCAAGCGCACTCTCTGCCTTGTCGCCAAAGAGGCGACAGCCATCAAACGGCATGTCCATAAGGGTGTTTTGGACATCAGCCGAAAAGTTGGCGGACCTCAGCCAGGCGTTGCGATGAATCGCCACCGTAGTTGCCATCGCTCTACCTAGCGAGTCCGTTGTATCCAGTCCACACCGGATGGAATACTGTGCCGTATCTCGACCCTCCGCAAGGGCTTGGGCGAGTTTAGTCCGGGCCTCCTCCGGACATTTTGGCAGCACGGTCCCGACCGTGTCCCACAGAGAGTGGGTATAACGGCTGAAGAGGCACGCTGTGTTAATGGACTGCAACCCCAAACTCAGTGAGGAGAACATCTTCTTGCCATACTGTTCGTACCTCTTGGATTCCTGATCGGGGGAAGCCGTCGGGAATGCGGTCTGGGAGTTAGAGGCCTGGATGACCAGGCTCTCGGGGTGGGGTGGCCATGTTCCTATCTACAGGGGGACCTGCAGCGGGCCTGGACCAGGTGCCCAGAAGAACGTCAGATAAGGTAAGGCCTCATTAAACGGCAGCAGAGGCTCCGAGGAGCTTGCCTGCGGTTTAAGGACTCAGTGAGGTGGTTAGTCCTCACAGCCGCGACGGGGAGTTCAAGGGATAAGGCCTTGGCGGCCCGTGTCAACACCACACTAGGCAGCCCCCTCCTCCGTAGCCATGGTAGGGGGGGGGGGCATACAAAACCAGTGTCTGGCAAAGTGTCCAGACCACTGGCATGCCCAAGCTCACCTGCCCAGTCCTGATAAGGCTGGCACTCATGTGCCAGAGGGTCCTCAAACCCCTCCCAATCCTCCTCGCCACCCATCTCTTGATACTCAGGGTCAAAGGATGGGGCCGGGTCATCGAAGTAAAAATCTCCTAGCGGCGTCAAATACGGCACCGAGTGGCGCCATTCTGGGGCAGGACCCGCATCTAGGGTAGGACCAGCAACGACGTAGTACAGGGACGGCGTCGGGGCGACACCCTGGGGGCTGGCGCCGGCGAGGTCGTAAGGTCGACCGGCGATGACCCAGATCCGGATCCAGCAGGACCCTGCGGCGTCGGGACCGAAGTCGCCAACGGCGCCGGGGCCGAAGCACCCGGCGGCGCCGGGGTCAAACACCCGGCCCTCTTGGGGACCCAGTCGGGCCACTTGGCCCGAAGGTGCCGCGGAACCCGACGGAGGAGTGAGCGACCTCATGGCCATGAGGAATGCAAATGCTACTTACCAGTATGCATCTGTTCTTGGCATGTAGGGCTGCTGACATTCATATCTGTGCTGACATTCATATCTGTGCATAGATCGCCGCCTAGTGTTGGGTCCGGATGATTGCACATTGTTGTCCTGGAAGAGTCTTCGAAGTATCACGAGATAGGTGGCTCCTCCCCTGGACTACAGTGCGCATGGGCATCGCCTCCATCCCCAGATTGTTTTTAGCCATTGGCAGAGATGGAGTGAAGTATGTGAGTGATGACCATGCTATGAGCATATATATATATATATATATGAATACTGCAGCTGCTACAGGCGCCGGGGAGGAGGGTGGGCGATATGAATGTCAGCAGCCCTACATGCCAAGAACAGATGCATACTGGTAAGTAGCATTTGCAGTTCGAGGCATGTGGGCTGCTGAATTCATATCTGTGCATAGAATACATAGCAGTCCTCCCATTATTGGCGGCCGCCCGTGCCAGCTGCAGCAGTCTGAAAAAGTGTTTTGAGAACAGCCTGACCAACAGCTGCCTGCTGTTTGGAGTGCACGTCTACACAGTAATGTTTAGTAAAAGTATGTGTGGTAGACCATGTGGCTGCTCTACAAATATCTTCTAAGGGAATGTTACCTAGGAAAGCCATAGAGGCCCCCAACTTTCTGGTGGAGTGGGCTCTTGGTGGAATTGTGAGAGTGCGTTTAGCCTTAGCGTAACAGATCTGAATGCATTTCACGATTCACCTAGCGATACCAGCTTTGGAGATAGCGTTTCCCTTGTGGTGTGAGGCAAATGCAACGAAAAGTTGCTTGGTCTTACGAAAATCTTTTGTCCTGTCAATGTAGTACATTAAGGCTCTTTTAACGTCAAGGGTGTGGAGCATCCGCTCCGCCAGCGACTCTGGGTTTTGAAAAAACACTGGCAACTCAATTGTCTGGTTCATGTGGAATTGAGATACAACCTTGGGTAAGAATTTAGGGTTAGTGCGGAGCACCACCCTGTTAGCGTGTACTTGGAAGAAAGGTTCTTGGATGTGAGCGCCTGCAACTCACTAACCCTCCGTAGCGATGTAATTGCTACTAAGAAAGCCACCTTCCAAGTCAGAAACTGAAGCTCACAAGAGTGCAGTGGCTCAAAGGGAGGACCCATCAGCCTTGTAAGAACCACAATGAGGTTCCATTCCGGAGCTGGTGGTGTCCGTGGTGGAATGACCCTTTTGAGACCTTCCAGAAAAGCCTTGATAGCAGGGACCTTAAAAAGTGATAGGTGTTGCCTATTCTGGAGGTATGCTGCCATTGCAGACAAGTGAATGCGGATGGAAGAATACGCCAAATTGCATTGGTACAGGTGGAACAGGTAACAAATGATGTTCTGAATGGAAGCATCTAGCGGGTCAATATCGTGGTTTACACAGTAAATGACAAACCGCTTCCATTTAGCCGCATAACAAGCTCTAGTAGTGGGCTTCCTTGCCTCCCGAATGATGTCCATGCAATCGGGGGGAAGATTGAGGTAGCCAAACTCTAGGACTTCAGGAGCCAGATCGCCAGGTTGAGCTGTTGCGGATCTGGGTGCTGAATGTCGCCATGGCTCTGCGTCAGAAGGCTGGGTGTGAGATGAAGCCTTTGATGCGGTACCACGGAGAGTTCCAGAAACGTGGTGTACCATGGTTGGCGAGCCCACGTTGGAGCAACCAGGATGAGAGTCATCGAGTGCTGCCTGAGTTTGCGTGCCACCAGCGGTATCAGAGGTGCTGGGGGAAAAGCGTACGCAAATCTGCCTGACCAGTTCATCCACATCGCATTGCCCTGCGATTGCGGGTGTGGGAACCTGGCGGCGAAGCTTTGGCATTTTGCGTTCTCCTTTGTGGCGAACAGGTCTATCTCTGGATGACCCCACCTTTGGAAGTACGGTTGGAGTACTGATGGATGTATCTCCCACTCGTGCATTTGGTGGCTGTGCCTGCTGAGCAGGTCCGCCATCTGGTTGTCCTTGCCCGGGAGATGCTCTGCCATGAGGAAGATGTTCCTCTGAATGGCCCACTTCCACATGCTCTGAGCCAGATGAGACAGCTGCGGAGAGTGTGTGCCCCCCTGTTTCTGAATGTAGTACATGGCCGTCATGTTGTCCGTCCGGATCAACACGACCTTGTTGCACAGATGTACTTTGAATGCCTTCAAGGCCATGAAGATTGCCATCAGTTCCAAAACGTTGATGTGCATCTTCCTTTGCTGTAGTGTCCATAGTCCCTGCACCGTGTAGTGGAGTACATGCGCTCCCCATCCCTGGAGAGAAGCGTCCGTTGTCAGGATAATCTGTGGCACAGGCTCCTGGAACGGTCGGCCCTTGCAAAGGTTTTGTGGATTCCACCAATGCAGAGAGTTGTATGCCCGACCGCTCACCAACACTAGGTCTGTCAGTTGCCCATGAGCCTGAGTCCACTGACGTGCTAGGCACTCCTGAAGCGGACGCATATGTAGTCTCGCGTGCGGGACGATGGAGATGCAGGAGGCCATCATGCCTATCAACTGCATGAACACCTTCGCTGGAAGCGAGTGCTGAGGTCTGAATCGTTGGATCAGCGTTTGGATACTGGCGATTCTCACTGAATTTGGCTGCGCAGTGGCTGCCAGAGTGTCTATTGTCGCGCCCAGATACTGCCGTATATGGGCGGGTTGGAGATGGGATTTTGGATAGTTCAGCGAGAATCCCAGATCGTGCAGGAGATGAATGCTGCGGGACACGTGGTCAGCGCACTGCTGTTCTGACTTTGCCTGAATGAGCCAGTCGTCCAGATAGGGATAGACGTGGACGTTCTGGCGTCGTAGATGCGCCGCCACAGTCGCCAGGCACTTTGTAAAGACTCTTGGCGCTGTGGTGACCCCGAAAGGCAGAACCCTTAACTGGTAGTGCTGGTCTTGAATCGTGAATCTGAGGTACTTCCTGTGGGAAGGATGCAGGGGGATATGAAAGTATGCATCCTTGAGATCCAGCGTAGCCAGGAAGTCCCCCTGTTGAAGCAGAGGGAGGACCTGCTGCAACGTGAGCATATGGAAGTGCTCCGATAGAATGTACCAGTTGAGGGGCCTGAGGTCCAGGATGGGCCTGAGGGATCCGTCCTTTTTGGGGATTAGAAAGTACAGAGAGTAAACTCCTGTTCCCCTTTCTGGCAGTGGAACGAGCTCTATTGCCCCTTTTTGCAGCATGACTTGAACTTCCCGCTTCAACAAGTGCAAGTGCTCGCCGGACATAGGACGGTTTCTTGGAGGTATGTTTGGTGGAGTGGAAGTAAGTTCCAGACAGTAACCGTACTGGATAAGAGATATGACCCACCTGTCCGTGGTGATGGATTTCCACGCGGGCAGGAACTGCTGGAGTCTCCCCCCGACCGGTGTTGTGTGGTCGGGGGGCAGTGACAAGGCGTCACTGTTTGTTGGTGGAGGAGGACCTGGAGCTGTTGTTTCCACGTCCCCTGCCTTTGACGTTGTTGCCCCTGTAACCACCTCTACCTTTGTTGGTGTATGAGGTTTGGGTGTTGCTCTTATAGTACTGTGTGGATTGTGATGCCTGACCCCTTGAGGTGCCTCTGTTATTGGAGCGGCGAAAGGAACCACCCCGAAACTGCTGAGACTGGAGGGCCCCCATAGACTTAGCAGTGTCCGTGTCTTTCTTCATTTTTTCAAGTGTCGCATCCACCTCGGGGCCAAACAGGTGGTCTGGATTAACTGTTTGGTTCAAGATGGTTGTCTGTATATCTGGTTTGAAGCCTGATATTCTAAGCCATGCATGTCTCCTCAGCAACACGCTAGTGTTTATCGCCCTGGAGGCGGTATCAGCCACGTCCAGCGCACATTTGATGAAAGCGTTGGTGATCAGCTTCCCCTCCTGAATCAACATTTCACCTGCCTTCTTGTACTGATCAGGTAAGTGCTGCAGAAGTGTTTCTAGGGTGTCGTAATGCGCCCTATCGTAGCGTGCAAGTAGGGCCTGCGTGTTTGAAATGCACCAAATATTAGCTGCCTGCGCAGCAATTCGTTTCCCTGAGGCTTCAAATATTTTTGACTCTTTGTCTGGGGGAGGAGCGTCACCCGTGGTCTGCGAATTCGCCCGCTTACGTGCGTTGGATACAACCAAAGAATCCAGTGGCAAGTGTCCCTTGATGTACGTTGGATCCGAGGGCGCTGCCTTGTATTTTTTGTCAATACGAGGATTGATGACTCGCACCCGAGTGGGCTCCCTGAAAACCTCTGGCGCGTGCTTCAGCACTCCCTTGAGCATAGGCAATGTCTTGACTGACTTTTCAGCCACTGAGAAAGTGTCAAACAGAAAATCGACATCCACAGGATCTGCATGTAGGTCGACATCATGATTAGCTGCAGCTCTCTCAATCAGAGCGTTGAAGGCTGCAGAGTCCTCCGTTGGAGAAGTCTTCGCTGCAAAAAGCTGCGGTTCATGACCCGACTGAGGGTCCTCAGGGTCGCCTCCGGCAGACCAAGGTTCATGTACCTCCTCTGGATCCGAGTATGCTGGATAATTGTACTCGTCCTCCTCATCTCCGTCACCTTCCCCAGCGTTAGAATGCGTCGGTGAAAGTTCCAAATTATGTGGAGATGCAGGCTCTATAGGGGCAGAAGTACCCGCAGAGTCCTTCTTGTTCTTGAGTCGGATACGAAAATGTTCCAACACCGGCTCCGTGGTGATCTTCCTTTTAAGGAGAGATAGCTTCCCGGTGTTGGCGTCGATGATAACCTCTCGACGCTCCTCATCTGCGAGTGGCTGGAGCCGAGGCTTCGGCACTACCAATGACGCCTTGGGCGTTGACACCACCTTCAAAGGCACCCCGGCCCCATGCCTCGGAGCGAAAGCCTTCGGCGTCGTCTTCGGCGGCAGCGTGAAGTGGATAGGCGTCTGCGCCTTTGCCGGCTTTGGTGTAGGCTTCGGCACCACATCCTTCGGTTCGGGAGCCACAGCGTCCTTCCGAATCCGCTGCAGGGACTCCACAACCTTTTTTGTTAAGGCCGGGGAGGGCTGGACCGGCTCGAGCGATTTCCCCGAGTCCGGAGTCGGGTCGGCGAAAGGCACGGTCTTCGGAGCAGACACATCACCATCCTTGGCCTTGACGGCCGGAGTCGGCGCAGCCAGAGCTTTGGCATCGTCCTGACGCTTCTTCGGAGCCTTCTTCGGGTCATCGACCTCGCCCACCTTCGGCGCCGACGCGGCCGCGTCGGTCGTCTTCGCCTTCGGCTTCGGCTTCGACACCGGGGTCTTCGGGTCAGCCATCTTGGCGTGGCTCTTGATGTCGGCCATTTTGAATTTCTTAGACATTGAGGCCTCTGGAGCCTTCTGTCCCACCAGTGCGACTTTCACTTTCGGTTTCGAAACCGTTGGTGTGGACCCCGATGGCTTCACTTTCGTTTTCTTCAACGGGAGTGGCGCATCAGAAATGTCCGTGGCCGGGCCCGGAGGCGAGGCCGTGGGACGATTAATGAGGTCTTGGGTAAGGCCCGAAGGCGATCCCTCGACCTGGGCCGTATAGTGGGGGTTGACCCCTGAGTCAGTTTGAGGATGCTCCTCCTCTGAGCTATCCTCCACGGTGGCAATGGCCCCATCGTCGTCCCCTACCTCACCGACGACTTCATCAAACTCCTCGTCTCCCGCGTCGTAGTTTTCTTCCTCCGACGCCGGGCTAGAGTCCGAAACTTGAAAGACATTGTCGTCTCCAACGTCTTCTTCGAAGATGTTGTCTGGCGGGGGCGCTGATAACTGGGCCTGGAGTCTAGCGGCCCGACGAAGCTTGAGAGTCTTCTTACACCGGAACTTTGAGCAGGCCATACACCTGGCCTCATCATGGTCCGGCGACAAACATTTGTTGCACACTGAGTGCACGTCGAGGTGTGAATACTTTGAGGTGCACACCGGGCACCTCTTAAACGGAGTTCGTTCCATGTCTGGAGCGTCGTGTAGGCCCGTCCGCGCCGACAGCACGCGGAAGGGCAGCAAGAGTTCGGAGCTGAAGAAAAGTCAAACCCGAACGAAAAATGATACCGACGCCAAGCCTAAAGACCTTTTGGTCTCAAGTTAGGAAAGTTAAACAACTATCGATTCCGACAGAGGGAACCGAAACACATCCGAACCCAATGGCGGAAAAAAACAATCTGGGGATGGAGGCGATGCCCATGCGCACTGTAGTCCAGGGGAGGAGCCACCTATCTCGTGATACTTCGAAGACTCTTCGAGGACAACAATGTGCAATCATCCGGACCCAACACTAGGCGGCGATCTATGCACAGATATGAATTCAGCAGCCCACATGCCTCGAACGGCCTCGATCTCCTCCGGCGTCGCGTTCTGCCCAGGGACCGGCGGGTATGGAGCAAGCCGCGACGCCTGCGGCTCCGGTGGAGCCGCGTGGGTGGTGTCACCCGAACCCCCTGCCGCGTCGTGCGAGCGTGGGGGGGAGGGGGGACGGGGGAACGGAGGGGGGGGGGGGGGGGGAGTCAGAAGAGCGATGTCGCCTCTTCGACTTCTTGTGCCTCTTACCTGAGGACTTGGAGCCCGAGGAATGGTGTGGACTCACGGAGCTATAATGGCTCTGGCCCCGCGACCGGTCCCTTGACCTCCTTCCGGACCGGGAACTCGAACAGACTGCCGGAGCTCGAGGCGCTTGCGGGACCACTCCCGCCTAGCCTTCGGCATCAAGGCCCGGCAGTCGGGGCACGACTTGTCATCGTGGTTGGGCCCCAGGCAATGCAGACACCGGCGATGGAACCGAAATCAGTCGGTTGCAGTCGACGCAGGGTTTGAACCCGGGCATACCTACCAGCACCGTCTGAGTCGTTCGACTCGAAAAACAGATCAAAAAGATCCAAAAAGTTTTGTCAAAAATTGAATAAAGGGTACCTCTTTCTCCGGACCTGCGCTTGCTGACGCGGAAAAAAGAAGAACTGACGTCAGCGCATGAGGGCGGCGTCTAAGTACTCTGACGACGTCATCCCGGTGCCAACGACGCCGAAGACGGACGCGGAGCCGTAGACGATGCCTACCGACGCGCAGGGGTACTGCTACGCAAAATTTTCCCGATCCAGTCTGACGCCTGGGGATATTCTAAGGTAAGGAATCTAATACTAACCTGTTTCTTTCAGATGCTGAAAGCACATCGGATGGAGTGCAGATTAAGATGGACAAACAATGCTGGGCGGGAGGGTGGACTAGGGAAATTAAACTAACACATTTTAAAATCCCTCAAAACTTCTTCACCACAATTGTGGTGGTCTTTCGAATTAATGGGCGATAGACAGAGTGACTTAAGCAGCCTACAACGGCAACATCAGGCTGACCTGGTTAGAAAGCCAGGCTTCTCAGAGACACTGCTCATCCATCAGTCACACAACACTAAAGAGCCTGATCAATATGAAATGTAAACTTGGTATACAATATGCAAATCTCCTGTCTGACTACAGGAATATATTTAAAATTAGTTGAGCTTGCAACCTGAGATTGTAACCCAGCTTTCATAAGGATATGTGGCTACAGTCTTCCTATCCACCCCTTCCATCCTTTCAATTTTTCCCCTTACTACCTTTTTCCATTGAATTTTTTTTTAAATTTTCACTCTATTTTGCGTTAAACCTGGAAAAGTAACATTGTTACACTAAGGGGGAAGCAGGTGGGGGTTGGAATAACACAAAATACATTATTAATAAGAAATTAGTGGGTGGGATGGGCAGAACCAACCCAGAGGCCAGCAATGTTTAATTGGCTACACCAATATACGCTGAATGACAATGTGGCAACAGGCATGACTGAACAGCATTGCAAGAGAGTCAGTCACCATAGTTCAGAAAGGTGAGATAGTTGAAGGAAACCTAGATCTGTAGTGATCCAGGAGAGACAAAATGTGGGTGTTGGGAAGAGTTCATGTTTGGCATTTGACATAACAAGCATAAGCTCAGGGAGGCACGCAAAGTGTAACTTGAAGGTACAAACAGATTAATGTTAACAAGAGGGAAAAAAGGCCAGTGAATAGCATCATTCAAGATTGGATGTGTGATTCATAAGACTTTGCAATCTATGAAACAGTTTACCATGTTAATTTGGACTTTTAGTGGACACAGGGCTGTTCAAAGCCACCAGCATACTGGAAACCATAAGGTGTCTCGTCTGTTTCTCACACTTCATCATCCACCACACTGCTATGCGATGTGTCCCTTAACACGATATCTGCACCGCGGTAGTCAATATGCACAACATGGAAACACTTCCCACACAGAAAAAAAAACACCATGTACTTCCAACCACACAGCCTACAGCTGTAGTGTGCTACCCATGTAGGCAAGCACTTCAGTTCCCCACATAGGGGTAGTAAGCACAATATAAGTGCTGCAATACAATACAGGGCCACCAAGACAGAACATAACTCTCTAGCGTTCCTAGGAAAGGTTGGTAATGCAACAAGGTACTGCTAAATTAGATTAATGCCAAAACCACGTTTGCACTGATTTCATTAACTGCCTGTAGAGACACAAAGTGCATATAGAAAGTATCCAAATATATTCTACATCTATACTCCCGATCAAGCAAATGTTAAGTGATAAATGTATTCTAGAAGGTTACAGAAAAGTAGAAATATAACAAGTGTTCATCCCCCTAACTCTCAGTGGTAACCACTCCCCTTCAAAATCAGAAGTTAATTAGCCTCCACCTGTTTTAACCTGTTGTGACAAATTCAAGGACAAAGTTGTGCAAAGGCACACGTCTGACAAAGGGTATTCGATTTTTCTTGCAGAAAGGCCACGATTATGATTAAGAAGTGAAGTGTTTGGCAGTACAAAGATACTGCCTTGATCAGGCCATCCCTGCTACCAGACCCACACCTATTTGTTTTCCCGTTTTTTCTTTATTAATGAGGGAAGACGCTACCCATAAAAGCACGCTTTCTTTCCTTCCATTCTCGTCGCCTTGCATATTTGTTCTTAACATCCCCTGCACCCTCCCTCCATGCCAGTAAGCTTTCCTGTGCCACATCCCCGCTTGTTATGCGGGTTTAAATACACAGAGTGTTTATCAACTTAAACATATTCAAGATAAACCTTAACAGTCTGGCAAACATTAATGAAATAAATAGGCACAGCTAAGCTATCGTTCACTGGCTCTCGATAATAAGGATAAAAGGGCCACGCATTCTCTACCGCTAGTTTTTTTTAGTCATTAGGTCTCGGCTAAGCGCGCGGAAGCGCGTTCTCGCCGAGAACCTATTGTTGGCGTATCTGCTTTCCAGGAGACAATCCTTGCCGCGTGCATCGCCTTGGAGGTGATTTCAAACTGACACGCGCACAAGTACGAGCGCTGAGTTGCACGCTGAATGGACTTTGTTGCAATTTTCTTACAATGGCGCGTTTAGAGTAAACGTGTAAGATTTACTGACTTCGGAAACATGAAGAGTGCCAATTCTCAATGCGCGATGCGCGTTTAGAGTAAACGTGTAAGATTTACTGCCTTCGGAAACATGAAGAGTGCTAATTCTCAATGCGCGTTTAGATTAAACGTGTAAGATTTACTGACTTTGGAAACATGAAGAGTGCTAATTTTTGGAGTACTGTAATTATCTGGCCCATAATATTGTGGAGCGGTGTGTTGATCAGTGAAGCACCTGTTTATTATAATTTTTTTGTTGTTGCAGTTTTATTTAGCGCGAACTCGAATCGCAGCATTAGATTGCTTTTGCCCCCTGGGTCGATCAGTCAAGCACCTGTTCATTCTCATTATTTTTTGTTGTTGCAGTTTTATATAGTGCTAACTCAAACAGCAGCATTAGAGCGCTTTAGCCTCCTAAAGCCTTTTTAAGGTGAGTACCAGTTGCATTACACAGGGAAACCTTAATTTTTTTCGGCACGGGGAGATTGTGATTTGCCCAAAATCGCTGAATGCTTAAGTCCTGCGCCAGAGTAGAACTTGGTAGTTCTCCAGCTTCAAAGTTGGCCGCTCTAGCTGGTTCCAACGTTGCATGCAGCACCATCTTTAACCCGGTAACAAGGAAAGCAGCTAAGGGGTGTCGTTGTCTGCTAAGAGACTTGTGGGTACTCACTAGCCGAAGATTCCATCCCCAGTAAAACAATCGGGGAGTTTCTGTCTGTTGCAAACACATATGTGTACACTATAGCCATATATGTCAATCCCAGTTAAAATAGCTAATTGGGTTTGCGTATCTGCCTCACACCTATCTGTGGTACCTGCAGGCCGAGGGGTCTGTTCGCAGTGAAATAGCTCCTGATGTCGGAGGGTAATTCAAGAAACATGTCGGAGGCTACATATTACAGTCCAATCACTGAATAAACAAGCCTACAACAACCCCGCAAGTACACGGCATACTTGTCTGAAAAGAATAGATATATATCATATATATGATAATGTACATTTGGGATCACTAATAATTCTGGTCCTGTTTGACGACTTATACATATATTTCATGGAGGGAGCGTGTGTGAGAGTGAAAGTGTATTCACAATGTGTAGAAAATACAAATGTTCTACCCATTTTTACATACATCGTCAGCCAACTGGTAGCTCCAGCCTCATTTGCTTGTTGTCAGAGCTCCGCGCGTGAAGGGTTAAGAGCACAAGTCTCTGCTCTGCAGGGCTCGGGCGTTTTGCCTTCAGAATATTTGACTGTCTCTAGGAAATGTAAATACTGCACTTGTCGGCACCAGGTAGCTTCTTTCTCGCTTCCTGGCCGCGCGCATCGCCTTGGAGGCGATTTGAAACTGGCATGCGCCCCGCTCACCGTGGCTGTCTCCTGGGAAATGCAAACATACACAGGCACACCTCCCCCTGCACGCATGCGCACACACACACGAGCGCACATACACAGAGAAACCCCCCCCCCCACCGTCGCACACAGAAATACACACACAGGAGCGCACATACACGCACACATACAGAGACACCCCCGCCTTCGCACACACACACGCGCACACGCGCGCACACACACACACACACACGGGGGTGCCCCCCAAGGCCCACTTACCGCCAATCCGGTGTTCTGTCGCCTCCGCCGGGCTCTCCCTCAGGCATGGGAGCCCCGCGTCACCACTGCTCCTCGGACCAGGAACTCCGTGGGCACGGGCTTCGCGCACAAGACGGAAGTCCCGCCCCCACGCTAGGTTTCGTTTTCGAGTGCGCGCGCACATATTGCTGTCATCGGCAATTTTAAGATGATTAATGCCTTTGGCAAAGTTGTGTTTTCTTATGGCAACTTGCCACTGCAATCCGTAAAAGCAGTCTATTAGGCCGATATGAACATATCCTTTAGGACATGGCCAGTGAGATCTCAGATGCAGTACCAAAGGACCTTAGAACCTGTTTGTCCCAGATTATTCATGACGGGCAAAACGCTCTTCCCCTGCTATAACGCCTATGAAACAGCTTTCGTTTGCACACAGCAGCACTTGCCCTACTAGTGCAGGGTAGATTGGAGCACTTGTCATTCTTCCTCTGTATGGCTTATATCTTTGGCATAGGAAATACCTGAAGAGTAGATGGCGCTTGAAAAGAAGCAAAAATAAGCCATTATGAATAAATGTAGATCCCATATATACAATGTAAAAGTCACCATGACAAAAGGCAGATTTTGAAACTAGAAGCTGTCGAGCCACTGGAAGCTTGATCTCTGGGTCAGCTTAAGGTCCTCTGAGAAACTCTAACGAAAAACTATTCGATGTTGACCCCTCTCAATCCTAAACTGCAGAGGGCGGTGGCGTGGGGAATGGGTGCGTTTGTGTGCCTGTGTACATACTTTTGTGTGTGTCTAGCCCACAAAACACTTAAACAAATATTCAACATGTATGCTGTACTCCAACAGCTTTGGAACTCTCCAAACCCGTGGTACATCAATTGAATACTGCCCATTCAATACACACATTAGGTTTATTAGCCTACGGTGCATCATCAGAGCTGTGTAAATAAAAACTGCGTCAGCCCGTGCGTGAGGTGCATCATCAGAGCTGTGTGAATAACAACTGTGAGCCCGTGCGTGAGGTGTATCATCAGAGCTGTGTGAATAATAACTGCGTCAGCCCCGTGCGTGAGGTGCATCATCCACATTGCTCAGGTCATCCAAATTCCTGCACTCTGTACCACACTGCTTTCAAGAACAGCATACTCTTGCACACACTCTGACTGCTCACCAATTCAAAGTTTGCTAAAAAAGTTATGCAACGCATTGTCATACACAATGCCAATAACTCAAACTTTAATGCGGCGAGACCTATTGCATTGTAAATGCTTGTTTTTAGGTTGAAGCCTGCGTTGCAGCTCATGCGCTGCTGCAGGCGAGAGTTCTTGTAAACAAGAAGGGGCATGAAACCACGCCCCTTCTTCCATTGGACATTGCCCCTGTTTGGGTGATTTGTCCGGCTGTGATCACGCCTCTCGAGGACTGGGGGACATGACTTACGGTGCCGCAAGCGTATTCTCTGAAATATCGCCATGGCAACCATGAGTCAGGTCACCAGTCCGGGAGGGGCGGGATTCATTCTCGCGTTTCCGGCAATGTTTTTTTTTGTTTTGTTGCCTTTTTGCAGTCATTCCTGCACTTTCCTCGGCGGTGGAGGAGTTAGGGGAGAGGCGGTGCTAGTTTAATATTGCATTGTACAGTGTTACCCTGTGATTTCTTTTATGTTAGGGCTTCTTTCAGAGAATGTTAAGCATCTGTCTAAGAATTTTGCATTTGCGTCTTGTCTCCCTGGCTTTTGCTCGAGAGCTAAATACTCTTGGTTTCCTTTAGACCTGAGGCTGAATGCTTTCTTGTTTCCGAAACCTATTTTAAACAAATGCTCATGGCTGCGTAGAAGTCTCTTAAAGGCGGAAATATTCCATTGGTTGTTTGTGCAGGCAGGCCCCTCCACCCGAGAAAGAATTGAAAGTATGTCGACTTGACACGTCACGGGGATTGTGGTTAAAAGCAGACCGGTTAGTTCCCTTTTTGTCTGGAAAAGCAGGTTTTGTGTGATTGTGTGATCTTCGGCAGCGTGGTGTCGTGATATCCCTTTGCCTGTGAAGCTGGTCAGGGGGAGGCTGAGTCCGAGGTAGGAGCGAGGCATCGGCACAGAGGAAGAATCAGGGCGGCTGCTGGGCACTGAGCAGTGAAAAACCCAGAAACCCCTTCCCAGGAGCAGCAACACCCCCCTCCCCCATCCTGAGTCCCTGAGTCCGGTTCGTTTAATTCTTGTCTCATTTCTGTGCCTGTCCTCTTGCTCAGCGCTCGGTCTTTTTCTGCTCCTCCGCCCTCCCTCGGGTTATTCAGTACAGCTTCACTGGCGTGACTTGTTTTTTATTCGAGGCGTAGGCCTAAGCATAGCATGTACAAGGAGAGAGGATGTGGCGTAACAACCAGAGCGGTTAGCTTTAAAGCTGGGGAACCGGGTTTGACTCTCGGCAGGAGGCTCAACATCCTTTGAATCTGTGCCTAAAACTGAACATTTCTGTCTGTAATGCAACTGGTGGTGCGTGGCTCATGTAAAGCGCTCGGAAACCTTTTGGTCGCGTTCGTGCTAGATGAAACCTCAAAGAAAAAAACACGCAGCTCAGCTGTGCCACAACTGACTGAGCCATGTAATATAACAGGCTTCTTATCTCTGGGGCATAGCAGGCTGTCTTCCCTCTAAAGGACTAGAGCACGGAGTGCGACGCCAGGCCTGATACTGCTCTTTCAGCCTCTGTAAATCACATAGCAGAGCCTGGTATCGCGTGCCGTGCTGCAAACCGTCAGAGGCAAGAGAGCCTAGCATGCAGCAGAGTAACATGCAGCAGGGCCAGAGCTGATGTGCGTGATATTGTAGTGTGTGGATGGCGGAGTGTGTATGTCTAACTCTTTGTGTGTGTGTGGGGGGGGTGCCCATAGATTGTTTTGCACGCAAGAGGACCTCTAGATAAGGTCCCTAAAATGTTATGCCATAAAGACGTTCAATAACAGAGCATAGAGAACGGATATGGTGTTACAACCAGGGCTTCCGACTTTCGAACTCAACATCTTGTTTCTTTGGCAGGCGATCCGGACGGGACAGCAGAGAAGAGTGGGCAGAGCGGGGATGGAGGGGGCTCGGGAGGGAAGGGCTGGGTCGGGTCAGAGCAGAAGACATGAGTAGTTGCATATGCTGGGTGTCGGTGGGGCAACGATACTCGGGGAATGCTCAGATTACGTTATTGGTAAATGTTTTGTTTACACTTATGTAGCTGTTTCTTTCCAAGTTTCACTTTACTCTGAGCTCTATCCGAGACTCTATCATCAAAACTCTAACACAAGAAACCTAAAACAAAACACTTATATAGTACTTCTAGCAGCCAGTACGGAGTAAAAGCAATAATATGTATTGATATACTTACACAGTGTCTGATGAGTGAGCATGTGAGATCTGTCTCACAGGAACTTGGACAAAAGGGGCAGGATGCGCAGCCATCATTCCAGGGTTATCTATAAAGTGAAAAATACATATTATATTTGGACCGTCGAGAAAATTAATAATAGAAAAATGTATTATAAATTTCAAATGTTAGCAAACTACCTTACTCAAGGAACATTTGAATGTTTAATTTGACATAAAATAAGGTGAAAATAAAATCAGAGTATTTACCGTATTTTTTTGAGCAGAGATTGAACTGCTCAATAAGTAAAATAAAAGCAAGTTACTTACCTGTAAATTGTGCTTTGGCACTACCTATACACATCCATCAATTGGCCGACATCAGGCTAGAACTGCTTGTTTTGCCGCATTTCATTGAGTATTTTTGCATAGGAAAAGGGAATACAATTCATTTTAAACTTTTTACGGCTTGATTTCACAGAGCCATTAAAACACCTTAAAATTAAAAATGGAAAACACGCACATATAAGAAAAAGAATTAGACAGAGATCTAAAACAGAGTCACATCACAAACTATTTACACATGTTAAGTTCATAGGTCCCCCAGGGATTTTCGGATTCGTAAGCTGCGCCATAGGTATAATACAACTTGCACACATTTCAGACGAGTGCACTTGTTGCAAAAAATCAATGCTGTTTTACAGTGTCAAAAGTTGTGCTCTTTTCAAAGAAGTTTAGAAAAAGTATTCTAGGAGCTACAGAACAGCATAAAGTGCAAAATGCCTTGCGCTGAGCGATTCTCACTTAGCTGGGGCTTTAGACCAATCATTACTACAGGGAAAAGTGGGCATGAAGTATACCATAAAAAGTCTAAAACGAGTTAAAAATAGATCTTTCCTCTGAAAAATGATGAGGACACATGTTTGACCTCTGTGACAAGGATTCTATGGTTTCAATCCATGGAGTAACTATTGCCCAAGTCTAATGTGAGACAGTCCCCCTCTACTTATGTGCACGTCTGTTTTGGTCCACAACCTATGCCACAGGAGTAAGGGCTGCACACTAACATATTTTATATGTGGAAGTCCGAATTCACTGTGGGATACAGCAAACATGCAACTAGGGGGGATCGATAAAAGTCTCTTCAGACGTCGCTCTCAGATAGAATTACATTTGTCACATTTGTGTGACCCCATAAACCAGCCACATAAGTGGCCACTGATATGCACTTTGCAAATTTCTTTGATGGGGTTTAGTCCAGTTTTGAAGAAAAGGAAACCAGTGCGGTGGTTACCTTAGCAAATTGGTCTCTTCTCATGTCAACCTGATGCTTCCAGGTGCCAGCTGATTTGGATACGATGCCAACATAAGAAAATGTGTCCAGATAGGAGGCAAAGTTATCCAGCAGGAGCTGTAGGGCATAAGGTGTCCAGCCCATGAGGACTGCATCATCCACGTAGAGGAGTGCTCGAGCAGGATCAGGGCCAATCTCGGGCATGTCACTGCAACCCTCAACCAACATCTTCTGCAAGTAATTAATATGTGAGATGAAGAGAAAGAGTGCAAGGACAAACCACTGCCACATCCCGCTAGCTATGAAAAATTTCTCTGTGGACTCCCCCATCATTCCGTATCTTACTCTAGGGGTGGTTCCTGAAAAAATGTCTCTGATTATACTTATTTTTTTCTTCCACCCTAATCTCCTTCATCAGGGGCCAAAGCTTACTGTGAAGACACAAAAAGCATGAGCTTCCACTTATCTAGGTAAATGGTGCCCTTTCTGGCTACTGCGCATTTTGAGGATAATAACATAGGTTAGGATACTGTTCAACAGTGCCTATGCCCCTCCAAAAGTCATACTGGATGCCTGTCAAGAAGTAGTGTTCCACCACCCACTCCTCCAACCTAGCTAACATGACTCTCCCCAACACCTTGGCCAGTGAGTCCAATAGGAAGATCGGGATGTAACATCTTGGGTGATTACAGTCCCCCTCTTTAAAAATAGGCACAATTAAAGACTACGACCAGGTGTTCAACTCCCCTCCTCTGCAAGATGCCCTCAGAACGCAGGTTGATAAAGCACCCCAGAACTCTACATTTGTCTTGAAAAAGTCTGAAGGTACCCCATTTGGTCCGGAGGTTTTAGAGTTAGGGCATTTATTAATCGGTTTGACTACTACTTTTTGGGTTGGTTC
The DNA here is from genome assembly GCF_964263255.1 of Lissotriton vulgaris. Lineage (NCBI taxonomy): Eukaryota > Metazoa > Chordata > Amphibia > Caudata > Salamandridae > Lissotriton > Lissotriton vulgaris. The sequence continues at coordinate 1,591,949,378 of NC_141691.1, read as the reverse complement.
AAAGATCCTTCCCTCACACAGATAACTGTGAGGAGTAATAGAGTCCTCATCCCCGGATTTAGCTCTCCCACCATCGGTTTCATATATGGCACTAAAATACCTAATCCACTCATGCACCGGTATAACTACTTCTAGAGATGGACCACCATGGTCTCTGAAGATCTGGCGATTTAGCACTTCTCAAAAAGCCAGACTATGCCGGTCTTTGTTGGCTGCCTCTAGGGTAGCCCAGGCTTCTTCATTCAAGAGGCTTTTTTACTCTGAGTAAGAGCATGTATATACGCTCTTTCGTACCCAGCAATCTCAGTCTTACAGCGAATATCTTTACCTAGAGGTGCCTCAAGTTTTTCATGTGCCTTCATGCATTCATGGTTGATCTAACCCCTCACTTAGGTTTTCTTACCACTGTGCGGCCTACTGAGCTCGCCTTTGATGTTAGATGAGATTTTTAACAAAGGCTTTCTCAATGTTTATGGCGATGGCCACTAAAAAAGTTTCATGGGTTTTAAAGTTGTAAATGTGGTGACACAAATGGTCTGATATTAGAATAAAATCAATAATGCTTCCCTCTGCTCTAGTTGTAAATTGATTTACAAATAGGGCTATCAGTCTCATCACTTAATTTGCAATCTCCAAACTGTGTTTTTAGAATCTGTGGTTGATCATGAGTGAAATGTGTTTGTTCATTTCTATCAGCAATGGAAACAGCACAGATTTCAATGGCTGGATATTGACAAAGGTGTACTGTTAGAAACTGGGTTACTGCTTGACTGGGGTGTGAGCCCTGGTCAAGCAGCAACAACAGTCCTAGTCAGGTTAAGGCATAAGCAAACCCCAAATTAACCTGCACTCAACCCCCTGGTAGCTTGGCATAGAGCAGAAAGGCTTAACTTCGACTCAATGTGTAAAGTATTTGGGCAACACCTCAAACAGTACAAGAAAATCGCACATAAATATCCCACACATGTTAGAAATATAGAGTAAGATTTAATACATAAAACATGGACAAAACAACCAAATTCCAATTAGTGGAACTGGAGTTATGAATTGTTAAAGAATAAACTGTAAACTAGATCTAGAAAGTTCCAACCATGGCTATCTGGTCACGCTGGACAAGGTCAAAGTCAAAAGTTTAGGCCCACTGCGATGGTGCACAGGTCGATAGAGTCCCAGATTAGTCCCATTAATCAAGGTTTGCGTCAAGAGTCCCGTTTGTATCCAAACAAAGAGTCTCGTTCGTGTTGGAGAGGGTCACAAGAATAGCTTCACAGGTGGTAGTCTGTATGGTTCGAAGAGCAGTCCAGGCGCCGTGGGCAGGCGGACTAGAGCTTCGCGTTGGCGGTCCCCCGCAGGCTGTCGATGCTGTACAAAGAGACAGGCTGGCATTTTACAGTGTGAGCAACTCGGTCTCGGTGCTAACGGACCCGCTGTCACAAAGAGCTCAAAAGCTTAATTTTAAGAGCTTCTGGGTCAGGAACCCGCAGCAGCTCAGTCCAGGAACGGATAGGGGGGCCTTTTATGTCCCTAAGCCTCAGATCAGGAAACCAGCAGACTAGCCTTTTGAGACACTCTTGGGTCCTGGGTTCAAGATTAAGTTGCAGGTCCAGTTCTTCTTCCCCAGGCAAGAGGGCAGCATGTCAGTAGGTCAGTATAGCAGGGCAGCAGTTAATTTAGAGCAGCAATCCAGCAGAGTGGCAATCCTTGTAGCAGAACATTAGTCCTTCTTCCCGGCATAGGATCCAAAGGTCCAAAAGTTTACTGAAGAGTTGGTGTCTGAGGTCCCTCTTTATTAAACAGCTGTGCCTTTGAAGTGGGGAGAAGCTTCTAGAGGCATTCCTTTGAAGTGCACGGATACCCTGCCCTGGCTCCAGACTAACTAAAGGGTGTATGCACCCCTTTATATGGAGGCAGGACACACCCTATTCAAGTGTAAATAGGACTGTGCCCAGCTCCTCCTTCCCATCCTGTCAGTGGTGGCCTATCCAGTCACATCTAAGCGCCCCACTGTGTGTGGCTGTCTAGGAGGAATACACAAAGCGCCACTATCGGCTACACCAAAGTCTCGTGACCTGAGACAGGTTGCAGGCACCAAGTGCCAGATGTACAAAGCCTTTTTTATATTTGTAAAGGGTCAGATTAGCAGAAAAAGCATTTTTAAATGTACAAAGGCCAAACTAAGATTCAATAACCTGCTACGGAATCGCAATTTGGTTTTGCGATTTGGTATAAGGGATAGGCGTGTTTAGGGCTTCCATTCCTAATAAAGAATCACAGTAGAATGTATGAATATTTCTCGACTAAAATGTAGTCAGAAAAAATTCTCAATTTACCATCAAGTTAACAGACATATGAAAATGGGAAGGGGTACACAAGGGCTCCATTCCCCTTTGTGAATGTTTGTAAAAAAATATTTTAAGAACAGGCAGTGTTCCCACCGATCCCTGTCTACTCTCAATTTTTTTTGACAAAACTTTTTTTTTCTTTAAGGACAATGGGCTGAATTTTAAAAAAAGTGCTTTATTTAAAGCAATCACAGACATGGTGGTCTGCTGACTCCAGCAGGCCACCATCTCTGTGATCTTTGCGATTCCCTATGGGTCACAAACCGATACCTGCCCAAATATTATGCATGAGGTAGGTCTATTTGCGACTCACTGGGAATTGCACAGTGTGTCAAAGACACATTTCTACATTGGTGTTTGTAATTACTAAATTGCAAATCGAAAAACATTTGCTATTTTGTAATTGTAAATGACTACCAACATACATCTTCTAGACAAACTGTTAAAGCAGGAAAATGCAAATTTTCTTAAAAGTAGCGTTTTCAGAATTACAATTTAAAATCAGACTTCACTATAAGTTAGAATTTTAAATTGTGATTCCAGAGACACCAAACATGGACTGATCATCTCTTTCCATTTAGAATACAATAAGGCAACTCAAATGTACTATGGGAGAGACAGGCCTTGCAGCTGTGATAAAAGAATTTAATTTTGGAGTGGAAGACAGCGGTACTTGATTATTATCTGCACCATGGAGAGCTCCCACTTTCCTTGGTGCCAAGGACTTTGGGCATGCATCAGCAGCCCTCACCCTTTATCCCTAGTGTCTATGTAAATTGCTTGCATGAGTCAATCTGGACCAACGCAGTCATTTGAGCAACTAAAGCGAATGACCGTGTGGCAAGCACATTCAGCCATATAAATGCTATCAACACTTGGCTGATTATGAATTTCAGTGTTTTGCCTCCTTCTGTCAATTACATTTGTGTGTTTTTTCAGTAGTGCGAGCCGATGCCTGAAAGGATTAACACCCTGCGGGGTAAGACTAAAGCATTTCCATCTTGGCAAGGGACACCCCAGGCCCTTTACCCCACGATAAATTAAGGGGGCAGTCTCTATTACAAGTGCACTACGTGCATCAGCTGTCCTTGTGACTGTAAATCCCTAAATTTTCAGTGGAAATTTTTTCCCTTACTTCAATATTACCCTCATGGAGTATGAGGAGGTTGGGGACTAAACAGAAGAGGAAGCGGTAACTTTTATTTATTTTTTAAAATTTTCAAACCGACATTTATTGACTTCGTTAAATTTGACATAGCAGGGTGCCTACATCCCAGGGGGCCGGCAAAGCAGTACTTGACATTCTATGCAAAGGATAGTGGGTGGGCGAACACAGCGAGCTGCCTACAACCCCCAAGGGGCCGGCCGCACCAGGTGGGCAAGCATAGCAGGCGATTATCAACTTAGGTCTCCAAACAACAACATCAGTAAATCACAGTAAGAACTTCCTCTGTCGCCTAGTATTTCAAACCATTGTCCCTTCGGGTCCCACACAACGTTACAACCGAAGTTCCCCGACCCACACGATCTGCTCCATTTCTCACTATACTGTAAAGAGGTCAAAGTAGCCCTATATCACTCCCCATCCTGTCCCTCGTCCTCCACTCTATCAGGGCCTGGATCCATGTCCCCAGAGTCGGTATGTGCCAAAAGATATGTTTGAAGACGGGCCCATATATCTTTAGGGCAGGAGGAGGGTGGCATAAGTTCAGCGTAGGTGTGCAGCTGTACCTGGCAATATATAAGATCGTTCAGCCGGTCCTTCAATTTGGGGGCTCGGCCTCGCCCCATCGACAGGCTATTCGTCGTTTCGACAGCAAAAGGACCAAGGAGATGTATCTCCGTACCTTGGCAGGGACTTGTTCCGTGTATCCTAAGAGAACAGTAAGGGTGTCGTTGGGCACATGTATCTCAGTAATTTCATCTAGCGCATGCAGCACTTCCCTCCAGTATTCCCGAACAGGCGGACAGTCCCAGTCCAAGTGTCCAAAGTCAGCATCCCCGGCCCCACATCTATCACAGCAGGCAGAGTCGCGCAAATGCAGCCAAGCAGGCATATAATATAATCAGTGAATACATTTATAATGTATCAGGTGTAGTCTACTATTGGCAGATATGGCGCCCGTTAGGCAGCAGCAAAAGGGCCAATGCTCCGCCGTGATAGGAGTTCCCAATTCCGCCTCCCACTTACCCTTAGCTGGAGCTAGGTCTCTTTCCCATTCCCCTTGAGTTGAGCTATATAATCGCGATACTACATGTTCCGGGGGAGTGTGCTGCAGGAGAGTGTGTAGGGGGAAGCATAATGGGGGTTCTAGGGGAAAGCACGTCTTGTCTAAGCCTCACATAATAGAAGCGCTGCAAGAGAGTAGGGGTAGTGGTGCCAAAGAAGTCGTCACTAGATCTAAACTTCCCATTCTTATATAATTGGCCCCAGGTAAGGCAAGACAATTTGCGCAGCATGCGGCGGCATCCCCCCTCTGTCGTGACTGGTAGGTCATGTCTCCCTTGCAAGGGCGTCAGTGGCGAACAGAGAACAGAGCATTTGAGTTTATGTGAGTGTAACAGGGTGGAGGGTGTCGCTACAGATACGGACTGGTGGACCCCTGACAGTAATCACACCCCTTCTCTACAACAGAACTCATGGGGAACAGAAACCGAAGAATGGTGGACCAAGCAAGAGGACAGTAAGGAGGACTAGACCTTTAACTTGGACGAGGAAGGCCGGGAACACACGCTCCCCTGTGACGCGCTCGTAAGCTTCAACCAGTACAGCAGGGGACAGGAAGTCACGCCTTCTCGTGGCGTGTGGCCAGGAGGAGCAAACAAATACCCGGAAGGGGAGGAATCGGCATGTTCTGACACCGCGGAGACGGAGAAGAGAGGAGAGCGAGGAAGGAACGAAGAGGATGGACGAGGAGCGTTAACGGAGGGAGAAGCAGAGAAGAGACCAGGAGGAGCGGCGCCAGGAGGCCCGCTATACCACGCTGCGCCCAGCCACACTCCAGGAGGAGGAGGAGGAGGAGTGTGGCTCACACAGGTGCGTGAACGTGTGGCAGGCTGGTGGGGAAGGCGGGGGGCCGCCGTGTAAATAGAATATAGCGTCTCGTACCTATCCAACCCTTTTGTGTTTATCCTACCTATCCTGACCTTCTTACCTTCACTAGTACCCTTCACTCGTCCGGCACTGTACATAATTGTGCACGCTCACCGGTGTCCTCACTACCCCAGGTGTCCCCAGGGGAATACATACATTGAGAACAGGTCCCTAAGAGCCTATCTCTTTTTCTCCTCTGCATGTGGCGGTGGAATCCAACTCGGGAAAGAGACTCGGAAGAGGAAGACGGAAGGTCAAGTCCCCGTAGATCCAGAGACCTCGCTGCTACATTGGATCCCACCACTCTAGCAAGGGAAAGATGGTCCCAGCGCAAGAAAAAGACATTCATAAAAATAAAACCCTATTTACCTCAATCTGGTGTCAGTGTTCCTCCATCTGAACAGCAACAGTGACAAATCACGCCAGGCACTGGTGGTGCATTGTACAGTTGTAGACGCCAGGTGTCTAGGTATCGTAGCTGTGCTGAGATACGCGGTGCATGGTGTGGGGCCATATATCCATCTTCAATGGCTAGGTGAGGCATGTAAGGGGGAGGGCAGCGATAGGCAGCGAAGTGCGCCTCGGCGCAGATAACATATAATTTCATATCAGGGACTTCAAATCCCCCAGCTTCAAAGGGACGAGTAAGAACCTCCCACGCCAATCTCGGGTGCTTTCCGCCCCACGCTAACCTGATCAGTTGGGCTCTGATACATAAAAAAAAATACCGGCTTGGAGCATAAGGAATGTTAGTAAAAAGGTAGAAGAGTTTGGGCAAAATTACCATTTTAATTAAAGATCGCCATGGAGAGAGGCATCGCGATCCATCTGGTGATCTTATCCGTGGTAAGGTCAAGTGTGCGTCCGTAGATGGAGCGCATCAGTTCCTCACGGCATCGAGAGACCCGAAAGCCCAGATAGGTGATTGTATCCGCGCACCACTTCAATGGAAAGTCAGGAGCGAATTCCAATGTGGCCTCGGTTAAAGGGAATATTTAGGATTTCCCCCAGTTCACATTTATCCCAGATTGTTGACCAGAGAGGATGAGCAGTCGGAGAATGGGGTTGAGGCTTACCGCTGGGTCCCGTAGGTACAGTGTAAGATCGTCAGCATACAGCGAGATTAAAACCTGCCTATCTGGGTATATCAATGCATAGTCTCCGAAATGTTGTCAAATCTTTGCCGCTAAGGGCTCGATGGCTATGGCAAAGAGAAGGTGTGACAGGGGGCATCCTTGCCGGGTGTCCAGTGTAATTGTGAAGGGGACCGACTGAGCTCCGTTGACCATCACTCTGGCTCGTCCTCCCGAATACAGTAAATTGATCCATTCCAGGAAGGAGCAGGGAACCCCAGAATCCCATGCACTGCAATACGAAAGCGAGATAATCCCATTCCAAGGTATCAAACGCCTTGGTGGCATCAAGAAATATAGCAGAGGCATTAGTGTCAGGGTCTATGTCTTGGAGGAGTGCGAATAACGTACGCAAATTATGGGATGTGCCCCGAGTGGGCACAAAGCCTGATTGGTCAGGGAGCACCAACGCAGTAATAAGGAAACTAATACGATTAGCAATCAATTTAGCTAAAATGTTTGCGTCTACATTTATTAAGGATAAAGGCCAATATGAGTCGCAGTAAGCCGAAGGCTTACCCAGCTTAGGTATGGATACAATGCATGCCTCACGCATGGATGGGGGAAGTATACCCCTCTCCCGAGCTTCCTCAAAAACATGTCGCAGTATTGGGATGAGTAGGTGATGGAAGGTTTTATCAAATTCAGCAGGGAGGCCATCCGGCCCGGCGCTTTCCCAGATTGCAATTGCATTATGGCCGTTATGATTTCCTCATCCTCGTGATATCTCAAAAGAAATTCCCTCTGCCCATCTCCCAGCCAAGCTATCGCCGTATCCTCAAAAAAGTAGGGGAAGTCTATTGTCTGAGTTCCATGCATTTTGTAAAGACCTCTATAGAATTTACGAAAGGTCTCCACGATTTCAGTCGAGTTACTATGCGTTTGGCATTTTCATCTTCAATCTCCAGCAAAATATTCGAAAACTGCAGGGGTCGAATTAGTGCCGCCAGCGTCTTTCCAGGTCTATCCCCCTCCTCATACTGGCACGCCCTATGATATTTCCCTCTGTATTTACATTTGTTCTGCGCTGTCTCTAGGTATTCGTTAAGCACACTGCGCAGCTTAGCTTGTAACTCAGATGTGGGATTATGTTGCAATTCTGTCTGAATCTTCTCGAGTTCCGCCTCCAGACGGCGTAGGGTGGAACGGAAGTCTCTCAAGATACCGCAACTCTTCGCGATACACAGGCCCGTATGGTAACTTTAAAAGCTTACCGCACCGTTGAGTATTGCTCCACAGAGTCCTCATTGCGAGGGAAAAAGTCAGTGATCTCCTGCTCGAGTTCCTGCTTAAATACTGGGTCCAATAAGGATAGCAGATTGAAACGCCAACTTTGAAAAGGAGAGTCCACATGTGGGGGGTTATAGCGACCAGCACTGTGGAATGGTCCGAATAAGTCCGGGGGAGGTGGGAGGAGTGCATCACCCAAGGGATAATGCCTTTAGTAATAAACCATGCGCCAATTATGGACCAAGAGGCCCTTGCCGTGGTGTAACAAGTGCCCTCCCGCCTCGTCGATTGTATGCGTCACCATGCATCAAGCAGTTCATGGTCCTCAAATATCATCTTGAGAGTGGATTGTAGTGGTGTGGCTGCGGATGTGAGTGGTCCAGTGTAGGATTAACTGTGACATTAAAATCCCCCCCCCGATAGTAAATGTGTAGATCCAATCTCTAGTATCTTTCCACAGAGTACATGGAAAAACTCTGGGTCATCCGTGTTCGGCCCATAGCATGAAACTAACGTGAAGGATTGATTGGCGATCCTGCCCCAGAGAATAGAGTACCGGCCCTGCTTGTCTGTAACAGATCCTGTTGGGGTGTATGGGAGGGATTTCTTTACTAGGAAGCATGTGCCGCAAACATATTATAAATAGGAAGAAAAACATGTATGACTGGTCCAGCGAGCGGCAAATGTGGAAGGGACAGTGGGATTTAAGTGGATTTCCTGCAGCATTGCGCTCTATTTGTCATGACGATCTAAGTAAGATAATATGTGCCTGCGCTTGCGGGGTTCCCCCAGTCCTCTTACATTCCAAGCGAGAAAGCGGTATGTGGGGGGTCCCGTACGTTCAGTCATAGCGAAGATTGTGAGTACACATTCATTAAAAGTGGTCTGACACAAATTGTTAGAGATATCTAGGCATTAAATTGCTAATAAACCCTATGGACTGCGACTTGTCACAAGGTCTTCCGCTGCTCGCAGACATAAACAGAACATTCCCTCCCCTCTCCCACATCAGCAGCCCAAACCTGCTGTGGTCCACTTCCCTCCCCCGTCCCTCAACACAGTGCTCCCAACAGGGGAGTACGATGTAGTCCATGCCATAACTAGCAGTACAACACCAACAACCATACTAAGAAGGGTTCACCCGAGAGGTGGAGTCCAGAAGGCGACCAGGGTTCTTCCTCGCCAGGGTGAGGGTGTGCGGGTGGGTATATGTAAGGTCATCTCTATTTCAGTTCCAGTGCATCTACACTTTCGGAGGAGACCGCCAACTCAGCGGTTCAGGGATAGAGTGTACTACTCCATAGCACTGCAGACGGTCAGAGGGGCAAGGGGGCAGCCAGACCATCCCAATTCGCACCAGGCCCCCACCTCCTCCGTGGGAGTATCCAATTTCTCGCACCCTAAGGTGCTCAGCAGTTCCATATCGAGGGGAGGCTGACAGGCCCCTCTCCGGCCCCCCGCCGCAATGTCCAGTTATCCCCCATCTACAATAACATAAGGTTCATTGTCGTGTGGCATAGTCTCAAAGTGCAGATCAAAACTAGGGAGCTTTAGATCATTCCACGTCTGAAATACCACCTCCAGCTTCAGGGCGATGGGGCGGGGAGGCGCGTCCCACCGCTGGCTTTGGCAAGGTTTTAAGGAAGTCCTGTAAAAGCTGCGGAGTGTTGAAAAAAATGTTGTTTACTTTGGTACGTCACCTTGAGTCTGGCGGGGAACAGCATCGCGTAGGGAATATTAAGCTGTTGTAGTTTCTTCTTCACCCGTAGAAATTTCCGCCTCTGCTCTTGAACGGCCATGGTGAAGTCAGGATATATAGAAATGTCCATTCACTCATGGCGTAGCTGTCCCCGCTCCCTAGATAGGCGGAGGTGGGTATCCCGGTCCCGGTAATTAAGCAGCATAGCGATTATCGGGCGAGGTGTTGCTCCAGGTACCGGGCGAGCCGCCAGCGAGCGTTAAGCCCTCTCGATCACCAACACCGGTGAGAAGGCCTCCATCCCAAAGAGCGCAATGAGAAGGCGCTTCACGTACTCCTCCATTCTTCCGGTGGCGGTTGATTCCGGCATTCCCAAGATGCGGAGGTTGTTACTTCGAGAACGGGATTCTAAGTCCTCGTTCTTGGCCGCTATCATTCTCAGCACCCTCTCAATTTCCAGCTTTCGGGACGTTGTCGTAGTAGAGGTGTCCTCCAGAACCGATATCCGACTTTCTGTCTCCGCCAGCCGCTCCTCATGTTTATCCACTCTGTGTGATACCCCATCCAGTTGCGCAGACATGGAGTCCATCTTGGACTCTATGGAGGTCAGGTTGGATTGCATCGCCAGTAGTAAGTCCTTCAGATCTGCAGTTGAGGGTGCTTGAGCCTCCACCTGTTCCTCCTCAGGATCCGTCTGGGAGCGGGTACCCTTCCGTGCCTCAAAATTTAGCTTGGATTGACGCCAGTCCGGCTTCCCCTAATTTTTCGGAGGCGCAATGCAGCACACCAGGAAAGGGTGTACAATCCGCTGTTTAGCTCTTGGGCTTGTTATAGAAGAAAAGGGGGGGGGCACCACCCTCACCACTAACTTTAGGGTGTCAACTCACCTGCAATATTGGGGCCCGCCCGATGTAGAGTCAATTATAGGGCCAAGATTTGTCCGTACAATGCTTCTTGGGGGGCGAGGAGAGTCTACATTTAATTGGCAGGACACTCCTAGCCAGTCCGGATGGGATCCACAATGCTCTTCCCTACGCCCTCCGTGAGTTCACTAGGCGTATCAGTTCAAGGGCAGACCGACAATTGCACGGAGTTCTCACTGCCTTCAACAGGGCTGTCGGTATGGCATAAGCGTCCCTCCACGGTGGATTGGGTATTAGTGTCTATATGCCCACTCCTCAGAGTCGCACTGTGTGGCAGGGGTTAATCAGGAGTGTAGGCTGGCTCCCATGCAGTTCCTAGGGGTGGTGGGGGCCCATCCGAGGGTTGCTGCGTAGGCTGATGCGGGTTCTCAGGCCACCGAGCGTGTCTACAGGCCCCCCGGGGAGCGAGGAGAGTAGGCCCGTCCCATTACATTCCTGCAGACAGACCGCCCCCCAGGGATAGGGCCAGCGCAATTTCACACAACGCTGCGCCACCTCGCCGCATCCAACGTTAATTGTCCCCTTTACGTCTCGGGGCGCCTCTCCACACCAGCCGGCAGGGTCCCGGAGCACGCTCAAGTCTTGCTAGGCCACTAGGCCGCCAGGCAGAGCCCTGCGCAGGCAGAGAGGCGCCAGCCGTCCTGCACCTTCCGAGCAGCCCTCAGTGGCACAACTTCTCGTCCTCCCGATCGCAGCTCCGATGGCGAGCGGGATCAGCACACGCCTCCCCCACAGTCAGCAGAGGGGCTCTCCTCTCATTCGGTTCCCGCAGGCTGCACAGGCAAAAGGCGAGCCGTCCATGACGATCTTCTCAGCGCCGCATAGCTCCGCAGTCTAGCTCCGCACCGCTGCCATTTTGTGCATCGCAGGCGCCGGAGTTCATCAGCAATTTCCTCTTTACTGCCAGCAGGTTATAGTGATTTTCGCAGCGATTTTTGCAGCAATTTATAACGCTGGGGCGTTCCGATGCCCAGATTTCCAGGTTTTACGTATAGAGGAGCACAACAAGGAAAAGTGGCAGATATTCTCCCGAACCGCAAGAGCCTCACGCAAGTGCGGTCATCTTGCTTGGTGCCCTCTAGCGCCCTCCCAAGAGGAAGAGGTAACTTACCTTCCTATTGATGACCAGTTTTGTGAGGTCATAGACGCATCCATTCTACGGGCGGTGATGCATTTGGTGGCCCCATAGGCGAAGAGATTGGCGGCACTCCAAGCGCAGTGTCAGCAACGCCTCAAACCGAGGGAAGACCCTCAAGGGCCACTGGCCCACCCCACCTCCTACACCGGCGGTTAACCCACCTTGCGTCGCCCCTCAGAGTGTGGAAAAGCGTAAGCGCGCAGATGATCCTGGGGTTGATTTGGACGCCTTTGCATGCCTTAAAAAGGCTTTTCTAGATCCCCAACCCATTATAGACACTCAGACACCAGGTCCCTCAAACACAAGCCCACCTTCACCACCACAGACTGATTTAGGGGATGGAGAGGATTCGCCCAACAATTCTGACGGGGAAGGGGATGGTTCTCGACCGTGGCGCCCGATGCCTAGCTCCCTGGAAGGGTCAGACCTCCCGACGAACACCGATCTATCCACCCACGAGGATTTACTGAATCCTGATGATCTCCTACACCCTAGATCGGCAGAGTGGTGTCCGGCCCCTAAGGTAGCAGCTTACATGGCCAGCCGACTTCGGAAACCTTTGGATAAACCTTTGGTGAGAGGGTGCCTTAAGACAGAATATCTCCGTCCTACCCTGGACAAAAGGCGATCCCAACCCCTGAGATAGATCCCAAAATGGCCACCTGTCTCGCGAAATTTGTACACAACCCTAAAAAAGAGATCGAACGTTCTTGGCGCTCATGCCAGGATAAACTCCTGGATGTCGCCGGGTCCCTAGCCAAAATAATGGATATGGCAGAGGACGTCAAACCCTCTGGCTCCTTCATATCCCCTGAGGTTCTTTCCAATTGGGCCCAAGGGCAATAATATTTCTAGGGAATGCAAACTGCGCAATTTCCACAGAGAGGCGCAGGTCACTCCTTTGAGTCAGCCGGATGAGATAGGGGGCGCTCGTCCGGCTGCCCGTTCCAAACAGCCTCCAAAGGTTGAGACTCCAGACGTGGCCAGTAGCAAGATACCGGGAAGTTCGGAAACTTTTATCAGACAAAGTCCTACCCCTGTCGTCGTGGAGTCAGAGGCGGCCAGAGAGGTAACTTCAATAATACACAAGGTGAGAGTTCAGGATTCGATGGGGATTTCAATCGGAGGGCGGTTGGCCCTTTTTTAATCGAGCTGGCGGAATCTATCCACAGATGCATGAGTGTTTCAGATGGTGGGAGCTTTCCACATTGAGTTTTAAGGGACATCGTCCCAAAAGTTAGTTCTCTACCGAACAGAAAGCTCTGGTGACCCGGGAAGTGGGCGACCTTTTATAGAAAAGGGCAATAACTCGTTCAGTGCTCCATCCATCCGGTTTGGTCTGCAACATTTTCCTAGTGGAAAAGAGACACCGGACAGAGAACGGTCATCAATCTCAAAGAGTTCAATTCCTGGTTACTCTACCGGCATTTCAAGATAGAGGGTATACACCTCCTACGGGACCTGTTCAAAATTTCAGATTGAATGGTTCGCCTAGATCTGAAGGATGCCTATTTGGCGGTACCCATCTCTCCCCCCTCCCCCCCCCCCCCAAGGTGTTTGCTAGAGTTTTATTGGGAGTCCCACATTTTAGAATTCACCGCCCTTCCATTCGGCTTATCCTCAGCTCCTTGGTGCTTCACCAAGCTGATGAAGCCGGTTGTCGAACATCTTCGGGCTCATGGGTGGAGGCTTATTGTCCATCTCGACAATATCCTCCATATGGATAAATGCCCAATTCGACTGTCCAAACATTTACAGAGGGCAATAGACTTACTGGAGTCCTTGGGCTTTGTGATAAATGAGAAAAAAAAATCAGCTCTAGTCCCATCCCAGTCAATGTGTTTTGTAGTGAATGCAACAGAAGCAACTCTCAGCCTACCAGCGAGGAAGCTATCCAAAATTCGACACGAATTACGAAGGACGATGGCCAAGTCTCACGTCTCACTTCGACAGTTAGCAAGGATAGTGGGACTTCTATCGTCCTCTATGCAGGCGATCTTTCTGTGTAATCTCCATTATAGGACCCTGCAACGCCTACAAATCTAACATCTTCAAAAAGGTCTATCCTCCTCACAGATGGTTCCTCTATTACCCGAGGGCAAAGAAGAGATGGGTTGGTGGTTAAACCCCATGGAAGCTTGGAATGGGAGAGCGATCTTCGGCTCTCAACCCGATCTCATGATCAAGTCAGACGCCAGCGGCTCCGGATGGGGCGTGTGGTGTGGGGAGTTCTCCACAGGCGGAAATGGTCCTCCGTGGAGCGTTCTTTACATATCAACTGCTTGGAGTTGATGGCGGGATCCTTTGCGATCCGCTGTTGGACCAAACAAAAGTTGAAATGTTCTCTTCTCCTAAAGATGGACAACGTGGCAGCGGTCCGCTACGTCAATCACCTGGGAGGGACGAAGTCACAGCCACTATCGGATCTGGCCCGAACCCTTTGGGAATATTGTCTGGCCAACCAGATATCCTTGTCAGCAGAGCATCTCCCGGGGAGCTCCAATCAGGTGGCCAATTGGCACACTCGCCATTGGAGGGATGTCAGCCTGTGGAAACTGAATCCACAGATCTTTCGGCAAATTCAAAACAGGTGAGGTCCTTTCTTCATGGATCTATTTGCGTCTCGACTGGACTATCAACTTGCACGCTACTGCAGTTGGAGACCGGATCCACAGGCAACAGCCTTGGATGCCTTCCTACAGGATTGGAGCACAGAACAACGTTATGCCTTCCCTCCCTTTGCTAGGTTAACCAGGTTGACAGCGCAAGTGCGCAGACAGAAGGCGGAGGTGGTGGTGATAACACCAATCTGGAGATCTCAAGATTGGTTTCCAGTGATGATGGAACTTTTCTGGGATTCTCAAATCCCTCTACCCCACGTTCCAGATCTCCTCGGGGATCCTCAAGACAATCCTCACCCATTGGTCCTAGCCAGGTCACTTCGTCTCATGACCTGGAGGGTTACAGGCGACGTTGGTAAGTCCCAGGCCTTTTGTCAGAAGCTTCCTCTTTACTTGCCAAAGCCTGGGCGGATAATACAAGTAGACGATACAACTCTGCTTGGTCGAGATGGTTCTGTTGGTGTAATCAAACCAAACTGATCCCTTGGGGGCAGGTGTTGTCCATGTCGTCAACTTCCTTGCAAATCTGGCTTCCCAGGGTTTCACTTACCGATCAATCAATACTTACTGATCGGTGATTTCAGCAGGACATTGGCATGTGGATGGCCATCCAGCCGGGCATCACCTGTTGGTCAGAAAACTGTTGAGAGGAATTAGACTTTCAGTTCCTCCTGAACCCAAGTACACATCCCAAAGTTCTATCCTTGTTTCAATCTTGGCCTCAGAATAAGTATCTGACCAGGAAACAATTGTGGCCAAAACTGGCAATGCTTTTATGTATATTATCATGTCGCAGAGTTTCGGATGTACGGGCATGGATAGAACAGGTAGGGTGTTCACCCTAGAAGGGGTTTTGTTTCAAATTTCACGCAGAACGAAAACTAATTCTAGATCTGTTTCTTATCCAGCATTACGAGCGAATTCGAAGTTATGTGTGGTTCAAGCTATTAAAGCTTATGAGGTTATGACTGAGGAACTTCGTCCTCATGGGGAGAAGCAATTGCTAATCGTATTAACCAAACCCCACAAAGCGTTTTAATCTCCTATGATTGCCAGATGGGTCAGGTGGATCATGCATGAAGTAGGGATTGATACGTCCCGTTTCGGAGCCCACTCAGTCAGGGGGGCCATGGCTTCAAAAGTATTCTGGCTAGGAGCTCGCCTTGAAGATATCCTTAATGCAGCAGACTTGTAAAATGACTACCTTCAAGACTTTTTATTTCAGACCGGTTCCCTCTCTGGCAGGCGTGGTAGTGGATAAGCTTTGAACTAGCTTAATCCTCACCGCCGGATCTTTCCATAGAATTAAAAATGTCCTAGCTAATGTAACGGAAAGTTTCTATTCTATTAAGGACACGGAGGCGAAGATTTTCCCACCCTAGGAATTCTTGAGACAAATAATTCACCTTTGCCCTCTGGTTGAGAAATGTTAGTGTTATGGACTTATTACGGAAATGGAAACCTATGAAGTTCGGTGTTGTAGTTCTGAATTTAATCTTATTGCATTATGATGTTAAAATGTATTCATTACCATGGCAAATAATGGGTATCCCTTTGTTGCAGGGGTTGATTTCAATAAACAGGAGCAGTGAACATGGCGATTGTCATCTGTCGCAGGAAGAAAGATGTTATAGATGGTCTCCGTGGGATGTTATTGGATGGACTATACCCTTATTGGCTGGAATGTGATGATGTCAGTCCCGGATGTTCATGGGAGATGTTTTTTCCATTTATATTTCACAAGGTAAAAATGGCTGCTGGAGTAAATTAAACACATTAAAGTGAAGAGAGACTCGCGTGTGTCACTTTTTTTCCTGCAATCGCGCGTGTGATGTCAATTACCGCCAGAACACGCCTCAGCTTCAAAGCCGACGTGTTCCAGGCAACTGCGGGGGATATAGAGAGGAGTGCTGCGTGTGTAACCAAAGCGCGGGCCCCCTGCCGGTCGGAAGACCGCACAACGCACTTGAACGACCGCGTAGGAGTCAGGGCTCCTATGGTGCCTGTAATTACCGCAATGAACAAGCAAAAGACAGTACTGGGAGTGGTCGCGAAACAAGACGCCCCACAGTGCTCACAATAGTAATTTGAAAATAAACAGAGCACTGATCTGATTGCTGCTGGAGCAGCGAAGAAAGAGGAAAGAAAAGCCTAATCCTCGCCTCTGTGTCCTTAATAGAATTGAAACTTTCCGTTATGTTGGCTATGACATTTTTCATTGTTATTCAGTAAGTTAAATTGGATGGACTATACCTTTATTGGCTGAAATGTGATGATGTCCCTCCCGGGTGTTCATGGGAGATGTAGTTTTTTCTGGTTATATTTCACAATTTAAAATGGCTGCTGGAGTAAATTAAATACATTAAAGTGAAGAGAGACTCACGTGTCTCGCTTTTAATCCTGCAGACGCGTGCACTCTCCTCAACACTCCCACGATGTCAATTACCGCCAGAACACTGCCTCAGCTTCAAAGCTGCAGGGGAGAGAGAAAGGTGCGCTGCGCGCATAACCAAAGCGCAGGCCCCCTGCCGGTCGGAAGACTGCACCGTGCACGAGCGGCGTCAAAACGACAGCGTAGGAGTCCGGGCTCCCGCGGTGCCTGTAATTACCACAATAAACAAGCAGAAGACAGTACTGGGAGCGGTCGTGAAGCACAACGACCCACAGCGCTCACAATAGTAATTGGAAAATAAACACAGAGCACTTATCTGATTGCTACTGGAGCGGCGAAGAAAGAGGGGAGAAAAGCCTAATCCTTGCCTCCGTGTCCTTAATAGAACTGACACTTTCTGTTACGTTAGCTATGACATTTTTCATTGTTATTAGTAAGTTAAATTAAGATATTTTATTTACTATAGGTAAATATATAGAGCTGGACTAACCAGATGGGTTGTGGACTACATCAGCAAAAACAGTAAAATATAGCAGAAGGATTTGCAAGAAAGCATCAGGAGTAGATTTGTGACACCAATCTTCGAACACCAGGTTTATACAGGATTGCGCAAAATCATAGCTACATAACAGGAGAGAAGAATATATGAACTCATTCTTTACTCTTCAATTTTAGTTTCGGTCAGTGTTCTTTTAGGCCTCGCCTACAGACAACTTTGAGCGATCTGTAGGCAAAAGCGTCTTGTGGCCATACTTAAAGTCCTCCCATTGCTTACATTGGTTGGCTATCTTGTCACTAATTTGCTTGCTCCATGTTTGATGGCCTTCCTTCCTCTTCATGTATTTCTCTCTCCCTTGGAGCAAAGCCTCATTACCCATCCTTTTGATTGGCTGACTTGTATCCTTTCCCTGCTCCTAGTCAGGAAACTTTTTTTTCTTTTTCTTTCAACACTATCAGAGTGCACGTTTTCTAGCTCTCTCCCTCTTGTGGGGCTTTCTTTAAAACACTGCCTCCTCCACCTCCCTCCATTTTACCCCTTAATCCCTCTCTTCAAGATTGTCCACTGCTTTCCCAATCCATCCTGGCTTTTATTATTTTTTAAAGGTCTGCCTCGGCCGAGCCTCAAGAGCCTCATTTGCTCCTCTGCCCACTTGGAGTGGCTTCCCACCACCCGCTCATTTATTGCTCCTCAAGCCCATCGCAAACCACATTTATAAAATGTATTGATTTGTTTTGGAAGGCCCAGTAGCTCCCACTTGCTCTGCAGTACTAAAACACGTATGCCACAAAAATTCCCTTTTTATTGACCAATTCAAGTTGTGGCCGTGGTTTTCAATCAATCTATCGGTATTTTTTTATTATATTTTTATTTGCATTTTGGTCATAACTCAACAAGACAGTCATGTAATTAGCAACATGAAACCCCCTAGTCCCTCTCCAGCCCCTCCCCATATTGTACAGGTGCAATGTCCATTCATCCTAGAAACCGGTAATTCTCAGCTCCCCCTCCCAGTCCCTCCCTCCGTGCCGGTGTAGATTCGCAGATTGTTAATGTGTTCATCCCCCTCCCATCCCCTCCATCCAGACCATGATAGTGCCTCCACTTGGACCAAACCTTTCGAAACGTCCTAGGACAACCCCTTGACCTATAGGTCACCCTTCCAGCCGCTATGTAAAGGTCTAGTCCTCTTCCCCACTCCTCCAGACTCTGGGAGGTCGGTGACCCCCAGTGTTTTGCAATGTCCCTCTTTGCCACCACTAGGGCCAAAACCAGGAACATCAGGAGGGGGCGTGGCAGATCAACGTCGTTAGTCATCCCTAGTAGAGCCAACTTAGGCTCTTGTGCAATAGGTACTGCCAATACCTCACTTAGCTCCGTAAAGACGTGGTTCCAGTAGGTTTGTATCTCATCACAAGACCATAATATGTGGTAAAAATCCCCACCTTCTCCGTGGCATCGGAGGCAACTAGTGTCTGCTGCTTTCCCCATTTTGTGCAATCTCACCCTATCATAATAGGTTCTGTGCAGCACAGTGTATTGGATGAGGCGGAGCCTAGACTTAATCACCACCTCACGCGGATGCATTAACACTACGCCCCAATCTATGTCCTCAAGTGCTCCAACCTCCTTCTCCCAGGTATCTCTAAGTTTCGCCCGGTCCCCCAGCATATTGTTGGTTAATGTTTTGTAGGTGAGTGAGACTGCCTTCCCTTGTATATGTTCCTGCAGGAGCCTACCCTCTAGTGGAGCGTATTCTGGAAGTCCCGTTAGGTGTATGTTTTGTGCCCTCCAAGCATGATGCAGCTGAGTGTATTTGAAGAGCTGTGAGTGTTGGAGCCCAAACTCGGACTTCAGAGCCTGAAAGGATTTCAGTTCCCCTCTAGCAATCACATCTCCTATTGTGGAGATTCCAATGTCGTCCCACCTTTTATATCCTGTAAGTTTATGAAGTTCAGTTAACCACTTGCAGTGCCATAATGGCGTCTGCCGGGTGGGTGTCTTTTCCCAACCTGTGCGCTTCATAGCCTTATTCCAGGCACGTAATGTAATGATAGTTGCCGGAAGCAGTGGCTTCCTTGCAGAGCCTTCGTACAAGTAAAACAATAGATTGTGTCGGGACAGTTTATGTCGCTCCACGGCATATGTGGGGTGATCTGCCTGAGCATGTAGCCATTCATTAATTGGGGTCATGTGTTCAGCCCAGTAATAGGCTTTGAGGTTGGGGAGTGAGATCCCTCCGCTACATTGGTGCCGTTGGAGAGTGGTTAGAGCTATTCTTGGCTGTTTACCGAGCCAGAGAAAGGTCCTGAGATCCGAGTGGATTTTATTCAGTAGAGTGTCCAGGAGTAAATAGTATTCGTTTTGTAGGGCATATAAATATTAGGGGAGTATAATCATTTTTTACATGGCCGCTCTACCCAAAAGTGTAAGTGGTAGCTGTCGCCAGCGGACCATGTCAGCGGTGGAGTTCAGCATGATCCTCTCTAAGTTTTTTTGCAGCTAAAGTTTCTTATCCAGGGTGATGTAGATCCCGAGATACTGAAAGCCCTCTGTAGTAACAATCAGTTGTTCTGGCAATGTCGTCCCGCGGTCGCTCCCCCTGGGGTCGTATAGAATCGACTTATGCCAGTTTATTGTATAGCAGGAATATCGACCATAGCGTTCCAATTCCTGGAACAGCTCCGGGACGGTGGTGTCTGGGTTGGTGATGTATAGGAGTACATCGTCCGCATAGAGGGATAGCTTCTCTTGAGCCAGTTCCGTATCGGTAACATGGAATCCGGTGAGCTTTTGATTCTGTCGGACCCTAGCTGCCAGTATCTCGATGAAGAGTGTGAACAGAAGGGGCAACAAAGGGCAGCCTTGTCTTGTCCCTCTCTGGATCTGAATTTCGCGCGACAGTCTCCCGTTCACCCTCACTTTAGCTCGTGGATTGGTGTAGAGGAGTCGGACCCACGTCTGAAATTTAGGGCCAAAACCAAATTTTTGTAAAACGCCGCCCAGGAACGGCCCGTGCACCGAGTCGAAGGCCTTCTCGGCGTCAAGTGAGAGAAACCAGTGCGGTGGCTCCCTATCTCTCACCTTCTGCAGCCAGTTGTGGGTGCGCCTAAGGTTGAGTTTCGTGGCCCTGTCAGGTAAGCATCCGATTTGATCCAGGTGTATTAGGTCCGGGATTACCGATCTCAGCCGTAGCGCCAATACAGTCGCGAGGAGTTTCACCTCGGTATTTAGGAGGGAAATGGGTGGGTAGGACGCGCAGTCCTCCTGTGGTTTGCCCTCTTTATGAATTGGGATGATTGTCGCCATGGAGAGGTCAGTGGAAAGCCTTCCCTCCTGATATGCTCCCAGGAAGAGGTTCCTCAAGTGCGGGGCCAAAATGTCTGCCGTGCACTTGAAAAATTCCGCCGGAAAACCATTCGGTCCCGGTGTCTTCCCAACTCTTAGTCCAGCAATGGCTACAGTGATATCCTCTATCGTAATGTCAGCCTCGAGCGTCTTGAGGGTCTCAGGATCTAGCGAAGGGAGATCGGTCTGTTCCATATACTGGAGAGCAGCCTCGCACATGCCCAAGTCTCTGGCAGTGTAGAAGCGCTCATAGTAGGTAGCGAAGGCCTCTGCAATTTGTGGATCTGTGCTAACAAGCACCCCCTCTGCATCCCGGACTTGTTCAACCCATCTCCCAGTTCCTTTCTACTAAGCCACGCCAGGAGTTTGCCTGACTTATCGTCATATAGGTGGTGAAGGGTGGCCAGGCTCTGAGTCTTTGCCTCACCAGTTACTAGTTCCCTATATTGGCGCTGTGTGTCTACCAATTTCCGCATGGTTTTTGGACTTCTTGTAGTCAGATGGTCACTTTCCAACACTACTATGGCCCGCTCAACCGCAGCCACCTCCTCCTGGAGTTTCCTCCATTCCTCGCCCAATCTATTTTGCATTCTGTCTCTCATCACTGGTTTTAGGGCTTCCCATAGGGTTATTCCCGAGTCTACTGTTCCCTCATTCTCGGCCAGGTATACCCGTGCGTCTGCTCTCACGCCTTTAAGTACAGTCTCATTTTTAAGGTCCCATGCAGCGAGGCGCCAGGAGGCCCCTTCAGCGCCCCGAATCTGTCCCACCCTCACCAGTAGTGGCGAGTGGTCAGAGAGTCCCCTCGCCTTGTATTCCGCTGCAGCATCTGTGGTCAGGTCTTGTCTCTAAATCCCACGAAACGCAGGTTGTTTCATCTTGCCCTATTTTCTGCATCGTCCACTCTCCACAGCAACTGTCTGTGCGATGCCTGTAGCTCCGTCATATCTTTTTGGAGGGTAGTGAGGGACACTTCCGCTTCATTGATTCTGGTCTCCGCCGTATTCACCCGTTCAGACAAGTTCCGGAAGTCCTGGCGCAACAGGAGGACTTCAGAGCCCACCTCACCTATTTTAGTCTTTAGTGCCGCGCTCGAGTCTTGGATGTCTGTCCTCGAGGCCTTGATTGCCTCTAGGAGCATGGCGGTATCAGAGCGTGCGCCCATTCCCATAGGGGTCGTCTCTTTCTGCGCCCGTGTCGTGGCATAGTTATCAATGGTGTCCTGCCTCGCTGGTCTTGCCACTGGGTCTCTCTTCCCCATTACGTCAGATTGTCCCTTCCTGGAGTTGTACTATGCGGCAGCAGGTGTGGAGTGGGGGAGGAAAGACAGTTTACTCGAGTCGCCCCCACGCTAATAGCGCATGGAGAGGCAGGACGGGAGGAAATGGTGTGGAACAGAACGAAGTCCACGCGGTCCCCCTGCACCCTCTAGGGGAGGACCGCGCCACCGGCCAAGAAGCGCAGTTCGCAACCGGTTCCCTTTCCCACCTTCAGAGGCAATGGGAGGCCCCCTGAAATCCGCGTTCCGCAGGACCGCCACAGCAGGCCGCCTTTTCCATGCTGACGGATCTCAGGGTAGTGTGGGTCCCTTAGGCAGCATAAGGATGGGGGGTCGCGTACTTCTGGCCCACCCAGGCGTAGTGGTGCGCCCCCGGGGCCCAGGTTCCAGGCACCGCTGTGTGGCAGCTCTCCAGATGGTAGGCGGCAGGGCTCCTGCGCAGGGAGGGGACCGCTCCTCTAGTGTGATTCTTCAGTCTAGCTGGCTACCGACCCCGGCCGTTGCATGGAGTGTCCTGGGTGAGAGTACAGTCCCATTGGAGGGGGGGGGGAGAGAGAGGCCGTCGCTCACTCACCATGCCCCGCTTCTCGTCAGTGCACTCTCCAGCACGGGGGGGATCGCCGACCAAGCGTTGTGCCGCCGCCGCGCGAGGGAGGCTCACCGCTAGGTCCCTTTGGGCGCCCCCGTCGTCTAGCTTCCTTGTGACCAGATCCGCAGCCCCCCGCCGCAGCGGCTCTCTCCCGATCTCCGGATCGTCCGCGGCCCGACCCGGCCGAGGATCAGGGCAAGGATCAGGGCTCCGTCGGGTGCTCTCCTGTCCTCGAACCCCGGAGCCAGATGGAGGGGGGGGGGTCACAGGGCCACTCCGCCGTCGGCCGAGGTCCTTCTCTGGTCTCTGGTGGGTGACCGCTCCAAGCGCGGCCAGCTCCGGTGCCGGGAGATTGTAGTATTCAGACCAGCGGAGCGTCATTAGCCGCCATCTTGGGAACGGGTGTTTCGCGCCAGCGAAGTCTCAACCCCGTTTCCAGCTAGTCTCCAGGCGTCTATCTCGGCACTTTTTTGGCTCCGCTGGTGCAGTCCTCAGTCCGCTCCTCAATTATTCGGGTTTCATTAACTTTTAAAAGGTATTTTCGCCGGATCTATCGCAGTTATGCCGGAGCCACGCAGAGGAACGTCCTACGCGGCCATGTAGTTGGCCACGCCCCCCAATCTATCGGTATTTCTTGAGCACGACTACTTACCAGTGAGGGTCTCAAGGTCCTGGATGGGGACGTGGGAGGGGCTACAGATCCAACTGGTTGCTGAGGTTCAGTTGAAGAGCCAGGTCTTAAAGTCCTTTGTCAATTGTGTCAGCAACAGGGATAGCCGAAGGTGGAGAGGCAAGGTGTTCCAGGTTTTGGCAACGAGGTGTGAAAAGGATATTCCTCCGGTCCTGGTCTTGTGGATCAAAGGTACTGTGGCAAGGGCTAGTTGGGCGAAGCGGT
Source organism: Lissotriton vulgaris (assembly GCF_964263255.1). Taxonomy (NCBI): domain Eukaryota; kingdom Metazoa; phylum Chordata; class Amphibia; order Caudata; family Salamandridae; genus Lissotriton; species Lissotriton vulgaris. Next base: position 1,591,926,196 of record NC_141691.1, on the reverse strand, counting down.
GGTGTCTGATGGGTATATGGAACGAGAGGCTTATTTGCTTCTCTGCTCAGGTATGCTGGTCCGGCATTGTGGATCGATTTGTAGGTGTGTGTGAGGAGCATGAAGGTGACTCTTATTGACTGGGAGCTCATGGAGTTCTCGCAGGTGTTCAGAAATGTGGTTGCGGCTAGTGATGTTGAAGACCAGTCTGGCTGCGGCGTTTTTAACGTTCTGCAAGTCTTGGAACAAAAAATTAAAAAAGGTTTGCATGTCATTACCTGCATTATTACGAATGCAAGCACCTAGGGTATGACTGGGCTGCTGTGGGTCCGTGTATCAGTTGACTTTTTTGCTGAGGATGTAAAGCATCGCAAAAGGTCCGAGGGCTTTCCTTGGCCAAGGCTTAGTAGTTTAAGCGTCCATTGTTAACACAGAAATGTCATAGTAATAGTTAGCATTGTATTAAAAAAGTAGACTTACTATGAATCAACAAGTGACTGGTTCTTTGTTTGATACGTAAACACAGATTTTGTTTTTAATTGGATTGTGTATTATGTGCAACATGCTTGTTTTGTGTGTGAATAGACAGAACACTCAGAATTTTCACATGTATTGATGCAAAATAGATTTTTTAATTAGCTCTGTAAGAATAGATTATAATAAACATATCACATTTCTAAATACATAAAAAAGTACCATTATTTTGTACACTCATAGAAAGTCCACTGTTTTTGATACAGTGATATTTAGTTCCTGATATTTTGGTGTTAACTAGTGAAGATGGTCATTAGTGATTTAGAATCTTGTCCCCTTGTTGTTTCTTAGAGGTAGCCAAGTCTTCATAAGTTTAACTCTAGTGGCAGATCTCAATACAAAGAGAAATCCTACTTGAAATAGTATGCTTGGTCTCCACTTGGCCTTTTTTAACGCCAACAAAGTGACAGGTTGTAGCAGGGCGTGGTATAGCCACTGGAAAGGCTTTTAACCCAATCCGAATGTGTGCAAGGTCTGTAAGAGCTCATGTGTTGTTGGTTCACTTCAAACAACATGCCAGTGGGCGTGAGGTGCTGCTTTTATCGATTCTTATAGTATAAATTGCTTTTTGTGTATGTCACATGTGTGGTCCCAGCCATAGGGATGCAAAGATTTGCCACCACTCGGAGGAGGGAATCCACCAGTAGTTGAATGGCAAGCGGAAAGGGTTAGGGGAGAGAGAGGGCATCCCTGCTGTGTACCTCTATGTATTGTGAAAGAATCTGAGATACAAATGCAGCCTGTATTCAATCTGGTAGTGGGTGCGGAATATAGAATCTTTACCCAGGCAACAATACGTAGGCCAAACCTGTATTTATGAAGGACCGAGTGTATGTATGCCCTATAAGGGATACATAGGGGTGACTTAATTAAACAGGGAGGTTTGACCTATCAAACAGGCTTATTTTGTTAAGTCCAATTGTAGTTTTTACACTACTACAATCAGGCAACACAGGTTAGGCCTGAAGTGATGTTTGCACCCACTCAAGTGGGTGCAACAATAGATGACGCAGTCCAGTTGACTAGCAGGCCCTGGGTAGATCCTGTACCATATACTAGGGACTTGCATGTATGTTACATTTGTCAAATAGTGTTTTGCCAATTCAACAATGTTTAAAATGGGAGCACAGGCACTTTACCACTGGTTAGCAGGAGCAGGGTGCACAGAGCTCTAAAACCAGCAAAAATATAGAGTCCAGAAAAAGGCAAAGAATCTGGGGTAAAAATGCAGGTTTACTACACAGGCAACCAAAAACTAGGCTAGACTAAATATTCTCTTGATGGACTTCCTGATTAGGTGAAAAAATGTGGACAATACTCCACCTTTGCTGCGTCAATTGTCTGTTCTATACCAATCTGAACCTATCTGGCTTTCACTTATCAAAACCTCCTGTGCTCTGAAGAGGTATGAAAATCCTTCCCCTTAAAACTCTTTTGGAGATATTTTTGGAACTTTGTGGTATTATCCTGGCCTGCCCCCTCCTTCTGTGGAGGAAATCCTGGACCACCCTTCCTGTGGTCACTACGAGGTACCATTTGGACACTCAGGTGCTAATACAGAGATTAGGTTCTTTTCCAGACCCTGAGGGCACAGTGCTCCCCTTTTAAAGATGGTGGGATTGGCATTACCCTACGTGACATATTTAACATATCATTAAGCCCCTGGCATACATGGAGATCCTCAGCATGGCAGTGCTGAGGAGCATGTGAAAGCAAAGGTGACTGAAGCTGAACAAGCAGTCCATGATGGGGGATTGTCAAGTAGCCCTCAAAGCCAGGGAGAAGTCAGTCAGTTACAATGCACCACACAGGAGCATGAGGTCAGGAGGAGATGCAAAAGAAAAATGAAGAAGACAATGGGGTGGCTCCAGTGGCAGAGCAGTGTGTCCCAAAGAGCAGCCCTGCATCCATTGTCCAGAGAAGGGCTTTGAAACTGTAGTTGGCTACTTGACATGGAGGAGAGGCGAGGCATGCAGCAACCGTGGCGACGGAGGAGAAAAAGTTGGCTCTGGAAGAAAAGAAAATGCTGGTGACCCATTATAGAAGCCAGCTGGAAGGGTACCAGAGAGCCAAGAGGTCCACTGAGTCCAGTGAAGATGGTGGTAGTAAAAATGAAGTGCATATGATAGCGAAAAAAGTACACATCCCCAAGACCTGGTATCTAGGTATGTGGTGGGGAATGACAAAGATAAGTGGTTTGCAGCATACGAGGTGACCCGACGTATGCACAGTCGCAGAGGGGGATTAGGGGGCCAGTCTATGGCAGCAGATGCCCACTCTGGGGACTGATACCTTACTGGCCCTTGAAGTAGATGACAGGATGATGTGTGTACCCATGAAGGAAGCTCCTATGACCAAGTTTGATCTGACCCTTGTGAAGCATTGTATGACGTTCAGAGATAGCCTGAAACAGTTATACCAGTCATGGGTCGATTTTGTGGATTCTTCTAGTAACGGTTTGGATTGCTGCTGAAGGACAGCAAAGTGGATGATTATGATGGACTGTACAATCTGATTTTCAAAGAGCACATTTTAAGCAACTGTGGATTTCCCCGCAAATATAAGTTTAGAGACAGGGAAGAAACCTGTGATCCGGTTGATATGACTTGATGCATGCAGACTGAAAGTGTCACTCCTGTCAGAAAGGAGGTGAACCTGGTTAAGATAGTACTCCCCCAGACATAAATACAACCATACTTAAATGCAAGTCCAAGTGGAAGAGGGCTGTAAAACAAACTATGCTCTGAGTAGGGCTTCTCTAACCAGATGTTATATTTTATATAGTCCTAAATAGTACCTGAAAAATAAATTCTAATTGACCAAATATATTTGGTTGAACTCTGATACACAGTCAAGTAAAGCTTGTCAGCACATAATGGGAGACAGCAGGACCACCAAGCTAAATCTAAACCAGTTACCTTGTATTGATTTTGCACACAATGGATTTCTCTTTTATGCCAAATTCAGGCATGTTACGTATAACCTGTACCACAAGCATTTCAAGCTATGCCAACACACTTCGTAAAGGCAGCAAGTGACGAAATGTGTGGAAGAAACATTTGGTAGGATGAAAATCCACTCGTATTTGCTGATATCAGTTGTAAAACCACGAAAGACAAATCAGTAAGTATGTTATTTTTGTTATGATCAGTGGCGGCTGGTAGGGGTCAGGGTGGTGATGAAGCGGAGGGGGGAGCAGGGAGACAAACAAAATTTTAAAAATCCACTTACCTTTTGCTGCCGGCTGTCTCTCCCCTTAGGTCACTTCAGCTGGCGTCTCCTCTGCTTCCGTAGTGGAAGGAAGCACACAGGCTCCCTCCCCTATGCCAATCACAACGCAATGCAGCGTTGTGATTGGTCTGAGCACGGTGGTTGGGCACTCAGACGGGAGCTGCGAGACTTTACATGTTCCTCACCAGGTTGTGCAAAGCAAGCCTGGTGGGGAAGATACAAAGTGCGCAGGACTGTTTGGCCAGCCCAAGAGGGCTGGCCAAGCAGTCATGCGCACTTCGAGTGGGTAAACCACTCCTCCCCCATTATCCCAGCCCCGCCCTAACCCTGCCCACAGTGACAACTAAAATGATAATAACCTGGTTATTATTATTATAATTTTTCAGCCGCACTACTCTTAATGCAGTGGGGCAACGTTCCTATGCCTAAGCGGAGGAGCCGCCACTGGCTATGATTCTTGTCAAAAGGTGAATCTCCATCTGTTAAAAGCTTAGAAGGAATAGAGATACATATGAAATGTTGACAGCAGTGAGCAGAAGATGCAGAACTAAGTGAATTGTACACACTGCTAGGCAATCTTGGGTCCCTCTGAACAATATGACAAGTTGTGCTATAATATCCCTGTCAGTGTAAGTAAAGCTTCTATTACAATTAACTCACAGTATGCAAGATTGGGGTCCAAAGGGTTCCTAGCTCCATAGAAATAATATGCATCGTCGAAAGGCGTTCTGTAGTTTTCTGCCAAAACTGGTAGAGGAGGAGGAGGCGCAGCAACAACTCTGTATTTAAAAGAAAGGAATGAGCATGTGAGCTAGTTGATATAGATTTTAATAAACAATAAATGATAAGACACACAATTAATAATTCAAACATAATTGTATTAAATGTACTTAGGACAATACAAGAATGAATATCAACACAAACGGTGAGCCATTTGTTGAAAAGGAGCCTGTATAATGTGATTAACTGCATTCAAACCTTTCTCAATACCCCTGCTAAGATCTTTCACAAAAATTCAAGCATTGGGAATGAAATAGGTTTCACATTTTTTGGGAGTTAGAGTTATTGGCATTGTAAATGGTAATGTCTTTTACCAACCAAAAGCGAGGGAGGGGCAGTAGAGAGGCACTGAGGTAAGGGGCTTATGCCTGGAAGGCAAGCGAGATGAGTAGAGTAGAGAGAGAAGGACAGAGGTAGAGGGTCAGAGAGAAGTGGTTGAAGCTCTACGGGACAGTTCCTCGTAGGTATTGGCCAAAATGGAGTCTGCATCCTAACAGATTAAAGTTATTCGACAGTGCAAACTCCATTCGGACAGTTTGAATAACCGGTGACAACAGAGCAAATGTTCTCTGGAGTACGGTTCAATCACAATTTCACTACCACATTTAAGATCTAGGAACCATCCGACCCAAAGCGGCAAAGACGTGCAAAAACCTGCTGTGTTTAGCATTAAACTGAGGACCTGCGGAGTCCAAATGTCACCCTTGTGAACTATGCAGTTCAAAAGTCACATAGGTTCGGCAGAGTACAATATCTCCCTCATTACACAATGCAGTCACATAAAAAGGGGTGATACTATCCATCTTACAGCATTACTGGCCTTAGTGCACTGGATCATCACGTCATGCTCTTCAGTTCTGAAAAGAAATTAGACTGTTCCATTTAAGGGGCTACAGTTTGGAAGAAAAATACTGTCACTACCCCAATGCATTTCTCCATAAAAGAACTATGGTGCCCATCCATTCCTTAGCGCTGCTACTGAGAAAGACGTGTGCGGTCCATGCACTGCCTTTTTGAGATACAGAGACCAGGTAATACTTAGACATCCACGCCATTGCGATAGGAATCCGAATGCAGTTCTAATACAGTTCAATACAACGCCAGCAATAGAGAGCCTGTTATCTCATCTGTTCTTGCATTATCATTCCTTCACAAAGGAGAAGAACAATAGTTACTTACCTGTAATCTGTGGTTCTCCAGTATTGGTGTCTTTCATAAAATCACATGCCGGAATCATTCCCCGTCGTCAGAGTGGGAGTCCCACGGTACATAAAAAAGCAATAATATGCCATAAATATGTAGTAAATACCAATAAAAACAAACCAGGAAGTAAAGTAGCCAAAGCTACAGAAGGAAAAACTTCCACATCTATGACTATCCCAGTCGTTTTGTATAGTCCAAACTACAGCCAATCAGGCGCCAGCCCCCACCAGAATGTTCTCCCCAGAGCCTCAGGCTCTCAGATTTTCTCGCAAGGAGTGAAGGTAAACCAAAATAGCATAAACACCTCTGAGGGGAGGTGGGCGGGTTGCATGTGAATCTATGAAAGACACCAATACTGGAGAACCACAGATTAGAGGTAGGTAACAATTGTTCTTCTCCAGTATTAGGGGTGTCTTTCATAGATTCACATGCCTGAATCAGAGTAGCTAGCAGTACATATCAGTGCTAGGCAGACGCCAATAGATGTCAAGCTTGTCAGCATATAAGTCATAAAACAGTGTAAACTGAAAATACACATATCAATTTAAGCATAGGAGAATGCAATCATGTAAGCATGTGTAAAAACATAACATATGAAGCGTCTGACAGCAGTAATGGAGGTGGGAAACCAGAGGCTCACCTTAGTAGAAAAGATTTCGTAGAACTGCACGACCCACAGAAGTATCAGCTTCGCTGGTTGCCTCCAGACAGTAATGCCTGGTAAATGTATGGCGACTGGCGCTAGTAGCCGCTCTGCAGATCTGCTGAAGAGGAACTCCAGCAAATAAGGCCGTAGACTATGACATTGCTCTTGTGGAATGAGCTCTAGGAGCTGCTTGCAACGGTCATCCTGCTTGTATATGGCAAAAGGCAATGGCAGAAGATATCCATCTCGCAATAGTCTGTTTAAAAACTGCCTGCCCCCTACGAATTGCACTTAGTCGACGGGATGGACTTCGTCGACGGGTTGGACTTCGTCGACGGGATGGCAGTCGTCGACGGAATATTAGTCGTCGACGGTACAACCTTCGTCGACGTCTTCGTCGACGGTGGTAACTTCGTCGACAGAGTGGAGCTCGCCGGCGAACCTGTCGATGGCATCTTTTTCGTCGACGGTAGAGCCTTCAGAGGAGCCGGCGACAACGACAGCCGTCGTCGACAAAAGAGGTCTAATGGTTACATAGACCATGGTTGGTGAAGAAGCTGTCGTCGTCATGATCATCTTGGGTTTGGGAGTTGAGAAAGTCATTGTCGATGTAGATGTAGCGTCGACGGAGGTCTTTGTCGACGAGAAGACAGAAGATGGCGTTGTCGACGATAATGAAGTTTCCTGAGGTGAAACTTTGTCAGCTGTCTGAGGCAATCTCTTGGTGGACCGTTTTTGAGGTGCAGAAGAGCCCTCCAAGTCCTTGCCTGTGGGGGCAGCCTTAGAAGTGGAAGGCTTGTCAGATCCCTTTGAAGGTTGATGTTTTTTAGCAACCTTAGCCCCAGGCAATGTCAATACTTCAGACGCAGGCCTCTTACTAAACGCTGAAGTGGAACCAGAGGCAATACTGCCAACCTCAGACACAGGATTATCAGAATCCTTAAGCTTTTGTAGCCACAAAAGCAACCAACCTTCTCTGTCTCGGAGTCTTTTGAGGAAAAGTTCTGCAGATCTTACAGTCCTTCACTTGATCTGGATAGAGACAATAAATACATTTTTTGTGGGGGTCCTCTTTAAAAAGCCGGAGCTTACCACAAGATTCACAGGCTCTAAACAGAGACTTCTTTGAAGACATTCTTGAAGAAAAGATCCAAAAGGAAGATAGAGTTGAAAAACTGAGCAGAGCTCAGGGAGACTCCCTTCACACGATGTGCGGTAGAAAATCTGAGTGCCTGAGCCTCTGGGGAGAACATTCTGGTGGGTGTTGGCGCCTGATTGGCTGTAGTTTGGACTATACAAAATGACTGGGATAGTCATAGATGTGGAAGTTTTTCCTTCTGTAGCTTTGGCTACTTTACTTCCTGATTTGTTGTTATTGGTATTTACTACATATTTATGGCATATTATTGCTTTTTTATGTACCGTGGGACTCCCACTCCGACAACGGGGAATGATTCAGGCATGTGAATCTATGAAAGACACCCCTAATACTGGAGAAAGATTGCTGGCATCCTTAAGAACTCTAGAAGTGCTTGTGTGGTGCTCAGAAAATAAGGCACTTGCTGCAGTCCCACAGTACTCACCTGCACACTCAATACCTTCTTGCATAGAGTCTGCATATCCTGGATCTCATTTAAGTATACAAAAAAGTGATGGATGGAATACTTGAACTAATCTCCACCACTGGTAATTAACCAAGCTGCATCCCATTATATCGCTAAGTAGGTCGAAACATGTCCGGGGTTGCTGTGTTCCCTCCAGAGGAGACCTAGGCTGGCAGTTCGGGACAGACTGTTCCTATTGGAGCAGGACCAAAACTGATCTGCGCAAGGCAGATCTTTGTGTAGAATGACAGTGGGTGAAAGACAACAGTCTGGAATGTTGCTGAGAGCAATCACCAGTGATTGATATTAATTTAAGCTTTCTTTTCCATCACCATGTTGATTTTGCAAATCCTGGACCTCAAGCACGCAAGTGTCAGTTTGGTTAGAACTGTTGAGTGGTACAGAGCCTCCGAACTGACATCGATCACAAGTTCAAAATTAGATGAAAATCAACGGGTATGAGGGTTAATAAAGGTCTTTTGAACCAACTTCTTTTAATAACGGACCATATTCCTTACCTTAGTGGTTTAATCAAGCTCAATCATCACAAAATATGGAATATGAGTATATATGCCCAGCACGCTACGCACTCCAGAAAGTTGAAGGATTGCAAATGCAACCACATTCTCAGGATTGAAGTAGGTGAGATGCTACAAAGTCCAGCATGCTCCATCCCTGAAGCAGGAAAGAACTTAGTTTCAATGGCTGTAGGTCTGCACAGGCAGACTAACACGCTATCTTGAAGGGGGCTCAGTGGGTGCCAGGGTAAGGTTTTAACATTAATAGCTGGGAGTCGGGGAACTAGATGGACTGCATTTTTAACCCACCCCATATGTGCCTGGACAGGTGAGAGGCCTGTGCGCCCGATTGCACAATGACGCAGTAGCCAGTTTGTTTAGAAGAGTCTTCTCCAGTAGATGCCTGTTGCCCGAGCAGTGCCAATAGATAATAAAGCTGGAAACCATTCTCTCACATACAGCCACAGCCTTCCAAAAACTAACTCGGACTGCACCAGCGTCTACCCTAACAGCTTCCTGTGAATACCTGGAGATTCTGTCAGTACCAAAGGCGTGTTCGTTTAGATTCACTTTTGGACTCAGGCAATGAACAGATAGCAAAAACAAAACCAGGGTAAATAGGAAACCAGGGAACAAGCCAACCACATCACTTACACACTACCTGAGAGTTTAACTTTTGATGTAGACCAGAAACGCATGTCGAAGGTGCAAAAATACAGCTGGAAAGCAGGAGCAGCACAGTTACAGAGGCACAGCTTCATGCCAAGCAGCAGAGTCATCTCTGCCTACCAGGTATGCAACCTCTGTCAGTGAACTGGCTGCAGGGCAGATATGTAGCTGGTGCTATGTGGTGAGCCAAATGCAATTTATGGTTGCTACACTGAAGGAAAATCTTTGGGCAATCACCCTAGCACATGGTCATCTTCAAGATCGGCTAATTAACTGTGAGTCATTGCTACACTGATATGCTCAACTCCATTCTATCAGATACCCCTTGTCCAAAACCCAAACAATAAGACCCAAAATGCAACACATTGGGAGACAACAGCTTGGGGCAAACCATAGTGTCGTTGAGCCCTAAAACATGTGTAGAAGGATGGGCAGGTACAACAGTTTGTATCATCTAATGTTGATGAACTTATCCTTGAAGAAACAGTTAAAAATGCATCAAACATATCAAAGCTGACCTTTCACATGGGATCATTAAAGCTGTTTACAAAGATCCAGGATGAGCTAGACATCCGGTCCACTCTTACGTTGGCCCTTGTTGCAACATCCCTACATAACAAACAGCACAGAAGAAAACTGCTTCCACTGATCACCTAACTTATCACCTCTGGAGGGTGCTACATATTTTCCAGTCCCCGTATCTCTCCTTTACCACAGTAATGAGAATTTTAACTGGGACTTCGGGAAAGGAGTTGGGGGGCGGGAGGGGTCTACAAAAAGCAGGCGGGCAGAATTCTGTAAGGCGCCCCATGTCCAGCATGTCAACATATGCAGATGGTTGGCTCGTCCTGGGAGATTTGTAGCACAGCCTGGACCCTAGCCAAGAATTCCCTACATTCTCAGCTAGCCAATGTCACCCACGCCCCATTTCTCACATCAGAGGGCGACAAGCCCCTCACCACTCCAGGAAAGGATTTTCCATGTGCACTTCTCTCCAGTAGGGGGAAGGGTAATGAATATTGTTGGTAATTATGTGGATTTATGACGGTGTTATGGTCAAGGGTTTGCTTTTGTTCAGGGAGCGAGATTTTAATGCAGTTGGCAAACATATTGAGCATTTTTTCAATGACAGAAATAGGGTGCACGAACAGTGATGCTGCAGCACGGGCATGCTCAATACAGCACATTAATGCAAAACTAAGATAGCTTGGTGGGTTTGTGTATCTTTGGCAGTGGTTAACTGTAATACAGTCGAGCTCGCCGGGACCTGAAAAAAAAAACTTCACTCCACTCAGCCCATACAAAATGATTTAGGAGCAGACACTTCCTAGACAATAGCATAATAAGTATGTCCATAAAAACTTTTTAAATACATTGATAAAGCTCAGTTTCCCACCGCAGCCTCAATGTGTGGGGATGTAGAATAATGGTCAGAGCTGCCGACTTTGGAGCTGGGTAACCAGGTTTGCGTCTGCAACCGCTCAGCACCTGGTGATACTGGGCGAATCACTTAATCTCCCTGTGTCTACCAAAAACAAGCAGTAAATTACGAAGTCTTTACAAAGTGATTCACAAAGAGAAACAAACCACCAGCAGAGGAGCCGATGTGGTGGGGCTTTAGTGGGACACGAACAACCCGTTGGATGGCCAACCAAAAGCATCACTAGACCAATACTCCAGGGGAGAAGCAAGACACAAGAAGGTGGGACATAGAAGCAAAATAAGCCACTGAAAAGCAAACTTTTGCGAATTACACTCTCCTTAACCAATCATCAACGATGGGAGGAATCGGACCCCACAAAGTACATACAACAGATCAACCTGCAGCGCCAACCTAAAAACTGACATACCTGTAAAAGGCCAGACAATATGGATAGGTCTGTCAAATTGTAACCTCACCAATTCTTTAGTCACCATAAACCGTAATCCTAAAAACAATTTATCAAAACAAAGTTTTAAATAATAGACTATAAGGGTAAAATAATCCTCTGTCAGAGACAAACATCAAGTCTTCTATACAGTTGTTCGTGACATTTTTCTTTCTCAGTTGGAGATAATCTTTATGTTAGAGGGAAATGTACTCCAATAGTGGAATGAATCCCTTCAAAACCATGCCAATAAAGTAAATTTAGCTGCCTTCCTTTAATAAACCTTCAAAACTCAGATCTGTGGTGTGCCCAGACAGCCATTTTCTACACCTATATTCCACCAGTAGACAATGCAGCATTTCATGTGGCTTCTGGAGACACTCAAATACAAATTAGAATATTGGCTGAAAAATTAAACAAGCATTTGCAATGCAATAAGTCTTGCATTTGTGAAAGTTAGAGCTATTGGCGTTGAAAATGGCAATGTTCTTTACTTTTGTTTTTTTACGAGCTAAAAAGTGCACCTTAGTTTCTGGGCATGCAAAGAACAGTGGTCGGCAACAGAAGGACATTTCCAATTATAAGAAGCCAATGACCGGACCCATTTTCTGTCCCAGTCGGACCCGGATTGTTGCTCAGGCTCTATTTTACTGTTCATATACACCAAACACAAAGACTATCGCGGAGGACAGTACGCATTTTCAATTGCTGTTATATGCAGTCCTGAGACCGGTCCTGCAAGCTCAAGAAAAGCTGGATATTCTGGGTTAAAAGGAACTCCGGAAATAGAACTTGCAACAAATGTTTACCTCTTTTGACAGATGACTAAGCCGGGGGTTGTAATGAAAGTTACTGTTTTTAAGGTCTGAATTCCTCTTCTGCTTTTAGAGTCAGGACGACGTGTACAGCCGGGACAGGGGCTTTGAGAATAGTGGTACATGTTTAATATTTGCGCCAGGCGAGACCTATTAACAAATTGCATCTGTTTACAAACGCTGACTGCGGAGAGGCCAACGAACGAATGGGCATTTAATTCAAGTTAGCGTTAGTGAAGTACGGGAGACGTTGGCTCAAATGAGACGAGTGAGAAGTCACCAGTGATGGGTATGAGAAAAGCTGGCACGGATAGGCAGAGTGGAAAGCTTCCATTGTATCCCTTGTGAACATCTGAGGCAGGTAGGCAACGCGAGGAACAGAGTAGGTGGGCACTGGATAAATTGGCACTGACAGTGAGGGATCTGGCACTGGTGGGCAGTGAGGGATTTGGCACCGGTGGACAATGAGGGAGCTGCACTGGTGTGCAAGTAATTGTCTCCCACTGAAAGTAGGAGGATCCAGAAATGAAGAGCAGCATGGGAGTCAATCACTTTTGAATGGTGGAAAATGCTGGTTCTGGTGGGCAGTGTGGGGATCTGGCACTGGTTTACATTGTGAATATCTCACAGTGGGACGAATGTCAAAGGCTGGTATAGGTGGACAGTATGGAATCCGGCACTGGTGCTCTCTGTGAGAATTTGGTACTGAGGGTACTAATGGCAAAAGCTGATTATGGTGGGCATGTAGGGTCTGGCAGTGGTTCATTTGGTAAAAATCTGGCACTAGCACTAGGTTTAAAAACTGGCACTGGTGGCAGTCTTGGACCTGCAGTGGTGCATTTTGTGAGAATCTGGCACTGGTACTAGTGTCAAAGCTGAGCTCATCACTGGCAAACGCAAGATTGAATAGCCTTCTCACTGATCAACTAATACAATAGTTTACTGGGGTCATCCAGCAAAAAATACAGGAATACATTTCAAAAAGCATTTACAATGCAATGGTCTCTGCATCATTAAAGGTAGAGCTATTGGCATTGCTCATGACATTTTTTTTCTTTCAATCATAAATAAATGGCATTGTCATTTACATTGCCAATACACAGCACTCTGCACTCAACAGCACACACTACTCTGCACTCAACAGCACGCACTACTCTGCACTCAACAGCACGCACTACTCTGCACTCAACAGCATGCACTACTCTGCACTCAACAGCACGCACTACTCTGCACTCAACAGCACACACTACTCTGCACTCAACAGCACTACTCTGCACTCAACAGCACTACTCTGCACTCACTACTCTGCACTCAACAGCACTACTCTGCACTCACTACTCTGCACTCAACAGCACTACTCTGCACTCACTACTCTGCACTCAACAGCACTACTCTGTACTCACTACTCACTACTCTGCACTCACTACTCACCACTCACTACTCTGCACTCACTACTCACTACTCTACACTCACTACTCACTACTCTGCACTCACTACTCACTACTCTGCACTCACTACTCACTACTCTGCACTCACTACTCACTACTCTGCACTCACTACTCACTACTCTGCATTCACTACTCTGCACTCACTACTCTGCACTCACTACTCTGCACTCACTACTCACCACTCACTACTCACCACTCACCACTCACTACTCACCACTCACTACTCACCACTCTGCACTCACTACTCACCACTCTGCACTCACTACTCACTACTCTGCACTCACTACTCTGCACTCACTACTCTGCACTCACTACTCTGCACTCACTACTCTGCACTCACTACTCTGCACTCACTACTCTGCACTCACTACTCACCACTCACTACTCACCACTCACTACTCACCACTCACCACTCACTACTCACCACTCACCACTCACTACTCACCACTCACCACTCACTACTCACCACTCACCACTCACTACTCACCACTCACCACTCACTACTCACCACTCACTACTCACCACTCACTACTCACTACTCTGCACTCACTACTCACCACTCTGCACTCACTACTCACTACTCTGCACTCACTACTCTGCACTCACTACTCTGCACTCACTACTCACTACTCTGCACTCACTACTCACTACTCTGCACTCACTACTCTGCACTCACTACTCACTACTCACTACTCTGCACTCACTACTCACTACTCTGCACTCACTACTCTGCACTCACTACTCACTACTCACTACTCTGCACTCACTACTCACCACTCACCACTCACCACTCACTACTCTGCACTCACTACTCTGCACTCACTACTCTGCACTCACTACTCTGCACTCACTACTCTGCACTCACTACTCTGCACTCACTACTCACTACTCTGCACTCACTACTCACTACTCTGCACTCACTACTCACTACTCTGCACTCACTACTCTGCACTCACTACTCTGCACTCACTACTCTGCACTCACTACTCTGCACTCACTACTCTGCACTCACTACTCACTACTCTGCACTCTGCACTCCCTACTCTGCAATCTGCACTCACTACTCTGCACTCACACTATGCACACTCACTCTGCACTCACCACTTCACACTCTGCGCACTCTGCACTCGCACTCACCTTCTGCCTCACAGAGGGATGAAGTGAGCGCCGTTCTACTGGGCAGACCTGGGGTCGGGTGTGAGATTCTATAGCAAAGTGTTTAGAAATGAGGAAACACACGATTTAAAGCGTAGTTAATAAAATGGGGAATCAAATGCAGAGGAGCAGGCAAAATGGCAGTATTATTCACCTCTGCCTGACCTGGTGGGAGAAGAGAGTAAATGTCCTCCTGGGCGATCAGTTGCAGACTTGGTTGGAATGCCCCCGGCCCTCCTGAACGCTCGCTTCCAGGCATAGCAGCTTTCATCCAGACTCTCACAACATGACCGCGCGGGAGATTCTGTCTCAAGTGTAGACCAAACCTGCTGCCGCAGCAGGAGCACAGCAGTGGCCTTTTATTTCGGTTTTAAACGTCTGAGGTTCTCACAGCAGCAGTCCTATAACTCCCGAACCGAAAACCTCCTCCCTCGCAAACATCAAAGAGCATAATCACAAGCTAAGGGTCAACGGGCGCGAAACAGAGTGGTGGGCGCGCACAAGATGCTGCGTGGGCGTGCACATCAGCTGAAGATCGCCGGAGAAGACACCGAGTCTGCCTGCTGCCATGAGTGACCAGCTGCGAGGGAAAGAGCCCGGTGAGTGAGGGTAGAGGGGGGCGGCAGAGAGGGAGTGGGCAGAGAGGGAGGGTGTGTGTGTGTGTGTGTGTGTGTGTGTGTGCGTGCGTGTGTGAGTGTGTGCTTTCGTGAGTGTGAATGTGGAGCAAGAGATGTGCACGGCTCCAGGAGGCTCGGCGTGCGCGTTCACGATGGGCAATCGGCGCTCGTCCCCCAGTCTACGTCCCTTCAAACCCATCTTGGCTGCAATAGGTCTCGAAGCCGAGACCTAAAAAGCACAACACCGTGCTTCCCGAGTCATTCTTACCGTGAAAAGGTCTTAACACATCAACCAAGCAATATCACCCCACTACCTTACAAACATGTATGATTGGTCATAGCAATGACACTTCAACCTGCTTCTAATTATTGCTCCCTGTCGTTCCTTTCTATCCAGGATATGTACAGGCTTATAGTAGCTACAAAGATACAGGCAATGCTTTAGGAAGATTGGAACCCCAAGAATTCCACTATAGCCATAACAATCAAAATTAGTTCTTTTGCACTCATTATTAAGGTTAAATTTACTGCCGAAAAAAAATTCTAATGGTAATTTTTGACTTCGCCATCTCTCTAATCTATATACTGCAGAAAACAGTGACTATGGCAAGAGATGATTCACCAGAATATACAGTCTTTCAAGTAGAAGACAAATTGGTAAGCCCTTTTCCCTTCAGTGAGACTGATAAAATACTGCAGAAACTGTACCTGGGCATTAAGGGGTCCCCAAAAAACGTATTGAGGTACTAGCTAAGTACAAGACTTCTTATATTCAAAAGTTTGATAAACAGTGTGGGTATCTAAAAGTACCCTGTATTCTTGCCTGGTAGCAAAAATCCAGTACTTCTAAAGATTTAAAGAAGTAATGCTGGTTATTAGCGTCCTATTTCCTGGGTTGATGCCCAAGTTAACAAGCATTGGCAAAGCCAAAAGGTCTCGGCAATGCTGGAGTTATTGGCATTGTCAATGTCTTTTAGCCATGTTGTATAGCGTACAGCTGCTGTTCAGCATGGCTGAAAGTCTTTGAACAAAGCGCTATGATGTGGCCAGCACTGGCTGTGTATTAGCACACTTTATCTGGCAGCATGGGGCGGGGCAAGCAACACAACACTGGAGGTGGTGGAAGGCAGTTGGGGAGAAAGTAAATAAAAAGGCATTCAGTATGTGCGAAAACGCTCCCCACACTTTGCATACATTTTACCAGCCGTGTGGTTAGCTATGTCACATTACACTAACTACAACAGTCTCTTCGAGACATTGCATGCGCTGTCTAGCCAAGAGATAAAATGGGGTTAAACCCCAAAAACTAGAAAACAGTGGTTCATTTAATCATGTAGTTATCCTAGTCACTTAAAAAGGATGTGACAGTCAATCACCAAGCTATAGTTTAAATAATCTAACTAAATAAAGCATGTAATTAAAATGTGCATTGAAACAACAAGGTTCTCAAAGAAATCTCAAAACACATATACTGACTAGATTAGTTTGGATCTAACACGGTATAACCCAAGAGGAGGAGTAAATCAGCCGCACTCACAAAAGTCCAAAAGAGTTACAAACCTAGAAACTTGAAAATGATGGTTTGCTTGATTTCGAAGGTTAAATGGGGAACCCCAACTAGCTTTCCCGTCACTTAAAGAGAAGTGACAGTCATTCACCAAACATTAATGTACATTTATTAGAGCTGTGGGAGCATACTTAAAAGAATTCCTCAATACATTGATGTGAATCAACTGTACTATCTCCTTGCCACATTCGGAGTTAATGAAGTGTGGCAGTGGAGTCCAGTTAGATATAAGAGATGCTGCCGGCAACCGCAGCGTCAGCAGGCACGTTGGTCAACATTCAGAGGCCTCATCCTAAGATGGTGGCCAGTAGGAGGCAGCCTAGGCAATGTACAATAGCAAGTATCCCGAACATGGAGGCTGGCATTAGCATACTGGTGAAACAACCAATGTGTTACAAAATAATCAGAGCGGGCCGCGGGCAAGATAAAAGACACATTGTGTCCCAGTAAAGCCAAACATGAAGACAAACATTGGCATAGTAATGAAAAACTTTAGTCCATTCATAAAATGAAAGGAGAGGGCTGCTGGTATGATGTATCATGGAAGACAAATTGTAAACTTGTCGAACCGAGAACAAAGGCTGACAACTGCAAAATAATGAAAAACTATAGACCGATCACAGATCGCAGGCCTTAGCTATGGTAATACATGTAAGATACACTACATCCCTGTAGAGCCAAGTGCAATGACTGCGGCTAAGTGCTAAAGACAGCCTGATGGATCCATTTGACATCTTTCTTTGAATGTACAGCAAATGTGACAAGATAAGAACAAGATTTAAAGCCCTGTTTATAGAAACGAAGCTCGGAGCGAGTGAAAACATGAGCACTTGTGAGAAGTGCTCTTCAACAAAGAAAAAATTCGATCCTAAAACGGTTGCTAGAAGGGGATGGATAGTAGTAATTGGTCCATTCTCTCAGGGAGGACTAAACCCAGGAAGACGCATGACACATGCATACTATGGACAAATGGGGAGAAAGAATATGAAAGCGATGATGGAGCCAGCAAATAGGAATCCTATAGGCGGACTGAAGCCCATTTATTGAATACAACATGTCTCTTCGAGATAACGCATGTGCTGTCTAAGCAAAGACCTAAACAAAACGTTCATAACTGCTTTCAGGAAGAATTTAACCGAATTTGCAGGTCACAGACTTCTTCTTTAGGCAGCACTGGGAAAGGGTACAGAAACTACATTTTGGTTATACCTCATTTGGATGTAACATACAGTTAAAGAAAGACCGGCTATATTTATTCTGCACCGGACTGAACTTGGTACATCTTCAATTGGTGCAGGGATAACTGATAGTTTGGGGAAGTAGTAGACTGGGAGCCACTAAACCATTTAAAGTTATTCAAAGCTCTGAATAAATGCTTTGGGCAAAGTTTAAATGGTTAACTGCCTGCTCCTTAGATGTATGGATTGCTGTCGAAAAGCATATTGTAATTTAATTATTTGTAAATGACACCGCAAACTCCCAGTGGACTGCATTTCTTAACACAGTAGATCCTATACTTGAAAGTAACCAGTTTTCAATTTGAATGAAAACAAATTTACATTAATCAATACCAGTGTTAGTAAATAATTCAAAGTATTCCTAGAAGGTGTAGAAAATAAAGAAAAAAACAGTTTGAACAACCGGCTGGCGGATTTACCTTGATGAATGACCGAGGTATATTACATTGACATACAAGATTTACTATCAGTTACAGAGCATCATTCTTAGTAATATTTTTATAGACTTGGAGACATAGAGGCAAAGTCACAAACTGCATTTTATAGTAAATAAAGTAGATCTCCAGTAGAACTAGGTACATACTACAAAAGTAACAGATACGCAAGTGACATTATGTAGTATGCAAGTAGTACACAATTACAATACACAGATCTACGCCTCTGCTTCGCCTATTTTTTCTGTGCAAAGACCCCAGCCACAGTGGAGGATATCTCCTACACAAATAAATACACTAATTAG
This sequence comes from Lissotriton vulgaris, assembly GCF_964263255.1. Classification (NCBI taxonomy): domain Eukaryota; kingdom Metazoa; phylum Chordata; class Amphibia; order Caudata; family Salamandridae; genus Lissotriton; species Lissotriton vulgaris. The sequence continues at coordinate 1,591,907,585 of NC_141691.1, read as the reverse complement.
TAGTAAACGTGTGAGCGACCCAGCGAATTGTGGGAAGACGAGAAACAAGGAGAATATAAAGGAGCTGCTCTCCGCCTAAAACTTGGGAACTACAAAGAGTTCCCCTGCTTTCCTTTATGCATGATTTATGCAGCACACTAAGCCTGAAACAGCATTGTCTTGACTTATACTGAGTGGTGCTTTGTGCACAGACATAACTACGCCTCTCTGACGGCCTAATAAGAGCAAAATAACATGTGTCAGAAGTTGCTTTGATTCATTCCAGGTTGGCTTAGGTGATTTTTTTTAAATGCTAAGCTGTAATACTGTGCCTGGAATGGTAAAAGGCATTTGTCATATTTCAGCTCGCCATGGATGTCACTGTCTAATACCATGCTTAAGGATTTTGCTGCAAAAATGGCAAAAGGCTTTGTCACTTTTCTAGCTCGGTGTTGATGGCACTGTGCTGATCCTTTACTGTGCCTCAAATGCTAAAAGGCTTTTGTCATTTTTCAGCTCAGTGGATGGCACTGCCTAAAACTTTGTGCAAAAATAGCAAAGGACTTTGTCTCTTTTCTAGCTTGGCACGGATGGCACTCTGCTAATACTATGCTTAAAAACTCTGCTAGAAAAACAGACATTTGAGGTGAGCAAATTCAGAGTACTTGTGGTGTTGTGGAGTGGTCCATATAAAGCTCTGTACCTAAAACTTGGGAACTACACGAGGTCTCCAGCATCCTTTTTTGCATAATACATATAAATGATGCTCACAGAACTTGTTTAATAAATGCACTACTTTCAGCAAGCTTCGAAGTGCCATTCACTCATTATGGCGGAGTGAGAAGGAGGAGAGAGTATATATGTGTGTGTGTGTATATGTATATATATGTATTATATATATATATATATATATATATATATATATATATATATACACACACACACACACACACACACACACACAAAATGTAGAGCTAAATAGATGGTTTAAAACAATCAATAAAAAGCTGGAGGCAAAATCATTACAAAACAATGATTCATACAATTAAAATCTTTATGATGAATGATATGAACATTCATTGTTTAACACCAATGTGCTTGATCCAACAAAAACACTGTTCATATCTTTGATCGCTACAGCTAATAGGTGTGTTTTGCAGACGTACGGCTTTATCTAGTCCAATGCATCAAACTCCCGATCCTATCCACTAATTCTCATTTACTTTTTCTTCCTTTGGCCAGTATTATCATGTTTTGCGCTTACTAACCAATTGGCAAATATCCCCCCCAGAATTAAGGCGTCAGATTTATTCAGGCACAAAATCAATCAAATTCCTGATTATTAATGCACCTCCCCGTAATTTAGGGCATCAGGCGCAGTCTTTCGACAGAATGCTCAGAGGAATTATTTCCTAGCCTGAGTTATCCTTATTGATTAGTTTACTTTGTTTAAAAAAAAAAATTAACATGTAGTGCACTTAATTTAGAAAAATAAACAAAAAATGTCAGCTTATTTCTTTTTTTAAATGTAAAAGGCATTTAAATAATTTACAAACATATGTTAACTAAGTTTGCTACTAATTAAACTAAAAAAAAAACAATGTTAGTAAGGGTGGCTATTTTTTACTATTGTTAAAAAATATTATTTATACATGAACTTAATACATTTAAGTTATTTTATTATAGAATACACATCTACTTTCGGCAGTTTATGTTCTGTAAGGCTTTATTTTAGTAGCGTAAGTTTGATATTATTTGGACTCGAGGTTATTTGCTGCTTAACAATGCACAAGGATTACGCTTCCGTGGTACGATGGGGGTATAGCGCTACCGGACGTGCGTAGATACTACTGGGCCTCCCAATTGGCGGCCATCAATCACGGTTTCTATGGTCCGGAAAATAACCCTGGATACGCAATGGATAAGTGGCTCTTGAGTGGCGGTAATTACTACAGGGCGCTCTACTCGAGGTCTCTAGACAGGCGGATGTCGGGCCCAACGAAAACGGCGGTCCACATTTGGAGGGCTATCACCAAGGCGCAGGGCTGGCAAGGCAGGCTGACTAGATTCACCCCATTGTATGATTCAGACATCCTGGGCAAGTTATGGCACACCAAAGGTTTTGATAAGTGGGACCTTATAGGTATCTCCAGGGTAGATGATATGTTGTCGAGAGGTGAGATTAAGACCTTCTCCCAGCTGAATATCAGCTGGGTACCTCGGAATTTTTCCGATATGCCCAGTTGCGACACACATTGCTTTCTGCTAAACCAGAGGAGGGGGCGATCCCGGAAAGCAAGGAAGACAGGGTGCTGGACGGCCATATGCCTGACAGCGCCATTTCACTGTCTTATAAGAAACTTATTAATGTTCGCACCGACCTCCTTCTGGGTGTGCGGGATCAATGGGTGCGTGACGGGTTGGAAATCGATGATGAAGACTGGCAGAGTGCGGTTTCTTCCCCTAAGGAGGTCGCCATCTCTTCCCGTCTCAGGCTGGTGCAGCTCAAGATCCTGCATAGGGTGTACGTAACTGGCCCCCGGCTTGTGCATATGGGCTATTCGATCGATGGGCTTTGTCGCCGCGGCTGCGGTGCCCTTGCCACTTTTATGCACATTCTCTGGGAATGCCCCGCCATAGCCTCCTACTGGAGACGAGTGCACCTGATTATGGATGAGGTGACTGGGGTGGTGGTGAATGCGGAAGCTAGGAGATGCCTCCTCAACATTTGGGGACTGACGGACCACAATGTGGCTCAGACGCTGTGGGTGACCCTTGGCAACATGGTGGCTAAATGCGAAATCGCTCAGAAGTGGGGGGCTTCGGTAGCTCCCATGGTGGTGCAATGGAAAGCCAACATGGATTGGTGCATGTTCAGGGAGAAGACGGTCTATGTTGCCAGGGGTAAGCCCAAAAAGTGGCTGAAGGTGTGGGGGGCCTGGAACGCGTACAGGGGAGACATTTGTGTGCCCCCGGAACCTGTCTCATTGGAGGAACATTTGTCGCCATAGCCTGTGACACCAACTGTACCACGTTGTTAATTTTATCCTGTTTTTTCCTCTCCCCCCTCCTCTCTCCTGGTTTATTCTCCTGTTTCCATGCTTGTGTTCCCTATGCTCCCCCCCTACCCCTCTAACAACGCTTCGCTGGTTTCTTCTACCCCATTGCCACTCTCTCTGCGCGTTTCTGGCGCCTTTTTCTTCTTCTTTCTTTATGAAACTACAAAACAATAAAATCAACCTTCATTGTACTGCGACATTGATTCTTGCACTATTGTTCTCCTGTTTAATTATGCTGCCTTGCCTCCGGGATGTCAGGCTGAATAGCTGTGTGCACTTTTACAAATAAAGGTTTTAAAATTTTTTCAAAGCCAACAAGCTGCCATCCTGGATGAAGGCATAGGTGACATCTTTAGGATACTGCAATTTGGCTGGGGAGTTAAGGACTCTAGATGAAAAGGGATGTCCTCGTCATGAGACAGATTTACTGTAAGGTTCCATTGTGCATTCCATGAATAGCTGTGGGCCCCTCAAACAAGGGAGCCTGACACATGAAGTGGTGCAATTGATATTCATTATAGGAAATGGATAGAACTGCGAGACTTGGCTATAGAAGTCACTCCATGCAATCTCTACATGCATGATCGCACTCCTGAAGGAGAAATAGGAGACAGATTTAGTGGGATATTTGGAGGATAGAGAAAGTAAGAAAGTGCTTGACGATGTACATAAGGTCCTCAGCAACATGTTTGAAAAATATCCAGTTCAATTATTTGCATAGGGCTTACCCAACCCTGAAGGACAAGTTACTAACATTCGGTATCGATTTTTCAGGTGGATACTCTATAACTGCGGATTCCTCAACTTGGAATACTCCCCAGACTAGATCTGGACACTTTTCTTAGCAGTGCTCCTGTACGCAACTAGGTGGTGCTGTGCAGCTTGATGAAGCATACTTGCATATAAGTGTGACCTCAGTTTCTTGACTTTCCCTTACCAAGCCCCAGACGTGGAGCGTGAACAATTGGCACCATTGTTAATACCATCCTGGGACCTCTTCAGAGGTTAAAAAAAACAAGCATTTGCAATGCAATAGGTCTCGCATTAGGAACCTTTGAGCTATTGGTATTGTAAATGACAATTTTTTTTATTTATGTTTTGTTTTTGAAAGTAACGAAATTAATAGCTTTGTCATTTACAATGACAATAATTATAACTTTCGCAAATGTGACACCTATAGCATTTGTAATGCAATATGTGTTGTATGTACGTGACTTACATGTATTGATATTAAAAATAACAATGGTTTTTAATTTTTTATCAATAATTAATACTTTAAAAAGTTATTGTAATTTATAACGGCAATAGTTTAAAGTTTTGTAAATAACTTTTGTGAAGATTATGTTCAGTGTATTTTATTGGGACGAATATCCAAGAACAGAAGTGAAATATTAACAATTTTTTGTTACATTTGTAATAAAGCTTCAAACATTGAGAGAACATATTTTAACCAGGTGTTGTTGAATGGTTGCACAGACTGATGCTGTGGTGGCCCTGAGTGATGTTGTGATGGCGAACGAGTGATGCTGTGGCATTCAGTGATGCTGTGGTAGCGCATAGTGATGTTGTGGTGCCCCTGAGTGATGCCGTGGTGGTGCGGAGTGATGATGTATGCTATGCAATGTTTTGTTTTGCTATCCTATGTTTTGTTTTGCTATTCTATGCGTTGATTTGTTATGCTATGCTGTGTTTTGTAATGCTATACTATGTTTTGTTATGCTATGTGATGTTGTGTTTTGTTATGCTAGGTTTTGTTATGCTATGCTAGGTTTTGCTATCCTATGCTTTGTTTTGTTATGCTATGCTATGTTTAGTTTTGCTATCCTATGCTTTGTTTTGTTATGCTATTCTATGTTTTGTTTTATAATGCTAAGCTATGTTTTGCTGTCTTTTGCTATGCTATGCTTTGTTATGCTATGCTATGCTTTGTTATGCTGTGCTATGTTTTGTTATGCTATGCTATGTTTCGTGGTGTTTTATTATGCTATGCTTTATTTTGCTATGCTTTGATATGCTGTGTTTTTACGCTATGTTTTGTTATGCTATGCTTTGTTATATGTTGTGTTATGTTATGCTATGCTTTGTTGTGTTTTATTATGCTATGCTGTTTTGCTATGCTTTGCCATGCTATGTTTTGTTATGTATGCTATGTTTTGTTGTGTTTTGTTATGCTATGCTATGTTTTGTTATGTATGCTTTGTTTTATGTTAGGTTATGCTATTTTTGTTATGTTTTGTTATGCTATGCTTTGTTTTATGTTATGCTATGTTTTGTTCTGCTATGTTTTGCTGTATTGTTATGCTATGTTTTGTTATACTATGCTATGTTTTGTTTTGCTATGCTTTGTTATGTTATGCTTGGCTTTGTTATGTTATGTTATACTATGCTTTGTTATGCTATATTTTGTTTTGTTATGCTATATTTTGTTTTGCTATTCTATGTTTTTTGTTTTGCTATCCTATGCTTTGTTTGGTTATGCTATGGTATGTTTTGCTATCCTATGTTTTTTTTTGTTATGCTATGCTGTGTTTTGTTATGCTATGCTATGTTTTGTTATGCTATGCAGGTGTGGGATTATGATGGTGTTTGGGAGTGGGGGTATGATGGTATGAGGGTGAGGGTGTGAGGGGGTGTGAGGGTGAGGGGGGTGAGAGAGGGTGAGGGGGGTGAGAGGGTGTGAGGGGGGGTGAGGGTGTGAGGGTGAGTGAGGGTGTGTGAGGGTGAGAGGGGGTGAGGGGGTGTGTGAGGGTGGGGAAGCAACACAGAGCATGGGTGGGGAACCAACACGGAGGGCATATGTTGTGGGGTGGAGGAAAGCAAACTGAAGACAGCAAGAGCAGCAAGAAGCACAGGAGGAGAAAAGCAAACAGGTAGAAGAGAGGAATGTACAGATTAGATGGAAGTGGGGAAAGAAGCACACTGGCCACAAAGCAACGCTTGGAGAGAATCAGTCAGGCATGTGCATCATAGAGGCGGGCAGGGGCAAAGAAAAAGGATGAGAGACAGCAACACGGAGCGTGAAGAGAGAAGAGAAGAACACTAGGGAGACAGCTGGAAAACACATGCACCAAAGCAGAAAGCACTGTGATGTTAGTGGTTCGTTAAGCATTATTGAGAGACAGAATCATCCTAGAAGCGATACAACAGAAAACAGTAACGTCAAAGAGGCACGTCTTTTGTTTTTTCCAGGTCTGAATCCCTCTACCTTGGCTAGGAAAAACAAGCATTAGCAAAGCCAATAGATTTCATCTTAAGGTCCTATTAGATTTGCCAGCGATTTTTAACGATGATGTACATCATCCACGAAGCTGCGCATAATGATTGATGAATAATGTTTAACAATCCTGTGACTCATCAAGCATGCACTCTCAAATTGACGCAGTGCTTTTTTTCTTTTTATTTAGTGATCCAAGTTGGATCGGCAAATAAAAAGAAAAAATTTGCAAACGCATTTCTTTTTAGGAGTGTTTGGGACCAACACGAGGCGTGGGAGTGGGGAAGCCACATGTGGGAGCAGGTGAGGAAAGCAATATAGGGGAAAGGTGGGGCAGAAGTGAAACAGGCATGAGTAGCGTGAAAGTAACACAGGGGAACGAGTGGGATGAAAGCAACACAGGGACAAGAGTAAGGTGAACGCAACACGGGGGCACGACTGGCATTAGAAACATGTGGTACAAGTGGGATGGAAGCAACACAGGGGTGCAAGCGGAGTGGAAGCAACACAGGGGTGCAAACTGAATGGAAGCAACACAGGGGTGCAAGCTGGGTGGAAGCAACACAGGGGTGCAAGCGGGGTGGAAGCAACACAGGGGTGCAAACTGAATGGACACAATACAGGGTGCGAGCAGGATGGAACACAGGGGTGCCAGCGGGGTGGAAGGAACACAGGGGTGCCAGCGGGGTGGAAGCAAAACAGGGGTCACAGGTAGGGCAGAAACATGCAGGGTGCGGTTGCAGGGCAGAGAAAAACAAACTAGCTAGAGGGAGCAACGTGGAGCACAAGAGTTAACAAGAAAAGAGCGGCAGACCATATAAACGTGGAAGGGCTTGTAACCACAGCCGATTTCCGGCATTTGTGACTGCTAGGCAGTCTGGTGACGAGAAGGGGGTGGAGTGAGTACAAACAAAGGAGCCTGATTAAAGCAGAGGAGAAGGGAGGGGGAGTGCGAGCAAAGGAGCCATTAAAACAAGCTCTGGCATTGCGCGGAGGGGGGCGGGGGAGCGATTCCTTTGAAGTGTAAATAAACCAGCATGAGTGCGGAGATGTCAGAGAAAAGCCTCGACAGAGGAGCTTTCAATTAGCATCTTCTTGTAACACCTTTGTGTACGACTTGTGATTGTAACACAACACTGAAAACAATCCCACGAAATGTTGGCACAAAAACTAATACAAAATCCAACCTCGCCCGCAAAATATTAAAAAAAAAGCTACTCTCCCTTCGACTTTGACCCGACTTATCCTCCAGCGCCAAAAATATCCTCATTGGACGGTGTGCATATAAGTTCCAGCGCCACAAATATCCTCATAGGACGGTGTGCATATAAGTACTCCGAGTAAAATACTGTTCAGGTTATGAAAGAAGGATCACAGGAAGAGAACAAAAGAGAGGGATAGAAAAAAACTAGAATCCTCCCCGGCAGCAGGACATACAGCCAGTGATTACCTGCTCGTTAACTCTTAACAAAAGACGTGAGCGTGCACTGCCGAAAACGAAACCTGTTGTGGGGTGGGACTTCCATATTCTGCGGGAAGCCCGCCCACGGAGAGGCTGGCCAGAGGAGCAGTGGTGACGCGGGGCTCCCATGCCCGAGGGAGAGCCCCGCGGAGGCTGCAGAAGTCTGGAGTGGCGCCGATGCGGTGAGTGGGGCTTACTTGTACTGGGGGTGGCGGCAGGGGGGGTTATGTCTCTGTGCGCTCGTGTGTGTGTGCAGCGGTGGCGGGGGGAGTGGGGGGGTTGTATCTCTGTGTGTGTGCATGCGTGTATGTGCGCTTGTGTGTGTGTGTCTCTGTGTGTGCGCATGCGTTTGTGAAAGCAGGGGGCGTGGCTGTGTGTGTTGGAGGCTTTCAAGGGAGACAGGAGATGGTGAATGCGCGCGTGACCTGACCCGATTCAGGCATGCTGCGCGTGCCCATTTCTCGTCTCCTTGTAAGCAGAGCCGCCGACAATAGGTCTCTCGCTGCGACAGGGCTTCGCCCTGCGTCGCAGGTGCGAGACCTAAAAAGCCTACTGCACAGTATGTGGAGATTGGATGGATGTGAGGAATCCGAGATTAGACAGAGTATCCACCTAAAAAAAGCTGCACTAAAGGCAAGTAATTTGTTCTTATGATGGATATTTCAAACTGCAGATTCCTCACCTTAGAACAGATACCAAATAAGTACCTTCCCAGGTACACTGTGTGTGGACTGGATTCAGAGCGTAGTGGGTGAAATGTTCTTTCTGCCAGACTGGGCTATCAAGGCAGTAGTGCTTCAAGAGGAAATGCGCTGATGCCTACATTGCAGCCTGGCAGATGTCAAGGAAAGGCACTCCACAAGCCAATATAGTAGTAGCAGTCCTAGACCTAGTAAAAAAGGGCTCTCAGACCTTCCGGGGCTGCGTCTTGGCCCAATGCGCAGTAGATCTTCAAGTACAGGACTATCCACCTTCACAGGATCAACTTCTAGTGTTCCTTGGTATGATGAATGTAAAAGCTTAAAACATTTATGGGGTCCAGTTGATGAAGCATCTCCTTCTCTTCTGAGTGGTAAAGAGGAGGGAAGGATGTGAAAGAGTCATGATTTTCAGCAAGCTTGTATAGGGAAAAAGTGGTGTATAGAGGTTTACCAGTTGTTACAGGAGTTCACTCATATGACGAATAGACATAAATACAATAAGGAAAACTTTTTTTTAAGTCAGGAGGTGCAATGAACAACTTTGGAACGACTCGAAGGATGCACCCATGAGAAAAGTCAAGACCAAGATAAGATCCCACTGTGGCAGCACAAACAATTTAGAAGGGAACATGTGTTTCAATCCTTTAGAAAAACTTATCACAAAAGATGATTTAAACATGGATGGTTGGTCCAGTATACTCAGAAAGGCCTAAATGGCACATAATTAAATGTTTGATAGTGACTACTGCAAGGGAATGCTGGGCGAAACATACACCAAACAAAATAACGTCAGACAGATTTACTTATGAAGGATTAGTTTTAATAGTGCTACATCAGGCCACAAATGTGTCCCAGCGACCAGTATAAAATGATTGCGTGGAAAGGCAACAAGGATGACATCCACCTCTTCAGGAGGCAGATCAAACACAGTTAGTTCTGCTGCTCAATCCCCACACATGAAGGTGTAGATTACGCAGATTTGGGCGGAGGACCCTGCACTGTTGCTGGGACAGAGGATCCTTCCGTAGTGGGAGCCTGTTTGGAAGACTCATGCTCAGGAGTTTGGGATACCATATTCCACTGGCCCAGTCTAAAACCACTAGGATGACTTAGACCTGGTCCATCCGATCTTTTTTGGAACTCGGGCAGGAATGGTATTGGCGGGAATGAGTACAGTAGTCCTAAACCCCACTCAAGACCAAATGAGTCTCCGAGTGAAAGCGGTTTTGGAGACTCCAATGCAGAGGTGCTGACATTGTGCATACTTCGCATTAGCGAATGGATCTAACCACGGTTCTCCCCAGTCGTGGAAGAGACCTTGCGCCACCTCTGGTTGTAGATGGCATTTGTGACCCTCGAGTCGATAGCTGAGTTAGTCTGCCCTGTCAACCAGAGACCCTGCCAGGAGTTGCATGACCAAGAAAATGTCCTGACATTCCAGCCATGTCCAGAGGTGCAAAGCCTCCTGGCACAGGCTTCAAGACTCCACCCCGCCCTGTTAGTTGCAGTACTACACAGAGGTGTTGCTGTCCGTGAACACCTGAACCACTCTTCCCTTCATGGAGGGGATGAAGGTCTTCAATGCCAATCAAATCGCTCTCAACTCCAACAAGTTGATTTGAAGCTGAGACTCAACAGGAGACAGGAGTCCTCTGATCTGCACCTCTCCTAGATGGCTGTAAATAAAATAAATAATATGATAATTACGTATTTGTATAGCGCACGACTACCCGGAGGCATCTCGGCGCTTGTACGTATACCACTAAGGAACCCCTCCTGGCCTTTCCCTGTGAAGTGCCCACTCCTGGGCACCCCCAAGGTGAGGTCGGGCATCCTAGCGTTGTTGGGGCCGTTGTGGAGATTAAGCAAGCTATTGCCCAGAGTTGCAGAGTGGGACTCATGATTAGAATAGGCACCGAGGTGAGAATTATCAGGTCCGAGGAAATTGAGCCCAAGACCCGCCGAGGCGGGAATTGAACCATGGTCCCGGGCCAGACTTCTGCATCAGGGTCTGCCGCTCTAACCATTGAGCCACACTTCACCACAACCTAGAAGTGATACATCTGTCACTACGGAGAGATATGGTTGGGGAAGGGATATATGGACTACGTCAGGGAGATTCTCCTGATGCTGCACCCATTGGTACTCAGGGGACACAGCACAGCCTGTATATGCCAGTGGGCATGCTTCACCAATAGGATTGCAGAAGGTCAAGAGAACCAGCAGCCTCAGTCATTCTCAATGAAATCCAGGATATAGGCTGAAACATCGGTATCATAGCCTGAATACAGATTAGTTACTTACCTGTAATCCTAGTTCTCTTCCAGGGGTATCCTCATCAAAGTCATAAGCATTAGAATATTCCGGCCCATGCGCGGGACCCTGAAAACACTATATTATATGTGCCCCACATATATATACTCATATATATATATATATATATATATATATATATATATATATATATAAAAATATGAAATAGCAGCCAAATAACATCAGAGCTGAAATATGCTGTGAAGAATTTCCACCATACATGAATAATATGCATTAGAATTTAATCAACAGGGAGGGATGAGGAATAAGTGTGTCCGTTTCTTTCCCCAGGGTAAGAGATGGATTTAATCAAAAAATGAAAATGGACACTTGTTACACTACTCGACCTTTGGTTCAGGGAGATTAGGACACCCTCAAAAAGATCAATGTTTACTGGAGTGCGGTATATGTGTTTCCTCTGCCCCACATTGAAATTATGGCAGTTATCATAGGGTATTCCTAGTTGTGTTGGCTGCCAGCCTCATCCAGAGGCACCTCTGTCTCGAGTGCAGTGTCCAGAGACAAAGGGTTTTCCCCACAAGAAAAATATAGGCAATTGATACACATATGAAATTTAAAAAGGGGAAAGGACACCCAAAAGCTTTTAATATGGGGTGAGTTTCCACTGCTATAAAATAAATTTTATACTCTAAATGGACCGAGTTACTGGGTCCTGTAGTATTTGTTGAGAAAAAGTTGTCGACATGTTTCAGCTCCTTAGGCCCTAGGGGTCTGTGGAGCTTTCGTCAGGACTTACAAACATATAATTGTACGCACACAACTTGTGCGGTATACTTAATTCCACAGAATTATTTCTATGGAAAATCCACTCTCCAAAATCTTTTATGTAAGAGCTCGATACTTCCTGCGGGGTGGCTTCACATTGGCCTTGTGCTGACTCTGCCCCCGGTTTTGACCGCAGGAAGTATCGAGCTCTTACATAAAAGATTTTGGAGCCTTCCTGGAGCCCTTCTTCACCGGAGACCTTCCTCTGGATGACCTATGAGCCAGGCCATAAATGCGAATCCTCTCCCTGTCTTTGAGAGTTCTTCCTGACAGGTGCTCGCAGTGAGGACAGGTGCCTGGATCATGTTCCTCAGGCAGACACAGGATGCAAACGTCATGGTTGTCTGATTTGCCAAAAGAAGGACATTTGTCAAAAAGTGAAGGCATTCTCAGCTGAAAATGCTCACTAAACTGACTTAAAAAGACAGTTTCTTACTTGACTAGATGTAAAATGTCAAAGTAAGTAAAAAAGTTGTTAAAAGTGAAGTACTTTTCTGTCAGAAAACAGAAATTAGTGGAGCTGTGTAACCAGGATCCTTCCTGAAGGAGCCGGAAAGAACAACTGACCTATCTGTCACCCCTGAGGCATGATGGGATACTGGGGGTCAGGAGTGCCTTAAAGGCAGGGTGTCAGTTTTTGTATTACATACAGCTACAGGTTAGCTTTTCAGTTTTTTTAGACTGTGTGTTTGCAATGCAGCCTGGGAGCTTACTATGCTTTCAGTGAGTTATAAAAATTTCTACTGCTTTCTAAGCATTAAAACAGTTTCTAAACAATCTTTGGTGTTGTTTGTCATGTTTCTAATGCATATTATTCATGTATGGTGGAAATTCTTCACAGCATATTTCAGCTCTGATGTTATTTGGCTGCTATTGCATATTTTTATATATATAAGTATATATATGTGGGGCACATATAATATAGTGTTTCCAGGGTCCCGCGCATGGGTGGGAATATTTTAATGCTTATGACTATAGATGAGGATCCCCTGGAAGAGAACCTTAATTTGCTGCTTCGGTGGATAGGCGCAGAACTGCACTGTGTCCAAAATAGCTCAGATGGAAGGTAGCATCTGAGATTAAGTCACGTGTGACTTTGGTACCTTTATACTGTACTACAGCCATCCCCAGTGAATGCAGGAGGCCGGCCGTAGTCAGCAGGTAGGTGATGACTGCCTGGGGTGGGCCAGCCTTCAACAGCCAGTCGTCAAGGTATAGGAAAACTGGAACCCCTGACCTCCGCAGCAACTACCGCTATCACTTTTGTGAACACCAGAGGGGCGCTGCTAAAGAGGTAAGCACAGTGAACTGAAAGTGCTCGTGACCCACCATGAATTTCAGATAACATACGCGCGGCAGCAGGAGGCGCCTATGGAAATACATGTTCTGCAATTCCAGCACTACCATCCAGTCTAAGGAATGTAGGGCACACAGTACCTGAGCTATTGTGTGTAAAAACAGAGAGGGACCCAGAGACCCAAAGGAGTAGGGTACCAAAAGACAAGTCTGTCAAAAATAATCCCCTTTGGGTGAGTATGAGAGTAAACCACAGTTTTCTATCAGACAAACACATATACATACAGTAAGGAGCAATAAATGATTAACATGAATCAGACATACAAAAGACCTTGTACATTTTATTCATAAGAAAAACAAATTAAAAAAACAGTACATTGTCAGGATAAAAATTCATAATAAAATGTGGGACAGTACATAGGGAAAATGATTCCAATTAAAAAGCAGAGAGAGCCACGGCTTTCATATGCACCATGTTATCTTGCCATATTGCCTGCTATTATCGGATACAAATTTCTAATTAGAACATTTACTGGGCATTAAAATGCTGAATAGTCAACAATATGTGTACTATCATGGTAGTGACTGAACTTTACAAATAGCTTTCACTGGAATGGATGGTATTAATTCATCATAAAAAAGCCTCGTATAACATTCTAGATTAGTTACCCAACAAAAGCGTATTAAAATTGAAATAGTCAGTAACAATTCATATACAATATATCAATAACAATCTGTACATAAATACATGTATGTATGTATGTATATTATGGATATTTTTAAATGTTTCTTTAAATTAGTGTCGCTTTTGTTAATGGAGTTTCGGTCGGATCGTAACAGGACCATGGGCACTCCATTGCTTGGTTGCTTACACAACTGGGGGGCATATTAAATAACAAGATGCTAAAACCTCCCGTATCACCAAACAACCAGAGCATTTAATTGCGTAAGTTGTTCCCCTAGCATGCACACCTATAATGCTTCCCGTACAAATGATAGCAGAAGAATTGTCTTACATAGATATTTAGAGGGTGTGTATAGGGACGATAAATATTTCTTTATAGACACACCGAGAAGGTGGCGAAGTAATAGAAGTGGCCGTAACTAAGACAACACTTGTTTTGAATTTCCACGAAGGTAAACGATCAATATCTTTTTCGAAATATTAATAAGGACATAAGATTGATATCTATTCCTTTTCGCACCTCCCATTGGACTTAAAAACACTGGACGTGTTAGGTGTAGATATATCTATAAATGTATGCCGTATATATACACTGAGTCGAAGTGACTGGTATGTCGCATATGCACTAGTATACATGTAACAGGCATATCAAAAGTTGTATATTTATTTGTGTAATATATGTGATGTATTTCCGCAGATATGTGCATGGTTTGTGACATTGTGCTTTTTTAAGGAGCAGTATTGTATTAAATGTTGTTGCATTTGCAATTAGACAGTCAAGAGTTTGTATATCTTATTGTATGTATTTGTTTCTTCCAGACATTGTGGTTCTGTGGGATATTTTATTGTTATTTCCTGAAGAAGGTTTTTTGGCTTTGGAAGTGTATGTGCCATAAACCGAAACGCGTCGATGCTCTGTTCTGGTGGAGGAGCACTAGGCCACAAGAGATAAGATACTCCTACAAAATTGTGGAATTTATAGATCTGGAGTTACTTAATCACATGTTACCATAATACTGGTGGTTCTCTCTGCTTTTTAATTGGAATCATTTTCCCTATGTACTGTCCCACATTTTATTATGAATTTTTATCCTGACAATGTACTGTTTTTTTAATTTGTTTTTCTTATGAATAAAATGTACAAGGTCTTTTGTATATCTGATTCATGTTAATAATTTATTGCTCCTTACTGTATGTATATGTGTTTGTCTGATAAAAAACTGTGGTTTACTCTCATACTCGCCCAAAGGGGATTATTTTTGACAGACCTGAGCTATTGTGAGCAATCTGAATTTCTCTTTCTTCAGGAAGTAGTTGAGAAGGCGAGGATCTACAATAGGACGGAGGCCTCCGTCCTTCTTCAGCACCAGAAAGTGGCAGAAATAACAGCCATGACCCACTTCTGATGGCCCCTTTGGCCTGTAATTCCTGATGCAACAGGGAGAGATGATCCTCCGTCAGTCGATCCGAGGTGGTGGCATGGTTGTCAGGATTTCCGTGAATTGAAGAGTGTACCCTGGTGAAAAATGTTGAGCACCCACTTGTCCGCGACTATAAACTGCCAGCAGGGCTGGTGGTGCTGGAGCCTACGCCAACTGGTTGCTCAAAATGTTGAAAGGGCATTTTAAAGGGGTTTAGAGGTCTCCGTGGGGGGTTATTGGACCGGGCAGATCTCTGGCTTTGGGTCCCAAGAGGCTTGTGGGAGCTGTGTCCGTGGTCACAAAAGGACAAGGGAGCCTGTTGGCTGTGGTATCCGGGTGAAAATGGCCATGCTGCAATAGGCAGAATAAGGCTGGCATGGGGCCTTGGAAAGTCCCGAACAACCGCCACTGGCCCTGCTGTCTTTGAAGTGCTCAAGCGCGGGATATACCTTATCGCTGAACAGGTGAGGACCGTCTAAGGGCATGTTCATAAGGATGCCTGGATGGACTCGAGACACCAGTTGACAGTAGCCGGTCGTATTGCTGGAACACCATAGATGATACAATCATTCTATCCTGCGAGTCTGTCATATCCAATCCACAGCGTATCATGAACTTTGCTGCATCACTGCCATCTGCAATATCCTGGGTCAGGATGGCTCAGGCTTCCTCCGAGACCACGGGAAGCACTTGTGTGACTGAGTCCCGCACTGTGTGGGTGTACTGGGCTGTTAGACATTCGGTGTTCACTGATAACAGTGCAAGGCTGTTGCAGAGAAAATCATCTTGACGAAGGTGTGCAGCCTCTTGAATTCCCCATTCAGTGACGTGGTAGGGAACGCAACAGTGTTAACCTTGGAGCTTGAGGCCTGCATGGCCAGGCTCTCAGGAGTGGGGTGCTGCGTGAGTAAAGCTGGATCCGTGGCAGCGAGGAGCGACTATCCTGTGCACAGGAGCTTCTGTGCAGGGCTTAGCCTAGGCCACAAGAAGGACATCAGTGAGGGCTTCAGTAAGGGTAGTAACCCTGGGTTTAAGTATTTCAGTCAAGACACTAGTCTTGACAGCAACCAAGGGCAATGTAAGGTCCAGAACCTCAACTGCCCTCCACATCACCATGGCAAAAGAAAACGCTCCCTCTGTAGCCACACTATGAGGAGAGACCGGGCCAGTGTCCACACCATTGGCATCAGCCACTTCCTCATAACAATTATCTGTGGTCAAGGACACCTCAATGAAGTCAGGGTAACCATATGATCCTCAGATCTACCCCAAACACATTCCTCAAAGGACCTGTTGAATAATGGAGGCACTCGCTCAGATTCTGAGGGTCTTGGCGCCCGAGTCACCGTCGGACGATGACGGCCCAGCTCTGTATCAGAGTCAGGAATTTCAATGAGGTTGGTGCTGGGGAGGGGAGGTGGCGCCGCCAGGAACGGCTCCACTGAACCAGACTCTGGTGATGGTCGTGGATTCACGACAGGAGTCAGTCCGTACCAGGGCCCGACTGGTTCAGAGGGCAATCCTGCCGGCAGGTACTAAGTTGGGGCACCTTTCCAACCCATTGGGCCTGAATGTGCTCAGAGGGGCTAGCTCGCCCTAAGAAGAGGTGATTTTCCTCACAGAACTTTAACAATTGGGCAGCAGTTGTTACGGTTCTAGGAAATTTTGAGAGGCGCAGAGCAGACTCAGACTCAGGATCTGCAGTAGAAGTGTGGGAGGGGGACCTAGATTTGTGGCATTGTTCCTACACCCCGCCCAATCACTTGGACTAGTGTGGTGAAGTGGGAGAGCTTTTTTGACTTCTTGGTCAACTTCTTGTGGGACTTACAGAAGATTTTGATCTTGCAGACTACAGGAATAACTCAGTGTGCCCGGGATCTTCCACGCGACAAGGACGGTGACCAAGAGCAATATGGAGCCATTCAGTGCTGAGTGACCAGGAGCTCAGGGTGCACTTACAGACTGCTTTGGGGTTCATCGCACGACAGTCAGGGCAGGCCTTGAAGTTGTGGTACGACTCTGGCACCACAAACAAACCAAGTGGGGGTCTGTAACAGACATTTGCCTGTGACAGGCTTCACAGGGCTTAAAACCCACAGGTTTCTTAGGAGACTTCCCTAAGGCAGACTGGGAGAAAGACGGCTCTAAAAAAATCAACAAGTTGAAAAAGGCAGTCAAAAACTTACAGAGATAGCTCTTCCAGATTTTCACTGATGGCGCAGAAAAAAAACAAAGGACGTCTCCATTAGATCAGGAAAATACCCTGGTATAGAGCCTTCCAGCAAAGAGCCCAGGACCCACTCCACCCTGTTTGGTGTAATATCACATGGCGGTGGTGTTGTCAATAAAGCCCTGCGCCAGCATCCCTTGATGGCAGGAAGGCCTTCAGAGCTTTTTCGAATGGTTCACAACTGCAACACAAAAGATGAAGGGAGATAGAGATATGAGGTTAGATTCAACCTCCTAACTGAATGAAGTTACACAAAATATGGAATACCAGAATAAAAACCTAACCGTGGGGAAGAACAGGGTTTTCACTGAACATGTATAAAAGTCCTCTTTCCAGAAAGAAAAATTATTTTCTAGAGTCCCCTCACCCACCAGGCTTTCCTCTATGTGGCATGCGTCATCATTGGGGTCCTCTCAATCCGCCTTCGGATTGAAGCGTGCTGCGACTTGCGGAACTACGTAGGAGCACTAAGTTGTGGAAAATGTGTAGTGCAGTGAAAGTGGAGGGGAAAAACAAAATGTTAAAAATACCTAATTAGTGGGCTAATATTTTATTCCTGCCCCTAGTTGGTATGACTAAAATCAGGGGTTAATAATAGAGAAACTCTAACTATGATTAGTATAGAGTCCCTAGTATTGGGTCAACATGTTTCGAGCTGTCCCCTCAAAGCTCTTCTTCAGGACCACACAAGGACCAGCCCCGTGAGTGCCACTCCTAAGCAAACCTATAATTAAGAATTAATGAGGTACACACCTAATGTGTATACACCTAACACGTAATACATACTGTTAATCACCGACATGTAGTATCTGAGGAAATAAAGCAAAAAAAGAATTAAAAACATGCCCGCCTCTCGGCCAGGCTGGTAGGTCCTTGACACATGCGGCGTCTTAACGTAATCAATGTACTCCTCTATAGTGGGTGGGTGTAATTAAAAGCAATAATTAGTGCGAACATCCAGCATGGGAAGAAACTCACACTTGCGACACCTGGTAACAAATAAGTGGATACATACATAACGAAAAGTACTTGTGTAGAGACACTACGTGACATACAACATATAACACTTAATTGCCAGCATATTAGTGACACATACTTTAGTTTAGGCAGAATTTTGCATCATGATCTGCAGGGGTAGAGAGGCTTGTAGTCACACCCGAAGGAAATAATGGGGCCACAGATAGGTAATTAGTGAGGAAACAAACTGAGGGGAATTCTCCTTGTATCTCATATTGATCTACAATGGGATATTGAAAAATCATTAGTTTCTAGGAAAGGAACTTAAGGAGAAAAGGGTTAGAAAGACTTTCTATGTCAAAGCGCACCTCTAGCAAATCATCTAATGGCACCCCCGAAGACCGCATCTTACTGCGTCTGCCTCCCGGAGTCCATTAAATACTGCCAGAACTGTCCAGTCATGTTTGCCTTGGCAGCTAGACCGTAAACCTCCAAAATGGCTGATCCATATGGCAATACCGGGGGCCATCTTGTGCGAGTGACTCAGATGCCTTTCGTTGGCTCAGTTTGGATCATTGCGGAACCCCATGTCTGATTGCCAACTCCTGGGAGTGGTAGGGTGGCACTATGACCTGGAAAGTTCTGCCCTCTAGGAAAGAGCGAAACCAGGCCAAGGCCAAGGCCAAACCCCCAATCCCTATATCCTGTACCTTCTCAATAATATTTCATGAGAGACAATGTCGAAAGTGGCACTTAAATCCAAAAGAATTAAGGCTGAGGAATTTCCGTTGTCTAAGATACTACGAATTTCCTATGTCACTGCAAACAGAGCCGACTCAGTACTTTGACTGGCTCTGAAGCCATTTTGCGGAGAATCCAGGATAGCATTTTTCTCTATAAACCTGGTCAGAATAGTATAAACATGGGATTCAGTAGCCTTGGCTAGAAAAGGGAACTGAGAAATGGGGCGATAATTACCTGGTCCAGATGGGTCTAATGATACTTTCTTCAAAAGAGGTGTCACTTTAACGTGCTTCCAGGCTGGTGGCATAAGAGCTGAGGTCAGAGGTAGATTAATCAATTCCCTGGCCACAGGTAAAATGGAGTTGAGAAACTGGAAGAATAGAGCTGGTCTCAAAGAATCAGCTGGAGAGCCTGATTTGATTTTCAAGCAGAGAGACTCAATCTCTATAGGGATAGTTGGGCGAAGGAACAAAGTGTTTTATCCGTAATGGGTCCCCTGTCCTTATGCCCTTCCCTCTGGTCAATATTTGTAGTGACCGGGGGAAAGCTTTAATAATTTGTATTCACCTTGTGTACAAAATAACCAGCCAATTTGTCGCAGTGATTATTAGAGGTTACAGGTGAGTCAGCTTTCAAGTTTGTACATTTCATAACTTTAAGAAGGGAGAAAATCGTTTTGGGGGAATTGCTGCTCTACGAAATTGTACTGTCTCTCCGGACCAGCTGGAATGCTTTAATGGATTTGCGGTATTTATTTTTTGCTTCTATATCATACACGCGCCTCCAGGCCCGCTCATGTTGTTTACATTTTTTCTTTGCTTTAATCAGGGATTCGTTGAACCAGGGGTTCGACTGTCCTCTTTTTTGTTTAAATCTAAATTTAGCAGGAATACAGCTGTCCAGAGCTTGAGCCAGCCAATCCTGAAAGCGTGTATTAGCTAACTCTATATTTGACGGAAGCTGTGGAGTGTAACTTGACAGTAAATCTGAGAATTTATTAACCTCTAATTTGTGCCAAGGTCGTTTAGACACCGATAGTGGATGGTGCAGCGCTAGCGTGCCTTGATAGTAAAGGGAGAAAGGGACAAGAAAGTGGTCCGTCCAGGCGATGGGGAATGGAGGCTCAGTTTTTGAAGAGCCTAGGTTGGAGAATATGGGGTCCAACAAGTGACCTGCTGCATGTGTAATATTAGAAACCCATTGTGTTAACTGACATGCCTCTAGATCTGCAAAAAAATTGCCAATGTCCATCTTGCCGCTATCTTCAAGATATAAGTTGAGGTCTTCTAAGATGGTAAAGTTTGCTGCCTTACTAGCAAGCAGAATAACTTTATTCACCAATTCTTCCCTAAAGACTTTAGATGGCCCTGGTGGTCGATAAATAAGCAGTCCAGAACCCGTAAGTTTGTAGTTCAGAGTGATTTTAAGGAGTGCGCTTTCGCACTCCGGGATGTTCTCCTTCATGAAGCTGCAAGAATACATCTCCTTGTGGATTAATGCAATCCCTCCACCTCTATTTCCGGTTCTGCTAAGTTGTTTCATAGTATAGCCTTGGGGGAGTGCTAGCCAAGATTCTGCAATGGAATCCTGCGTCAGCCAGGTCTCGGTCAGGAATAACAGGTCCGGAGACTCTTCTGTTAATAACAGGCTCCTCCCGTCTGGCGTCTGATTGGCCCGTGAGAGCCAATCAGCGCTGAGCACCGTCCGAAATGCGTAAGCCAACAAAAATTACAAAAGTGCAGTGTGTAAGTAAAGTCACAGGCAATTCTAAAAGCAGTTAAAAGTTTTCATCAAGCAAACAGTGTCCCAACAACAAAGTAACAAACAAAACCCTGTCTCAGGAGGGGTGTCAAGCCCACTAACTTCTTCGTGTAGCGAGGGGGTGGAAAGCCATCATCACCATTATCATCATCTCTTTCTTGTTTGTCCCCGTTGTTGTGAATCAGAGAGAGACAAAAAGATAATAGAGCCTATGCTGGCATCACCGCCCTGGTACATGCATCGGTCGGGTAGCATGATGGCTGGTTGTGCTTTTATAACCTCATAGGACAGCATTGGTTGACATCAGTTTCATAAGCAGATCTTCTCCTGGTGGCATCGGTATTCATGCCAACATGGAAGAGAAACACATGTTTTAGCAGCCAGAATGGAACCCTGCACCAAAGAGGGTGTAAAGGGGTCAGATGAGGCTAATGACAGATCTGCTGGCAGTAACCAGACTGGGGGCATCTGTAGTTCCTTGGGGAACCAAAATCTGCGGCATGGCCTCCTAGAAGGATTCAACCTTCTGTGGCGTATCGGATGGCCCGGAAAATCAGGGTGCATCGGGATCAGTTGTGGAGTCTTCTTGGCAAAAGGAGACCTCGAATGTGAAACAAGTCACTTCATAACGTCCTTGTGTCTTCTCTTCAGGTTCAGAGTGGCATGATTAGGTCAAAACTTGCTTTGCTTTTTTATGTTTCTTCTTGGAGTTCAATTTCGAATTACTGAAGGGCTTCAAGCACGATGTTGACTGCTTACTGGAATGGCTACAAGAGTGTGACCATGTCTGCACCCCCGACTTGGATGCACAAAAGTACCAACTTCTCCTTGAGTTTAGCGATGGAGATCTTCACCTCCTGGTCCTAGATTGGATTTGGATGAATGAGAGCACATTTGTCACACTACTTCAAGTTGAGGCCCGACCTGGACACCGGAGACACACTCAGGGGCCTATTATGATGGAGGATTTTCTGCATCCTCCGGGCTGGCGGAAGCCACCGCCGGCCCGGAGGATGCGGAAAATCCTCTGCGGACTCACCAAAGACCCACCGCCACATTAGGATGGCTGGTGGGTCCTGGTTTCCGTCCGCAGCTTTTCCACCGTGGTTGGTTTACAACCGCGGCGGAAAAGCTCTAATATGGTGACAGTGTCTCTCAGACACCGTCAGCCAGACCCTGCATTTGTATGCAGAAATCGGCAGGCACCGCACGGTGCCTGCCGCTTTCTGCATACAAATGCAATGTATGCTTTTTTACCATTGCGGCGGATGCAGCTTGAAGCCGCACCCGCCGCAATGGTAAAAATAGAGGATGTGACCGCCAGGGTGGCGGTCACATCCTAATTGCACAGGAGGGAACTCCGCAGGCCATGCGGAGGTTCCCTCCTACTCTATGGTGGCGGACGGACTCAGGTCCGTCCGCCATCATAATCGGCCCCTTAATGTGGGTTTGCGACTGACATCTGTTTTATGCAGTCGCAGCATGCTTTGATAACTGTGATTCATTTCATAGCAAACTGGAATTTGTTTCATAATTCATCAGAAAGCTGGCAAAATTGGAAGCAGAGCTCCAGATCTACGTTTGAAGGTGCAGAAATAAAGAACTGATGTCAGCGTGCAGATGTGGCATTTATATAAAGCTCCATTGTTTCACTTCTGAGGTGGTTGGAGGTAATCTGAGGTGGCACAGTGTCACCTAGTGGCACACTAGAGAACTTCTAAGGAAAGTTTGCAGATTCAGTTTGCCACTGTGGGCTGCAGTTAGAAGTATTTATCAGAAAAGGATTAACATAATGTATAATAATACCCTGGCTAAATGTTCAAGAAGAGTAGTAACAACCAAGTTATCAAATACATTAAACAGAGCAAAATTAAGAACCCTTAAGGCTGCTTGCTGGGACTCTTCCTGCACTCTTGATAGTGAAAGGTGGGATAGAGATTCTTAGACATATCAGTGGGGTTAGATTAAAAGGCTATTGCCATGGTATGGAAATTGTCAGATCCACCATCAAATATGCAATGGTACAAGGCAGTCGTGAAAGGGGCGGACAGCAAAAGCATGACATAAAATAGAAAGAAGAGCAGGCTGCACACTATCAGGATGAGATTGCACCGTCCTTTACTGATATACAAAATAGTGATAAAACGGTGAAACACCCTTACAGACCATTGTAAAACGAAGATTAAAAATGAAAAGAAGATTACCCTGAATGTCAAGTCAGCCATGGTCAGTGATTAGGAAGTATTAGAAATAATTTGAGATTCCTTAATCCCATTAGCAAAGGGTGCAAAAAAAATTGATAATTTAGATGATTAGAACCCTACCTTAACAAAAGTGATGTAGTGTATGATACTAGACACAAAGTTACAAGCTGGGTTAGTTGTTAGTATACATAGTAAATTACAATTCTGTTAGTTGAAATTTTCCATAGAAAATCTACAACAAAGTGAAATGCAGGAATTAGTATTCAAGAAATGTTGTGGCCACTGTGTACATAGAAAATCGGTGTATTGCAAACTCCTTTTAATTGAAAAGCTAATATTGATAGTTTTTTAAAGAAAGCTGAACATATTGTTTAAATTATTTCACATTTTGCGCTTAGTATAATCAGACCATGCTGGTTAAGATGGGTGGAGCATCGACTGACAGATGTTGTCGAAGTTGTGGACACACGAATACTTCTTACCATATGGTATGGGACTGTCCAATACTTCAAGACATTTGGGTTGCGTTGGTTGTGTCAGTGGGCTAGGTATGTGAAGGTTCTCTTACTGGCTCGGCATAGTGGTGTCTCATCTATATCTGGGAGGAAAAGACCTGCTCCATTTGGAACGTATATAGATCCCCCAAGGGTTGGAGTAACTAAACAGAATGTGGCAAGATTGTGGGGCGCAGAGCAGGTTATGCAAATGGAGGACTAGAAATGTGGCATGGATTGCTGTATGTTGGCCGAGAGGTGGTATATAAAGGCCGTGGATGCCTCAAAAATGGGAAAAGATCTGGGGACGTTGGAATAGATAAACAGGTAACATATGTGATGACATTATCCCTATCAGGTTGCAGGAATTGCTGCCTACTGTGGTCAAGTCGAATTCTGTTGTTGGCTTGGGGGGTTTAAAAGGGACGGTGGTTGTACCATTGTACAGTTTGATGCTTGCAATTGTTTTAATTGAACTGTCAATAAAGAGATTTGATTAAAAAAAGTTCACATTTATATTTTAAATTCAATAACATTAAATATTTTTAAAAAAGAAACCTTTATTGTATTCCCCTATATTTTTCCACATGGAGCTCTCCACTAACAAGTGAAAAGTTACTAATGGTATTATTAATCAATACAAACTAATAAAAAAAAAATGGTAACTTCAGGTCTTACATGACACCGCCCCCTCACTGGATAGAGCAGAGACATTTAAGTCTACACCTAGGTGTAAATTTCAACTTTGAAATGGTGAACAATAAACAAGTGGGGACTTACACAGAGGGGTAGGAGTAGATCTGTGAGTAAAACTATTCATTTAAATTTACCTTTGTGCATAGGGCCTATGGAGGTACTGCTACTGCAGACCAAATAAAATACCAGTAACAAGGCATTGTGCTGATATACGGGGCTAGTTTTGACTATCAATGTCATACATTCTTTAAACAAATGCTGCATCTAGTACATATTAAGCTAACCCCGTTGCCTTAAAGTTGGCTTAAGGAGCATAACAAATGAAAATGCTTTTAAGACCATAGTTCTATAGACATATTTATGATTGAACCCAGCCTTATTTCCCTAGGATAGGTAAATCACCAGGAGACACATTATATCTGGATTAACATTTACAGTACCCCAACTAAACCAGACAAATGCCCGACACAATGAAATTCAATGACATTACACACACACACAAAACGGTTTCATGTTCACGGCAAAATGAATATGCAACACATAACGGAATCAAAGAAAGTTAACAAAACAAGACTCAACCAAGATCAAAATTACTGCATTACACAAAAATCATGCTATCATGGTTAGAGTTCTGAGACATTCGAAAATAATAATGTTGGGTACCTGGGAGCCATCATTTCTCCAAGACTGTTGGATAGCCCTCTATAATAGTTTTCATTAACTGAAACCGGTGCAGCACCATAGTTGTTGCTAAGGTCAGGTCTGTCGGATGCCGGGTGCTGGAAGGCTACTCTGGGTTTTTCAGGTGGCCTCCTCTCTTCAACTGCAGACCTCTCTTCAAAAGGCATCTTAGGGTTTCCTGGTCCAACACCTCTCCCGGGCCTGTATGGCACATTTCGTTCCGGAACATCATGCTGGCGGTTTTGTGCCCCAAATACTCTCAGTCTATCAGGCTGGTAAACACACAATATAACAGTTAACAGCATTCCTCCTAGCTTCACATGGCTACTCCAGTTAACAGAAACAGCACTTCAATAAAAGATACACTGCTGCCAATTTACACAACTGTAACACAATTCCCTTGGAAGTCAATGGCTGATGTAATGGAGCTACTTGTTTGCCTACTTTATTCTTCCTCGGTATATACTACTTGTGCAAACGTACACGTGGGGGTGTGTAATTTGATTGAAAGGAGTTTAAAATTTTCAAGTTACTCTGCCGGTACAACTTAAAATGGCCTCATAACATCTAATATGTCACGTAATCTTTCAACCTACTGTCAGTCATCCTTAACTTTAAATTAGTCTTCAGTCTGCAGTGGACCTAAGCTGTTTACAGAAAGTCTGCGGGATTTGTCTCAATTACTGGGTAAAGCTGTGAGGATGGCTGAGACAACAGCAATGCATTTTTCCCAAATTCACGGGCTAACTCGACTACTTAAATTTCATCTGCAAACCTTAAATATTTAATCAAAGACTCATCCTAAGATATATTATACCAAAAAACCCCAAAATGTAACATGCATGTACAATTTTTTTTGAGATGCCATTTCAGAAAAACAATATGCAATGCCTAAAAAGACCCTCGGCTGCTGAAAAAGTCTGTAGCCGTATTTGATGGTTTACTTTAACAACAAATGCGGGTTTCATGCCACCCATTTACAATGCCAAATCATAATCAAAAATAATGGTATTGCCAAAGCTCAATGACGTTTAAGAATGCCAGGAACAATAAAATCCTCTACAATATACATTTGAGTTTGTAATAGAAAATGCCTACTTTCTTTGAACGGAAAATAGGTACACGTTTGACCTTCAAGGAGCCCATGATGAAATACAAAATTGGACTTCAAACGTGCACCGAAATGTCCTACGATGTAATATACATGTTGCATTGTTTGAAAGGTTCACAGACAACGTCTCGGTGATCTGGGGATTTTAGGAGTGCATGTCAATTTCCTATTTTTTCAGAGCACCAAACCTACATTATGGTGGCAAACATTGACTTTGGGAGGGTATATGCACCACCTTTGTAAATATGTTGTCTACAAGGATAGGATTCTGCGGCCTGCCCAGTTGCATTAATGTTCTAGACCGATCACTGACAACATGTCACATTTCAGTAATACAAAAGCATGCAGACACTGAAACAAACGTGTACATGCTGTTTTCTAAAATTCTATATTATAATAATTAGCCATCCCACCTTTATCAGATTAATATAAATGTTATCAAAGCACTTTAATAAGGTCGGAATTGTACAAAAACGATGCAATTTTAAGATCCTGGTTGTTACATGCAAGGGAAGAATCACAGTGCTAACAGCTACTTAAACTCCAAAACAGGGTAATGGGATTTTAGAGAACAGCAAGAAATGCGTTTTACCTTCTCTTCACTTAGCTGCAAGACAGCACAAAAAAATTAAATTAGCATGCAGATCTATGACAAATACAACACAGGAATGCTTTTGGTTGATGTTAATGCCTCATAGAGTAACCAATGTAAAACTCACTATTAACGTTTATGCCTTAGCGTAGGATATGTGTCATAATAACCTTACTGTCCTTGAGAACAAAAGTGTTTTGGGACTTTAAGGTTGCGGCTCAAGAACACAACCACAGTGGCAATATCATGTAAAGTAACCAAGTAATCTCGAGGTGTATGTAGTCAGGCTCAATGGTCCCAGCTCATTTGGATTTGTGAATGAGACTACAGTAAATTACAATGTGCTCCACACATATGTAGAACTTAATTACTGGGCAGCCCAACAAGTGCCCAAATGGTGGGAGACAAATACATGCTGAATCAAGATACAGGCCCAGCTGCCCTGGAGCTGTCCAAACATCTACAAGAAGTAACATTTATCTCACAAGTGCCCTCCTGAAATGAAAAAACCCTGCAACACAGAATAAATGCGGCCATCTTAGTAAACGGTATCAGATCTCTGGGCACCACATTTAACACCTGCCAGCTTCGAAACTGCCAAAAAAAACCAGAGCACCACCAGGTGGTCAATGTAAGAATGCTCGATCCCCTTCGGCATGACCTCACAAAGTTCACGTTTCAAGCCACCTGTCTAATTAGGATTTAAGGCAATTCTTCAAGTAACTCCTGGAAATGAGACGCAGAATGAGGGGAACCAGCTGAGACATGCAAAACAGGGGGTGAACAATCGCCAGACATATTGGAGAGGTTATCCCTCAACACAGGCTCTCTAAGAGAACCAAACAAACGTTGACCTACATCTGCTATACCAGAAAAAGCAGCCTTTGTTTCTTTCTTGAGTGCCCCGACATGATGGATACCTTTATGCCTGGGAGCCCTCTGACAGCTTGGACTGTGATTTGAGTAACTACTAAACTTTTGCATGGCTTTCAGAAATATTCAGCAACTGATCAATGGTTATAGTGTAGCACCCATGGTACCATACAACCTAAAATCATTCCTCATTAACAAAGACTTGAGAGCATCTACAATGCCCAGTCTCATTGAGTACATAAAGAAATTCTGAATGCCTGTGCCTACTTACTACTTTCACCACTATCAAGGTTACCACGCAAAATAGTACAACATTCACACAAATGCTAAAGAAATCTAACACACTTAGAAAAGGAGCAGTGCTCGTACTAATCTTTCATGTTGGTTATTGCCGTGGAAGCACTGTTAAGCCTGTACATTATGTACTTAATGAAAACTGCGAATATTTTATATCAGGTTAGTTCCCGCTTTACAAAAATTCAAAACATTTCCAACAATATGGTAGAGAAGCTAATCTTTATGGTAAGCTTATTTACTACTTATGTTGCCATGACTGGGCACCTCTGGGGGGGACAGAATACAGTTGATCTGCCTATACTACAGGCCAGTTAACCACTGAACAGAAGTGGAACGGGAAAATGTTAGACCACGCCTACGCAGGGGCGTAGCTTGAGCAATAATAGTAGGGAGGGGTGAGCATGAAATACCCAAACAAGCCACACAGTGTACCAAACTAAAAAGGATATGCGATGGCCTGTGTATACCATGTCAATGTGGAATTGCATTGTACCACTTTTCAAACACAGCAATAGGTTATGCCCTTGCCTTACTGTATTGTCTAGCATTTATTAATTATTCAACTGCTCTTTCTTTACACACACACATCACTACCCATATGCTCATCAGTGACCACCAGTAGTCCAATATTCCACACCGGACAGAACAATGGCTGCAACAGAGCTCTTTTGTAATGACAAACAAGTAGCAACTAGAAGTATTCCAGTGTTGATGCTAATGCAGTTAGACCACACACACAGAAACGTGTTACTCCTGTTAGCCATGACTCAATGACTTACAATGAGCACTGCTAAGACTTTCCTGAAAAGCAGCCCTCTGGAACATACACACTGGTATCAACACCGTGAACACTCTACACGGGAAAGCCTTGCCTTTAGCTATTTGTGATTGACAAATTAATACTTTTGCCAGTGTCCTCAATTCTGAACTGCTGGTGGTGCCTCAGTCATTGTGATACACACAGAAACTCATGTGCACACACATGTGAATATACACCCTCAATATATATATTTTTGTGAACGGACTTGTTCACCCTTTGGGAAATGTCGGCTCTGGGAAAACAAGTTACTTACTTGTATCATGTGGTTCTTTAGTATTGATATCTATCATAGATTCATATGCCATGCTTAAATATTCCCCGTCATCATGGTGGGAGGCCCACGGTAATAATAAGTAGTGCTACACCTAAACATTGGAAACCATAGGGAAGCCAAGTGGCATTGGTAACCAATTTGCATTGTTGTATTAGAAGCAAACTTCAAGCAATCAGAACCCAGGCCTTAAAGCACTCTTCTTTTGCAAAGCCACCACACCTCAGATTTCGAGCACAAGTGGAAAGTAAAAGAATATAAGAGGTATCCTGAAAGGGGAGCCCCAACGTGGGAGGAACTACTGCAATCAAAATGCATTTGAAAGCGTGAACAAGATAAATACAACCAAACGGTTGATTAGAAATGAAAATTGATTGGTGGAAGCGAGACAGTCGAAGGTTTCATCTGTTGAAAAATGTCACAGGAAAGTACATATTTGCATATTTGTTGATATAATTTGTGCCACCAAGAACGTTGCTGTAAAACAGTAATTTTGGCTGTCACTCCTGCATGCGGGGAAGCCATTCCTTCATGGGCTGCCACAAAAAGCGTAAGCCTGCGGTCCTCTTTGAGAATCGAGCGAGCGCCAACCGAGGGAATAGTCACAAATGGAACTTGGTCAATTGTCAAATGATAAGTATAATGTATGTGGAAACCCTGGGGATAAGGTGCCCCCTCCTTTGTTGCAGCAAAAGCCGCCAAAGTATCATCATCAATTTTAGTAGTTGATGGCCCAATGTATCCATTACATGTGTGAGTGGCAAACGTTCCTTAAGAGAAGCCACCCGGACCCAAATCGTTTTAGGCTTTATTGCGACCACCCTTAGAATCACGAAAATCATTCTGTTTCCAAAAGAATAGGTTGTCATTAAAGGATTGTACAGTAGAAGGAATCGCATACTACAAGAGTAGGCACTTCAGGATCAGCAAACTCAAGGGCTAACAGTAAAGTGCGTAACTCGTCCAATTGTGCCTTACAATCCCCAAGGGATTGTGTGTGAACCAGGGAGGATTTAAAATCACCGTCCACTATTGTGCCTGCCCCAACAGTACAGGTTGCAGAATAGGCATGTTTAGACCAATTGCTGGCTGTGCAGACTCATCAGTGTAAATGATACATTTATACGGATCCAGAGGCAGTAGGGATAAAGGAAGAGGATGAACATGTTCATATTGTAAAAACGCTTGTGTCTGCAAAGAAGGATTAAAGATTAAATTGACACCAGCCGATGTCAATGAACTAGCCCATTGTATCTAACGAGGATGCAGAGCTTTAGAATTGTGCATGCTCGCCTTGGTGACAGCTTCAAAAGCAGGCACAGGCGACAGCATGAAAATGTGTTTGCCCTGAGCCAGAGAGCATTCTTTTAAAATCGGCATCCGTATCACAGTACAAAAAAAAATTGGTAGAAGAAAAATGCATTTCAGAGGGAGTATGCTATGGGAACTGCATCCCCTTCATTGAAAGTCACGTAGGTGAAACCCAACGTCCCCGGTACAATCCTTATGACCAAATTCGTAGTATTATCTTGTGTCAACAAGAATTGAGTAGCAAGCAGAGCAGACTGATAAACCGCAGAACTGACGCAGTGTCCCGGAAGCCAACTGGAAGACGAAAAAGAAGGTTGTATCAACGAGTATTGCGGTTTGACATGCTGGGCATAATCTGGAATGAAGGTTCTGCCGAAATTCAAGAAACCCAGCAAAGATTACTTTTTGAGGGTAGAAGGAGGTTGCAATTGAGCACATTTCTCAAAAAGTGGGGTGCTAAACCTCTACCCTCATTATCAAGTTCATAGCCGAGAAAAAGAATTGCCAAAAAGGAATTATGAGATTTCGCAAAGTAAAATTTGTAACTTAAGCTGAAAAATGTGTAACTATGCGGTCTACACACATTAGATGCTGATTTAATTAGTCATCCATCAATTAAATATCATCGACATAAGAAAATGAATCTGTCTCAACTCTCATGTAAAATCGACACTATGGGTGCAGCAAAAACCCGGGCCCTATAATTATACCCCGTAGGCAATCTCGCAGAGCGCCTCTGATTGGAGAGAATGCTGAATGCGGTTAAGTCACAGCTCTCAGGAGCCACAGTGTGACTGAAAAATACATTGGAAATATCTAGCATAGTTTTGAACTTCTTACGAACTAGGTTATTTACTAACGCAGAGCTGTGTATGTTCTGTACTGCAAAGGTATGAACATGACTGTTCAAATGTCGGTAGTCTAAACTGTACAATATGAACCGTCCAGCTTCAATATCAGAAAAAGAGGAATATTTATTGACGAAATACAGGGCTCAATAACACCCTGATATTCCAATTGTGTCAGACTGTCTCTAAAGGACGCTTTAGCATCACTTTTAATAGGCTATTACGGTTGAGGCTGAGGTGTAGACTGCAAAGGAATTACATGCAAAGGTGAATCTCTATCCCAACCCGCCTGATTGCAATACAA
This sequence comes from Lissotriton vulgaris, assembly GCF_964263255.1. NCBI lineage: Eukaryota > Metazoa > Chordata > Amphibia > Caudata > Salamandridae > Lissotriton > Lissotriton vulgaris. The sequence continues at coordinate 1,591,876,475 of NC_141691.1, read as the reverse complement.
AGCAGGCGCTAAGGCCAGAGCCCATTCCGAAGCATAAACTTGTTTAGTCCCTTCTGGGACATACTGAGAGAAAGACGGCAAATTTATATCCTCATCCCTAGAGGAAGCGAGGACAAAAGGGAGAGGCAAATCAACCTCCGCCAGCAAAGGGCCATAGGAAGAAGTCAACTTGTCCCTAAAGTCAGAATTTATGATGCATTTAATATCTGGTAAAGTCTATCAGGGGGAGCTACCAGGTGTCCGACGTTTCAACAGTAATAAAAGTATCAGTTGCTTTCACCTCAAGACGCTGGCAGAGTGTCTGCCGAACTATGGTAACTTCCACTGCACTGTCGAGCAGCGTTACCGCCCAACTCCAGTCCAGGAGCAGGGTTCTCACCATCTGGGGCATACTTTGCAGTTAAAGCAGCAACTTCTTTCTTCTAAAACGGTGCACGATACTGAGGTGGTTCCTCCAGCTTGACTTTTATGTGAAACTGGTGCAGCGGGTCTCGCCATGTTGTTGCACGGACTCACCCTGTCTGCAATCCTGTTGTCATCCTTCGCAAAATTGTTGATCCAACAATTCCTGAAAGGAACAAGGAGAACAGAGATCAGGAATCTGGAACCTCTCAGGTGTTTTAATTTTAGAGCAGTCATGTATATCCTATCTATGCTCAGAAGCGTCCGGTGGAGGCTAACCAGGCTCTGTTGCTGCCAATTTTTTTAACAGCCCTTCTTAGGAAAGACTGGACGACAATCCTTGTCCGGAGGGGGTTTAGCTTCTACTGGTGTAAATGGTCTGACTCCCAAATTATTGCGACCTAGGGATGTGTAGACATCTGCAATAATAATCAGAAACTGTCGCTCCCGATCAACATCCGCCACCACCGCGAGGCTTTGGCACACCTGCAAGCAGACCGCTTCACCTTTAATGTTAGCCTGAATCAGATTGGAGACAATAGGGAACCTTCCCACTAATTTAATCCCGAAATCCAGGGCTGGGCCAGCCCCGTATTCATCCTGTACTTGTTTTAGAACGCTTGGGAGAACACTCATGGAGGGGGTGCCAAAGCACAGTGTTCAGACTGAGGCAAACACCGTTTCCCAGGTGTTGTAATCTACTAGAGGGGGGGGGGGTCAGATCATGTGGCAAACACATAGTAAGGATCCTTTGGTTCTCTACAGGGCTTGTGTGCCGGAAAACTGCTTCAATCTGTTAAATTTTTTTGTGCTGTCCAAAAGGGAAGATCCTCACGATTCTGAGGACGTTTGCTCATCACCAAATTAATCATGATGGGACTAATCACAAGACGCCCACCCTGTACAGGTGCCGGAGGCCCGGCTCCAGGCGGAACCAACTGAATGGTACGAGAAATGGATTGTATGACCAGTCTATAGAGTTGAGTCACCTGTGCATGGAGCTGACGAAGCTCCACTAAAGTAACATTTAGATAGTTTGGATGTGGTGTAAAGCCAGCTAGAACCGGCCAAGCAGCCCCATCTATACTTAAGGGGCCCATTCAAACAAAAGAGATAGGGTGAGGAAGGGCACCATTAAACCAAATTACTGCCAGAGGGCAAGTGACCGTGTCAGAATGAAAAAAAATCATAATTTGCATCATATGCAGGAAATGTAACCCAGGAATAAAAAACCTCTAAGTGGTATGCTGGATCCGCCTCGACCACCATGATAACATTAATCCCCGTATCAGGGTCTCCATGCAGTATCAAATGCTATGTAACCGCCGCCCAGCTATGTGCCTGTATCGCGACTGGTTGTGCCATATGTTATGGAAAGTCAAAGAAAATGGTAATGCAAAAAGTGTTGAAGAAACCTTTTATAATTCAAGCTTGAAAAACTTACAGAAACAGGTGTACCCTACAACTGCAGGAGGCAGTGAGATGTGAGGATGAGGTGAAGACAAAGGAACGCGAAGGCACGCCCAAGTGCGAACTGTTCCACGCTACTTGATATCTGCGGTGGTCTCCATGATATAATGTGATACGCATAACGAAGGCCTGGACTACCACGGTACAGTGATGTAACCCTGTAATCTCCTTGATCTTTCCCACTTATATTGTTTTGTATTGGCGCAATGCTCCCTGTGTAAATTGATGCCTGGTTGAACCAGTTTGCTGGTAAGTTTGATATCAACAACAAATAAAGAATGTTTTTAAAAACAACATTGCAGAGGATAGGTTCTGGCAGGGCAGTGCTCTTTCTTAGACTGTGAAGCCCTGCAAAGGAGTACAGGCCTTTAAAAGTTAGCATTACCTATCTGGTCAGGGTTCGTTCCTGTCATTCAGTCTCTCTTGACCTAGAGCCCAGACTCGCCTGATTAGTATGCCAATAGTTAAGTATCAGAGCCTCCATTTGGTTAATAGTAGTTCTTTCCAAAACTTCCAATTAAAATATAAAAATACAGACTTTGTGGCACAAGATATATAAACAGCTTACACAGAGAGTGTTTCAAACAAAGCACAGTGCTTTGTCAGGATCAACCTTTCCAACCAAGAATTGAGAGGGAAAAAGATGCCCTGCTGTTTGAGCTCTGGTTCACCACTTAAACCCAGGACTACCAGACTGAAGCCAAGGGCTAGCTGGCTGGCCTCTTGATCAGAGCCTCATGGACAGAAAAAGATCCAACCATCTTTAACCCGCACCTGGACCCAGTCAGAGTAACCTAACCCCCCCCCCCCCCCCCAAGTGGTGCCCCTCTAATCCTGGACCCTAGGTGGTGGTGCTAAAGGTGCCCAGATAACCAAAACCAAAAACTTGGGACAAACATTTTTGGGCTACAAACTGCTCTGAGAATTTAACAGAGATCAGGACAAACCTGCTTGTTTATTAGCCCAAGGTGCATCCCAAGTCAGCCTGATGTTGCGGTAGCTCCTGCTATGTTTTGCTCCGCAGCATCAAATTCTGTTCAGCAGTCCTTTGCCAAAGTAGTATCCAGCCTCCTGGAACTCTCAAAGGCTAAAGCCTCCTGCCTCGTTTGGCCAGAGTTTTTCGACTTTCAAAAAAGAGACTAAGTCCAAAAATAGAAATCTTCAAAGAAAAATTGTGCTCTCCTCAGACACTGCCTGTAGCAGTGCCCTTCTGAACTTTACTTTCTCAGAAATGTTTTCCTATCTAAGTGAGGAAGTAAGCACCGACCAGACTCAAGCCACTTCTTGAACCTGACTCGCACGTGGCCATATTTTTCGACTTTGACCCAGTCTCCCTACGACTACACGTCTGCGGTTCGATCTTTTAGGAGCTAGGTTTTACTTTAAAGTTCATAACTTCAGTTCTACTGATTGGATTTGTGTCATTTTGGTGTCAAACAATATATTTAAATTTACTCTGTTTTTCTAAAATGGTGTGGGATTTCTCTTGTGCTGATTTCTCACGTTATTACTGTTTGTGTGCTGCATAAACATTTTACACATTGCCGCAATTTTATTCTTTTGTGCCAAGCTACCAGAGGATTAAAGCACAGGTTAATGTATTTGCTTTTGTGGTTCACCCTGACTGGAAGTGTGCTGTTGCTTGAGCAAGGTTAACACCCCATTGAATCAACAACCCTATTTCCCACATAAATGCATATCAATTTTGTATGTGAAATCTATAAGGAAGGATGGGGTGGGGTGGGGGGACATGTGACTGTGCCGGAGCTGGAAACAAGATACAGAGAATTATGTGCTTCTTACCTGCTTCTCAGGATCAGTAGCTCCAGAAGCTGCAACTTTGAGTTCAAGTTCTTTTTCTCTAAGAAAAACAAATTAGCCGAAACACTGTAAGAAAGTTATAGAATGTTCATTTATTCTGCACCTATGAATTAAAAAAATTCCCCTGTGTATAATTTGTGAATCTAACATACCAAATGATGCTGAGAAAGTTTGCCAAGCAGATACAAAACTCAGTAGCTTGTGAAACAAAAACCATTGCTCACTAAATAAGTACTACAAACATGTACACAACACAGTGGAGAGTTTGATACATTAATAAAATGCTACCCATTATAAAGATAACATTGTTAGAGGCTCTTCGTCATTTGATATGTACCAAATGTATGTGTGTACTCATATGTTTGTGCAAATCAAATTTGGAGGCAGCCTAAGTTAAACTTACCTTGTTTGGAACAATTTCCTATTGTGCCTTACAATCACTTAAGTTCACTGCACATTCCATAAGCAAATAGGAACCTTCCTATAATGTAAGGCCACCATGGAACAATAAATGGTAATGTGCTCCTTAACTTGCAGCATCACATCTTGCGCTCTTATATAAACTGTAAGAAAACACCTTCAAATAAGTGTTTTATTCTTGGTCTAAAGGCTCCTGCCATTTGCGAACCATAAGGGAATTGAAGACATCTGTGGTGGGGGCAAAGCCTGTTTCCAAAACTGTTGACTGGAATCAGCACTTGAAAACCTATATACAAAACCCATCCAGAAAAGAACAAGCAGAGATTTACACTTCCAGATTTTTGCAATTCAAAAACACTGGCAAAAGGCACACCTCGAAAAGTGTACCAGTGCATGTTTCCAGTAAACTATGGGTGACCACTTCTTTACCATGAATGTGGCTAATTATTTAATCACGGAACACCAATTAATTGTCCTCCTGTGCAAATCAAAATACTTTTTTTAATACCTTGCACATGCAGAATGAATTGGACTGGACTCCACGCTGTTACTTTTTTGGAGCAACTGATCTCCACAGTACCCAAACACCATATTCTTTTGTTTTAAATAACAACATGAAGAATATGCAAGATGACCGCTTGCATATTGAGCCCTGAAGAAGTTTCAGGTGGATAACACGTGTTGGCTACTGATCGTATGCTGTGATTTTAAGAAAAGATGATGAAAAAAGATTTTTGGGAAGAAAGAACAACTTGCACATTTGTTCACTGAGATGCCCATGTCTTACCATTCTTAATTGTGCATTATGGACTGAAAGTTTGTGTTGTACATATAATTGATCTTTGAGTTGAGTGCTGAACCACTCTCCTGGATGTTTGTTAAGGAAATAATAGTGTAGCAGTGAATCTCGCTCATGAGGGATAGGGGTAGAAAGACAACATTACGTTCGAACCCTGAAGGGTGATGGAAGGAATACTTGCAATTTGTCTATCCACTGGCAATTACTTAGAGAAAGCAATCCAACCCATTGTTCTTTAGTCCACCATGCCACCTCATTTTTCATCCAGCCATATGCAAATTAGTCTTGACCGTGCTCTATCAGGAACACACCAGCAGAAAACTGCGAGGCTAGGTCCTCCCTGAACCAAAACACAAGCAATCTAAGATGGTTTCGCCCTGATTGGGACTCTTCAGTCGGGCGTAGCCTTGGGTTGCTCTCCTGGGTCTTTCTTTACACAATCATTAGTCGTTCTGGCTGTGTATGTCTGTGTCACATTTTAATCCTGGTGGACTGCGTTCTCAAGTCTTCATTAGGACATTGTCAATGCTTCATCTCCTTGGTTTCTGTCATTTAGAAAAACTAATGAATTTGACATAGAAGTGGGTGTGGCACGGGACGTTGTTAAGGTAATATTCGGCTCACTGAACTTTTGAGAACATGCAAGTCCTTTAGGCTTCTTGGTAACACTTTGTGTTGATTATTAATCCAGTGGAACATACATTTATTGGTCCAGCGTACAATACTTAGGCTGTGCACAGTGGAATTCTGGTGTCTCACGCAGTGTTGCTGCTATAAATCAATGGACACAACACTGCCCAAAACAATGGAATGCAGAATTCACTTCTAAACCCAAATAATCTCTTCAGAGTTTGTGAAATGTGGAAACGTACACCTTTAGGCTGTAAGAAATAGTCTTTAACAATGCATGTTTGTTAAGTTGTATGTATCAGTGTTCGATGCTTGGTTTAATTGTATTTTTCCAGTTTAAAAAAAATTATACGCCTCGCCAAAAATAACCATTTTATTAACCAGACTAACTTGTAATAGGCAACAGATAATTGAGGTATCAAAATAAAAATCACTAAAACCTTAAGAAAAGTTACATAAACTACTGTTAAGTAGTGCAAATGCTCTCACAATTCATTTGACCTTTAGGAAAATAGTAGCAGAACAGAAGTATACATGAACATAGTTTGCTTGCAGTTACCCACAATGGTAAACTGTTGAAGTTCATTCTAACTCTCAATTTGGACATATCCCGAGGAGTTTCACAAACAAGGGAAGGATTTTTAGTTGCATGGGGTGAAGTTCAGCGCTCAATTTAATACAAGTGGGCTTGAGGTTTGTCCAGACGTTATGATGTTTATGTCTGGTTCACAATCAGACATACCCTACACACTAAAGTGACACGCTCTCCAGGAATGTTCCTTGTATTAAGGGTGGATCTAGCACTTTTGTGTCAGTGTATCGATGTACGGAAATATGTACAAATAACATGCTGGATAGATATGAGTTTCTTCTTCAGAGAACCCCTCGTTACCTCTTGCTTGAATACAGACCAATTGATCGCAATTACACTGCTAGTACATCTGATTCATCATTATAGTTCTATTGTCTACATTAGTAAGCAATATCAGAAATTGGATTGATTCCTGTGAATTTTAATCAGGGCTTTATAGATCTCTAAAAACATAAATATTAAATTATAGTATATTGTTGTAAATTGTCCCCTTGCTGGCCATTTGTTTTAGTTAACACTGAAGGAACACAGCACCACTTTCTGGATTTAAATAAGGAGAATACCAGCCGCAGTTGGATTAATCAGGCAGCCTAAATAATTGGATAACCGTGGGTTGGGGAAGTTTGATAGGAACCTTTTTTATAGAGAAATATTATAATATGTTTGATCCAGATCATTATTGCTTAATTCTCATTATGCAGTTCCAATCACAAGAGGTCAGTGAACAGACATCACTCTGATTTTTTTAAGAGAACTAACTTATAAACAAACTTAGACACTGACATTCAAATCATTTTTTCTTTACTTTCCCCCAGTACCTGATAAGTGAATTCATTGCGGATTTTACCACCTAGAACATTTTCTCTTTTAGAATAAGACTTTGTCAGTAGAGGGAGTTCCCCAATAGAAGACATGCCAAACAATGCTGCACGACACATTCATTTATGTAAATTAGATTTTCAAGTCTGAAACCAAGAGGAAGCTTGGCACGCACCCACAATCCTGTGAGGCTTCCCGAGGTTAGAATTATCATCAGGTCCTTTTTTTGAGTTTTCCCCAATGAAGGCGAAAATTCATCTCACAAAACCTCAAAGAGCATAAATTGTGGGAAACATACAAAATGTTAGTGTATAATGTGCCGAACCTGTATGATGATTAGAGGGAGGCGGTGGAAGCCCAAAGAAAGGTGGTGATAACCGCCCAGCTTCGATTAATCCAACTCAAGATACTTCATAGATTGTATCTCACCAGGGCCAGGCTCCACCGCATAGGCCTAATCTCTACAGGAAACTGTGGGGAGATCTACCACACACATTATGGCACTGCCCAGGTTTGGCCCATTTCTGGGGTAGTGTGCTCGGACGGTTCGAGAGGGTGCTTGGTTGGGATATTACCCGAGGCCCTAAACTCAATCTTCTGCATATCGCAGTTGGTTTAGGGGAACTCGTTTTCAGAGGGCACTTCTTCGGCTGGGCCTCATTGTCACAGAGGGATATTGCGAAGGCTTAGAAGGCTACGGAGGCCCCTCCTGTGGACACTGAGTCAAGGGCATGGATCACTGTATGGGACTGGAATGTTCAATCTACTGGTCACGCGACAGCCACCAGAAACATTTTAAAATGTGGAAGTACTGAGCGGAGGATAGATGGATACAAAACATCTTTGCACTTAGATGTCATGGGCTAATGGTGGGGTTACGAGATTATGTGAGGTGGGCAATATCAATGTACAAACAGAATGATTGGGTCCTATCCTATTTTCAGGTGGTCTGTAGTTCAGTCGTGGGATTTATTGTGATGTCTTTCCTGCCCTCTTTTTGTAGTGTAATGTATTCTTATATTTTGCATTGGTTCTGCCTCACTATAACGTCCCTGTGACTGGGTGTGTGAGTGGCTGTATGGGTCCCTGAGCGGGTGTGTGAATGGCTATATGGGTGTATGTAGTTCTAAGTGTGTGAGTAGTTTTGAGGGTTGTGTGAGAGGTTTTGTGGGTCCATGAGTGGGTGTGAGTGGATGTATGAGGGTGTGGGTGGGTATGTGTGTATGTGTGTAGCTGTGTGAGTGGGTTTGTGAGTGGCTGTATGGGTGTATTAGTGTCTGTATGGGTGAGTAAGTGTCAGTATGGGTGTATCAGTGGGTGTGTGAGTAGTTTTGGGGGTGAATATTTTGTGGGCCCATGAGTGGGTGTGTGAGTGGTTGTATGAGTCTGTAAGTGGGTATGTGAGTGGGTTTGCGAGTACCTGCATGGTTCAGTGAGTGGGTGCATGAGTGGCTGTATGGGTCGATGTGTGGGAGTGATTATGTGGGTGTGGGAGTGATTATGTGAGTGTGGGAGTGATTATGTGAGTGTGGGAGTGATTATGTGGGTGTGGGAGTGGTATTGTGGGTATGTGAGTGGATGTATAGGTCTATGAGTGAGTGTGTGGTTTTGTGGGTATGTGAATGGATGTGTGAGTGACTGTATGGGTCTGTGTGAGTAAAGGTATGGTTCTGTTGCTCGGATATGAATTACCTTAAAGAAATAAAAAGACAAGAGGCGTTTTGCAAAACAGGAACAAGTTGGTTTAATTAAAAGCAGCGGCCGGAAGAGTCAACAGAATGCGTCTGAGGAGAGTCTCTCAGTGTACAAGCTTTGGTTAATTTTATACACATCTTGTGAGGTACAATAAACCAATTTCTGCATTCTTGAAAAGCATCTCAGTAGTAAATTAACAAGTTTGGGCATCTGATACGGACACAGATGGTTCTCGACCTTGCGGAGAGCTAGTGTGGGCCAGTGTGTATGTGTCCAGATGTTCGACATGAGGAAAGCGTGATCACTACGTGTTGTGTGCATGCAGTGTCCTGATTGGGTGAGTGGGTCTATCCATATGTTGTATCGACCTTTGTGTTATTTTTGGGAACGCAAGCCTTTGGCCAAACTGGTTTTATTGGGGTCAATTGCTGCAGACCTGTTTGTGGTGATTCTATCTGTGTAATAGATCAAGGTACTCTCCTGGGCGTGCCTTGGTCTTTGGGTTCAGAAAGACTCCACCTGGGGCCTGTTATTCGATAGGTGTAGGTCGCAGGGCCTGTCTGACCACGTATCTCTGATTAGGGTTTGAGAGGTAGGTCAACTTGGGTAAATCAGACAGCAAGGGTGCAAGTTCACTGGACCTCCTAAAAATAATATGGCAGTCACAGGTGTAATTTTCATCAACATTTTCAATAGTTTGTGTACAGTTGTCATAGCGTGCATTGGTATTGTTTTTACTGGCATTAACATTGTTATGTATTCCTAGACCATGACGTACATTGACTTAGCTTTTACTGGTAACAACACTGTCATTCGTACATGGATTATGGGGTACATTGATATTGTTACAGTGGGTACAGCACAGTTGTGCAGGCTTAGGTGATCGCACGTGTTGACATTGCATTTATTTGTATTGCCATTGTCGGGCCTGCATATATCACAGTATTCATCAACATCATATTTACCCATTCCAACAGTTCTGTGGGTGTGTGAGTGGCTTGTGAGTGGGAGTGGTTTTGTGGGTGTGTGAGTGGATGTGAGAGTGGATGTGAGAGTGGCTGTATGGGTGTGTCAGTAGCTGTGTGAATGACTGCGCAAGAACAGAACCTCACCTGCCCGTTTACCCAACAGGAGTCCACAGTTTTGCAAAAAATGTCTACCAAATGGCAGAACTCTCTGCTGGTTACTTACCTCATTGGGTTAATGGCTAGTCCCTATTCTACACTACAGCTACATAATGGATGACAAGGAAATGTCTCCAGTGACCTTGCATGCATTTAATTTCAGTAATGCAATTGTTCCTCGAGCGACTTCTTCCACAAATCTGTGATAACATAAATCCTAATATAGAGATGATGAAGAGACTACAAAGAGGTAAATCTCCAACAAACAAAGGTACTTCATCTTAACTACATGAAGTAAGTGCTTCTTTGTTTGGTGGCGATTCTTCTTATTCATCTGCAATAAAAACAAGTCACCAAATTCGGCTGGAAATGGAGGGGAGGGTGCTTTTGATAAGGTGTCCATCAGTCGGCGAAAAGGTGGGAAGACTCACCAGGGTAAGACAAGAAAGAACCCACCCGCCACAGTCAAGGATTTCATATCGATTTTAGGTCTCAGCTAGACAGCACATGCAATGCCTTGAAGAGAAATTTTGGTTTAATCTGTGGGCATTAGCCCAACCACAGGCTACCCATTTGCTCGCTCCCTCATCTGTCTCATATTCTTTTTCATCATTTGTCCCTGGCATGCAGGGGCATGCCTCTTATTGTGTTTAGCCTTCCTCTCAGAGCATGTCCCAAGTACATCTACTGATTCTGGTTTCACAACCATTTAAAGACCTACTCTTTTCTTTCTCTCTTCACAGCACTCTTTACAGTGCTTGCGCTTTTACCAGCCCCGTCTCCTTCCACTTGCTTCTCATTTTATAATTTTTAAAATTTCTCTCATCAGGACACTTTCTTACTTTTTCTGAATTGTCCGGTGAAGTGTTTCCGTGTTCTATTGTTACTTAACTTGAATTTTCTGCAAAGGAGCCAGACTGAGTCTTAATGTCATCAATGTCTGCCTGCCTCTCAGTGTCTATGGCAAAAGTAGTCCTTTGAACGTGGTTGCCGATGCGATGTATTTACTCATGTTCACTACTGTAAACCAGCCTAACACGGATTCTTTCTGCTTTTTTCGTGCAGTTTTATATAAAGACAACACCAACTGAAGGTATTGGAGCGCTTTACATTAGCAGCAGTTCCTTTACACAAGACAAATTCACTTTGTAGGCACAGGGAGATTAAGTGATTTGACCAGAATCAAGGATGTTAAGCCTACACCGAAACTCGAACCCGGTCCACAGCTCCATATCGGCAGCTATGGCCCTTTCGTCACATCCTCTACATAGTATCCCTAGCCTCTGCCTCAGTTCTACATTTTGCGATTATGGGCAAATCACGTAATCTCCCTGTGGCAGAATAAAATTGCTGTTGGTTGCCCTTCAACCTCCCAACTGTTGCTGCTTGCCCTGCTGAACTCCATTGTACAGATCCCCACCTCCCCAGACTATGCTTTTCACTTTTGTTTTGTGCATTTTTATATAGCACCAAAACCACATAAAGGAACTGGAGTGCTGTACATTAGCACCAGTTACTTTTTTTGTTCAGTTTTATACAGCACCAATGCCACTCGAAGGTGTTGGAACACTTTACATTAACACCAGTTACTTTTGACAAGTACACTGTAAACTTAGACAAATCACTTAATCTCCCTGTGGCAGACCGCATTTGCTGTTGGTTGTCTGTCAACCTCCAGCTCTTCACTGCTAGACCAAAGTGAATTTTCGGTTGTTGAGCGTCTTGTTCCAGGATGGTGGGGTGAGCCCCAATGCCCCTGCGGTCCCTGCCGCCTCCCCGCCTCCATTGGAAGCCGGGATTGCTCACACATGGAGGGACGAGCAACCAATGCTGCTCCTGAGTAAGCGAGCAATGTCTGCTCCCAGTGGGCGGGTGCATTCTTCCTGCTCTCGTCCCGCTGGTAGCGGTCTTACTGTTTGCTCTCGCTTGATGGCAGCTCTTTCAATTGCTCCTGCCAAGTAGTGCAAACAGTGGTTTTCCATCCCGAAACCTGTGTGGGCAGGGAAAATGCGATGTCCCGAGGGTGGGCACCATGGGACATAGCAAGAGCCTGGCCAGGTTTAGGGGGATGGTCCTCAGGGTCATTAATGTCTCCAGGACGGGGGCTGCACTGCCCCGCCGTTTAAAGTGCACGGCGTGGCCCTGGAAAAGGTGAGGTGGGGCCACGCAGCCCCTCTCCCCTGCTTAGTACTCTGCCTGGCCCCGTGGAGGTGGTGGTCCTAGTAGTCAACTACACCCCTCCTTTAGCATTCAACCTGGGCCCAGGGAGGTGGGGGTCTACGGGGTCATAAAAGGTCTAAGGGGGGCCATGCGCTTCCGCTTGATTGATTCGGCCAGGTCCAGGAAGAGGGCAGGGCAGTACCAAGGGCTGAAATCAGCCTGTGGAGGGGGCCATGCGTGCCCCCATTATAATAAAAAACAAACCCCCTGAGACCTTGTCCACTCGGAGGGGAACAAGGTGCCTGTGGGACCACCACCACCAGGTTAGGGGGTCAGGGTATTCCTACCCTGCCGACGTACGAGGTTTTTTTTGTTGCCTTTTTTCTTGGGACTCAGACAAGTCCAAGTCCCAAGATGGCTGCCAATACTTCCTGGTTGAAGTGTTGGCAGCCAATCAGATCCCTGCTTGCAATCTGTTAGATCCGCAGTGGATTCTATGTCAGGACCGGAGGCTTCAGATTATGCTTATCTTCCTTCGCTTTATTAACATAAAGACTCCACAGCAGCTTAGGAAAAGATATAATAAGAACAAAAAAATGCTTTAAACATAAAGCATTGACGTAATGTTCAATAAATCAAACAACAACTCCCAAGAGTCTCTTTGCATAACAATAGTCCATAGTCCTTCCACTCTGTCCATCATCACTATATAACCGGACTTCTCATCATCTTCATCCTCTTTCTTCGCTGCTCCCGCAGCCAGATAAGTGCTTTCCTATATTTTCTCTTTTTCACTGTGATTGATTGTATTGTGTACGATCGTTGGGGGGACTCATTGCATGGTTTATTCCCTTACAGAGTCCCCATTTGCGGGAACGTTCTTCGTTCCTACGCGACTTTATTTCCCACTTGTGTGCGGTGTGTACATAGACCGCCAGGGGGCGGCCTGTCGTCTCGCCGACCCTTCGACGCGCCTCCGCAGTGCCTGGAGCCGCGCCGTGGAGTCTGCTTGCGCAGGAGCCAGCCCTCGCGTACCCCTCTGACACCTGGTGCCCCGGGTCTGTGTTTTCCTACTCTTGACGCCCCGTTGGGGTCTGTATGGCGGCTCGGACCGCGTGAATCACCTTCGGGTGTCCCTTATGCACCTCTTTATCCAAGTGTGGCCTAGCGCGCTTGAGGGGTACGAAGACCCGGTCCCGGCGAGGAGGGTCTGCGCGCTTGGGGGTTGGTGCAGCCCACCTGCCACGTCAGTTGGCCCAAAACGTGATCGCAGCCGCTTGGCCTGCCCACATTCGAGAACTTTCGCGGTTGCCGCCCACTTGGGTGCCCCACATTTGCCCTTGGTTCCGAGATGGAAGGGGAGTACGAGGAGGAACCCTGCCCCTATCTGCAGGACGACGAGTTCTACCAGGCGGTGGACAATTCCATCTACCGCTGCGTGATGGAGGTGGTAGGCCCCATGGAAGACCGCCTTTCCGCCCGCATCGTGGAAGAGTGCGCGAAGCTGGCAGCGGCGCATGTGCCTCCGTCCCCCGAGCTCCCGGGGACATCCGGCGGGTTGCCATCCGCCCCGAAGAGGCCTTGTAAGGAGGGGCCGTCGTCGGAGGCCCAAGGGGTGGACGGGCGCTTTTGAGCGTCTTCGTGACGCCTTCCTGGCTAAGGCGACGGCGGTGCCCCCTACACCCTTGGTGGATCCTAGTGCTTCAGGGGACGTGTCTACGGTCCCCGCCTCCCCGATCTACGACTCTCCGGACACGGATGACGACGGGGAGTCGACCCGATCTTGGCTTCCGGCGCCCTCTGCCAAGGAGATGCCCCGGGATGAGTCGGGCATGTTGGACCTGGACGAGATAGTCCACCCCCGGTCCGCAGCCTGGGCACCGGGGGAAACGGTGGCGAAATTTGTCGCGGGCAGGCTGCGCAAGCCCCTGGAAAAGGAAGCGAGGGGTTGCCTACGTGGGGAGTGCCCTCGGCCAACTTTGGAAGGGAAAGTGGCCATGACCCCAGAATTGGACCCCAAGATGGCCACCTTCCTGGCGAAGTTTATGAAGGACCCCAGGAAGGGAATTGACCGGTCCTGGCGGGCCTGCCAGGACAAATTGTTAGACGCGGTCGGGCCCGCCACGAAGATCCTCGACATGGCGGAGGAGGCTAGAGTGAATGGCACCGCCATTTCACCGGAGGTGCTCTCGAATTGGGCCCAGAGGGTGATTGTGTTCTTGGGCAACGCCAACTGTGCCCTGTCAACTGAGAGGCGGCGTTCGCTCCTAATCAAGCTGGACCCGAAGTTGGGGGACCTGGCCTCGTCGGAGGCGGGTGCTGTGGCCCAAGGTGGCCTCTTCGGCGAGCCCTTCATCAGGGAGCTGGGCAAGTTTGTGAATACGTTCACGTCGCTGGATAAGGCCCAGTCTAGCATCAAGAGGGTGTTCCACCAGCGTTTCTCTGGAGGGGCCGGTCGCGGTAGGGGCCGCGCGATCGGCCGTGGTCAGCAGACCAACAGCAGAGGACAAGGCTCCGGAAGAGGTCAATACCAGACCTCTGCCAACTATACCAACTTCTACCCCACCAGAGGACAGCGCTTCGGTGGCAGAGGGTTCAAGAAGAACTCCGGTCAAGGAAATGCCCCCGGTAAGTGTACTTTGTTTGGATCAAGTTCCAATTGGGGGGCGGCTGGCAAGCTTTTACGAGGAGTGGGAATTGCTCACTGCCGACGCTTGGGTTTTGCAAACTGTACGAGGTTTCCATATAGAATTTTACGACCAGCCCACTCAAGCGAGGCCCCCGCGCCCGATGGTTTTTTCAGAGTCCGACGCGCGGTTGATAGACGGGGAGATCTCGGACTTGCTGCGCAAGGGAGCCATCCGTCTATCAACGCGCCACCCACATGGGTTCCTCAGCAACGTCTTTTTAGTGGACAAGACGGATGGGGGAAAAAAGACCTGTGATCAACCTCAAAGAGTTCAATGGGTGGTTGGTCTACCGTCACTTCAAGATGGAGGGTATCCACCTCCTTCGAGACGTGCTCCTCCCTCGGGATTGGATGGTGAGACTGGATCTCAAGGACGCCTACTTGGTCGTCCCCATCCACCCCCCTCATCGTCGCTTCCTACAATTCCTGTGGGACGACAGGGTGTTCGAATTCACCGCTCTGCCGTTCGGTCTTTCTTCGGCCCCGTGGTGCTTCACGAAAGTCCTCCACCCGGTAGTGGAGTTTCTCAGAAGTCAAGGGGTCCGTATGCTAGTGTACTTGGACAATATCCTCCTCATGGGGCAGTGCCCAGAGGTGCTGGCGGGCCAGCTGCGTCAAGCTGTCGGCCTGCTTCAGAGACTGAGGTTCGTGATCAACGGCTCCAAGTCGGTTTTGGTTCCCACTCAGCAGATCACCTTTTTAGGTTTTGTGGTGGACTCGGTGCAGGCGGTCTTGAGCCTGCCGGGTCGGAAGGTCGCAAAGATACGACACCTGCTTCGGCAGACGATCGCGAGAGATCGCACGTCCGTGCGACATATCGCCAAGGTGGTGGGTCTTCTCTCGTCCTCCATCCAGGCGATTTTCCCAGGCCCGCTGCACTACAGGGCTCTCCAGCGCCTGAAGGCGCAGCATCTACGCCGTGGGATGGGTTACGACCAGTGGGTTCCCCTCACGGACGAAGTGAAGGAGGAAATGTCATGGTGGCTGTCTCACATGGAGGCATGGAATGGTCGGGCGATCTTCGGTTCGGCTCCGGACCTGATCATAGAGTCCGACGCCAGCAGGTCCGGCTGGGGCGCCCGGTGCGGGGATTTTTCCACCGGCGGCGCCTGGTCTTCAGAAGAACAACAATTGCATATCAATTGTTTGGAGCTCCTTGCGGGCTCCTTGGCGGTTCGTTGTTGGACCAAAGATTCGGTCAAAGCTTGTGTCCTGTTACGGATGGACAATATTTCGGCGGTCCGTTACGTGAACCATCTAGGAGGTCCTCCGTCCCGCGCCTTGGCAGACTTGGCGAAGGACTTCTGGGATTATTGCCTGTCCCGTCACATTGCGGTGACGGCGGAGTATCTGCCAGGCCAGTGCAATCAGGTAGCGGATTGGCACTCCCGATATCTCAGGGACGCCAGCCAGTGGAAACTGGATCCGGAGGTCTTCCGGTGGCTACACTCCCTCTGGGGTCCCTTCTCGGTGGACCTCTTTGCGTCCCGTCTCGACCACCAGCTGCCGCGGTTCTACAGCTGGAGGCCGGACCCTCTAGCGGAGGCCACGAACGGCTCAAATACGCCGCCAGGGTGCGGAGCTGGTGTTGGTTACGCCGCTCTGGAGGTCGCAAGTATGGTTTCCGGTTCTTCTGGAACTTTCTTGGGATTTTCCAATCCTACTCCCCCTGTTTCCTCTGCTCCTGACAAATCCGGATCAGGAACCGCATCCCCTCGTCATGCAGAACTCTCTCCGCCTCGTGGCGTGGAGGCTCTCAGGAGACGCTGGTCGCTCCCGGGCCTTTCGGGGTCGGCTGAGCACTTGCTCTCCAAAGCATGGGCCGATAGTACGACGAAGCGTTACAGATCCGCTTGGCTTAAGTGGATGCGTTGGTGTTTACGAAGGGATCCGGATCCCTTGGTCGCGGGCCTCGTTCCCGTGCTGAACTTCCTGGCGCATTTGGCCGACAAGGGCCTAGCGTATAGGACGATCAATGCTATTCGATCGGCGATTTCGGCTGGCCATGACAACATCGATGGCCATCCAGTAGGGGAACATCCTTTTGTGTGCCGGCTTCTGCGAGCTATCCGCCTCGCGCTGCCTCCGGAACCCAGGTACTCCGTCCTTTGGGACGTCAATTTGGTTCTGAATTTGTTCCTGTCGTGGCCGGCCAATTCCTATCTGTCTCTTAAAGAGCTGTCGGCGAAGTTAGCCATGTTGTTATGTTTGGTTTCTTGTAGGCGCGTCTCTGATGTGCGCGCGCTGGATGTCTCTGCACGCATCTTTTCCCCGGATGGGGTTACTTTTACGGTAGGCCGACGCACGAAAACGTCGTCGCGTTCTATTTCATATCCAGCTTTTCTTGACACTTCTAAGTTGTGTGTCGTGCAATGCCTCAAAGCATATGAGGACCTGACCTTGGATCTGCGCCCTCCGGGCGAGCGTCAGTTGTTGATTGCCCTGCGGAAGCCACACAAAGCTGTCTCCTCCCCCACTATTGCTCGGTGGGTGCGGTGGGTCATGCAAGAAGCGGGCATCAATACTTCTCTCTTTGGAGCACACTCCGCCAGGGGGGCCATGGCCTCTAAGGCATTCTCGGTGGGTGCTCGTCTGGGGGACCTAATGCGAGCGGCGGATTGGTCCTCGGATTCCACCTTCAAGAGGTTTTATTTTAAGCCGGTGGTGGATTTGGCCCAGTTGGTGGTAAGTAAGCTTTAAACTAGCATAATCTGAAGCCTCCGGTCCTGACATAGAATCGAAATTTGCCTAGCTTACGTAACGGTAAGTTTCAATTCTATTAAGGACACGGAGGCGAGGATTATCCCACCCAGGCTACAGTGGTGTCTCTACCCACCCGTATGGCAGTAAGTAAAGCGTTTTCCTTTACATTGTCAGTACTGTATTATTCACTGAATGCTCCTCGCCTTGTTGTCGCATTCCTGGACCACCTCGCTGATACTGTTCCTTTTTCGACAGGCAACGACGGTGCTAAACAGGACCAATGAGGCTCAAGCGTGATCTGCGCGAAGAAAGAGGAGGAAGATGATGAGAAGTCCGGTTATATAGTGATGATGGACAGAGTGGAAGGACTATGGACTATTGTTATGCAAAGAGACTCTTGGGAGTTGTTGTTTGATTTATTGAACATTACGTCAATGCTTTATGTTTAAAGCATTTTTTTGTTCTTATTATATCTTTTCCTAAGCTGCTGTGGAGTCTTTATGTTAATAAAGCGAAGGAAGATAAGCATAATCCTCGCCTCCGTGTCCTTAATAGAATTGAAACTTACCGTTACGTAAGCTAGGCAAATTTCGATTCACGTCCCTAGATCTACACATTTTCTTTCTTCTTAAATAACTCCAAGACTACTGAAGGGATTTGAACCAAATTACAAAAAGGGCTCCTTATGGGCCAAGAGCTACCTCTCTGCCAAATTTGGTGTAATTCTGTTTAGCGGTTCGCCTGTAGTCCGGTCTAAAATCCCTAATGGAAATTGCAAGAGGAAAACCTGTTTGACAACCCTCCCTTTTCCTCAGCCAAGCTTGACGAATCAACCCAAAAGTTTTCAGATACTAGCTGAAGTGAGTGGCAAACTAGTTTTGAAAATGTTGTGAAAGATTGTGAAATGGCGCAAATGTTAGCAAAACGAAAAACGCTTTTCCTAGGGAAACTAGGTCCTAACTAGAAGTACCTGCCGGTGACTGCCAGTAGGATGGATATGGAAATTATATATATCTATATATAGATATAAATATAGATGTAGATTACTGGCCAAAGCCCGCTATAGTGAGGAGCAACTTTTCCCATAGATAAAGCATTTTTTGGTTTGCTAACAATTTTGGCTCAGATTGCTGAATCTTCATGAAACTTTCAAAACTAGTACGCAAATTAGTTCAGCTGCTGTCTGGAAAGTTTCCGGGTGATTCGCTTTTGCCGCACGGAAGGTCTATGGGTAATTTGTCATTTTTAGACAGGGCTACAGCCCGAACTGCTGAACAGAATTACACCAAATCTGGCGCAAAGTTAGATCTACGTCCAGAAAGCCACTTTATTGTAACTTGGCGTAAATCCATTCAGTAGTTTGGGATATTTAGGGACGTGGATCCATGGGAAAAGTAAGGCAGGCCACAACCCGAAAGTAAAGTTGTGGTCCGGAGAAGGGAAAAATAAAATGTCAAAACACATTAGGGGTTCGGATACAGGTATCCTGACCTGACAGGACACATGGACTCATGGGCACGAAAATGCCCAAAAATTGTTTGGGGCACGAATCGAGGATCCTGGGGTACCCGCGGATCCGAAGCTTATTAGGAAAAAAAAACTCACCCACTAAGGCTGCAGAACCTGCTCACAGGCCTACCCCACTGTGCACGGCCTATATATTACTTTAGTTTAAAAAATGCATAGAAATTCACAGAAATAAAACAAAGGCTACAGGGATAGGTTGACGTGTTACCCATACAAAGCGATAGAAATAAAGCAGTTACAGACTTATCTGAAGAAACTAACACGTGAAGTTAAGTTACTTTAGGCAACAGGTTATCATTTTTTAACAGAAGTGTAACTACATGAATAACTACAAGAATAACTACAAAAATAACTACAAGAATAACTACAAGAATAACTACAAGAATAACTACAAGAATAACTACAAGAATAACTACAAGAATAACTACAAGAATAACTACAAGAATAACAATAGCTGCTGATTTCTATGGTTTTGTGTAGGTAAAATGTCAACCTAACTAGAATGTCCTTGTAACCTTTGTTTTTGAATATGCATACACACACATATATACAAACACATACAATATATATATATATATATATATATATATATATATATATATATATATATATATATATATATATATATATATATATTCCTTCCCTCTGTTCTCCTTGCGCCCGGGAATTGCAGCGCTCTCGATATCCGGTTCGAAATCCCTGCGGCAGTACCACGCCGCTTCCAATGTAACCACAATTCCCCCTTTGCAGGGCGAAAAAACGGGACGAACTCGCGTGCTAAGACTATTTTACTCTTTTTATTTATTTTTTAAGCCTTCAGATAGAATCTTTGCAGACAAAAACAAACACTGATCTACGCGTTTCGGGAGAGCTTCTCCCTTGCTCACGATCGTGAGCAAGGGAGAAGCTAGGGAGCAAGGGAGAAGCTCTCCCGAAACGCGTAGATCAGTGTTTGTTTTTGTTTGCAAAGATTCTATCTGAAGGCTTAAAAAATAAATAAAAAGAGTAAAATAGTCTTAGCACGCGAGTTCGTCCCGTTTTTTCGCCCTGCAAAGGGGGAATTGTGGTTATATATATATATATGATTTCAGGATTTCATATCTACATCTGCCGAAAAAGAAGTGGACATCAATGTGAGGGTTGATGGATCAATACTTTACCAATAATTTTTACTACCCGCTCTCTTTTGCTTTTGACTTTTTAGTCTGTCTTGCTTGTTTTAACTGAGTTTTCAGGTCAGAGTAATTTAAAACCAATAGTATCTTTTCTTCGCACCAATAACAATCATGCTTTCCTGTTTTTTGCACGAAAATTGAAAAAGAGTTTCTATAACTGATTTGAATACACATTTCGAGCTAGGAAACAACTATTTACATTACATGGAATGATTACTTTATTTATAAAAGTATTTTTTAAATTACAGGCAATACTCCCACATTTTAGCAGCAATGTATTTTTTTGGCCTAACATTGGCAAAGTCAAAAGGTCACGCTTGCGAAAGTTATTGGTTCTACCAATGCTATTTTACCTCCCAGATAACCTGTGAAGGTATGTAAATCTGCAGCAGACCTCTTTCATAGCATTTGTGGCAGCCGTGGAAGCACGCCTATCTACTGCAGCCATCTTTGATTGCTTATGCTTTAAGAAAAAAGGCCCTCCGCGTCCCCAAAGAGACTTCACTCGATGAACAGGATAGATGGAGTATATTAAAGCTAAGTTTAAACAAGCATTGGCAAAGCCAATATGTCTCGCATATACAAGAGCTATTGGCTTTGGCAATGTATTTTTGTCATGTTGTACACCAGTGCGGCTGCTGTTCAGCATGGCTAAAAGTTAGTTAAGTGGAGTTTATAGAGTGAAGTGGGGGAGTAGAGTGCCCTAGAGGGGAGTAGATTGTCTAAGAGTGGATTTGCTGGAGTACAGTGCCACAGAGTGGAGTAAGGGGAGCAGAGTGTCGTGGAGTTGAGGGGAGTAAAATTCATTGGTTTAGTGATAGAGGGTGTTGCAGAGTGCAGTGGCGTACAGTAGCGTGACGTGGGGTGGAATAGGGTGGGGTGGGTTGGAGTAGGTAGAGGGGTGGATTAGATTGGACTGCAGTGGGCTGGATTGGATTGAGGCGGATTGGCATGGGGCAGATTATTTTGGCTGGAAGTGGGACAGTTCGTTTTGGATGGGAGTGGGGAAGATTGGAGTGGAGCAGATTTTTGGGGATTGCATTAGATTGTTTTGGATTGTAGAGTGGCAGATTGGTTTGGATTGAGTGGGGCAGACTGTTTTGGGTTGGAGTGGGGCAGATTGTTTTGAAATGGAGTGGGGCAGATTGTTTAGGATTGGAGGGGGGCAGATTGTTTTGGAGTAGGGCGGATTGTTTGGCTTTATGTGGGGCAGATTGGAGTGCTGTAGGTTGAGAGGACTGGAGTGTGATGGATTTAAGTGGATTGGGGTGAGTTGGGTGGACTGGATTATTCGGGAGTGGCTAGGATTGCGTAGGCATGCATTGGAGTAGGGCGGATTGGATGGAAGTGGGGGGATTTGTGTGTAGTGCACGGCATCATTTTGAAAATTACACATAAGAAAAAAAAATGTCACTTTGCAATATAGAACAAAAAATCCACATTTTGAGAACAGCGCTCACAAGCAAAAAACAAAACAAGC
Organism: Lissotriton vulgaris; assembly: GCF_964263255.1. NCBI lineage: Eukaryota > Metazoa > Chordata > Amphibia > Caudata > Salamandridae > Lissotriton > Lissotriton vulgaris. Next base: position 1,591,854,969 of record NC_141691.1, on the reverse strand, counting down.
ACACAGTAAGAAAAGAAAAACTGGCAAAATAAAAGAAAGTTAACTATTGAAAATAGAATGTAGCAATTTTGTTTGTCCTGCTGATGAGCACGTTCTTGCCAGTCACACACCTTCTGTTTGCAGGGCACTAGAAGTTAAAAGGAACAAAACAGCACCTCAATCATGTCGGGAGCTGGAGATGGGCACTGATTACATTGAATCAATCAGTACCTAGTCCCTGCTTCAACAGAAATGATATTAGGCCTGCAGTGACCAGTTATGAGGCTGTAAAGAAGAGTGCCACACAAGCCAACAAATTATACGCAACATGGCGGTCCTCAAGCACTTTTTGTTGAAAATGTTTCGCAAGCGAAACGCAGGCGCTAGCGCATTCTATTAAAGGCTCAACCCTAAATAGAACAACATTTTACTGAGTCCCTTTTCACTATATTAAAAATATATATATTTATTTTTTGGTTTCTTTTAGTTCTGCTGCAAAATTTTCCTCCAAATCAGCTCAAACTGCTGCGGGTTTTGCTTTGTAATGGCCTCCTTTCAATACATTAAAGCTATCATCACTATAAGATGCAGTGTCACATTACCTTTTCTTGTTCCTCTGTTGCTCTGCTATTTGTTCCATCAACTCTTGCCTGTACTGCTCTTTTTTCCTCTGTTGAGCTGGTCCTCTGTCTTGTCCTCCTAAAGCATGGGTAGAAGAAGCATGCCGAATAAGACATTATGAACTTTGCATGCATACATCAAATTGAACCGCCCTTTAAATGTACTAGTATTTACTTCTTTGTGTACAGCAAATAGCCTCGGTTTGGGAACCGTACATCAAAACAGGTCACAAGGAAACAACAAAGAACTGCAAAAAGTAATATACATAATCACACAAAGGTAGCCTAGGGACAGATTTCTGGGAGGCATGTCGTGTTCACGTGGAATAATGAGAGAAAAACTAAAACCATGCTTGTAAGTTATAGCATGAACAGGAACACTACACTATTTCAGGCTTTCACTAAAGAAAAACTGCATTTTGGGAGTTGTTCTGTTTTATATCACTGTTACTAATTACACTAAAAAGTGAAATCCCTGCCAGGTAAATAGTCTCAGTGATATCAAGCAATACAGTAATTCCCAAAACAGGCCAAAGATCTCTATGCAAATTTTGAGGTAGAAAGAAGGTAGGAGAACAAGGGAAAAAAGGATAAAGTGTGTGTGTGTGTGTGGCGAGGCACAGGCTGTGTTTGTGAGCTGTGCTGCATGCGGTTTGTCTGTGAGGGAAGTTTGCACTGCTGTACGTCTTGTTCTTTATCCATAAAGATGCAGTTCTCCAAGCACAAAACTAATGCCTGTGCCTCTGCCCAAAATTAGTACCAAACCAGGTCGGAGAGAACGAGACCTAGAGTGTAGCTAAGTGAGGTTGTGTGTGTAAGTGGGCAAGAGTGTTTTACACCCCACATGTGAGGAAGGTTTGCACTATTGCAGCTTGTGCTGAACCTGTGGAGAGGAAGCATAGGTTTCATTACATTTACTTTTTAGATATAGGGGGAAGTGTAAGGGGTAGTACAGGTTTTTGGGGTTAGGGAGTGGGGTTTAAAAATATATTTAAAAAAAGGGGGGGTGGCTGGGGATTTTCCTCCTCAAAAACATTTAGAATATATATATAAGTATCCCCTAGTGGTCGCCACTGGGTAGTTATAGTTAGCACCACTTTTCCATAGGGAACGCATTTTTGGGTGTGTTTACAATTTGGTGCTGTTTGACAAATCTTCATGATACTTTCCCCCCCAAACATTTTTTACGAGTTCACGAGCTCCTTCCTGAAAGGTTTCGGGGTAGCTGTCAAGCGGGGGCCAGAGAAAAAGTAGGGACACTAAAACGTGTTTTTAAGGAAAATTGAACAGTAATACCGCAAAACTGCAGACCTAAAAACATCAAATTTTGCAGATAGTTGACCCAGGCTCAGAAAGCATGTTTTTTGTGATTTAGTGTAAATCCGTTCAGTATCTTTTGAAAGAATTAGGTTCAAAATGTATGCATATTTTACCGTGTGAAGAACCCGTGAAGGTGACATCTCAAGATAAGACGTGCTGTAACAACATCAGTACAGATGTCGCAGCATCCATTTTGATGTCTTGGGGACTCAGTCCCCGTCCTTTCAAAAAGTAAAAAAGCATAGGTCTTGCGTTTGGGACTTTATAAGTGTTTAGCCATGCTGCATATTGACCTATGTGCTGTGCCACCAGGGATTGAATAGCTATACAACTTCACACACAAATACGGTAAATTTCCGAAGCACAAGTTATTTATTTACCTGGACCCCTACTCCCCTTTAATCCCCTGTGCACTCTGTCACAATTATCCTCCTCATTGAGGCCCAGTTGGGATGAGACATCCTTTCCCTCTGCGCTGCAGCCTCTCACGCAAGGAGTCAAGTTATTTCTTGTGCGCCTGGATGGAGCTCAAAGTATTAAACATGCTGCCACCAGACAGCAGCCGGAACCACCAACGCACAACCCAGTTACCCAGGGTAAGGTTTTGGTGACAGGACTACTTCTCCACACAGCCCACGGAACAAATAAAAATTTACCCCCAGTCAGAGAGATATGGCTGATGAGGGGGGGGGATACCCTGACACGGGTCCAAGAATGCTTGTTTCTGGTCCAGGAGGACCTGGCTTGGCAGTTTGGGCTGGACTGTTCCCATGAGGCTCAGGTTCATGGCTGATTTGCATTTGGCTGGGTCTAAACTGGGGTGGCATAGTGAGCAAAAGAACAATGGATTTAACTCTGATCACTTTACTGGGGTTGAATGTTTGATTTGTTCCCCATTCCGTCCATCATTTGTGTGTCTTTTGCTTTCTTACCCTAAGTGCTCCGGGTATGCCCCGACGTGGGTACCGGTCTCGCTGTGCCACTGGATTCAAACTAGCCTGGCTGATGAGGGGTGATAATGTGAAACCCAGTCCCAGGATGCTTGTTTCTGGTCCAGGAAGGACCTGGTTTGGCAGTTTGGGCTGGACTGTTCCCACGAGGAGCTTGGTCAAGACTGATTTGCGTAGGGCTGGGTCTAAACTGGAGTGGTATGGTGAGCAAAAGAACGATTGATTTAACCCAGATCTCTTGACTAGGGGTGAGTGTTTGATTTTTTCCTCATTCCGTCCATCATTTGTGTGTCTTTTGACAGGTTGGCACTGAGGCACCCTATGTACAACAACAACAACAACAACCACAAAAGCCAGCACATGCAACACCACAATGGCTGCTGGCTGGGGAGCAGTTGTAAGGAAGGCTACATTAAGGGTGCCCCAGGTGGACATCACAGCGCTCACTGTACAGCAAAAAAAAGCTGGTTCCCGCCAGCATCACAATGGTTGCAGCAGGAGTTGCGGTGGCCTTCCTTCAGCTTCCAACAAATGTTACATTGCGGGGGCCCCAGGTGGGCACTTGGGGATCCACTATAAGAAATGAGTCTGCTCCCAACGGCACCCACGTGGAACTCCCTCCGCGGCCACCAACTATGGCTATATTGTGGGTGGGCACCCAAAAAATATATAAAGAATAATAAATGAGAGGCATAAGCCACTAATGTATTAATCACTGCTCTGTACAAGGAGTGCTCATTAATACCCTGCAAGGGCATTCTAATAATACTCTTGGATCTTGGTGGTGCACGTAGAAGGGCCAAGGGCACCACCAGGCATTTTTATGCAATGTTCTGGAGGGCTGCTAGGAGCACAGCAGTCCCCAGTAACATAAAAAAAACACAATAGGTCTCCTGGGTCATTGACTCCCTAACCCCAGGAGAGCTACATATATATATATCTTTTTAAAAAACGAGCTAGAGCTGTATGCTCCTCAGCTGGAGTGCAGGACATATGGTACTATGGCTAAACTTTGTGGTGAGAAAATTGTTCAAACAAGACTCAAACACATGTTTACTTTAAAAAAAAACTGGTTTATTGAAAATATTTTGTGATAATCCCTTTATTAAATATTGCAATGTATGAGTTTATAAAATATACATTTGATTATAGTTATTGGTAACTTTTTGACAAAGTCATGAAGTCTGTTTTATATGCGTGGTAACCATGGGTCTCTGCAGCCTATGCAATGCTTGCATGGCCGCCAACATTGCACCTCAAGAACCCCTTTTCACTATACAAAAAGCATCTATGTTGTATCTACATTTTAGGGTATGTTGCTGACCGATCACAGCAAAACAGGGTACCATGTTGTTTCACTTTGTTCCAAATGTTCAGACTGAATCCCAAGAAAGAAAAAAAACTGAATCATAAACACATGTATTTCTAAAATAATATCATAGCACAAAAGAAAACGTATAATGTGTGGCTGTGCTCCTACTCGCCAACTAAGATCATGTGGGAGGGGTTTGGTGTGCGTTTCTGCGACTAAGAGCCAGGATGCGTGGACATTCGTTCAGCCTGTTGGCTGCCCAGCACTGGAACAAACTCCCTGTGCACCTCCGGATGGAGGATCGTGAGAGCTTCTTTAGGAAAGATTTGACGACTTACCTTTTCCACCGGTATAATTAGGAAAGAGGCGGTCGGGTGGATTTCTTGCAGTGAAACCGTAGTGAGGGGACACACTGGCAGAATGTAACCATGCGCTTTATAAATGTGCTTATTATTATTATTATTGTGCAAAGCAAAGTGGCCTACAACGTGCAGTTAGGCTAAAATAAGGGAGAACCACAGTGGGCCCTAAAGGGAACTTACTACAATTCCAGTTGAAGAAATACTTGTATCCAGGCTTAAGAAGAGTGTAATAACAATCTACAATCACAAAGTCAGGCCTATTGTCTTTGTCTTAACTTTTCATATTACAGATCGGAGCTACAGACTATGGCATCTTTGGCATGTCACAATAACCAATTAAGGCATACTGTATTGTGCACAAGCTTTCCAAAAAGGCATAAAGTATAATACAATAACTCTTTCAGCACAAACACACAACTTCTGCCCAATCTAATGGTGTGGTTATGAGAATCAATGTGCAGCAGGAGTCAAAGCCCCTCACCGGTAGTGCTTCTTAAAACTCTTTTTCTGTTGATCCCTGTCTAGCCAGACCAAACTAGTGGCATGCTGACAGAGAAAGTTTTAGAGCTCTCAACGACCTTCCAAAGCACAGACAACAGAATTCTTATGCACCACCGGAGGCAAAGTCCGAGATCTGATTTTATTTTATCAGATCAGTACCAGCAGCTGGTACTAGCCCCTTTTGCTTGGCTCCATGCATGCAGGGTCTTCAAGTGCGGCTTATCAGGTTGTCCTAGAGAGTTTCTCACTTAGCCCTCTTCTGGTCAACATATACATTAGCATATCAGCTAAAATCCATCTAGTCTTGGGCTGTGCTTTATTACATGTAACATTGACATCCATACTCAAGTTTTGCATTGACTCAATTAACCTTTCTACTGTCAAAAGATACAGTTTTGTCTAGTAATTTGCCCATTATCTATCCTACCAGTCAGAAATCGAGATGGTCTACTAAAAATAGATCATTCCTTTAGTTCACAAATTAGAGGCATAAGTTCGGTAGTGCCATTTACAGCTCAGGTGTTTAAGGTGCATGTTTATTCTACACAACAACATGTTACTTTACATTAATACCATTCCTTTGACTTTTCAGCAGATGGTTAAAGCTATTGAACAATATGCCATGATATCTGGATTCCATTTGAATTGGACTAAAGCAGGGATGTATCACTTAACCAGTCACCAGTATACAGCGTATGAGACATTTCTGCTAACTTCTGTTGTAAAATGTCTCATACTCTGTATACTGGTGACTGGGTTTAGAAATGGCAGTCCACCACCCCACAGCAAGTATTTACAGTCCACAGGGTAACACTAGATCTTGTGGAAGCAGTGTTGAGCATAAGTCAATGGTCTCACACAGGGGATAATACTAGTGCAGCAGACTAATATTCTGTAGTGGATAGAGGGTGAGGCTATGTACCAGAAGATCTAAATTTACAAATTTATCTTGCGTGATGCAATAACTAGGAATAGGAGGCAAAAGGAAATCTTGTGACCGAAGCACCACATGCAGGAGGGCAAAAGACAACTTTTATGATCAATATAGAGAACAGTGGCTCACTTAAAAGAAAATCCATACTGTCCAGCATTAAAGTGGCCACCCTGTGAATGTCACAAAACATCTCAAAACCTAAGCTGACTTTAGCCAACAAAGCAACATTCTAAAGTTCCTATTGTTGGGGAGCACAGCTGACTAAAAAACTGTCTATCTCTATAATGGATTGCTCCGTTAAAGATGGCAGGACTTGTATTTAACAACTATAACAATATCACTAACAAAGAACCTAAATGATGGGATAGGACACATAAGGAAGAAGTAAAGTGTTCCAAGAGTTTGGCATTGTGCTTTTTTAATAAGTGCTTTTAAAAACTGCTGCTCTTTCACGTTTCCCCGCACTTCTCAGGCATTGCTAACGAGGTTTACCTGCACTCACTTTTTCTTCTGCCATCAGCTCGCTGGTTTGGGTCCACAGACTGTGGTTTGCCGATCACGGCAGAGGGACGTGGCTCCTCCCCCCTCCCCTAATTTCCGCTACTGGGGGCCTATTAAAACATCATAGGTACCCGGCTGCACAGGCGGCGCGCCAAAGGCAAGCCCCTCTACGACAGTCCGCGCCCGTCTGTCGCCGGACATGCTGCCAGTTTTGTTGGAATCAGGTTTTCTTATTCCCAGACTGAGCTGCTTGCGATTAGGAGGGGTTCAATAAAGTGCACACAACTGCGGTTACATGGTCTAGAGAGCCCTTTTCGGTGTATATGCTGTGGCTTTGCCTCTCTGGTTCCGGCTAGGACCAGTAACCCCCTTCCTTGCACTTTTGCCACGGTTTTTCTGCTTAATTGTCGTTCATTAGCCAAGCACTTTGCTGTTGTTCATGAACTCCTGGAAGACAAGTCCCCCGATGTCTTATTCCTTACTGAGACTTGGCTCTCAGAAGACATACTGATGGAGCAAGTACTTGCTCTTCCGGAGGGTTATACGATTCACACTCTTAATAGAGCGACTAGAGGTGGGGGCATTACGGTCATTCTTAAAACCGGGTTCCCCTGTACCTTCGTTAAGCAGCTTGGTACAGACTGCGAATGCGCCTTTTTTCAAATTACTCTTAATCCCAAATATACGGTGTCAGGTCTACTGATTTATTGTATGCCGGGTCCGTCCAGAGGGTCCAGAGATGCTGTCTCTGAGACAGTCTGCACTCTGGCGGTCAATGCCTCTAACTTCTCTGTTATAGGCGACCTTAACCTACATCTAGACAATTTCTCTGATGTGTTATCTTTCCTGGCTGATCTCGCAGCGTATCAGCTCGATCAACGGGTCTTAGGCCCCACACACTTGGCTGGCCATTTATTAGACCCTGTTTTCACAAATATACCCTCTCTTGTGGTTCAACCTCCTGTTCCGTTGGATTGGTCTGATCACTATCTAGTTCCCATGTTGATCCATGATATTTTGCCAGCCCGCAATCTAGTAAATACCTTCTAATTGAAGCGCCCCCGGCCCAAATTGAACTGGGAAAATTTTCCCGCTGCCACCTCTCTGACTGTTCCGGTTGACTCGAACAAGGCCTATTCGATTTTTTCTAATTGGATCACTCAGCCTTTGGACGGCCTAATTCCTACCAAGCTGTCTGTGAATCGGCATACTAAATCTAATCCTTGGTATAATGCTAGAATAGCTGTCTTACGCAAGATCTGTAAGAAGCTGGAGAGAACTTGGCGACGGGATTTTGACCCTATGTCCAAGGATCTCTACCGCGCTGCTGTTAAGCGATACCACAGGGCCCTCCATGTTGAGCGTGCCGCATTTTATGCCTAGCAAATTAGCAGGAGTTCCAATCCGGCTAAGAGTATTTTCTCCATAGTCACGGAGCTTAAAACACAGAAAGCCGCCGCAGGTTCCGTGATCAGCTCTGATTTGCAATGCAACGAGCTGGCAAAGTTTTTTGTCAGTAAGGTTGAGGACATTTATAAAAGCTTTCCTATGGTTCCTATAGGCCCCCCATAGATATCCTGCGACCTCATTGATGGCATCCTTGAGGTTTTTCTCCCCATCACTCAAGCGGTCTTACTGACACTCTGTTCCAAGGTGAAGTCAGGCTCCCCTGCTGATCCTCTGAAGCCTGACCAATTTCAAAGGATCTTACCTACCATCATACACCCTCTGGAATTGGTGATTAATGGGTCCTTGAGTGCAGGGGTGGTGCCAAGGGCTTGGAAGCAGGCCAGGGTAATACAGTTGCTCAAGAAACCTTCTTTAGACCCTGAAAAACCCGAAAGCTTTCAGCCTGTTTCCCTGTTACCCTGGCCTGCGAAGATCACAGAGGCCTACATCAATTCCCTTCTCATGGAACATTTTACTGTAAACAACAGGCTTGATCCCCCCAAAATGGTTTTCGGCCCGGCCACAGCACTGAGTCAGCGCTTTTGGCCGTGACTGAACATCTGTCGAAGGCCTAAGACGCGGGGCAGGCGTCAGCACTAATCCTTTTGGATCTCAGTGTCGCTTTTGACATGGTGTCTCATGCCATCTTGCTGAATCGTCTGTCGGAGGCTGGTGTCACTGGCTCAGCACTTAAGTGGCTGTCCTCCTTCCTCGCAGACAGGACGTTTCAGGTGGTTGCCCCCCCTTTTACCTCTGGTACTTTTCCTATAGGCCAAGGGGTCCCACAAAGCTCGTCCCTGAGCCCTCTGCTCTTCAATCTTTATGTCCAACCCCTGGCGGGAGCAGAAGGTTGACCATGGTCTCTTACGATGACAACACTCAGTTGGCGGTGGCACTTTCGAGTGACCCCCAGCAGGACGCCAGGAAATTTCAGGGCCACCTCTCGGCAGTTGCCGAGAGGATAACCACCAACTGTCTCCAACTGAATACCAACAAGTCTGAAGTGCTGTTGGTGGGAGGGAACCATGACTGCTGGAGCGAGCTGTGGTGGCCCAAGGGTTTGGGTCAGGCTCCCATCCCTAAGCCTGTAGTAAAGAACCTTGGGGTCTGGATGGACACCTCACTCAATTTTCAGACTCAGACTAAAATGGCGGGAACCTGTTTCTGTTTGTTGCGCAGGTTCAAACCTATTCTGGCCTTCTTCAATGCCATGACTAGGCAGATCATTATTCAAGCCTTGATTTTGTCTAGCTTGGGTTATGCTTGCTCGCTGTATCTGGGAGTTAATAAATCTGAAATACAGAGGCTACAGAGAGTCCGGAACGCAGCCGCAAGATCTCTTTTGGGCCTGTACAGTGACCAGTGCCCTCAGTCGCCTCCACTGGCTGCCTGTGGCCAGGCGAATTGAGTTTAAGGCACTGTGAATAGCTTATAAAATTCTGAAACTGGCATCCCCTCAAATTCTGAAGGATCTCCTTTTACCTCATATTCCCACACGATCACTTCGATCCATGGGACCATTTCAGGTAGTGATCCCCCGGGTGAGTAGGGTCCTTGCCGGAGGGCACTCCTTTCGTAATAGAGCTGCCATTATGTGGAACTCTTTGCCGGCTCACTTTAGCAAGGCCATTAAAACATTTATTTTTCCCTCCTTATAGGCCTCCTGTACTTTGCTGCTTAGCGCCGGGTCGCCTCTTAGCTGGGGCAGCTGTTGCGCTATGTAAAATTTTAACATAACACATAACATAACATAACAAGTGCACCTGCTGAATCACGTTAGAATTTAGAAACTGCAACCTGTTAGAATTTCCAAGATGGTACATGTTAGCATTATTCCCTTTCACCGCAATTAAGGTAGTCATGTGAAAACTGCCCTACCACCCTGGTTGCATTGATACAGTAACAAACTTGAAAACGTTTTTCCTCCATAAAAGTCGATTGTGTTATCCACTTTCCATTTATTTCTATGTACCTCATGAGCAACCTGTTCTAAAGAAAAACCATAACTAATCTAAATGCTGGGAGGCCACTAGGGTGCCTGTGTCCAAGAAGGCTGCACTTTAATGAAGCTCCTTGTGCCAGGACCGCAATCCTTCAACATCTAGGCAACAGAGAGCATAATAACCTAATCACTTGTTGGCCAATGCTGTGATGACCCGCCCATGGGCTGAGTGCCCCTCAAAATATTGGGATGGCCATACAGAGTGAACAAGGATTTTAAGATGTAACTCTAAATGCGTATTTGAGCCAAGATGGTGACTCCTGCAGGCCTGTATATTTATGCAATGAGTTAACCTGACAAAGCGGACTGGGCACTGTGTAGGCATATGTGCGAGTAGGCTGAGACTCGGGTCACGGCTGGTGGCAGTGGTGAGGTGGCCCGCTGTGGTGAAACATGGGCTAGATTCAGGATCCTGGTCCGCGCTGCAGGGCCCTGCTGTTGCGGGCTTGCTGCACCCTTTGCCTACTTGGGGCATACAGAGCAATGAACAGGGTCTGCACACTCCTGCTTTACAGAGGACATAAAGCTTAAGGGGGAGAATCTAAGAGTAGACTTGAGGGCCTATGGTTGACTTTTGAGGACCCGGCATCAGAGATCGATCCCATCAAGTAACAATGGGGAGTGAAGATTCCAAGCAGGAATTTCCGTTCCCCATCAAAGTGCACTACGAGGACTTTGTCAATATGTTTTACCCATGTTGTACACCAGCATGGCTAAAAGCTGGTGGAGTAAAGTGGTGCAGAGTACAGTGCAATGGTGCAGAGAAGACCGACGTATAATTCATTAGCCGAGAGCACAGTGTTGCAGAGTAGGGTGGCGTGGAGTAGCATGGTGTGGAGTAGAGTGGTGTAGAGTGCCGTGATGCATAGTAGAATGGGGCAGAGTGTACTGGCATAGAGTAGAGTGGTGCAGAGTACAGTAGAGAGGCGTAGAGTAAAGTGACAGAGAGCAGTGTCACAGTATAGTGGTGCACAGTAGATCAGAGTGGTGTATTGTGTAGAGGTATAGATTGTAGTGGCGTAGAGTGCATTGGCATTGAGAGGAGTAGAGTGGAGTATAGTGGCACAGAGTAGAGTGCAGTGGCATATGGTGCGGTAGAGTAGAGTGGTGCAGAGTTCAGTGTTTTAGTGTGCAGTGGTGCAGAGTAAAGTGCTAGAGTGCAATGGTATAGAGTGCAGCAGCGTAGAGTGTTGCAGAGTCAAGTATAATTGCATCGAGTGCAGTGGTACAGAGTTGACAGGAGTAGAGTGTAGTGGCATAGAGCGTATTGGTTTTGAGTAAAATACTGTAGATTGAAGTGGCGTAGAGTGCAGTGGCATGGAATACAGTGGTGTGGAGTCGCAGGTTAGAATTCAGTGGAGTAGAGTGGCACAGAGTGGACTATTTCAGAGTAGAGTGTAGAGGCATAGAGTGAACTGATGGAGCATAAAGTGGCGTACACTGTAGTGACGTAGAGTACGCTGGCGTAGAGTCATGTAGAGTAGAGCAGAGTAGAGTTGCGCAGAGAAGAGCGATGTATAATTCATTGGCGGGGTGTGCAGTATTGTAGAGTGAAGTGGTGTAGGGTGCAGTGTTGCAGAGCGAAATGGCATAGAGTACAGTATTACAGAGCGCAGTGTTGCGGATTAAAATGGAATTGAGTACCGTTTTACAGAGTCAAGTGGCGCAGAGTAGAGTGGTGTAGGTTATAGTGCAGTTGTGTAGAGTGATGCAGCGTGCATTGGTGTAGAGTGGTGCAGAGTAGGGTGCAGTGGCACAGAGCACATTGGGATAGAGTAGTGCAGTGGCGCAGAGTGCAGTGACTGAGTACAATGTGGTTGAGTGCAGTGGTGTATAGTGTTGCAGAGTAGAGTATAATGGAGTAGAGTATAGTGGCGTAGAGTACAGTGGTGCGGACAGCGGCGGTTCCTTTCAATGGACTACGGGGCCCACCCTCCTTATTTACTGACCCCTTTAAGTTTATTATTTACAATTCCCCGAAGCAGCAGTCGGGTGCTAATTTTGCAGACGCATGCCATTGCATTATATGCTGGGCTTACCTTTCATCAGCCCTGGCCCTCAGTGGCCTGCCAGGCTTAAGGACCACACCCCCTGCAAGGTAATCCAGCCTAGCTAATTGAACATAGGCCGGGCGCATTCGGCTTCAGCCCTGTGCTTTCAATGGCTGTGTGTCAATTAGTGATGATGCACCCCCTCCCCCGTTCCGATCTCATCACAGGGGAGGGCGGAATCAACAAGACTCACTGATCCCACCTCTCCCTGTGACAAGATGGGTTTTGCTGCGTCTTGCGTGCCTTTCATGCTGCTTTCCAGCCAGGACCCAATTCAAATTGCCGTCACCTAACACAACTGGAGCGGCCTTTCACCTTGCCACTCTTCAAACTGACAATTTATGAAAATGTTAAACACGGCCCGACTAGCTCTGTGCAGCAGCATCTTGTCAGTCAGAGCAGACCATATGTACACTGGGTTGCTTTCAGGTGAGGTCATTTGACAAATTAAACTTATGAAGGCTCTGGTGTTCTCGGAAACTTTCTGCAGCAACTGTAAAACACAATAACAATGAACCACAGCAGTACACGCTGGTTTTGAATACAGTAAAATGTTATACAGACTCATGGAAGGCCCAAAGGACATTAAAAACGTCCTTAACTGCATCCCACAGAGCTCCCAGCAACCAGTGAAGTGCTGCTTGAAGGTCAGTGAAACAGTCTGACATACTGTGTTCTCTTCAGCAAAAAACAGCTGGCTTGTGGGCTCTTGGCAAGTGCTGGCTTGGGTAAGGAGAGAGTCCAGCTAAGCACAGCTGGCAGTGCCCATGGCAGAATCTCGCAAGCTGTCTTGGAGCAGGTCGGTGGCTGGAGTTCGGGGGCCTGTCTCACTGCCTGTGCTGCACTAAAGAACATGCAGAGACTGGGTACAGGAGCTGCTTACAGCTCGCCCTCATCTAAATTATCTAAGAGTGCTGCTGACAATTAATAAATACCTCCACACACCTTCCTGGCAGAGGCCGTCCCAAAAGTGGGCTTCAGGGGCTGGCGCAATAAAAGCAGCCGGAGACTCGGATATGTCCAGTCTAAGCCACCTGGGCGGCAAACAATGAGGGGAGGGGCGTCCCTCATCCCCTCCTCCCCCCACTTAAGGGAAGAAAGTGTGCCAAGATTGGCACGAAGATACCAGGCGAATGAGGGGCCGAATAGGACAAAATTCTTTGAACCCCTGGGGGGTGGAGGGCCATCACCGCACCTTCAGTTGCTGCTCTGTGGGGGTGTCCGCATAGGAAATTAGAGACCCACACCAGAACAGCAGTATTGTCACAGGGCTGAGGGCAGGCAAGTGGTAAAAGGGTTAAGTTGGTTGGTAAAGTAGACATACCGGAGGGTAGTGTGCCGGACGAAGGCCACTTACCTTGAGATGCCTTACGGCATGGTAAGTAGGCCGATGGAGGAGTAAGCGGAGCACTGCACTCGCAGCCCAAAGCAGCCAGTTAGCACAGCACAAAATGGACACACAAGGTAGTGAGTTGAAGCCTAACAGCAGTAAGAGGCCACCCCACTCACGAACAGAGAAAGAACCAACAAAAGACCAGCAAACTTTATTACCCCAAAAGCGAAACGGAGGATGGCCTCAACAACTAAGGCGGCAGCATTATGACAAGGGCTTGATTGATATATGGCAGAGATGATTTGGGGACATGCCAACTGTTGATGATTTATGGCCTGTTACACAGCAAGGTTTTATGATCCTCTCAAAATGATTTACGTATGGCAGAAAAGAGTTATGACCTGCCAACCGTTATTGATGGCCTGTCATGAAATTATGATTTAAGATCCTGTCAAAATGATTTGGGACACTCAGAATGAGTTATGACACTGTAAATGGTTTATGGCCTTGTCATCTTGAATTAGGAGTGACCACTGTGATTTATGAGGTCAATGATGTAACAGAGTCCATGCATGTAATAAAAGTGCTGCCAAGTATTCCCACAGAAAACGCAAACACAAGGCTGGTGTAAATTTATTCATAATTGTATATGTGGGATTTGTACCGATTGGAGGGGCAAAGTGCGAGGGGTATTGAAATCATTTCTGAAAAACACCCTAAAAAGTATTGCTTTAATCGCTGCATGTATTATTGAGAGGACCACTGTATTTAAATGTCTTTGTTCTTTCTCCCTCTTTCTTTTGAATTTTCAGTTTTTCTCTATTGTTTTCTTCTTTCTTCCCTTTTTCTCGGTCTACACCTCGCAGTACATTTGTTTTTCTCTCCTCTCCACTCTGTTCTCTACTGTATCTCATTCTCAGTCCCCTTTCTTCTTATTTTTTCTTCTTTCTCACTTAGTTTTCTTATTATTATTTTCTCTATTCTTACTTTCTTACTTTGTTTTCTTACTTCATTTGCCTCTTTTTTCTTTCTTTTGTTTTCCTTCACTTTTTTCCTATGATGTATTCCTCCCTTCCTTTTTCCTCTTTGTTCCTTCCTTCTTTACTTTGTGCATCCTTTGTTTCTTTCTGCTTTCTCATCCTCATTCCAGGTCTTCCTTCATTCCATTTTTCCATTCTTTCAGTCCACCGTTCCTTTTATTCTTTTCTTCCTTACTTTATTTCCCTCCTACCTTCTTTTCCTTCCGTTCATCCCTCCTTTCTCCTTTGACTTTGAATGCACAACAACTGTGACAAGATAATAGCAATATGTACAGGCCTGTTTACTGAAAGGAGCACTTGTGAAAGAATATAAGAGGAGTTGGTGTGATAAGGCTTTCCTCCTAGATAGGGACGGGCTAACCCTCGACAGCTTAAAAAAACAAAGCCACCAAATGGAAAGCCCAAAAAATGTGAGTTACAAAGCCACTGGAGGAATGATTTCCCAGGAAAGCTTCCAGAATGTCCTTAGTGACCCAGACGGCTCCGCTGGGTAGTAGGATTCGATCTAAAAACCATGGTGCACCACAACCCCACCCCCCCCCCCCCAGGCCTGACCCTGTACCTAGAGATGAGCAGGCCACTCTACCACACACTCTCTCTATCCCCCTCCCCCTTGCACCATCTCCATCACTGGGGACCTGGGACATCTCTACATCAACCTTACGACCTCTGCCCTTACGACCACATTGATCGTTTTGACTCCACCTTGTAATCATCATGTTTGAATCCCCCCATTACCTTTTACAACTAATCTGGAGCTTTGGAGCTCATTCCTGTGACTCATGTACTCCCACTGATAGGGACAAGTAAACACTAACAAGGGCACCCCAGTTGGCCCGCCAGCCCAGTCCAAAATGGCGCACCATCTGTGTAGCAGGGCAATGCATTCGAAATCGCCAGGGCGGCTACACGACATTCTTTCTACGCCACCCACCCACGAGTATGCTCTTTTGTTGCTCGATCATTGATCCCGCCATCACGACGGACCGCCTTTCGGGATATATAAGGCATATCCACCATATACATTCAGTTCCAATACCCCTATCCAAGATGGTGCTTGCACTGATACGATGACGCGTACACATCGTCATCCTCAAGCACCGGAACTCCGAGCTAGTTTGAGACGTGACGCCTAGCAACCAACAGATCGACACGCCCCCATTACGATCACTTGGAGATATATGGGCGCTGAGAACCCTTTCACACTGCCAGCTGCTTCACGGCCGATCCGCGCCGGTTCTGTGGGCTTAGGTGCAGAGGTAACTTCCTCGCGCTTCCAAGGTAAGGGGGTCATGGGGCGGAACATTGCTTCCAGATATCGGTTGGACGCAGTAAACCTGTAGGCGATGTCCACTGACCGCAGGTTTCCTGCCACCGGGGGAGCGCGGGGGAGCGGCCCTCTACTGGGCTGTAAGCGTGGACACAGGGCCGGTGTAGTACTCGGGTCCCGGGCTGCAGTAGCTGTCCCCGTGGGCCGCTGTGTACTGGCGGCTCGCAGCCATCACTCACCCACCCAGTCCGGGACATCGGTGTGTGGGAGATTTGGTTTGGCTAGACATGTCACTTTGGGGACATCGCAGATTCCACATGGGGAAGCACTGTTGATGCTGTGGTGACCCTGGATGAATCTACTGGGTTCCCGACTATGCTGCAGCTTTATCAGAGTGGTATGCTCCCACTGACGCCACCGGTTGGTTGGCAAAACCACAGTGAGACTAGCTGGTGGTTTCCATTGCCGCAATGAACACTCTTGCCTTGAGGTTAGACCATTGCTCTCCTCAAGCTTACTTAGAATCCCCTCTCCCCTCTTTTACCTTTCCAGATAACTTGTTGATAGCGCAGGTCCCACACAAGGAGTCTATGGGGACCGTCTACAGCTATTGAGGGTAAGTCTGAAATAATTGACCTTTCAATTCTCCTCCTTAAGAGACTCACCTTCGGCACCTTTTTCCACATTTTTCCTCATTTTACCAACTAATATATCCGACCACACTGTTGATTGTGCATATGTTTGTTGGTAACCCAACATGGTAAATTGTACCTAATCAAAACCCACTCAAGATGTTGGTATTTTTCCACCTCTCTCTTTTTACTGGTTATTACACATCCCGGGTGGACGTTAATCAGCGTTTTTCACTTGGGATCTAGGATTGTATGATAATCCCTTGGAGAACAGTCATTATTATGTGTCTTTCTCTCATTTTCCTATAGGGCGGATTGTAACACAGGAACTCTTCCTGTCCCAGTCTCTGACCCCTCAG
Source organism: Lissotriton vulgaris (assembly GCF_964263255.1). Classification (NCBI taxonomy): domain Eukaryota; kingdom Metazoa; phylum Chordata; class Amphibia; order Caudata; family Salamandridae; genus Lissotriton; species Lissotriton vulgaris. The sequence continues at coordinate 1,591,838,354 of NC_141691.1, read as the reverse complement.
GTTGTATCTGCTACACTCCTTAGCCCATCTAGGGTTCTTTTCTAGTTTATGAGCACTATTTAGGTCCTAACGAATTGCCGTGATGGCATGAAACATGTTGACCTGATCACTGACGAGGGTTGAACGGGTCCCCCACCCATAGTCTGGTTGAGTCCCTATACCCCTCTTATTTTAACAAGGTAGTTAGCTACATGAATAAAGTGACCAGAGTAGACTACACTAACCTTTTTTAATATACCTCACCTCACGCTCACTACTTTATCACTTAGGCCCCTCACACTCATTCAATCATCGGCCAGGAACAAAAGATCTCCACAAAAGTGTAGCACTACGTGTTACCCGTCAGGCATTGCAGCGCCGGCTTGATGCAGGAGCAGGAAGCCGATGATGACACGAGACAATTGACTGGTGAAATGACAGAAGCCGTTAAACCAGCCTGTTGTGTGAGGCATCCCTAGTTCCGACAAGGGACACTTGCCCCCGACTTTCACATACAACCACACTTGGAGAGAGGAAGCAATACCACTATATTAATATTACTCCCTAGGGGAACTTTGTGCATCTTTTTGGATAGTGCTTGATGGGACGTGCACACTGGACCCCTTTAAATATTGTCCCTCCCCTGTCCCTCCTTGTTGTTCTCTACTGCAACTAGACATACAGTTCAAATGGCAAGAGTGGGAAACAGAACTTTGGCGCATGCTACATTTTATTGAGATGTAGTTACACTTGGCATTTGATGAATTGTTGAAAATATATCCTTAAGTATGTCAGGGTCTTGTTGGTAACCCAAAAGAATTTGCTTTTATACCTATAGATGTTGAAACAATTTCTTTAGTAAAGGTAGTCTAGATGTAAACTGTCCTCTTGTTTTAAAAGATTTACTGGAGGAGAACCCCCCAATTGATGCCCCTTTGGAAGAGTTAGGTGTTCTCGCTCATTGCCGTCAAATCGTGGCAAGTGTTACACCCCAAAAACAACAGTTGATGGACAGAATGCAGATCAATGTCATACATTCACCTCCACACCACTGGAGTCAATCTATCCTGGCTGAAGACGGCTGATAGCCAGAAACCGGTCCTAGGAAGCTTGATTCCGGTCCACGAAAGACATGGCTTGGCAGTTCGGGCTAGACTGTTCCCATGAGGCACAGGGTCAAGGCTGATTTGCATATGGCCATGTCTGAACTGGGGTGGTGTGAAGTGCAAAAAACCGATGGATTTAGGCCCAGCTCTCTGTACTGGGGTGAATGTATGACATTGTTCTGCATTCTGTCCATAAACTGTTGTTTTTGCATTTGTCACCCCGAGTGGGATGGGTATGCTCAGACATGAGTCCCATGCGCTCCACACCACTGGAGTCAATCTATCCTGGCTGAAGACGGCTGATAGCCAGAAACCGGTCCTAGGAAGCTTGATTCCGGTACAGGAAAGACATAGCTTGGCAGTTCGGGCTGGACTGTTCCCATGAGGCACAGGGTCAAGGCTGATTTGCATATGGCCATGTCTGAACTGGGGGTGGTGTGGAGTGCAAAACAATGATGGATTTAGGCCCAGATCTCTGTACTGGGGTGAATGTATGACATTGTTCTGCATTCTGTCCATCAACTGTTGTTTTTGCAAGTGTTATACCCCACCACTTTAAAATTTCACTAGGCCTCGTTACCCAATAATTCCAAAGAGATTGTTGCTTCTGAGGATACAGACATGTGAGCTATGTAAAATTGGGGATATTTTTCCAAATGGTCAATTCTTAGACTACACAGCTAGCAAGGACTACTCTGCACTAGATACCTTCACGTATTTTCGACTCTGTGTATTGCATTAGGAGCATTATCCAACCTTTCCTCAGGAACTTTACAGCCTGATTCATGAAGCAAAATTGCGCTCGCAATAGCTGCGAAAATGCTATTGCGAGCACAATTTCCTAAATCGGTATTCACCACGAAAATAGCGAAATCGCAAACACAGAATAGCGAAATCCCTAAAAGAATCGCATAATTCCGGCAGTAGACCATTAGCGAATCGAAATTAGCGATAAACCACGGAATCAGCGAAAAAAATTGCGATTTCGCAATACAATCGCAATCGGTAATCATGAAAAATAGCGGAAAACCCCAAAATCGCAGTTTGTGAGGCGCAATTTAAGGACAACCCAAAGCAGGTGGTAACCATCAAAGCCATTGTAAAAAAAAAATTGAAAATCCGTTGCCCAATCAGTAACTGGTGCAGGCCTGACCAAACACACTTAAGGAGATGCAGCATCAGCATAAGGAGTGTCAGAATGCCAGGACTCTACATGGTGGTCAGGCGGCGAAGGCTACAGCGAGCAGCACGGAGGAGACGCAGAATCTTAGACAGGATATTCCGCCAGCGGGTCACCCTGCTGGGCCAAACCAGAGAGCAAATATACGCAAAGTACCGCCTGAATGGGGCAATGATCATCAAGCTAATTCAGGACCTTGACCCCCTGATGCAGCACCCAACAAGGCGGACCAATGCCGTGCCCACACATGTCCAGGTATTGTGTAACCTGCACCTCCTGGCCTCCGGGAGCTTCCAGGGGATAGTTGCGGCTGCTGGGGGGATATCCCAGCCCACCATGTCCCGCTGCCTAGGGAGTTTCCTTGACTCAATGCTGACCCAGCTACACCACCACATCAAATTTCCCACCAGCCAACAGGATTTGGATGAGACCAAGCATCAATTATACAATGTTGCGCATTTCCCACATGTGATAGGATGCATTGACTGTACCCACATCCACATCTGCCCACCAGCTGCAACGGAGTACATGTATCGCAATCGCAAGTCCTACCACTCCCTCAACATCCAGATATTCTGCAATGCTAAGACATACATCACGGACATAGTGGCACAGTACTCGGGGAGTACACATGACTCATTCATATTCCGGCACTGCGGCCTCCACACACGACTGGGCAGGGGAGACTTTGGTGAAGGACACCTACTTGGTAAGTACACTTTGCCCACAATGTTACACTGCGATGAAGTAGCTGCGCTGAACAGGCACTCACCCTCTGCTCCTCTCATTCAGGCGACAGTGGCTATGCCCTCCATGAATACCTCCTCACCCCATACCTCAACCCTGCTACACCACAGCAACGGCGTTACAATGTAGCACACATACGCACAAGGAATTGCATTGAGAGGACATTTGTGCTACTGAAGAGCAGATTCCGCATACTGCACAAGACTGGTGGGGCCATGTGCTACAGTCCTGATGTGTGCTGCCGCATTGTGGCTGTGTGTGCAATACTACACAACATTGCTACCAAGCGCCGGATACCTGTAGACATCTCTGGCACTGATTCGGAAGGGGACGACCGGCCACCTGCACATGTGCGTCATGCACGCGGGGAGAACCCAGCTGAAGGACACAGACGCCGCCACCACATCACAATGAACAGTTTCTAGTGCACCCACTCCCCTCACCCAACAAATCACAATTGCATGCAAATGGAAATAATGACAGGAGGCCGATGTATGATGCAAGAATAAATATTATTGTTGAAGGCACAATAATATTGTTATGTTTCTATCCTTTAAATGCAAGCAGTATTGCGCCACACTGCTCCAAACAAAACACAGGACATGAGTGTATCGTCAGCATGTCCCAGCCAATGTACATGATACTCAAGTGCGCCTCCGGCGCGCAGCACCCAATCGCCTCTCCGGCTCTTCCTCTGCGACGGCACGTGACCCTGCAGTGGGCCTGGTGCTGCGGTGTAACACGGCAACCTGTGAGGCAGACAGGCAGCTGACACTGGAGGTGCCCTCGCTGGTATCGTCCCCCCCCCGACAATGCCTGGCCCAGTAGGATGGAGTGCCAGTACGGCAGTGGTGACCTGCTCCAACACTCGTGCCACATCCTCGCAGCATTGGATCATCTGCTGCTGCTGCGCCAGGGACCGTCGTGAGAGCTGGGAGGTGGCATTCCCAATTACATAGTTAGAGCGGGTGTAGGCTGACAGCCGCGTAAGTAGCTGCCGGTGGCGGCGGCGGGCGGTGTTGCGCTGCGTTATGAGCGCAAGAGTGTTGGCCTCCATGGCTGCCGTCATGCGGTCCATCCTGTCGGCCACATTTGCCACATTCCGGCCAATGTTGTGGAGCTGCATTTGGATCGCCCCTTGCCGTCGTGCCTGCAGTTGGTGTATGCGTAGCATCCGGCGCTCTATGCTCAGGCCTGGCACGCGCACATCCATCCCCCTCCTGCCGCTGCGTGCTGTGTTCTGCTGGCGAGCCCTGCCATGCCTGCTCTGCTGGCTGGCCACAGTGGGTGTGCGCAGTCACCGCAGTAGCTGCACCAGATGTAGAGTGTCCAGCTGGTGGTGGAGTTGTGGTTGTCAGAGGTGCAGCGCCTGATGGTGGTGGTGGTGCAGATGGTCTTGCCCTGGCTGCGGGGATAGGTGCTGCGCCTGATGGTGGTGGCGCAGATGGTGTTGCCCTGGTTGCGGGGATAGGTGCTGCACCTGATGGTGGTGGCGCAGATGGTCTTGCCTTGGCTGCGGGGATAGATGCAGCACCTGATGGTGCAGGAAGGGTCGCTGTTGGCACCTCCTCGGCATCCTCTGGTGCCTCGTCAATGAGCAGCCTGTCGCTGTCGCTGCTGTTGTCAGCGCCACCTGTGAGGGGAAGTGGACGTACATTAATTGCATGTATCTGTCACACATGCAGTTGCTACATGCATGCTGGATGACATTCCCTGACTGGCTGTGGCATTGCGTACTTTGGGACATGTCTGGCTGCATTGGGGTTCTTGTACATAGTGGGCAGACTACATGTTCCACAATGCTTTTGGGCATAACCTAATGTGCATGGATTGCATGACTTGGGATGATTATGGGAGGCTATAGGGTCATGGCCATTGTTAGGGGACAGGGTCGCAGTCGCATGCCACTTACCTTGGCTCTCTTGGGTGGGGCGGGATGAGTCCAGATTGATGACCCCAATGCACGCCTCTGGCTCAAGAGTCCTCCACGCGGTCCTCCAAGGGGGTGTTGGGAGGGACAGTAGGATATCCGCCTCCAGTAGCCAGGGTCTCGCCCAGCCTCTCTGCCACCCTCTCCTTGGCACGACCTCGGAGGTCGTACCACCTCTTTTTAAGCTCCTCCAGCGACCTGTGTGTCACGCCCACTGAGTTGACTTTTGCCGCTATCCCAAGCCAGAATCGGCGTTTCTCCGCCTCAGGCACCCTCCTGGAGTCCTTTCCAAAAAGTTTTGGGTGGTTATCAACCACTTCATCAATCAGGTGCTCCAACTCCTGCTCAGAGAATTTGAGCTTCCGCTTGCGCCCGGTGTCGCTGGGCCCTGGTACAGCATCCTCTGCCATTGCTGCAGTAAGAAAAGTTAAGGATTTGCAAGTTTGCAGGTGTCCTGGAAGGAGCTCAGTGAGATGCAGCCTCGAGATCAGCCTCACTGTTCTGAATGGGGGTGAGAACTGTCTGCTTCCTGGTTGTGATGTCATCACTGTGCTCGAAATGCGACTTCCCGTTTTTCCAATCTCGCGAGTTTGCGAGATCGCATTTAGCGATCTCGCAATTAGCGATCTCGCTATTAGCGATATCGCAATTCCTACTCGGATGTTGACGGAAATAGCGATTATTCTGCGATTTTTGAAAATCGCAAACGCTTTTTGCGGCCGCGTGCGATTCGCTTTATTTTCTCTGTAATTTTGATGAATGCCGATCTGCGATTTCTAAATTGCGATTCGCTGTAAATCGCAATTTAAAAATCGCAGAATTCGGTTTTCATTAATCAGGCTGTTTTTCCTGTAAGATATTGACGCTGATCATCACTAATCTATCTAATAAACAACTGGTGACCAAACTTTACTCTACAATGTAAACTGAGGCCCCCACTGTGGTACCCAGTGCTAAGTTGCTTTGGGAGGCTGTTCAGGGAGATGTAATTTAAGATAAGGAGTGGTCTTATTGCTGTGGCTAAATTGGGACCTTGTCAGCTAATGGCCAGTTATGTTTGGTTCATTTTAAATTTCTTCACCAGGTGCACCACTCCCCACTTTTAAGAGCAAATTGGTGCTGATTACCCATGTGCAAGATATAATGCTCCACATGCTGATTTTATCGATGCTGCTTGGTGTTGTCAGTTGGTTAGTAAATTCTGTTGCAAAGCGTTCGAGTCCCAAGGTGGTAATGAGGTGGTTTTGGGGTTGTCCCTTATGCTGGCCCTATTGAGATGAACCATTAATGTACCATGCAGCGTGCAACAGTTTATATCTGTTGAAGTACTGTTTGCAAAGAGAAGGGGGGCCTGCACCTGGGAGGAACAGCGAACAAGTTACCTACCTACGGTATCACATTTTCTGGTGGGTACAGTATCTGCCGGTGGATTCCTCACCTTCTGAATTACCCCTTGTGCAGCATTACACAGAAACTTTTTTTCATATCTCTCCCACGTCGACGAGGACATCACAAAAGCATGGCTCCGCTCGTGACTCCGTATGACATTAGTGGAGTCATAAGAAAAAATGCCAGCATTTGTAAAGCGCACAGCTACCTCCGGAGAGTTGTCCCGGCACTGGGGGTCGTCCGGAAGATTAAGCAAGCTATTGCCCTGAGCCACATGGTGCTGGGCTAGTCTGCCGGAGAGCGAGAGAAAGAGCTCAGGTTGCCCCATTCAAACTCCAGGCATGAAGGTGGAGGCTCTGGAGGTGGGGGTGTAGAACCTGCCCCCGTGATTGAGAGAGGAGGGCGGCCCTGAGAGGGCGATGGAGCGGAGCGTGTGATGAGATGTTAAGGAGGTTTGTGTACCACACCCTTCTTGGGCAATCCGGGGCGATCAATATGACTCGGGACCAGTCTTGACAAATCTTCCTCAGAACCCGAGGAATCAAGGGTGTAGGAGGGAACATGTAAAGAAGCTGTGAGCCCCAATCGACAGAAACGCGTTCCCCAGCGCTCCTCGCATTGGATACTGCAGAACGACTGCAGTGCACGTTCTCGGGAGTGGCAAACAGGTCCAACCGAGGAAATCCCCACATCCTGAAAATGTGATGGACTACCTCGGCCAAGTATTGCAGACGGACAGTGTTCACACGCACATTCAGCACCCCGGCCAGATGATTTGCAATCACGCAAATCTGATGTTCCTGAGCTCAGGAACAAGATCGCAGAGCCTCTCTGCAGAGACAATACAACCCTAATACTCCCTGTTTGTTGATGTACCACGCCGCGCTAGTGTTGTCGGTCAGGACCAGAACAAACTGGCCACGAAGGGAGGGAAGAAAGGTCTTGAGAGCCAAACGTATCGCCTGCAATTCCAGAAGATTGATGTGAAACAATCTCTCCTCTGGAGACCAAAGACCCTTGATCTCCAGACCCCCCACATGAGCACCCCATCCCTGAGTGGAGGCATCTGTTATCACTTTGGCCACCGGAGACGGAGGTTGAAATGGTTTCCCTTGAGACAGGTTGCCTGAAACACTCCACCATAACAGATGCGCTGCAGTGTCTCTGGAGATTCTAACCACCTCCCTGAGATCCCCGGAGCGCTGAAACCACTGCCTGCGGAGGCACCACTGGAGTACCCGCATGTGCCAGCGTGCATGGTTGACCAACAGTATGCAGGAAGCGAATAGCCCGAGCAGGTGCAAAACCTTCAGGGCTGGAAAAGCCGCTCCATCTTGAAACATTGGGACCACAGCTTGGATGTTTAAAATCCTCTGAGGAGGCAGGAAAGCACAACTCAAAGTAGCATCCAGTACTGCCCGAATGAACAGGTTGTGCTGAGAGGGCACTAGGTGAGATTTGGGTACATTTATCGAAAAAAACCCAAGTCGAGCAACAGTCGAGTTGTTACTTGCAGATGATGAAGTACCATCTCTGGCGACTTTGCTTTGAGCAGTCAGTCGTCCAGATAAGGGAAAACAGGAATTTCCGAACTTCTGAAATGCACTGTCACCACCGCTATCACCTTTGTTTAGACCCGTGATGCGGATCAAACACCGAACGTAAGGACTGCAAACTGATAATTTTGAGACCCCACCATAAAATGGCGATACTTCTGATGCGACTTCAGGATGGGAATGTGAAAATACGAACCCTGTAAAACGATTGACACCATCCAGTCTTCCTGCTGTAGTGCCAGAAGAACCTGAGCTAGCATCAACATCTTGAACTTCTCCTACGTGAGGTAAAAATTCAAGACCTTGATGTCTAGGATCGGTCTCAATGGCCCGTCCTTTTTGGGGATCAGGAAATAGCAGGAGTAGCATCCCTGACCCATTTCCTGCTCCAGAACAACCTCTATCGCACCTTTCTATAACAAGGACAGGACCTCTTGTTGCAGAAGCAACAGATGGACCTCTGAACACCAGCCCTGGCGAGCAGGGCAAGGAGGGGGAACTCCCGGAAAGGAAGGGTGTACCCATTTCCTACAAGATTCAAAACCCAAAGATCTGATGTAACAGAGTTCCAATTTTGTAGAAAATGGGACACCCGACTTCCCATGGGTCCAACATGTTCGAAGATGGGGGATCTAGAGCTGCTTCCCTGAGGAATCTGTGGTGGGGGCATGGGGGGAGGAGGAGGAGGACGTGACCTGTTGGTGAGCAGACCCCGCATATGACCTCTTCCCTTCCCTCTGTATGATCTACACAGTGGGTTCTGTTGTTGCTGATGACCCTGAAATGGAGCAGCCTTCCCAAAGCCCTAAAATCTCCGGGAAACTAAAACCCCTAGGCTGGGATTGGAAGCCTAAGGATTTTGCAGTAGCTCTGCTATCCGAATATCATTGCAGAGCTGAGTCAGTCTTGGTCCCCAAGAGTCTAGAACCATCAAAGGGAAGATCCAACAGCAGGGCCTGGATGTCCGGATAGAATCCTGACCCGGTCAACTAGGCATGCCTCCTAGTTGCCACCGAAGATCCCATTACCCTGGCAACTGAGTCAGCTATATTGAGCACGGACTGGATCACCTGACAGGCTGCAGCCTGCGTGTCAGACAGTACCTCTGCGAAGTGACCTTGGACATCTTCTGGCAACTTAGGTATCACCTTCTTAGCTGAGTCCATTAATGCATGGATATTATGCCCCATCAGGCACGTGACATTAGTTGACTTCAAGGTCATGCTTGCCAATGAAAACACCTTTATAGCAGATAGTTCCAACTTCTTGGACTCTCTATCCCGCAGAGTCAAGGGGAAGGAACCTGCAGATTGCTTAGAGGATCAAGACGCTTGAACAACCAAGCTTTCAGGCGAAGGGTGCTACAATAAAAATGCTAGATCCCCAGGCGCAACCTTATAATGCCTTGCCACCGTTCGACACAGCAGAGGCAGACATTGGCTTCTGGCAAACTGCCAAGATTGGATCTGTGAAAGCTTTGTTGAACGGAAGCAAAGTTTCCGCCGCTGAAGAAGGGGAGTGCAGTACCTCAGTTAAAATGTTAGATTTGACCTTGGCAATTGCAAATCCAGAAGGTCAGCCACCTTCCTTATGACTGAATGGTATGAGGCCACATCCTGAGAAGGAAGAGCTTTGGGAGAAGAGAGCTCCCACTTTGGTAAACTGTTCAGCCCACTGGCTTCTTGAAGACCTTCAAAGTCATCCATAGGATGCTGTATCTCACCTTCCTCAGCTTGCTCCTGCTGCTCCTGGAATTCCTCCTCTTGCAGAAGCCTCTGAGCCGCTCTCCTACATCGAATCTTCAGAATCTGCATCGGCGGTGCCAGACATGGCGCCGGTGACCTTGGAGCCTGCATCGATTGAGGTCCTTCAGCAGAGCCCAGTGGCGCCGCACGAAGTCGAGACTGCGCCAGAGCGGAGCTCAATGGCACCAGAGAAAAGTCCATCCTTCCCTCCTGGGACGGGCTTGGTGCCGAGAACCTTGCTATCGGGAGAGGCCAAGACAGAGTCATCGGCATGAACGGCACAAATGGTGCCTGGGGAGAATGTTGGAGAAAACCCAAATTATAGGAAAGCGGTCCCACATGGCCAGTGGGCATGCCGGATGGGTTAACTGCCCTGGCAAACATGCCATACATCGCATTAAGAAAATGCAAGGGTTCCGCATCCACAAAAGGCGGATACAGAACCGAAGCCACCTGATCTGGAATAGGCCGAGGTTGGACCGAGGGTTCGGGCTACGGCGCAGGAGACACCGGATCCAGGATCAGAGCAGCCGGAGGTGCCGGAGACGCGTCCTTGGGCACTGGAGAGTCACTCTGCATCAGAGAATGCACCGGAGTCACCTGGGGTTAAGGAGAAGGCGAGATGTCATCCTTCCTATGACGCCGCTGGACCGAGGACACCAACTTCGATGACTGGTCCTTCGAAAGAGGGACGCTTGGACCCATGAAGCTGCTTCTTCTTATGCTTTTTGGACGACCTCGAGGTGTCGGCGACTTCTATCGCGAATTAGTCCTCCTCTGACCTCTCTTCTCTTTCCTTGCCATAAACCACTTTGTTTCCCTCTCTTTAAGGGCATTTGGATTCATCTGACAACAGGACGAACATCATTCAACGTCGTGGTCAGACGACAGGCACCAAAGGCAATATTCGTGGGGGTCCGTGACAGACATATGCCCTCCACATTTCCTACAGGGTTTAAAACCAGGCTTCTGAGTAGCCCTCATATAGAAATCGGTTACAGGTAACTGCTAGAAAGTAGACTACAAAGAAATGAAGAGTCCAAGACAAACCATTATGCATCAACAGCGTGGAAAAAAGGGAACTGACGTCAGCACGCCGAAGAGGTCTTCTTATGGCTCCGATTACATCATACAGAGTTGCGAGTGGAGCCATGCTATTATGACGTCCTTTTCGACGTGGGAGAGCTATGAAAATCTGGTCTGAACTTTGTGTAGCTGCATAGACGTACTGTTCCGGAATGAGGAACTAACAGTATTATTTGCTCTCTGTATTTAACTGATAGGGACATCTGATGTGTTTTATTCTGTATGCATGTACACTGATGTTTTGAAATCTAATAAATACAAAAAAACATTGAAAACAACACTACGGGGCGCAGCAGAGCGGTCCAACATAGCGGACCCGCTCTAGAGGAGCTCAAGAGACCCGCCAAGACATCCTTTTTATTCTCCTCCCGCTGTGTTTTTGCCCGTTACAGGCGCGCTGCGGTGTGCCTTTAGCTGCAGAATCACCGTCACGGAGACCGAGTGACTGAGCTCCTCCCAAAGAGTGGCCTGCTGCCGGGCTACCTTCGCACCAGATCTCGCCTGCTCCGGCCCTTCGCGGCTAGAGGGTATTCGCAATCAGTCGTCGGGTGCATGGGAGTCCTCGAGGACCTCTCGTGAAGGGTCTGAGGCCCGCCGCTGTTCCATCCTAGTGGCATAGATGATTTGCAGCAGCTGTGTCATCTGGTGGGCCTGGTGCTGCTCTGGGCCGGTGGCTGAGGGCCCACGTCTGGGTGTTCCCCGCCAAGAGATCGATTGACCGTGCCGGTTGAGCGCCTCGGGGACAGTGGTGGTGTGGATCCGATCCCCCTGGGGTGCGTAAGGCCCCGTGGTGTTCGCATGGACTTGAACGGCGCCACATGTATGCGGCCGATCTTGCCCTCGGCTGAAGACGCCATTGCCGACGGACGTGGCTCTATGAATAGAGGGCCTGAATCTGGAGAACCGCCGCAACCTGGGCCTTTGTGGTGCAGGGACCCATAGCTGCCGCGAGTTTCCCATAAGGTTGGCGTGTGATCATCCCCTTTCTGTTCGGGCCTTCACCTCTTGGGTCCCCCGCTGACTCACTATGAATATCCTGTCCTGACCTGGGCCTCCTGATTCCAGTGTCCCAGAGCCTTTATGGAGCCACTCTGAGGTCCTCCCCTTATTGCCTGGGCAGCCGGTGCAGAGATGGTGCATCCCGTCTTGGTGGAGGGGATCGGGAGTGGGGGACGGCTGCATGGCTGCTAGAGGCCCGTCTCCCTGCCCGCTTCTTACTTTAAGACTGGTCATTTATTTTCTTAGGGGCCTGGTGCCCCCCGTAGCGCTGTGAGGCGGTGGGGGCTGCAAACTGGACTGCTTGACCTGCACCGGGTCATATAAGTGATTGTTGTCCTGAGGGGCCCTGCGAGGGACTTGCCGGATCCCCCCTCCCCACACTATATCAGGTGGGGTGCAGGTTTGGATTGCAGTTGTGGCGTGCCGGGGCACAACGCATCTCCAAGGCTGCTGCTGCGGAAGACTTCCATCATCGTGCTGCGTTGCGCACAGGTCATGGAACTTGGCAGTGGCACCCATTTGGGGGCGAGGGGAGTCACTTGCGTGCGGAAGCAGTCGGGCTAGGTCTCAGTGCGGCTTGTGTGCAGGTTGGCTCCTCAGCTGCCATTGTGCCTCCGTTGCGCGGCTGCTGCATTGCAGAGTGGATACATCTCTAGTTGACTCCCGTGGAATTCCACCAGTTGGTGCTGGACTATCTGTTGCCCTTCAATATGACTCGTGATAAGTTGCCGAGTGCCAAACAAAGCACTCTTGATTGCTTTGAAGCCACTGGGGCCCAGCCGACAGATACCACAGCTCAGAGTTCTCCAGGTCCAGATAATGCTGCATTGATGGCGGCCATAACACAATCCCACGATGCGCTTGTGGCTTGGGGAGGTGGGATCGGACGCCATGTTGATCCACCAGGATTTACGCAAGGCAGTTAACAGAATAACAGAGGCCGAGGCCCAGATCTCTACCACAGAAGATACAGTGGCCTCCCTTCAGAAGAAGGTGTCTTCCCTCAAATCCATCACTAAGGGGCTCGCGCTCAGCGCAGAGGAGATAGGGCCCGATGGAATAATCTTCGTTTTGTTGGCTTACTGGAGGGATGTGAGGATAATAATATGGAATGATTCCTTGTTACGTGGATATAGAGCGGGATCCCGCCGTCATCTTGATCTTCCTGCTTCATCATAGAGCGTGCCCACCAATCCTTGATGCAAAAGCTTCCACGGAGGGCCACGCTTCGACCGGTTAAAGCTCGGTTCCTCAACTTTTATGACCGCAATGCGATCCTTGCAAAGGCAAGATTGGCGGGCAAACCCCATCATGACTCCCACCAAATTCTTATCTTTCCAGACTAATCCAGATTGGGGCAAGAACGTCGTCAGTCGTTCACGGCTGTCAAAGCCGGCCTGCGGGAGCTAAAACTTCAGTATGCATTGCTCTTACCGGCCCATCTAAGGGTGATCTACGAATCATGCACCCTCTTCTACTCCCGAAGAGGTTTTTGCCTGGACAGACGAATGACAGACGCATAAGCCTCACACTCCGTCATGCTTTGATTCAGAGTAGTCCTCCGGTGAGGCCACGCTGCGGCTTCCTAAAATTAAGGGGAAAACCAACCGCAGATCCCGCTCGAGGCGTCGCTCAAATTCTCAAGGTGCCTCCAGCTCCTGAGGTGATGGGGGCTTGTGTGACTCCTCGCTGGCACACTGGGGGACTGAGACCTGTGGGACACATCTAAATGTGGATCGGACTGGCTTGTGAACTCTAATTCATTTATTCTTATTTTTATATTTCTTGTTATTTCTCTTTTGTTTATGCAACACCAGTATGGGGATCTGAGAGCCTTGATGTGTTTCTCTATTATGCTGATTGTATTGAATATGGGCCTACATAAGGTCCTCTCCTCGTCCCTCTTCTTTTAGTTGTTGAACACTTAACGTTTCTTTGGGGCTAGTTATATGGGGAACCTTTGGTATGGGACTGTACTGTGCCCCCGTTGGGGTGGTGGTATGATGCTCACAGTGACAGATACTCCTATTGTTTTTGAGGTATTGGGTAGGGTGGGTGGGGTTTCTGCTTTTGATTATTGTTGTTTGTTATTGCCACCATGTATCTCTTTATCTATGCTTTGAAATTGCCATGGTCATCAAGTTCAAGTGCAAGTTCAGATATTTATATAGCGGACTACTCACCCAGAGGGCCTCAAGGCGCTTGGGGAGGCGGGTGCATTTACTTATCGAAAATCCAAGTTTTTAGTTGCTTTCTGAAGGAGAGGTGGTTCTGAGTAAGGCGGAGGTGGGTGGGGAGAGAATTCCAGGTCTTGGCCGCTAAGTAGGAAAAGGATCTTCCCCCAATGGTGGATCTGTGGATGCGCGGAATTGCGGCGAGGGCTTTATAGGATGATCGAAGTTGGCGGGTGGGGGTGTAGAAGGACAGTCGTGTTGAGGCATTCGGGTCCTAGGTCATAGAGGGCTTTGTGTGCGCGGGTGAGGAGGCAGAACGTTATTCTCTTGTTGACGGGGGAGCCAGTGGAGATCTTTCAGGTGACCGGAAATGTGAGCTTGACGAGGGATGTCCAGTATGATTCTGGCTGATGCGTTTTGGATGCGTTGAAGTTTTTTCTGTAGTTTGGCTGTGGTTCCAGCGTAAAGAGTGTTTCCGTAATCTAGTCGGCTGGTGACCAGTGCGTTGGTGACCGTCTTTCTTGTTTCGGTGGGTATCCAACGGAAGACTTTTTTGAGCATGCGTAGGATGTTGAAGCAGGATGATGAGACGGCATTGGCTTGTCTGGTCATTGAGAGGGATGAGTTCAGGATGAAGCCCAGGTTACGTGCGTGATCCGTTGGTGTGGGTGCGGTTCCCAGAGCTGGTGGCCACCAAGAGTCATCCCAGGCCGAGGGGGAAGAGCCTAAGATGAGGACTTCCATTTTGTCCGAGTTCAGTTTTAAACGGCTGTTCTTCATCCACTCGGCTACTTCTTTCATTCCTTCGTGTAGGTTGGTTTTGGCGGTGTTCGGATCTTTAGTGAGGGAGAGGATAAGCTGGGTGTCGTCTGCGTAGGAGATGATGTTGAGGTTGTGTTGGCGCGCGATGGAAGCGAGGGGACTCATGTATACGTTGAAGAGGGTGGGACTGAGTGATGATCCTTGTGGTACGCCGCAGATGACTTCGGTGGCTTCTGATTTGAAGGGGGGGAAGGCGGACTCTCTGGGTTCTTCCGGCAAGGAACGATATGATCCATTCCAATGCTTTTCCTTGTATTCCGACGTTCTTGAGGCGTTGTATAAGGGTGCTATGACAGACTGTGTCGAAGGCTGCGGAGAGGTTAAGTAAGATGAGGGCAACTGTTTCTCCGTTGTCCAATGACTTTGGCGGGGAATGGGAGGAGCGAGATGGGGCGGTAGTTCTTAAGTTCGGTGGGGTCTGCTGTGGGTTTCTTCAGAAGGGCGCTGAGTTCGGCATGTTTCCAGATTTCCGGGAAGGTGGCGGCGTTGAAGGAACAGTTGATGGCATCGCGGAGATGGGGTACGATGATGGAGGCTGCTTTGTTGAAAATGGGGTGGGGACATGGGTCGGTTGGCGATCCTGAGTGGATGGAGTTCATCAGGCGGATGGTGTCTTCGGTGGTGATTGGGTTCCAGGCGCAAAGGTAGTTAGAGGGCGGTGTTGGATCGGAATGGGTGTAGTGGACATGTCTTCGGGCTGGTTTTCAAAGCTGTTATGCATTTCGGCGATTTTGTTGTGGAAGTATGAGGATAGAGAGTCGCAGAGGTCTTGGGAGGGAGAAATGTCGTTGGTGCCGGCGCAAGAGGTTAGTAAATTCTTTGACGATGTTGAATAGTTCCTTGCTGTTTTGGGCATTGTTGTCAAGTCGGTCTTTGAAAGCTGACTTCTTGGTGGATCGGATTAGTTGGTGGTGTTTACGTGTGGCGTTCTTGAAGGTGGCTAGGTTATCAGTGGTTGTTTTTTTTCTCCAGGTTTTCTCGAGAGTACGACAGAACTTCTTGGATTTCTTAAGGTCGTCGTTGAACCAGGGGGCTTTTTTGCTACCTTGCTTGATGAGTTGGTTTTTCAAGGGTGCAAGTTCGTCGGCGCAGTGGGTGATCCATTGGGTGAGGTTAGTGGCTGCTTGGTTTGGGTCCGATGGTTTGGTGGGGGGGTTTTGGTGAAGCAATGTGAAGAGTTGTTCGGTGGTGATTTTGTTCCAGTTTCTACAAGGAATAGGTTGTGGGGGGTTGTGGGTCGTGGATTTTTTGTAGTTGAAGTGAACGCAGCTGTGGTCTGTCCGGTGCAGAGCTGTGGTGTGATCGAAGGAGATGTGCTTGCTGGAGGTGAAGATAGGGTCGAGGGTGTGTCCGGCGTAGTGGGTGGGGGTGTCTACAAGGTGTTTGAGTCCTAGATTGGCCAGGTTATCCAGAAGGGTGGTGGTGTTGTAGTCGTTTTTCTTTTCCAGGTGGAAGTTGAGGTCTTCCAGTAGAATGTAGAATGTAATTCTCGGAGGGGAGGGCATGTGGGCTGATGAAGTCAGCAATGTCTTCGCTGAATTGTGTGCGGGGTCCTGGTGGTCTGTAGATGAGGGTGCCTCTGAGTGTGGTTTTGTGGTCGGTGTGAATCTGGAAGTGAAGGTGTTCGGCGTAAGCGAGGTTATCATCGGAACTGGTCGTGATGCGGATGGTGTTCTTATGGACGATGGCGATGCCTCCTCCTGTTTGGTTGGTGCGATCTTTTCGGATGATCTTGTAGGCTTCTGGGATGGCTATGGCGATGTCGGGCGCTTATGAGGCGTTCATTCATGTTTCTGTGAGGAAGGCGACGTCCGGCGATGTAGTGTCGAGTAGGTTCCAAAGTTCAATGGAGTGTCTGTGGACTGAGCGGGTGTTGATCAGGATGCACTTTAGGTGGTTAGTGTCGGAACTCTTTTTGGAGTTTGTGGATTTGGTGTGGGTCCCGGTGCAGTCGAATTTGCAGGAGTGGCAGGCGAAGGGTCCGTGGGTGTAGCCTGGGGCGGTTTGGTAGCAGTTTGGGAGTCGGCCGGGGTTAAGGGCTGAGAGGGTTACGGCGTCATAAGTAATGCGGGTGGAATGGGAGTAGCGGGGGCCAGGGGCAATGGCGCTGGGCGCGGTCCAGGCGCGGACGGGCGTAGACGGGCTTACCTTTGGCGCACCTTCGGCGCGCATGGGGCGCGACCGATGCGCGTGAACGCTGCGCGCAAAAGCATCTGTCATAAGAGGGTTGTGGAGGGGAGAGGGGCGAGGGAGGAGCAGCTGGGAGGCGGTAGCGGGGTGGAGGTCCGGGCAGGGAGGCCCAACAACAAATAAAATGTCTGCAGGCCAAAAGCGAAACTGGATAGGGGCAAAACCTTAAATAAACGCAAAGGCACAAATCTTTGCTTGGAACGGTTTGGCTTTGCACACGCCTAACATGCTGGCTTCGCTAGAGGTTCCCGGGGGTGGCCATACTTATACACCGCAGTGTTCTGTTTGTTCATGGCCACACATGCAGTGATCCACAGGGCAGATTTATAGTGATTTATGAGACACTTTATGGGGAGCCCATTGTTCTTGGCAGTGTTTATGCCCCTCCCCCACTCTCGTGGTCCCTTATAGAAAGGCTGACCATGCTGTGAACCGATCTTCCATCTGTATTGACGGCAGTTGGAAGGGACTGGAATTATGCTATGTCCACAACACGAGACAGATGGCGTGCTAATGCCCAAGTCGTAGAGGCCCCACATTCTTAACTATTTCCCCTGGTCCAGAGTTTGAGATGGGTGGATACATGGAGGACTATGCACCTGGACACACATGCTTACACTTATTTCTCTAGAGCCCATGACTCCTTCTCCCACCTAGACTATATTTTCCTTGCAGCTGCACATACCCACAGACTGGCCAAGGCTGCTATTCTTCCCAGGGGGTTATCCGATCACTAGCCAGTCTCTATCCTTCTCTCTCATGGCCTCAGGTGCTCCCGATTTAGATGGCGTCTGTCGCCGTGGCTACTATGGGACGAGAAGAATAGGGCATATATGCATACCTCTCTAACGGATTACCTATCACTTAACACAGGTATGGTGGAATTGCCGGCTACCTTGTGGGAGGCTATGAAGCCCACTCTCAGAGGAGCGGATATTGCTTTTTGCACTACTCTTCGCAGGCAGCGGCGTGCTAAGCTGCTCGAGATCAAGGCTCAGCTTCTTGAATTGGAATGTGTCAGTAGAGATGCAGCGGGCCAGGGTGCACGTAGACAAATGCTGACACTGTAGCAGTCGTATGCTAGCAAGCTCCTTAATGAAGTACAACTCTATTGGCTTGCCACCCATAGTCGCATCTATCAGTGAGGGGATAAATCTAGTGCTCTGCTGCATCAATTGTGTCAACAGACATTGCAACCACAGATACTCCCAGGTGTAGGAGGGCCAGATAGGACTGTGCTTACGGACCCATTCGCTATTGCTGATAGCTTCACCTAGTTCTTTGCAGACCTTTATGATCCCTCTGAAGTTCTACCTGCCGCCCTCCTACAGAAGTTTTTCGATTTTCCTCCCAGCGCGTTGTCTGACACAGTGCAAGAGTCGCTGGACATTCCCCTATCGATAGACGAACTTCTGCATACATTGTTGGAAATGCGAGTGGGCAAGGCACCCGGCCCGAACAGCTATCCTTGTGAATTTTTTCAAAAATATCACCTGCAACTCTTAAAACCCTATCTAGTGGCCTTAGATGCCTCCTGGGAATCTGGCCGCCTTCCACCGGACTGGCGACATGCTGAGATCATTGTCTTCTTGAAGCCAGGCCGTCCACTGGAACACTTCTCATCATATTGCCTGATTTCCTTCCTTAATGTTGAGGCCAAGCTTCCAGCCAAAGTGATTGCCAACCGTTTAGTTCCACATATTATAGATCTGATCCACCCGGATTAAGCAGGATTTATGCCCATAATGCCATTGCGGCGGTCGATAAGCTCAACACCCCTGCAGCGCTTCTTTTGGCAGACATGAATAAGGCATTCGATTCTCTTAGCTGGACTTATCTCTTTGCCTTACTTACTCTCCTTCATCTCAGCTCCCGATTGGGCAGCTTTATTCACCTGTTATATACAGATATAACTGCCTCAGTCCATGTGGTTGATTTAGTTTCTAAAAAGCTTTCCGGTCGGGCGGGGGACACGGCAAGGCTGCCCGCACCCCCCTTATCTTTTTGCCCTAGCCATGGAACCACTCACGGCTTGGGTGCTGGTGGATGTGCAGCTGCGTGGATTCAAATGGGGTCCTGATATTTCCGACCGCATAGCGCTCTATACGGATGATGTTCTCTTCTTCCTCACCGATCTTAACCCAGACTGGCCAGTGTCTTCTCCGCATTATGCAGATCTTTGGTGAAACCTCTGGTCTCTATATGAATCGAGGAAAATCCTTTCTGTGGCCGCTGTGAGGTGGTGATAGACTCGGCGATTGATTACGGGAGGTAGTAGTGGTCCTGGATGTTTTCAAGTACTTGGGAGTGCATCTTTCTTTGTCTCAGGCCCTTTCATGGAGTAGAAACCTTGCCCCGCTATGGAAGCAGTTGGGAGACCAGACACGTGTACGGTCTTCACTTGCCTCTGTCTCCTTTTGGTAGGTCTGGTATTTTTAAAAATTATTTCCTTGCTGAGTCTTCTTTACCAGCTGAAGAACCATCCAAACCCTTGTGGTTTCGCCAATGAAATGCTATCCTCGCCCGATTTTTATGGGAGGTGGTGCTATGCGGGTAGCTTTGAGGACTTGTTTCCAATCTACATACTTCGTTGGAGTAGCCACCCCGGATGTCCATGCATACTATATGGCTTCTCATATACTTGTTCTCAATGACTGGTGGTACGGTGATCGTGGTGATCCGGCCTATGCAGTAGAGTGTTGGCTGTTGGGTGACAATGCACTCCACAGCGTTCTATATTCTGCAGCATTGCTTCGCGAATTACCACCCGCCACGGCTATAATTTTCAAACTTTGGAGGACGGAGCTTCATCAGACGGGTTGGTGGGGGGGACTTACTAAGGAGACTCCACTGTGGAATAATAGGCAGCTACCACAGCTGATGCATCTGCCTGGCTTTCGGGGTCGGGAGGCCATTGGGATAGATACAGTGGTGGAAGTTGTACGTGGATGTACCCTTAAGTCTTTTCTAGACATTCAGACAGAGCTTGCTATGCCAGGCACACAATGTTATCGCTACCTCCAGTTCCGTCACGCCTTCACTCCGTGAACATCTCATTTAACGAAGATTCCTGAATTTAATCCTATAGAGGTGAAGGTGTTCATGGGTGACCTGGGGGATCACAAAATTACTAAAATATATTGTACACTTATAGATAACACTCCCACTGCACTCCACAAAACTAGAGCGGTATGGCAGCAAGATCTGGGTCCCCTGGAGGAGGATGACTGTGTGGAAGCATTGGCATCTCCACGCAGCGCAGCAATTGCAACTCGCCTGCGCCTTATCCAGTTCAAATATTTACACAGAGTTTATTATACTCGGCAAATGCTATGGCGTGCTGGACTTATTGCGTCCCCAGATTGTCTGCGCTGTAACTCTATAGAGAGTAGATTTCTACATGCTGTATGGGCCTGCCCAGTGCTGACCAAATTCTGGATACGGGTATTTGCCTGACTGAGGTCCTGGGGTGGATTATTGCTCAATCAGGGCTGATTGAGTGGAGGGAAAGGAGGTGGAGTCACATCTCTCCTCTTTCGGTTTTGCACGAGCAGCGCTCTAGTTGCCGGCATCACAGGGATTGGCCGGATTCTCGCCACAATCATCCCATAAAACCCTTGAGGACGCCAGCGCGCAGCGGACTAGAAGCCTAGCGCTGCAGTGATGAGCTTGCTTCCTCTTCACTATTACATATTGCGTTTTTTTTTCATTTGTTAACGACCACAGCTCAATTTTTAAGTTCTTATCCATGTACTAGGGTGACCTCTGCCACTTTTAAAACATTTTAATCTGTATTTTACTGTTGTGTGTGCTCATTTGTTATTTGCACCCGCCCCCTGCACATCGACCTTTCCCCGGTCCACCACAGCCTTCAGGGCTGATTGAGTGGAGGGAGAGGAGGTGGAGTCACGTCTCTCCTCTTTCGGTTTTGCATGAGCAGTGCTCTAGTTGCCAGCATCACTGGGATTGGCCAGTTTCCCGCCAAAAGCATCCCATAAAACCCTTGATGACGCCCGGGCGAGCAAAAAGTAAGCCAGTCTGCGCCTGGATCGGGCCCAGGGTCATGACCCCTGGCTCTAACAAACCAGTCAAGTCAAGTCAAGTCAAACTTCCACAAATCAGTAAAAAATTAATTCAGCCCTTATAAACGCACGCTCCCTCCCAAAACACAAATAAGAAATATCAGTTCTCTTAGAGGACTATAATTTTGATCTTCTATTTTATCACAGAAACCTGGGGTGACCTTTCTTCTGGTCCAGACTTTTGTGCTGCGACCCCTGACGCCTTCTGCGCCTGCAGACTAGACAGAATTTTTGAGAAAGGAGGAGCCTTGGCGCTCATTTACCAGGACAAGTATTCAGTCAGGACAGATACAATTCCCTCTAGGGTCTGTGAAACACTTATCTTTACGATAGCGCTCACTCAATCCCAATCCTTCAAGGGCACCCTCCTTTACCGCCCACAGGGTTCACAGGCTGAATTCCTTTTGGCTATGGGTAGTTTATTAGAACCCTTAGCGGGAGAATCTAATTTCACCATCCTGGGAGACTTCAATTTTCACTTGGAGGCTCTTGAAGATAAGGACACTTCATCCCTCACAGCAGAACTAGAGGTGCTAGGCCTCTCACAGATAGTGACGATCCCCAAACAGTCAGCCGGCCACACGCTGGATGGTCTGTTCTCTAATAATCAAATTTCTCTAAGGAACGTCCTCCCTCTAACCTGGACGGACCACTGTGCAGTTCTGTTTGACATTCAGACAGGGAGGAACACTCCTCTGCAAACTATTTCCTTCCCCCTAAGTAGTTTAAGGCGTGGAGTAGTATTGACCATCATATCATCAAATCACACTTGCGGTCTACGCAGGATGATACCAAGCAAAATCCTGAATTGGCCTCCACTAATTACATAGAATGGCTCCATAACGCATTTAGTGCTCTAGTACCACTTAAAACTGTTTCCAAAAACAGGAATGCCCCATCTGCCCCTTGGATCTCAGAGGCACTTAGACTCGAGAAACAACGGTGCAGGAATCACGAAAGACGCTGGCGTCGAGATTATGACAATGTGGAAAAAATCCGCTACACGGAGGCTATGACAAAGTAGAAACATCTCATAATCTCCAAGAAAAGTAACTACTACCTTAGACAAATCGAAACTGCCCAAGATTCTGTTAAGCAATTGTTCCAGGTAGTGGCCAAGCTATTAGGGCCGGGGATTAATTCCACCAAAGACGCCACCTAAACTCTCTGTAATTCATTGGCCTGCTATTTTCAAGAAAAGGTTAGCCACATCTACGCCAACTTTTCAACTCAAACGAAGGTTGGCAATCAGGCTGACAACCCCAGTGATAGTGAAATCACTCCTAATCTCTCAGAATTTAGCCAGGTCTCACTAGAACAGAGTCTCACTGGAACAGATCACAGACCTAATTCCCATCTTCAAATCTAGATCCCCTAATGACCCTTGCCCCCTATCTATTTTGAGATCAATCCCTGACTTGATAGGCCCCAACCTAGCAAACATATGCAACTCGATGTTCCGCACAGGCACGTATCCTTCCATTTGGGAAAAGGCTATTATCAAGCATCTGCTAAATAAGAACAATTTTGATCCCGCCGAGACCAAAAACTACAGGCCAAATACATGTCTTCCATTTCCAGCAAAACATTTTTTAAAAATCATGAACACTCAGCTGGCTCAGTTCATTGATGAAAACAACCTACTGGATGACACACAATTTGGCTTCAGAAAGGGCCATGGTACGGAGACAGCCCTCATCAAAGCATCTGATGAAATCAGAATGGTACTAGATTATAATAATAATAATAATGCACATTTGTAAAGCGCACAATCACCCGTTAGGGTCTCTAGGCGCTGGGTGTCGTCGGGAAGATTAAGCAAGCTATTGCCCAGAGTCACATGGGCTGAGCTAATCTGCCGCCGGTGCCGGGGATCGAACCGTGATCCCCAGATTCCGGAGTCAGTCGCCCTAGCCGCGGCGCCACACCTCTTCCACATGGTGGTGCCGTGGTCCCTGTGCTGTTGGATTTATCAGCAGCCTTCGACACTGTTGATCACGCTACCCTGATCGACAGTGTCACAGCCATCGGCATCAGACATAGGGCCAAAGCCCTTCTGTCTTCTTTCCTATCCAATGGGATGCAGCTAGTGAGTCTCGGCGACTTAAACTCCCCTCAATTTATGCTCCAGTGTAGTGTGCCACAAGGATCATCACTGAGTCTGACCTTATTTAACATATATAGGCTGTCCGGATTTCGGTTTAAACCGACTCTGCTCGAAAATACACTACCGAATGAAAATCAGCTGACACTGTTTAAACCGAGTGTCACTGATTTTCATTGCTGTTGCACCACTTGGCCACTTGATGGAGCGACAGCATTGCAGACTAAACTACAATTTAGGGCCGAGAATGAAAGCAACTTAGAACGTGCGTCACCCCCATTAAATTGGGGGAGACATACCTCTCGTTTCACTGGCGTAACACGGGCCCCCGCAGTGCGGGGGGGCCCTGAGCTGCAGGGGGCCCCCTCGAGGGTGCAGCTCGGCAGAGAGCCGAGCAAGTTCTTGTGGATAATATCTAAAAGTAACAAGGTAGGTTTGTAGATAATGTAAATATTTTTCCAAACAATATGTTATCCAGTATCTCAGGAAAATGCGTGAAAAACACTATTGCGGTTGAAGAGCGGCAGTTTCCTTTTTAGGCAGTCTCGCTACCAAAGAGGGTGTCACTAGCTTGTGGACCTGTATCTCACTGGTAACGAGTGCACTCGCTGGCAGCCCTGTATTTTACTGGGGTCTCGCTCAAAAGTGAAGTTTGCACTGGACTGCAGCCTCGTAGAGTGGGTCTCACTGACAGCTCTAGAATGCACATCTCTCCGACAGTCACAAGGTGCATGGGCTCCCGGGGGCACTTCAGCAGGTTGGTTGGCTGCCGGCCACTTCCATGACAAAGCCTTCCCTGAGGCTGCAATTACTGCGTTTAAATGAACACCGCTCGAAAGGGAGCGTGAGCGGGCCCTGCACAGACCCATTCACACCCCATCCCAGCACCTGCAAAGGTCAACAGTGACCACTGAAGGGCAAAAAGACGTGCCAACATCAGAAAACCTTCCGAAGGGCACGTTAATAGCCTCTGGCCATGACACCTGCTGTGTGATGGGGCATGTCAGCCTGCCCAGAAAATAATTAAAAGAATAGCTCAGTGGGCTAACGTACTCCATTGCGTGGAGGAGGATAGTGTTTTCTTTTGGGGGGCGGGTTGAGGGGCAGGGGTAGCAAGCGTGGGCATTCTGTGTGTAGAATAAACCTCTTTACAAATGCTTTCCCAAACCTTTCTTCCATTGGAGGAATCCAGCGTGACGGGGACGCGTGTTTTGTGCACTAACACTTCATCGCTGTGTGTCAAATTACTTATCACAACTGGGGACACGCAGATACACACCAATCAATTCCTACATACCAACAAAAGACACGGCCATTCACGCAGCACAAGAAGACATCTTTAAACAACTAGTAGAAACAGACACCCGTGCAGGCCTCATGACCCACACGAATGTACAAAGCCCAACAGCCGCATAACATCAAATGCAGCAGACACCGCCGTGCAATGTACAGGGCAAAGGGCAGCTTTAGAGAGCCCCCGGGCAGACCCATGTCCCCCCAGGTTATCTACCTAAAATCTTTTATTATCGGACACATGTATGGCGATTTCTCAATATCACCTCAATGGAGGATGGCTGTAATCCGCTTTGATGTGTGGCAAACAGCACAGCTGCCTACATCTAACCAATAAGATATTAAATATGCGATGGCATTCAGAAAAGTTTTTTTCTTAATTTGGTATCATAACAAGTTTACCTCAAACGGTAACCATTTCTTTATGTTATTTACAAGTGGCCAAAGAACACTGATACAAAGATATTAGATGTAGGCGGTGCCCAGTTAAGTATGTGTTTTTTAAACACCTGGGTTAACATTTCTGACACAGTAAAGGAAATCTGGGACCTGTGTTCTACCCTGCTGTTCTCGTTTGTGAAGTTTGTGCTTAACGCGGTCTGACCGACAACAGCACCTATTTTTTGTTTATTGTATTTATAGTACTGTTTCCTATTGATATTTTGTAAATTATTTTCAGAATCCCCGCCTGCCCATTGTATTCAAACAAGAAAAGAGACAGATCACCTTCTACATGTGAGCAGCCAGGGCCGGCGCTAGTCATGGGCAGCATGATGGCAGCCTTGGGGCCAGGCGCCTTTAAGGACTCCAGAGTTCAGAGGCCCAGGGGGCTCCCTAAGAGATAAAATGTCTTTTTTTATCACTCTCCCCTGCAGTTCTGTCTCAGTGGGCCTCTAATGGCTGCATCTGCATGTCGATGACAGTGATTAGAAAGTTAATTCAATTGCTCTTGCCTGGGAAGTGCGCCCTGCCCCTGAATGAATGAAAGGCAGAATATCCTGCTGGGCGCAGAGCAAAAGAATGGCGGCGCATCACAATGGAAACTCTTCACCTAGGACAAGTGGAAAGGGAGCAGAGAGTGAATAACAGGGGTAAGATAAACAGAATAATGGGAGGGGGGAGTAGATAGGTGTGATTATGGCAACGAGACAAGAGGTGCATGCAGAGGATCAGTATCAGCATGCAAAAGTGGATGGAGCAGAGTTTAAAGTCTGCTGGGTTACTCGAGTCTTAGACCTGGTATTAAATTAATATGAACATTGAAAAGGGGCCTTAACTTTTCCTGCAAAAACATTAATCTAGTGTCTGCAAAACAAATGAAAGTTAAGAAAAGCAGGTGATGAGACGGGTCGCTCTCCATTTTTGCAGTCACCATCAGAGTGAAAACACAAATCTTAACTCTGCAGCAGCACAACTCTCTGCTGCCTTTGATGCAACTTCAACAACACTCGTTATAGTTCTTTCACAGTCTCATCATGTCAGAACTGGAGCATTTTTGATGTGTGTGAAAGAGCTACTTATTGGTCAACGCAACAAGGTGAAAGGAAAATAATTTATTGTAGTTGCTCATTTAGCTTAAACAGCTTACAACCATTGACAAAACCCAGTCGAGGGTGTGCAGTTTGGTTTAATTTTAATTATTAAAAAAAAAGCTTTCTTTAGCCGGCCCGATCCGATTCCGCCTGGTCTCTGCTTAGGGGCCTCACATGTTCCTATTCTGCCCGGGGCCCCACATATCCTAGGACCGGCCCTGTGAGCAGCAGTATGTAATGGAGGCCGGTGTCACCATATGTTACTATGAAAACACCATCAGGACTTTTTGTTCCCGGTACATAAAGCCATTACATAGGTAAATTCGACTTACACGGCTAGATTACAAGCACCATTTGTTTGCATGCGGCCGCACCCAATTCATTCACAGGTCTTTAAAAAGACCATTTACTTAATGAGGCTTTGTTGCTCTTGCACCCCTTCGTAGAGCCCCTGCAAAGGGCATTAAAGCACAACCATTGAAGTTGTTTAATGTTTGTATTTTAAAACATTAAGTTCCAGCAGCTGTCTTTCGCATTTGGGTACAAATGTTATAATGCACTTTGAATCTCACAGTTTTATAGTTTTCTTGCAAGTTTTACTTGGAGCACATCATAGTAAATACTGGAATATGCAGTGCACAACCTTTAGAAGAAAGAGCAATTTAAGTAATGTAACGTAATGTAAGTGATCATTTATATCGCGCAGCAATCGCTCCAAGGAGCATCTAGGCGCCAGATCCAGATCCAGAGATGTAGGAAACAGATTGGTGGTAGCTGAAAACTCATCCAACTGTTACACTAGTGCTCTAGCGCAGGTGTCCTGTAACTTAAAGACCCAGGTTTTCAATCCCTTTCTGAAATCTTTTTCCTTGTCTAGTGTACGTAGAAAAGGGGGGGAGAGTATTCCAGGCTTTTGCTCCAAGGACTGGGAGTGATTTGCCGCCTCTAGTACTAAGCCTGAAGGTAGGGACCGACAATAAGTTCGCACTAGACGATCGAAGAGTGCGTGTTGGATGGTATCTGGCAAATGCATCAGAACAGTTTATTAATTAATTCTCATAATTTTCGTGCATGGACCTGAATCTGCTTATATGAAAATGTTCATCATACGGATTAAACGAGAAAAGACCCCAGTAAACTAGGCTAGAAAATGTGATTGCTGAAATAGCAAACCAGTTATGGCATGGAAAGCTACGTCAGTGGCCAGAGTTGGCCAATTGTGTACTTTCTTTCTTTTTTTTTTTTTTTTAATTATTTTTATAGCACACAGATGCCCCAGCAAAGGGGCGTCCTGGCGCTTAGACAGGTACTATAACATAACACACAAGAGGAAAAAAGAAGGGGGGGCGGCTACTCAGAAACAGGGAACAAGAAAGTTTTAATAGCACGCCTGAAGGTGGACAGATCATTCAGAGCTCGGATGTGCACCGGGAGCGAGTTCCACAGCCCCGCAGCAAGCACCCGGTAGGAGCGGCCACCCATTCTGCTGAGTTTGAAACGGGGGCAGACTGCCAGGTGAAGAGCCTCTGATCTTAAAGATCTCGAAGGGATGTAGGGGATAATCAAGTTGGCAAGAGCTGGCGGCGAAGAAAGTTTCATGATTTTAAAGGCCAGACAGAGCGCTTTAAACTTGATCCTCTGTCTGACCGGTAACCAATGGAGGGCCGAGATGGTGCCCGAGACTGGCTGTTTTGGCGTTGCCAGTCTCAAGTGCCAATGTCGAGAGGGCCTTTTCACAAGTAAAAGTGTACATGGGAAGGAAAGAGAGAGCGAATGACCAAAGAATCACTGAAGAAATATTGTATGGTCTACTACAATAAATTGGACTTGTAAAAACTTATTTGGAGGTCATATACACTGTAAATATATTGTTTATATATACCATGCATCAATGAAGAAAGCAAGCAATAATAAAAACAAAGTGTTCCATAAACACCGGTAAAACACCGTTTCAGTTGTTTTTTATGGCGCGAAAATGAGTAATCACTGAAAAGCACTGTTTTTTTGAGGTATTGAAATCACTGGAAAAGACTGAAAAAACACCACCAGAATTTACCAAAAATAGAAACTGAAAACAGGAAAGCCTAAACATATATGTGTCGGACCTGGTGCGGGTTATCAAATCCCACGGGATGGGTCTAACATCTTACGCCGATGATACGCAATTGGTGCTAGCGGTACACAATGACGGAGGGGCAGTTTCGGCAAGCTTTCAAGAAGGAATGTTGGCCATCAGTGTATGGATGGCAAACAATTGCCTCAAATTAAACTCAGACAAGACGGAGGTGGCCAGAGAAGCTGGGATCACCTCCGTCCCCCGTCACAAAGGTCAGAAACCTAGGTGTTACATTTGACGATAAGCTGTCTTTCATACACCACGCCAACGCAGTTGTCTCCTCATCCTTTTATTTCCTTAAGGTGATAAAAAAACCTCCTACCGTTTTTCCCAATCAGTGCTGGTAGAACTCATCAGCACACTGGTTATATCGAAGGTTGACTACTGTAATGGTCTCCTAATCAATGCCAAGGAAAGGTTCCTGAGTAAGCTACACCTAGTGCACAATGCAGCCGCCAGAATTCTGTCAGGCACCCCCAAGTTTAAGCCGATATCCAAGGTGGTGCGACAGCTCCACTGGTTGCCCATAAGAAGCAGAACCAAATTCAAGGCGTTAAGCATGCCATACAAGCAAATCCATAACACAGGACCTGAGTTTCTGAAGAAATCTCTCTGCTCATACACGCACGCCCAGTAGACCCTTGCGCTCATCAGCAGCCAACCTGCTGATTGTCCCACGAACTAAGAAAGCCTCATGGGGCGATAGAAGATTCACACTCGCCGCCACCACTAGATTGTGGAACGTGCATCCCCTTCATATTACGACTAGTCCTACCCTGCTAGCCTTCAGGAAACACGTAAAAACTTGTCTCTTCAACCAATAAGTCACTCGCTCCACTGCCTTTCCTTTTAGTCCACAGCGCCGAGACACCCAAGGGTATTTGCGCACATTACAAGTTGCTTAAAACAAAACAAACCAATTGCCTCCTCACCGAGGATGGCTATTGTTCATATTACAGAAGATAGAGCCGAAAAAACATACAAACACTATCTCCTATTTCAGGGCCTAACACTAGCTAAGAGAGACATCGCTCAGGCTTGGAAAGATGAGGCATCACCGGCGTTCAATGTGTGGAAGAAGGGCCCTGATTTTTGTATGGGTCTGGAGCTCCCTGTCTTTGAAGCAAGGGGATGCCCCCAGAAACGTTACAAAATCTGGAAAAGGTGGGCGGACTATAGGGGAATATATCTAGACCCCCCCACCCCCCACCAACGAATGTTAATGAATCAATATCATGATACTGGCTAGTTGGTGTTTATATATTCCCTGTAATCGCTAGGACTATGGATGGCAACATGTTTTCCTTTATCTAGGTTTCATATGTCAGTCAAGGAGAAATAATGTGGTACAGTTGGTTTTTGTTTCCCTTTTTTTTGTTTTAGTTTTTTTCTCTTTTTCATTGTTCTTCATTTATATTATAATGTATCTTTTGTGGAATCCATCCGTTACCGATTATTGGAAATGCTGATCCATATTTTTGTTATTTTATTTGTTGGAAATGTGTGACCTCTGTGGCCCATGTCCTGTATTGAATGTCAACAATAAAATATGTTTTTAAGTAGAAAAAAAACACTAAATCTTGTAGGAAATCCACAAATCGAAGGCTTATTTTCATGCTTTGAATTCTAACTTTTGTAAACTGACTCAAAAACTAGAGATAGGGGGGATTTTACAATT
Organism: Lissotriton vulgaris; assembly: GCF_964263255.1. Taxonomy (NCBI): domain Eukaryota; kingdom Metazoa; phylum Chordata; class Amphibia; order Caudata; family Salamandridae; genus Lissotriton; species Lissotriton vulgaris. The sequence goes on along the minus strand of NC_141691.1, from coordinate 1,591,808,646 downwards.
TGGTTGTTTCAATAAATACTGTCTTCATGTTGGATAGTGCCCAGATACAGACAAGGGTTTCACATTCAGAATACATTTAAAAAAATCAGACAACGCAGTATAATGCAGACATGGTATAATGTACAGCTTTCTTACATACCAAGAAGTAATCCTGTTACAAACGAGTTTTCTTCGTTATCAGTTGCAGACTTGGCACGCTCTGTTGTGAGAACTGTTTGTGGTGCATGACCTCTGAAAGAAAAAAATGAAAAAGCTTGAATTTATTGATGCTCAGCACTAGAGATAGAAGATGAAGAAAGATCATAGGTGTATATTGAAATATACCAGTAACTATTTTTTCAGCATGAGGGAAAATGAGCTCTGACAGAAGAAACAGAAAATCAAAAAAAATTCAATTACAAATGACAACATACATTTCTTTATAAATCTATAGTATAATATACAATGATATATTTGTGATGACTAAGTAATACAAGATGACCTACGGTGGTGGGGGACTCATGGCATTGCAAAGGATAAATCCAACTCCACTGAGGTTTAATGCTGAGAAGACTGTGCCAGAGCTTGAAAATCTGTGTCCGTGGCTGACACAAGTTGGACCTCCTCAGTTCCCTCTCCAAAGGAATCAGAATCATTTCGGAAAAGGGTGTGAATTGTGCCCTAGTATGCAGATTGTTGGCTATACTGTTCCATCACTCCGGAGCCTCCCTGCAGGATCTGATTAATGAAAGACCTTAAGGCTGGAGGCCTGACATCCCTGAAGTAGAAGAGGGAGCCCGTGGTGCCAATCCGGTCATTGGGATCATCACTTCAGCCTGGCGTTGGTAGTGCCAACTTTTTTTCTTTTGGCTAATACTGCATACCATTTACTGTCCGTTTACATTTTGTTATCTTTCCCTGGTAAGTCTTCATGCCTCGCCCGTGCTTCACATATTCAAGCACTCGCCACCCAATAAGAAAGTTGTGCGGGAGGCATTCATGTATATAATTTTACACAATTACTGGCTGCAGGTACTTTTTAAAAAAATATATATTTTAGCCCTGCACTCATACATAGTGTATGTCCCTGCAGTCTCTTTCGTTGACCTATGCCGCTGTTTTCAATCCACCCCGCACTCATCCTTTCTGCTCGCTGGTGCTTCTAACCCCCTTACCTCCTCCCGCCTTATTCAAACTTCATTTAATTTATATTGCTCAGCTGCACACCAAGCTCAAATAAAACGTATTAATAAACATATACAAACCCTAATGTATAATACTTGTTTAGTTAGCCATCCTCCCTAGCTGTGAAATTCTACTCTACCCTGCCCGTCACTCGGCCACCCAGTGATGTATGCTAATGCTTAAGCTCTTCTGAATCTAATGTCATTTACTCATTATTGCCAAAAGTCCCGGTCTCACTTTTGTTTTGGAATGTAATATAGTTCCATCTAGCCCAAATACCATGCATCTGTCCTTGCTACCATTAACCCCTTCCGTGCGTCGGACAGCTGGGAGCTGTCTGACGTCACGGTGGGTGGGTGCGTCGGACATCTCCCAGCCGCCCTAGCACCCACCCACGGGGAAGTGCTGGCGCTCCCTCGTTGGCCGCCCTCCTACGTGCCTCCACCGGGGAAGGTAGGGGTAGCCCTTCCCTGCCTTCCCCCGTCCCCCTCCTCCTCATGATCAAGGCGCGCTTACGTCATTGGAGATTTCACTTTTATTTCCTGGCGCACTGGAAGCCATTGGCTTCCATCGCGTGGGTGAACAAAGAGGCGAGTTTTGTCTCTGTGGAGGGGGGGATTTAAACAAAAGAGGCATCAGGGGAAAGGAATGGGTTTTCCTTTCCCCCGATGCCTCTTTTGTGCATTCCTGCTGCACAATCGTGCAGCAGGAATGCCCACTAGCGCCAGGGATTTTTTTTCAAATTAAATTGCCTGCAACAGCCCCCATTTGGGGCCAACATGTTTTGTTGGGGTGCCCCACTGGGGGGCACAGATCTCGCCACTTAATAACATGTTTAAAGCCCACTAGACCACTAGGGACTAACTGTGGGGAGTGGCCCCTTGGGCAAGGATCACTCCCTACTGGGGGCTATGCTTTTGGCTGTCTGTCTGTTCCCCCCCCCCCCCCCCATCGCTGACTATATGCTGCCACAACGCAGGACGGTTGTCTGCTTGACCAATTCATCACAATATACCTTAAGAAATTCAACGCCCAGGCACCCCCGGATTCCTCCAAGTGGCGCAAGCCCATTGAGGCTTACTTAGCCAGAACTTAGTCTGGCCTACTGAGGGCTGTCATTCCCGTCTCCGCCCTGTCCTGATGAAGACCCAACGGGACTACCTAATGAAGCACACTACGGTTCGAAACGTCGACAACAATTACACAAGGCACAGTTTGACAAAGGCTCTGCACACCCAAATTAGCAGGATCAACCGACAGAGCCATTAGTTTCAATATTCTCACCTGGCCTAAACTCCACCCCCCCTTCTGTATAAAAGTCTTTATCACTGTATATAGTGTACACTTGTTGAGCACTGAGCACATATGTCACACTGTTCACAATTATATACACTGTAGCGTCTCTTGGCAGCCTAGATCTACTACATATGTGAATATTGATGGATGATTTGAATCTGTTACAACATTCAATCAGACTACTTGTAGAGCGCGCTACTTACCCGTGAGGGTCTCAAGGCGCTGAGGGGAGGGGGGTGCCGCTACTGCTCGAAGAGCCAGGTCTTGAGGAGTCTTCTGAAGGAGAGTAGGTCTTGGGCCTGCCGTAGGTGGGTAGGGAGGGAGGGTGTTCCAAGTCTTGGCGGCGAGGTAGGAGAAGGATCTGCCGCTGGAGGTCGTTCGTTGGATGCGGGGGACAGCGGCAAGGGCGAGGCTGGCAGAGCGGAGCTGGCGGGTGGGGGTGTAGAAGCTGAGTCTGCTGTTCAGGTAGGCTGGTCCGGCATTGTGGAGTGCTTTGTGTGCGTGGGTGAGGAGCATGAAGGTGATCCTCTTGTCGACGGGGAGCCAGTGTAGGTCTCTCAGGTGGGGGGTGATGTGGCTGCGGCGGGTGACGTTGACGATCAGTCAGGCGGAGGCGTTTCGGATGCGTTGTAGTCGTCGTAGGTGTTTGGCTGGGATTCCTGCATAGAGTGCGTTGCCGTAGTCCAGTCTGCTGCTGACGAGGGCCTGTGTCACTGTTCTTCTTGTTTCAGTCGGGATCCACTTGTAGATCCTGCAGAGCGTGCAGAGGGTGTTTTAGCAGGAGTAGGAGACGGCGTTGACCTGCTTAGACATGGAGAGGGAAGAGTCGAGGATGAATCCTAGGTTGCGTGCATGGTCGGTGGGTGTCGGTGCTGTTCCCAGTGTGGTCGGCCACCAGGAGTCGTCCCAGGCTGAGGGGGTGGTTTCAAGGATGAGGATCTCAGTCTTGTCCGAGTTCAGTTTCAGACGGCTGCTCCTCATCCAGTCGGCGACGGCCTTCATTCCCTCGTGGAGGTTGGTTTTGGCGGTCTGTGGGTCCTTGGTGAGGGAGAGGATGAGCTGGGTGTTGTCGGCGTAGGAGATGATGTTGAGGTCATGATGGCGGGCCACTTGTGCGAGGGGGGCCATGTAAACGTTGAACAGCGTCAGGATGAGCCATGGGGGATGCCGCAGATGATGTTGGTAGCTTCGGATCGGAAGGGTGGGAGGCGGACGCTCTGGGTTCTGCCAGAGAGGAAGGACGTGGTCCAGTCAAGGGCCTTCTCTTGGATACCGGCTTCTTGGAGGCGTGTCTTTATAGTGTGATGGCAGACCGTGTCGAAGGCAGCTGACAGGTCCAGGAGGATGAGGGCTGATGTTTCGCCGTTGTCTAGTTGGCACCTGATGTCGTCTGTGGCGGCGATGAGGGCTGTCTCTGTGTTGTGGTTTCATCTGAATCCGGACTGGGACGGGTCCAAGATGTTGTTGTCTTCGAGGTGGCGGACTAATTGCATGTTGACGATTTTCTCGATGACCTTCGCCTGGAATGGGAGCAGGGAGATGGGCCGGAAGTTCTTGAGGTCCTTGAGGTCCGCCTTGGGCTTCTTGAGGAGGGCGTTGATTTCGGAGTGCTTCCAGCTTTCCGGAAATGTCGCTGTTTCGAAGGAGATGTTGATGACTTTCCGTAGTTGGGGTGAGATGGCTGCGTCTGCTTTGTTGAATACGTGGTGTGTGCACGGGTCTGACGGAGATCCTGAGTGGATGGAGTTCATGACCTTGCATGTCTCGTTGTCGTTGACGTTGGACCAGGAGGTCAGGCGGTTGGCGCTGGTGGTGTTCACAGGGGAGGTGGAGTCTGACGTAGTCGGGGCCGTTGTGATGTTGAAGCTGTCGTGGAGGTCAGCGATCTTGCGGTGGAAGAAGATGGCCAGTGAGTCGCACAGTTCTTGTGAGGGCGGGATGTCGTTGGCGCTGGGGTTGGAGAGTTCTTTTACGATGCTTTAGAGCTCTTTGCTGTCGTGTGCGTTGTTATCCAGGCGGTCTTTGAAGGAGGATCTCTTGGCTAGTCTGATGAGGTGGTGATGTCTGCGGTTGGCATCCTTGTGGGCTGCGAGGTTGTCCGGTGTGCTTTCGTGGAGCCATTTCTTCTCCAGTTTCCGGCATGCACGTTTGGAGGTCTGGAGCTCGTCGGTGAAACAGGTGGCTCTCTTGCTGGCATGGCTGTTGGAGGGTTTCTTGAGTGGGGAGAGGGTGTTGGCGCAGTCGTCAATCCACTGTCTGGGTTGGTGGTGTCAGTGGGTGGGTTCTGGGCGAGGGTGGTGATTAGCTGGTCTTCGGTGAATTTGCTCCAGCAGCGGCGAGGCAGCTGTTGGGTGTGGTGGTGCGTGGTTGGTTTCTTGAAGGTGAAATGGATGCAGCGGTGGTCGGTCCAGTGGAGTTCGATGGTGTGGTCGAAGGCGACGTGGGTGCTTGTGGAAAAGATGGGGTCCAGCGTGTGGCCTGTGGCGTGGGTGGATGCGGTGACAAGTTGTCTAAGGCCGAGGTTGGTGAGGTTGTCGATCAGCGTGGCGTAGTTGGCGTTGTTGTTGTTCTCGAGGTCGAAGTTCAGGCCCCGGAGGAGGATTTAGTCCGTGGAGGTGAGTGCGTGGGTGCTGGCGAGGTCGGTGATGGAGTCGCTGAACTGAGTCCGGGGGGTCTGTAGACGAATGTTCCTCTGAGGGTGGTGTTGGGGTCGGTGTGCATCCGGAAGTGCAGGTGTTCGGCGGTGTTGAGGGTGTCGTCTGCGTGGGTGGCGACCTTGAGGGTGGACTTGTGGACAATGGCTATTCCTCCTCCGATTCCGTTGGAGCGATCCCTGTGGGTGATCTTGTAGCCGTCCGGGATGGCTATAGCGATGTCGGGCGCTGAGTAGTCGTTCCACCAGGTCTCGGTTACAAAGGCCACGTCTGGGGCCGGGGTGTCGAGCAGATCGCAGAGCTCGACGGCGTGTTTGCATGCGGAGCGGGTGTTGAGGAGTATGCAGCGGAGGTGGTTGGGTCCAGTCCTTGGAGGTTTGGTCTCTCTGTCGCAGGTGAAGCTGCAGGTGCGGCAGGAGAAGGGTCCGTGGGTCAGTTTCTGGGCGGCCTGGAAGCAGGTGTGGTTGCGGCCGGCGTTGAGTGCGTGGAGGGTGCTGGCGTCGTAGCGGAGTCTGGCGTTGTGGCGTTCGCGGGGTCCAAGGTGTTCTAGCGTTGGGCGCGGTCCAGCGGCGCGGCCGCACAGCTTCCGGCATATATGGGGAGGTGGGAGGGAGGAGCAGCTGGGAGGCGGGAGCAGCGAGTGGGCAGGGGGGTGGGGAAACAGTGGGACAGAAAGCAAAATGGGGCGCAACAGAGGGGAAAAACGAGTGGCACAGAGAGCAAAAGCGGGGCACAAAGTAGGGGGAAAACAGTGGCACAGAGGGCAAAAACGGGGCACAACAGCGGGGAAAAACGAGTGGCACAGAAGCAAAACGGGGCACAACTGAGGGGAAAAACGAGTGGCACAGAAGCTAAAATGGGGCACACAGAGGGGGAAAACGAGTGGCACAGAAGCAAAAACGGGGCACACAGAGGGGGAAAAACAAGTGGCACAGAAGCAAAAACGGGGCTCACAGAGAGGGAAAAACGAGTGGCACAGAAGCAAAAACGGGGCACGCAGAGAGGGAAAAACGAGTGGCACAGAAGCAACAAGCATTGGTAAAGATGTTCCCGCAGCCCCACACTGGGACACCTTGAGTCTGGACTGGCTCTTTAACTCGTGCTGCTTTGCATGCAAGGACTCTGGAGCCCAGGCGGGCAATGTTTACAGTCAACATACATGTGTCAATAGTGTTACATTAAGTTGATTTATTTGACAGCAGGTGTCAAGTAAGACACAAGTGAAGCGGCCAGTTAGGGGTTAAGTGGCAAGTGCGACAATCCATTAGAAAGGCGCTAAAAATGGAAAGAAAGCGCTGTGAAACGGGGCACCACTGCCGCCGGACCAAAACTAGGTGAACAGTATTCCTATCGCCCCCCAGGGAAAAAAAATAGAAAGGGCTTTAAACCCCTTACGCAATGACCACCATGCAGAATCGAAACAAAGAAAAGCAACATTAAACACACGGGAAGCCCCTCATTTTATCACAACACAGGACCCCCAAAGCTTCACGAAGGGACCTTCTTTTCCAGGCTACTGGGGCAATGCATATCTATTTTTTCACAAGGGGAGGGGGCACAATTTATAAGTATCTGCTAGTTGCCCCAGCGTGCTTCTAAGCGCCTTCGACATATACGCAAGCATAAACCAACAGAAGTGGGGGTGACAACCTGAAGACGCAAAAAAGAGCCTCTCTGGCTCGGGTTGGAGTCCCCCTCCTGGGGACTCGAAATGCACAGAAATGCCCCCTTTCGCTGGAGTCCCTCTCGGGGGACTCGAGATGCCGCCAATGCCCCTTGAGCCTCCTGGCTCGAAAAGAAGATGCCACCCGACGCGTTGGAGCGGCCCTCTGCCAACTGGGGCCGCTCGGCGAACAAATAGGAACTGCCCCCAGAGCCTTGCACAGTCACGGAGCCCCCACCAGCCCTCCTTCACTTACCGGGCGGTTCGTGGGGGACTCCGGTCCTTTCTCCTGTGTGGCGGTAGCGCTTTGCGGGGCTCTCTCAGCACATGAGAGCCCCGCCTTCACAATGCTCCCGGCCCGCTACCTGTTCCCCCGGTCCCCCATCTCGGGACCGGGCCGTCAATGGCTCGCGCTGTTTGTTTCTTTTTCCCCGGCGGCAGCGAGCAGCCAATCGGTGCGCGGCGGCAGGCGGGACTTCCCTCCAAATGCGGAAGTCCCGCCCCGCGTCAGGCACCGTAGTGCCTGGCTTCCTGTTTTGCGGCGCTCGGGCCGCGGCGGTGATTCTCGGGCATTTAAGAGGGGTGGACACCCTCGAGACCAAAAGTAAACAGTGAAGCGAGGTGGGCACTCGCAAAGGGCGCCATAATCGGGGTGGCACCCGTCAATTAAGAATAAAGTGCAACGAAGCACTCGGGGGTACCAAATTACTGCAAACCCCGGAATCCAATCACCACACGGCAACAGTGGTGACGCTGCGCCGCACGGGCCAATCCCGTCGCGGCGTTTGGTGAGGGGGCTCGGCTCTCCCGTCCAATCGGAGAGCAGCGGGCTCGTTTTCGGTCGCGTTGGTACCGGCAAGGTACGGGGCCCTTCGTCGGGGGTTTACTGATCCCGGGTTGCGGTGGTGAAGCTGCACACAGGTTATTTTAGTGCGCTCTGCTCGGGGAAGGCTCACAAACCTTCAGTCTGCACCAAACACGTGTCGATGGATTCGGGGGCGTTCCCGGCGTCGCGTGACGTCGGCAAAAGCCAAAGAATCTCGGGAACGCCCCCGTGTCTGGTCCGGCATTGATGGACAGGCCCCTCGTCCAATGGCTAGGCTCCATTTATGGAGCTAGCCAATGGGACGGGGGGGCGTGTTCCATAGTGCTTACTGTACTCAATAGATTTCTCTGGAGGATGAGCCTAACGGCTCCTTTCTCCAGCGAAACCTAAAAACGGGGCACACAGAGGGGGAAAAAACAGTGGCACAACAAGGCACAGAACCGGGGGTAGAGCACACTTACCAGCGGGTACTCGGCAGCGTCACACAGGCGGAGCTGCGTGGAGGGGGGAGCGACCTACCAGGAGGGTCAGGGGTCACTCACCTCACCGCGCAGCGTCCGGCCTATATGGGGAGGTGGGAGGGAGGAGCAGCTGGGAGGCGGGAGCAGCGAGTGGGCAGGGGGGCGGGGAAACAGTAGGACAGAAAGCAAAATGGGGTGCAACAGAGGAGAAAAACGAGTGGCACAGAGAGCAAAAGCGCGGCACAAAGTAGGGGGAAAACAGTGGCACAGAGGGCAAAAACGGGGCACAACAGAGGGGAAAAACGAGTGGCACAAAAGCAAAAACGGGGCACAACTGAGGTTAAAAACGAGTGGCACAGAAGCAAAAATGGGGCACACAGGGGGAAAAACAAGTGGCACAGAAGCAAAAGCGGGGCACAACAGAGGGGAAAAAGGAATGGCACAGAAGCAAAAACGGGGCACAACAGAGGGGAAAAACGAGTGGCACAGAAGCAAAAACGGGGCACAACAGAGGGGAAAAACGAGTGGCACAGAGAGCAAAAGCAGGGCACAAAGTAGGGGGAAAACAGTGGCACAGAGGGCACAACAGGGCACACAGAGGGGGAAAAACGAGTGGCACAGAAGCAAAACGGGGCACAACAGAGGGGAAAAACGAGTGGCACAGAAGCTAAAATGGGGCACACAGAGGGGGAAAAAAGAGTGGCACAGAAGCAAAAACGGGGCACACAGAGGGGGAAAAAACAGTGGCACAGAGGGCACAGAACCAGGGGTAGAGCACACTTACCAGCGGGTACTCGGCAGCAGCAGCAGGGGCACACAGGTTGGAGCTGCGTGGAGGGGGAGCGGCCTACCAGGAGGGTAAGGGGTCGCTCTACAACAACACTACTTTTGAGTCACGGCCTCAATTATTTGTAAAGTTGCTTTGTTCAGGTGGTTGAGAATTTGTATTAATAAGATGCGTGTGACATTAAGTGTACTGAAAAGATATTGACTCATAACTGACAGAACCACTTCTTGTTTGCCCCCCTGGGGGGGGGCAGATTTTGCCATCCAATGTTGTTTTAGAAGTCCACTAGACCACCAGGGACTAACTGGGGCAGATCTTGCCACTTAATTTAATTTTAAAAGCCCACTAGAACATCAGGGACTAACCGTGGGGAGTGGCCCCTTGGGCAAGGGTCACTCCGCATTGGGGGTAATGTTTTGGCTGTCTGCCCCCCGGGGGGAAGGGGGGTAGATCTCGCCATGTAATGTTATTTTAGATGCCCACTAGACCACCAGGGACTAACTGTGTCGAGTGGACCCTTGGTCAAGGGTTGCTCCCCTGTTACGGGGGTGAATATTTTATTTATACTTTTAGGCCCACCTCTCCCTTTGAATGGCTGGTGCATATTTGCACAAGTGATTGTTATGTTTTTTTTGTTCTCCTTTTTATTCCAGTGTAAAGCTTTTGATTCTAGTTTGCGGTTTCGGCAGTGGTTGTTCTGCAGTTTTGCGTAGTTGCATTTATTTGGTAAGAAAAACACTTTTGTTGTGTTTACTCCAAATGAGTATTATTGTCATGCATGAATGAATTGTTTGTAAGTGGTGTGATAATGGCAGCATATTTAGTTAGCGTTTTGAGCATGAAATTCTTTGCGATGTGTTTTGCATTTTCTTATGTGTAATTTTCTTTACTTTTTTCTATTTCATTTTTAGAGGGATATTGTTGATCCTTACTGAGTCTGTGCAGAGTAGGTGGTGGTGAGTCTAGCTGCTTCTGGTAAGTGAGTGTTATAGTTTTGGAGTATGTAGGTCTTTGTGATAAAGATGCATTTTGTTAGGAGAATTACAGTGAGCTGTTGCCGCCTACTGGCTGACCGAAAAACTTCTGGGGGCTTTACCAGGCTTACCTCACCAACAGGAGTGATACTCCTACCACAGGAGACGATCAGGGGCTCTAAACCATAACTGTGTGCAAGAGATTGATGCACTGGCGCGCAGGGCTGCGACTGCGTTTGCGATACTCTGAGGGGGGCTACCTCCTGGGGAAGAGTGGTTGTGTCTACCACTGGCGTGTATGCTTGCGGATGCGATATGATCGCCGCCTGCCCATCTAAGGGTTGTTGGCTAAATGGCTGTGTATTCACTTGAAAGGGGATTGTCGCACTGTTGCTCGTACAGTATATGTAATTCTTGTCAGACCGGGGAGTGAGGGGATCGTTGAGTTGCACTGATTTAATTGCTGTAAACCCAATAAACATTATAAAAAATAAAAAAAAGACGCATTTTGTTTATTACTTATTTTACAAAGTGTTTGTTGTTTTTGACTTGTTTGACCAGTTACCTTTAGTAGTAAGGATTATGGCTAGCCGTAGAATTACTGCTCAGCAGGTGGTTGGTATGTTTTTATAATCTTCCTCTGACCATGATTATGAGACTGACAGTGAGTCTGAGTGAGAGGAGGGAGGGGATGGAGGGGAAGATTCAGGCAGTGAGTTTTCTCTCCACGTGGAATCATCGGATGAGGAAGCTACTCTCAGTGCGGATGAAGCTACTCTTGGTGTGGCTGAAGCTACTCATTAGTGCGGATGAAGTGCCTGTTTTAGAGGAGGGCACTGATGTGCCGATGGTGCAAGAGCCATCTGGATTTCAGCCTGGGGCTGTAAGGCTTCCCATTGGTAGTGCTGGACTCTAGGTTGATCCAAACATGGTGTAGTCGGTGTTGCCTGCTTTTAGTGGTGATGCAGGGTGTAGAGTGAATTGTGAATTTCTTTTGTCAATATATTTTTTCAGTTGTTTATGGATGGTGCATTTTTGGCTGAGATAGTTGAGCAGACTAATTTATATGCTGAACAGTTTTTGAGGGACAACAGTGCCAGACTTAGGCCCCGCTCTAGAGCTACCCGGTGGACTCCCACAAATCTGGATGAGATGAAGAAGTTTTTGGGTTTGACTTTATTGATGGGCTTGATAAGGAAGCCTTCCCTGGCTTCATGTTGGTCTGTCAGTCCCTTGATGGTAACGGCCATATTTCCAGCAATTATGAGTCGTGATCGGTATTTACTTTTGCTTCGGATGCTGAATTATGTTGATAATTCTTTGGCGTTGCCACAAGATCACCATGACTGTGACCGTCCTTTTAAGATTCGGCCTGTTCTTGATCACTTTGTAGATCGATTTTCAGAAATCTATACTCCAGGCAAAGAAATATCTATTGATGAGTCTTTGGTCCTGTTAGAGGGCTATTTGGTTTTTAGGCAGTACATTTCTAGCAAGAGGGCACGTTATGGAATTAAGCTGTATATTTTGTCTGAGAGTAGGACAGGATATGTCTAAGTTCCGGGTATACACTGGTAAGGATTCCACTATTGACCCCCCTGGTTGTCCGTCCTTTTTAGGAGTTTCATAGAAAATTGTGTGGGAACTTGCTAGAGGACGGTTTAAGAGAGGTTAAAAGTGGACACTTTTGCTTGTGGCACAATCCACTCCAACCATAAAGGTTACCCCAAAGAGAGTGTTTGCAAAAAGCTTCAGAGGGGACAGTGCAGTGCCCTGCATAGTGAGGAACTGCTAGCTGTGACAATTGTGGACAGGAGGGATGTGTACATGCTGACTACCATCCAATGAGAGTACTTCACCTGTGACTGTTTAGGTCAAGTGGCTGAAGTGCGTAAACCTGTGTGCATTGTAGGCTACAATAAGCACATGGGTGGTGTCGATAGAGTAGATCAGAGGTTGGAACCTTACACTGCTGTTCGTACGGCTTACATTTGGTATAAGAAGTTGGCCATCCATCTCTTCAAATTAGCAACTTTTAATGTTTTTGTGGTGTTCAAGGAGTGGTCTCCTGCATCAAAGATGACTTTTGTTCTGTTTCAGGAGTCTGTAATAGGCAGCCTTGTTGTTGTGGAAAAGGCAAGTGTTCCTAGAGTTGGAGTGGTGTAGGATGTGGCTAGATTGAAAGAGTGCCACTTTCCCGATGTAATTCCTCCCACGCCCCCAAAAAACAATCCCTGTAAGAGATGTAGAGTCTGTTTGCAAAGAGGTATGCAGAAGGAGAGTTGTATGCAAGGTGCCGATTGTCCTTCTAATCCTGGGCTGTGTGTACCCACATGTTTCAGATTGTATCACTCTCGAAAGAGTTTTTGGGAGCAACTGTGAGTCTAATAGTGCACTTCCTGGTCTGTATGGTTTTATATAATTGTTGTTCAGTTTCACTGTTGGCATTAGAATGATGTCTTTAGTTACTGCTGTTGTTATCTAGTTGAGATTTGTTTGTGTTTTCATTTCTGTTAAAAATAATTGATGACAGTGTGCATGGACTGGCGTTTGACTGGCGGTGTGAGTGGGCTGCGTGAACTGGCGCTTGGTTAGCGGTGTGCGTGGGCTGGCGCTTGGCTGGCGGTGTGCGTGGACTGGTGCTTGGCTGGCGGTGTGCGCAGCCTGGCGCTTGGCTGGCGGTGTGCTCGGACTGCCGCTTGGCTGGTGGTGTGTGTGGGCTGGCGCTTGGCTGGCGGTGTGTGTGAGCTGGTGCTTGGCTGGCGGTGTGCGTGGGCTGGTGGTATGCGTGGGCTGGTGCTTGGCTGGCAGTGTGCGTGAACTGGTGCATGGCTGGCGGTGTGCGTGAACTGGTGCTTGGCTGGCAGTGTGCGTGGACTGGCGCTTGGCTGGCAGTGTGCGTGGACTGGTGCTTGGCTGGCAGTGTGCGTGGACTGGTGCTTGGCTGGCGGTGAGTGGACTGGCGCGTAGCTAGCGGTGTGCGTGGACGGGCGCTTGGCTGGCGGTGTGCGTGGATGGGCGCTTGGCTGGCGGTGTGCGTGGACGGGCGCTTGGCTGGCGGTGTGTGTGGACGGGCGCTTGGCTGACAGTGAGTGGGCTGACGCTTGGCTGGCGGTGTGCGTGCGCTTGGCCGGCGGTGAGCGCGGACTGGCCCTTGGCTGGCTGTGTCCGCGGACTGGCCCTTGGTTGGCGGTGTGCCCCGGCTGGCACTTGGCTGGCGGTGTGCGTGAGCTGGTGGTCGGCTGGCGGTGTGCGTGAGCTGGTGGTATGCGTGGGCTGGTGCTTGGCTGGCGGTGTGCGTGGACTGGTGCTTGGCTGGTAGTGTGCATGGACTGGTGCTTGGCTGGTAGTGTGCATGGACTGGTGCTTGGCTGGCGGTGAGTGGACTGGCGCGTGGCTGGCGGTGTGTGTGGACGGGCGCTTGGCTGGCAGTGAGTGGGCTGACGCTTGGCTGGCAGTGTGCGTGCGCCTGGCTGGCGGTGTCCTTGGACTGGCGCTTTGCTGGCGGTGTGTGAATAGTGACTTGCTGATGGTCACTAGACACACTGCTAGCTAAACGCCACTCCTTGCAATCCGTGAGCTGGTGTGGTTGCTTTGTCAGGAATGTGAGCGTGTGAAAGTGATGGGCCCTTGAATGGTGCTGTCTGCTGGTGTGAGTGCTGTAATGTGTTGGGCCAGCGACTGGCGGTGTGAATGGTTTTGTTTGTGTCACACATATGAAAGGTGTATGAATGGCCTGTAAAGCGGTTGGTGGCTTGTCGTGGCTTTACAGCTCACGAGCGGCGAGTCACTGGTTCAGTTTTTTATTCTTTTAATTATTGACAGTGCATTTTATTTTTGTGAAATCTCTTGTTAATACATTTTTTTTATACTGAACCATCACTCGCCCTCATGCCATATCCAACCAGTGTGTGTGTGCGCTTGAGGAATAGATGGCTGTGCAGTAATCTTTGTCTTTTTAGTCTCTCTGCCAATTTGTACATTCCATCTAAGATAAACCTATCAACTGTAGATATTGTTGTAAACTAAACACCGATGGGAGTACATGGTGATGTCTCTCTTGTGGATACCAACACGTTATGTTACCCACATTTTACTGAAAACTTCAAAATGTCTGTCACATTTTCCTTGCATTATTGTGCCAACATTTTCACCCTGCAGAAAGAAAGAACAAATTTCCTACCCCCCGCCTTTCTCCAAGTATCCCAATAGAAATGGTACCTTACTCGTGTGGGAGGCCCAAGTATCCACGACAGGCAAGGGCCCAAAACGTAGTGAGGTGACATCAAAATTACCAATCTCAAAATGACCTGGTTTTGCAAGAGGGTTCACCTGGGTTTTTGGCCCGTGCTCGGTGGCCATCTAGGGAAACCTACCAAACCCACGCATTTCTGAAAACTAGACACCAGGGGGATTCGAGGGAGATGTGGCCAGTGTGGATCCCCCAACATTTTCTTACTCAGAATACCCTGAAACCTCAAATTTTGCAGAAAAAGTCACTTTTTTCACACATTTTTGTGTGGGAAAGTTGTGGATTCACCGGGCTGACAAAAATTTCCTACCACCCAGAGTTCCCCAGGGTCGCCCGATAAAAATGGTGCCTCACTTGTGTGGCTGGCGGTGATTTTTCTCAGCTAAATTTGAGGTTTGCAGGGGATTCGGAGTAAGGAAACGTTGGGGGATCCACGCAAGCCATATCTACCTGGAATCCCACGAGTGTCTAGTTTTCCGAAATGTGTGGGTTTGGTAGGTTTCCCTAAATGGCCGACAAGCACGGGGCCAAAAACTCAGGTGACCCCCTTGCAAAACCAGGTCATTTTGAGATAGGCAATTTTGATGTTGCCTCAATACATTTTGGACCGTTGCCGGTTGCGGGTACTTGGGCCCCCCACACAAGTGAGGCACCATTTTTTATCGGGA